>NW_024423786.1:50222419-50281726 GCF_017311325.1 Ursus maritimus | reverse complement strand
TATCTGAGATGCGCTTCCCTCCAAATATCTCCCAACTGGTGCAAAACTGGGAAGACCTGTGGGGTCCACTCTGACCTGAGGACCCACAACGCCAGCTGGTCCAGGTGGGCCTGTCTGACCTTGGAAGCCCTGGGGAGAAAAATTAAAAAGGGTGTCACACGAGAGGAAGAACTAGAGAGCCTAATGGGGTCAGGGGTCAGAAGTCAAGAGGCCACTCACCAATTCTCCTCTCTGTCCAGGGTGCCCAGGACGCCCGTCTTTCCCCTGGGGGCCCTGGGGGACAAGGTGGGAGAGAGATGAGGCATGACTAAGAAATCTCCCCACTCCCTGGCTTCCCTCCAGGCCACCCCAAATCAGGGTGCACTCACTTACAGGGGGACCCTTCGGCCCAGGAAATCCAGGAGGGCCTTGCAGACCTCCAAGGCCCTGAAATGGGACCAGAAACCATGGCTTCATCGCTCCTGCCTGGCCGCCTGAGCCCCACATAAGGACAAGCGTACTGAGCACTTTCTGCACCCCGGGCGTGGGGCCAGACACATGACACACAGTCAGTCATTTCCTGTGTCACTGCAGCCCTCTGTGGCAGGGACTGTGGTTATTCCCATCACATAAAGGGGGAAAACGAGGCCCAGAGAGGTTGAGTGACTTGCCCAAGGTTACACAGCAGGCAAGTGGCAGAGCTGGGATTGAACTCACTCACAGCTCCTGACTTTAGAGGCTGTGTTCCTTCTACCACATCATAATGCCTCCCTACCTCCTGGGTTTGTCTCCCATCCAGAAACACACACACTCACCTTTTCTCCAGGGATCCCAGCGGCCCCATCCTGGCCCACATCGCCCTAAGACACAGTGGATAAGATTCAGGCTGCAGGACAAACCCAACTGGGAGGGCTTCCGGAAGGCCCTGGGGAGCCTGGGCCGGGGCAGGGGGGCTTCATGGGGGCCTGATCACCCACCCAGCCCGTACCTTGGGGCCTGGTTGCCCAGTGGCACCTGGCTGCCCCCTCTCTCCACGGGAGCCCTGAGTAGAAAAGAAGCAAAGATTAGAAGTGAGAGGGTAGGAGAAGCTAGGAGATGAGCCCGAGTCCTCTGGCCCCCTCCCTCTGTGATGCCTCTTTGCCCTACCAGGGACACCTACGTAACCCAAACCCTCTGCCCTCCCCACGCACGACCTCCCCCCTGCCTCTCCTCCTGCAGCCCCTCCTTCCAGCCCTGCTCCCCCCCTCCAGTCCCGGCAGAATGGGGGAACCATCTTCTTACTGGTGGTCCCCGCTCTCCTTCCAGGCCTGGCTGCCCCGCCTTCCCCTGGAAAATAAGTCAGATGAGGGGGAAGCAGAAGAAAGTTCTGATGCAAAGATCTGACACACACAAACGCATCCAGACGCAGACCCAGAAAGATGTCTGCTGCACATTTATTCACAAGCTTTCCCCCCCCTCTCTCTCACACACACACACACACACACACACCGTGCAAAGATCACAGACACCCCATTACACCTATGATTGCACCTACAGGGTCCAAACACAAGTGTGTTTGCCCACACGGATACCCACTTACGCACACTGCAGGCTACAGCAGCACACATTGGGTGACCCGCAGCCTCAGGCCCACACCCGGAGCTCCGCATGCAGTCTGTCCCTTGCACGCATGCACACTCAACGCAAACACACACACGCATGGACTCACAGGAGGACACGGTCCTCATAAGCACAGCAGTGCACAGACTTGTGTGTGTATACACCGCGTCCACTGACCCGGCGACAGTGCAGCACGCACAAGCACACACTCCTGGACACAGACACACACGCACCTGTGTGCCTATCCGCACCCTTCCACACACACGTTTACATCCACAGTCACACACTGCACGCAGGCCCGTGTCCTTGCTTACCACAGGCCCACAGGGGGCAGCACCCAGACCCCACCCAATCTATACTGAGAGGCACGTGCACACTTGCACGCACAGGCACACGTGCACGCACAGGCACACATGTAGGAATGCCAGCTGGGGACACCTACATGGGCTCTGTGCTGTGTCTGGGGGTATGTGCGCAGACAAGTGTTTCCAGGCTTAGACACAGCCACCCAGGGGCCTCCCCACTGTCCTGCAGAGCCGTACATGTCATTCTCCCAGCCAAGCTCCACCCTCTCCCCAACCCCTGGATCATGACTCACCCGCTTCCCTTTTTCTCCTAATGGTCCCGGGGGCCCGGGAAAGCCAGTAGATCCCTGAATTCAGAGAATCAGAGAGAAAAGATAGGGGTGAGAAGTGGGTGGTGAGTAAAGTTGACCCCTCACCCTTCAGCCACTCCATCCTTTCCAGAAGCTTCTTTGGTCCCTCCAGCCCCATCCTCCTCCAAGGCAGCCCTCTGTCCTCTTCCCCCTCCCTCAGCCCTTGCTCACTCCAGTCCAGCCACACTGGCCCCTCAACGCTACTCAGGCACACTGTTCACTCCTGCCTCAGGGCCTTTGCACTGGCTGCTTCCTTTGCCTAAACTGCTCTTCTCTCAGGTCCCCACAGAGGCAGCTATTCCTCATCCTTTGGGTCTCACTTAGATGTCAACTCCTTAGAGAAGTCTTCTGCCACCATCCTGACCACCACATCCTCCAAGTCACTCTCCGTCTATCACATTGTCCTATTTTGTTTTCCCAAAATATTTATCTTGAAATGACCTAGTTCATTTGCTTACTTATTCATTGTCTGTTTTCTCTGCTAGGACATGGTGCTCTGGTCTTATTCCCTTATTCCCCTCAACCTGGTATATAGTTGGAGGTTACTTGATATTTGCTAACTACCTAACTCCAGTCCATGCTGTCCTGCCTATCTTGGAGGCAACCTCCCTTCACCCAGGGGAAGACATCACCGGCTCAGCTATCCCCTCCCACCCCTCACCATGTTTTGAATCCCAGACCTACCACTAGACTAGCTGTGTGACCCTGGACAAGTGGCTTACTCTCTCTGAGCATCAGTTTCCTTATTTGTAGCCTGGGAATACCAACAATACCCCCCTCACAAGCTTTTGGTGAGGATTAAATAGGATAATGTATAGAAGGTATTTTACACAGTGTGTCACACATAGTAAGTGCTTATGACTTGTTAGCTGTCATTATTCATTCTGATAATTACTGACTGCTATGGACCAAATGTTTGTGTCCCCTCAGATTCATATGTTGAAGAATGGTATTTGGAGGTAGGACCTTTGGGAGGTAAGTAGGTCATAATGGTGGAGCCTTCACAAAGGGGATCAATGCCTTTATAAGACAGGGAGACTAGATCTCTCTCCTTCCTGTCCCTGTCTCTCTCTCCCTCCCTGTCTTCTCTCTCTCTGTCCCCCCTCCCCCACACCCCGCCATGTGAGGACACAGAGAGAAGACAGATGTCTGCAAACCAGAGAGTCCTTACCAGAATCCAACCATGCTAGCACTCTGATCTCAGACTTCCAGCATCCAAAACAGTGAGAAATAAATTTCTGTTGTCTAGGCCACCCTGTCTAAAGTGTTTTTGTTATAACAGCTAAGACACAAACCTCAACTTAACCAACACACCATGTTTTCTGTCGTGTATTGCTTGCTGCCCAAAACACATGGACTAGTCTTGGCTAAGAGGCTTTGCTCTAACTCCCGTGAGCTCCTGCTCCAATCGACTGCGTTCTATTCTTAGGTATGGTGCCTTGAGTTTATTCCCAAATCTGTTTATGTCAGTTGCCCTCGCTATTGGAGTCATGTGATTTAATGAAAGTTTACAACAACTGATGGAATGCAGAAAGGAAAAGAAAGACGTCTACCAAACCTTAGTTAAATGGAAAAGACTCAATAAAAAGGGAAGTCACTAAAAAAAGTCACGTCAAATGAAGCATGCACAAGATAACTGCCAGATGGAGATGACAAAAGTGTGGGACTCTGGAAGGATTCTGCACTCCAATTTCTTCCCAAGTGTCTAAGTTTCTGTTCCACTTATATAAACCCAAACTATAAATCTTCAGTGATGTAATGTGGGTGTGGTTTAGGCAGAAAGACATATCTAATCAGCAGCTTCATCCACCAAAAAATTGGCAAATAAATGTACATTTTTATATAAGTACATTTTATTGTAAGTTATAATTCAAGATATGTAAGATATGCATTTTTTGTGATTCTCCTCCTTACTTGGCTTGATCTGAACCACCTCAATCACACCAAATAAGAAGGATCCTATAGTTTTATTATCAAAATTATCCATGTTATTATAATCAAATTGATGAGATAAAGACTACTGGTATCTCCACTTTACAACAAAGCAAGAGAGCTCACAAGACTTGTCCAAGGTTACTTAGCAGGTAAGGAGTGGGTATTTGAACCCAAGTCTGATACCAAAGCTCACATCTTATGCTGTTTCTTAGTGACCAGGGGGTGGACAGCTCACTCCCCTAGACCACAACCTGGACTTCCAGATGTTAATCAATCTCTGAATGCTGCCTTTGCCCACCCCCAACCCCTTAGCTTCTTACCTTAGGGCCTGGACGTCCTGGGTAACCTGGGAGACCTGGCACCCCAAGCTTGCCCTGCAGAGAAATTATGGGACAGACATCAGAAATTACAACCTGAAGAACAGAAAAGAAAGGGCAGGATGACTGGGGCATGATGACGGGGGCAACAGGGTGAGATTCAGGGAAACACGAGTTTAAGTCTTGGCTTTTGCCTGCTAGGGGTATGTCTCTGGGCAACTCGTTCTATTTTATTCTGTCCCAAATCTCAGTTTCCTTGTCTGTAAAATGGGGATAAAAATGCCTGCTGCCTGTGGTGGTTATGGGGATAAAAATCAGATACTGTGTGTGAGATTGCTCCATAATGCTGAGTTAAGGAATTAGAGATGCTAAGTGTGGTAGCAGCCTCCTGAGGTTGGAGATTAAAGAGCCAAGGGCAGAAGGCAAAGGGCCAGGGAACATCTTGGCTGCAGGATGGGAAGTTGTAGAGTTGACTGGAGAGGGTGACCAAGGTCCATTCACCTTCTCCCCAGCTGAGCCTGGGGGACCCTCCTTGCCAGCCAGCCCCTCCTGCCCCTTCAGCCCTTCCGGACCATCCTCTCCCCGGGGACCGGGGGGGCCGGGGAGCCCCTGGAATAGAAAGGAGGTATCAGACCCTGTGTCACTCCTGTTCCCTCCAGCTCCCTGTCTTAGCCCCGGCGCCCTCCCCTCCCCCACTACCTTCCCCAAGCGCCCCAGAACCACTAGATCCCTCATCTGGAAGTTATCTTACCCGATCTCCTTTAAGCCCCCCATCGCCCTTGAAGCCAGGGAAGCCATCCTCTCCCTGCGTGGGAGAGAGTGCAGAGGTCAGAGGTCAGGGCTTCTGGGAAGGGATACAAAGTCCCATTACTAGGGTTCCCCCTAACCAGGAACCTCCGCCCTTCTCACCTTCTCTCCTTTCTCCCCCTGGTGGCCCCGGTTGCCAGAGGTGCCCTGAAAAATGAAAAAGATCTCAAGTCCCTCCCCTGCTTAAGGAGAGCCCTCCGAATCAGTCCCCTGCCTCGAAACAGTCAGGACAGTCCCAAAAGGATACTGAACAAGAGTGGAAGGGGACAGCCTTAGAGGAAATGACCTTTCTCCAAAGCCTGCTAGAGTGGTGTGCAAGAGGCTGCCTCCCCACCCCTCTTCCCACTGGCAGCCTCCCAGGGTCATCTGTGTGGGGGTGTGCAGGGAAGGCCAAATTTCCGAGTAATTGATTCCAATCTCCCGGGGACACTGTGTCCACAGTTCCTTCTGGCAGGAGAAAGTGGATGAACATTCCAGGCCCCAGTCTCATTCTAAAGGCAAAGGAATGTTCCCCATTGTGCTGGCTACAATGCGACTCTGTGCCTGGCAACAAGGCGAGTCTGTGCTTAGCTACAGCAAGGCTGCTCAGTCCAAGCCCAGGTGCCCAAACCCTGCGCTTGGTTGCAATGAAAAGTGCACTTGGCTACAATGTGACTGAGCCCAGAGACGATAATGAAATTTCATTTGGATACAACATAACTGTGTTTTGAGAATCGCACAACTGTCTCCAGCCACAGAGAGACACAATGTAACTGAGCTCAATGACTATAATGAAGTTGTACTTAAATACAACATAACTGTTTTGACAATAGCATGACTATCTCCAGCCACAAGGGGATTCACTTGACCACAATGTAACCAAGCGAGGGCTACCATGATTCTCTGACCCTGGATACAATGCTACAATGTAACAGGACTCAGTTACAACATACGCTTCAACTATGTAACTATGCCTGGTTACAACGTAACTCTGAGTTTGGCCACCCCCAGGACTCAGTGGCTAACCACAAGATAGCCACCTCCTTGGTTATAGTATAACTGAGCTTGCCCACAATGCAAAATGTGACGAGCTGCCTCTTGGATACCACCAAACTCTGTTCTTAGACCACAGGTACCACTCTTGGCTACAATGTAACTGGACTCATATTAGATGTGAATTCCAATGTCCCTGCCCTTGGTCAACAGTATAGCTCTTGGCTTATCCCAGCATTTCTGTGCTTAAGGATCACAGGGCTCTGGGTTTGGGTGAAAACCCAGCTGTCTGCTTCACCATGGTGTGCTGACCTGGACTGTGTTTACAATGAAATGGGTCCAGCCTCTGATGGGCCTAACCATTCTCAACTACAGACGACAATTACACTGCAATACTTCCCTTTGGCTGATCAGCTCCAAGTAACGCACACACGTCTACATATTGTCACTCAGATTGAAACCCCATTCCCACCACACCTCTCCTGGCAGACTGATACCTCTCACCACACATGCACACGTTTCTCACAAATCTGGTTCCCCAGATCCAATGCCAAAGACTCATCCTATTTGAAGGCTCCAAGTATCACGTACCTTCACACCCCGAGGTCCAGGATAGCCCGGAGGTCCTGCTGACCCTTGTGGACCCTGAGATGGAGATCAGATCAGTGCCATCCTGTTCTTCCCCCTCGTGTTCCCAGCGCCCTCATCTGTCTCTTCATGAACCCTGACTATCAACCCTCATCCCCAACCCAGTCTCTCTGCAGGCCACTCACCTGGGCCCCTTTCTCCCCCGTGGGGCCCTCATGGCCTGGGTGACCCTGGGGAAAGAAGTTGTCAGAGACTGAGATTTGCCATCCAAATTCCCAAGCCTCCCACTTCTCCTTCCTCCTTCTGCCGGCACCCAGCTCTCACCGGAGGGCCATCAGATCCTGGAATGCCTGGAATTCCTGGGTTTCCAGGGGGACCCTGAAAGAAGATGAACAGTAGGCAGAGACGGAGGGTCTCAGAGTCTAGTATCCCACCAGGAACAGCCTTACTCAGACAAGCAGCTACTCAAGGTCACAGGACAAGCATATCCCACAGGCTAGGAAATCTTTCCCTATTTCTGCCCAGACTTGCTGTGTGACCCTGGGCAAGCCCCCTTCCCTCTCTGAGCCTCAGAAATCCTCCATCTCTGGGAGATTTGGGACAAGGGAGGTTAAAACAGTGTGTGGGACAACTCCCCAGCCACATCCTTTTCTTCAGAAGTGCCTTGTCTTCATCTGAAGAGAGGTGGGCCCAGGCAGACATGAGGTGACCCCCTATGTTCTACAAATAGTGGATAGGTCTGGAAGTGGGCACTGTGACTCAACTAGGCCAATCAGATTTCCTTCCGAAATTCTGAGGTAAGCAACAACTCACTTTGTAGAAACTATGATCAGATGAATTTGGGTAAAGAAACTATAAGGTCAAGAGGAGCTGGGGACTGAAATTGTGATTAAAGCAGCACAAAATCATGTAGAAATGGAACTTGGGGGTGAGGACAGACTAGGATATGTGCAGAAAGAAGCCTATCTGCTGGGGAGATGGAACAGATGTGCCCAGGAATAAAGATGTCACCACAGGGCCCCAGAGAAAGGGCTTTCCTGGACCATGGGTCCTGCTAATATTCCCGATGACTGGCACCTGTGGGTTCCCCTACATCCTGAGAATATCCCCTTATGTGACCTAGCTTCGGAGGATTTCTGTTTCTCCCAACCAACCCTTCCCCAACAATGATATTTTTTAAACTCTGGGCTTATTTAAGGAATGTTGCAATTTACTATTACCCAGGGCTAATAAAAGGGTCCTGGTGGGAAGCTTTTCCTGCAGACAGAGTTGAAGGAAGAAGACAGGAGAGGGTGGTGGTACGTGGGGCTGTCACTCACCTTCTCCCCAGGAGTGCCAATGGGTCCCTGAGGGCCAGGGATTCCCTGGGGACATAAAAAAAGAAGGTGAAGGTGGGACGTCCGGGTGGCTCAGTTGGTTAGGCGACCAACTCTTGACTTTGGTTCAGGTCATGATCTCAGGGTTATGGGATTGAGTCCTGCATCAGGCTCCATGCTGAGCATGGAGCCTACTTAAGATTGTCTCTCTCTCTCTCTCTCTCTCTCTCTCTCCCTCTCTGCCCCTCCCCTGCTTGCTCTCTCTAAGAAAAGGGATGAAGAAAAGTATGAGAAATGGGTAGTGAGCTGGGAAGTGGAAAGGCTGGGAGTGGTCTATGACCTTGGCTGACTACTGCCACCCCCCCAGTTATTGAAAATGATAGCTCAAACCTGGGACCCGGGATTTCCCTGCTGTCCTGGAGGGCCTGGTTCTCCTGGAGGACCCTGGGGAGAAAGGGGAGGTGCTGTGAAGCTGGAAGGGATCACGGTGTTGAAGTGTCAGCGAAGTTGAAATGGGGGTCATGGGAGTGGACAGGGACGTGGATGGATGATCAGAGGGTCAGGGCACCAGAAAGCGTTAGGGGTCAGAAGGCAGAACACATACCACATTTCCTTTGGCCCCTGGAGCACCATCAATTCCAACTACACCCTGGGGGAGGAGAGGGTGTGAGACCCGGGCAGAGACCACACAGGAGCCTGAGTCTGAGACACCGAGAGGCGCAGGTGGAAAGATGAGCGGGCAGAGAAACCAGGTAACGGAAATGGACACGCAGAGGGGACAGAGGTGAGAAAAGGACAAGTAGGGATGTGGACAGATAGTGACATTCTCACCGGACGTCCCAGGGGACCAGGGGAGCCTCTAGGGCCGATCAGTCCTCGGGGGCCCTGCAAGGAGGTAGGAGCATTATTCCAGCATCGCTGTTCTGAGGCCCCATGAATTGTGACTCCCTCCCCTGTTCCAGGTAAATGGTCCAGAGGTCCCTGATACTCACTGGCTCCCCAGCCTGGCCAGTGGGCCCCGGAGGTCCTTCTGCTCCCTGTGGGAAAGCGTTCATCACTTGGTGAGGGGGGAGAAGAAACACGCAGGAAACCACCTTCCCTCATCTGGACAGACTCTTCCAGGGGATCCCAGAGTCAGAGCTTGAGGCAGTAACCAACAGACTGAGCACACGTGATTCAGTCCAGGCCCCTGACCCCAATCCTGGGCCTGCAATCCTGAGTCTCACCTACTAATTCTGGTACGAGCCCCCAGCTCTCAGTCTATCTTTTGGAGCCCCACCGAGGTTCCTGACCCTCCAGCACAGACTCTCACCTCTCATCCTGTCCCCTGAATACTCTATTCCTCTCTAACCCTCATTCTGGCTTTCTAGCTTCTAGACCATTCTCTCTCTTCCAAACTTACCTTCTCACCATCCTCTCCTGGGGGGCCAGGTTGCCCCACATGGCCAAAGTCACCCTGGAGTTGGGAACAGAGGGGAGTTCAGAGTGGAAATGTGGGGATAGAGACCAGCCCCCGAGGAAAGGAAATGAGTCACAAGGGATGAGGGCTCACACAGGGATGGAGGCTCTGATGCTGGGGGTGGAGAGAGTGCTATGAATATCAGGAGGCTTGATGTGGGGGAGAGGCCTCACACACTCACCCTTTGGCCCTTCTCTCCAGGCAGTCCTGGCAGGCCATCAAAACCCCGATCACCCTGCACAAAGAGACACCACCTGAGCCCTGAATCCTTGACCTAACAGTCCCTCCAAGTCCCAATCCTGACCTTATCACCTACCTTAGGTCCTGTGTCCCCTGGGAGGCCCCGAGCCCCATCTGCTCCAGAACGGCCCTATCAGGGAGGTGACAGCATCAAGATACCTATTACTATTTGTTGAGTACTTTTCTCATGCAGAATCCTGGGGGATTCTCTGTGTACCAGTTTAATCTCCCAAATACATCTGAAACCTCTCCATTATTCTTTATCTCCAGGCCCTTTGTTCTAGTCCATGTCACCACCATCACAAAAATCAAAATCCTCGGTCTCCATTAAACGTCCAGCTTGTGTTCCTCATTGCATTTAGAACTGTCCGGAATTATCTTGTTCATCATCTCCCTCAGTGCACCAGTCTTTTCTTCTGCACGTGCTGTTCCCTCTACTTAGAATACCATTCCTCTCCTGTTTACCTGGTTATACCTCAGATCTCAGCTCAAGCATCATTCCATCTAGAAAGTCCTCCTTGACTCTGTGACCTAGCCAGATACTTTTGTGCGACTCTCAGTAGAGCTGCCATTCTCTGTCCTCAATGCTCTTATTCCACCAATGACACCAGCAGACCCTGGGGGCATGGAGCCAAGGCTCATGGTGCATGTTGAGGGATGGATGAGAGATGACCTAAAGACCTACAACTTACTTACCATCTTTCCTTCCCGGCCAGGGGGCCCAAGAGGTCCCTGAAGGCCTCGGGGACCCTAAAAGAGAAAAACAAAGGAGGAAGAAAAAGGAGAATAAGAAGGAGGAAGGACTTATTTTAAATCATTCTCTAGGGAGAGCAGTAATTGCAAAGGTATCCTCAGCCCCTTTGTCATTGTCCTCAAATAGCACTTTATCCTGTGGCTCTGGGAGAAGACCCTTCCCATCCAATCCCGTCCCCATCCCCACCAGTCTCACCTGTGGCCCCATTTCTCCCATCTCTCCTTTCTGACCCGGATACCCAGGAAGACCCTTGGAGGAAAGAGAGATGAGGTAATGGAGTTGGAGGGAGGTTCCCCCCTCCACTGAGGTATCGCCCCTCCTCCATACAGACTCCTTACTCACCACAGGGCCTGGGCGCCCAGTGAGCCCTACTGGGCCAGGGGGACCTTTCATAGACAGCTGGAAAGATGGAGGGGAACAGAACTTCAGGTCTCCCAAAAATCCCAACACCCTCCCAAAAGGCATCTTCAGGAGACAAATATCCACTGCCACCTGACTAGCCTTCATTATCTCCCACCTCTGTCCCTCTCTCAATGTCCTCCCATTACCCCCTGTTGGTTCTTGATTATCCTCTACTTACCTGAGCCTGTTGCAGTACTGCCTGAGCCTGGGCTTGCTGGAAGGAGACTGGGGGTCCTTTGAGGGAGCTGCTTGCAAACTGGAACTAGGGGGCAGCTACTCATGAGAGGAGTCCAAGGAGAGGCCCCCTCCTGGGTCAGGACTGAACCCCCAAGGATATGCCACCCTATCTCCCTCTTACCGGCATCATGATTACAGTGCCTGGTAGACCCCGGATCCCATCGATGCCAGGGACTCCTGGAAGGCCAGCAGGACCCTGAGAGAGGGAAAGACATAGAGGGGGATGGACACAGAGAGATAGACAGAGACAGAGATGAGAGAGATAGAGAGGGAGAGGGGAGAGAGACACAGAAAGATGGAGGCAGGGAGAGTGAGAAAGAGAGTAGGCAAAAGAAAGACAGAAAGAGGGAGGGAGAGTCATAAAAAGTGGCAGAAATGGAAAGACAGAGAAGACAGAGGTAGAGAGATGGAGAGAAAAAGGCAGGGAAAGACAGACAGAGAGAAGAGAGAAAGATGGGGAGGTAGAGGAATGGCAGCAGGTGAAAGAGAGAGAGACAGAGACAGAGGGAGAAAGACAGAAATTAAAGACACTCAGGGACAGAGACAGATGGAAGAGAAAACCAGGTGAAGGCCCCCAGAGAAAGAAGACAGGTGACAATTCACAGATGGGGAGAGAGATGAGCAGGTAAGGTCAATGCCAGCTTCAGCATGATGTCCTCAGTCCCTGCCTCTCAGATCCATGTTCAGACATACAAGTTCCCAACTTCCGCTTCACAGCCTGAAACCTCACACCCCCAGAAGGATATAACCCAGAGGGAGTTTCTTACCGGTAGGCCAGGGTCTCCAGGGAATCCTGGGGGGCCAGGAGGGCCTGAGGGGCCAACCACCCCCTGTTGGGGACAGAGGAACAGAAGTCATAAGACGTGCAAAGCTTGAGCCAAGCCAACTTCTAACCCACCACTGACCCTGACCCCATACAGATCTCCTTACCCATCACTGAGCCATCCCTGGCCCCTCAATACCATACTGACCCACATCAACCCTCCCACCTTACATCCCCACCCCCATTTTGACTCATCCTATGAGCTGCAAACCATATCTAATGATATGACAACGTTATACCCCAACCCTCCACCAGGGGTTCAAACACCCCAACTAGAAGAGAAAGGAAGAGAGGGAATGCAACCATGACTCACTCGGGGTCCTGGGGCTCCTGGAGGTCCCTCAAACTGCTGTCCCTGAGGGAGAAATGAGTGTGACCCCCATCCTAGCCCACACTCCTCCACCTCCTCCTAGCCCCAAGCCCCTCACCTGTTCAATCACTGCTGGTTCTCCTTTTGCTCCCTTCTCTCCAGCACCCTGGGACAGGGGAACGAAGAGAAAAGAGATGTGAGTCCTGGCCACGGTCAAGGAGGAGAGTGTGGACTTTGGAGCGTGCTGTAAGGTCCTAATCCTGGAGCTGCCTCTCACTAGTTGAGTGATAGGGAGCAACTTATTCAACTCCTATGGCCTCACCTGCAGAGGTGAATGATAATTGTATATAATTGTATATAATATCCCATGGGAAGAAGAATAAATTAAAACAATGGTTAGTACAAAACAAGCACTCAGGGTAAGTTGGCTATGATTATTCCCCTCCTCCCTTGTCCAACACCAAGGCTAGAACTTGGGCCCCTTCCCTGTATGCACTATTTTCCTAAGCAATCTTATCCAATCCCTTGGCTAAAGGCAGCACCACTCTGCTGTTGATTTCCAAGTCTTTATCGCCAGCCTAGACCATGTCCCTTGAACTCCAGAATCTTCTAACCAGTCACCCACTTGACATCTCCATTTGGATGCCCAGCAGGGGTTGCCAATTAAGCACATACAGAATGAGATCCTTGAGACTTTCCACCTGCTCTTCCTTTAGGCTTCCCCATTTTCCTCAAAGGCGTCACCATGCATCTACCAAGACATCTTTGCATCTTTCTCCATGTCCAGTAGCAAGAGCAAAATGGAGCATGGTCCAAATCGGTCCACTTCTCTCTATCCCCACTGCCACCACCCTCATCCAGGTCACCAGGCTGTTGTTGCACAGACCACTGGTTTCCCTGCTGCCCCTCTGGCTCCCCCTACAGTCCAAATGCTGTTCAGCAGCCAGACGGAGCTTTTAAAGCTTCAAATCAAGACCATGCTCCATTTCAAGTGGCTTCTCACCATGCTTGGACTAAAAGCCAAACGCACCATCCTACCCACAGAGCCATCCATTAGCACAGTTCCTGTCACATTAGCATCCTGCTAATATTTGTCAACTACAGTGGGGTAGTGGGAAGGCATTCTAGGCAAGATCAAAAGAAGGCAAAAGAAAATGTGGTATGTGGCTCCAGGCAGAAGTCCCTGCCACCCCGCACCCCCCCCCTATAATCCAAACCCTCATACTCACAGGAAAGATCTGAAATTGAGTCTGTGATGGCAGTTCTGCTGCCCAGAAGTCAGGGCCCATGGTGGGGCCACTTCCTTCTTTGTCCTCGTTGGCTAACTTAGTCTCCAGGGTCCTTAGTTCGGTTCCATTGTCAGGGTCCAGGCCTGCCTGAGGACATTGGGACAGACCAAAGTTTGCTCCTGGCCTCCACATTGTCTGCCACCACCATTGCTCCAGGACTTTCCCTTCCAGCCCCAGCCACTTCCCACTGACCTCTAGCATGGTGACATTGCGGCCAATGGTCACAGTAGTGGTGATGACCAAAGGTGTAGGAGTCGGAGTCGGAGGCAGAGTTGAAGCTGGCGTCTCTGTTTTGGGGATGTCGGTGGAGGTCTGCAACAGGGACAGGAGTATCGGGTCTGGGTCATTCCAATAAAGACAAAAAGAGAAGACAGGCTCTGCCCCCCAGGAGTGCCTAGTCTGGGGAGGGGAACAAAGGAGGATTCCCAAAAAACACCAGGGGAGTGTAAGGTAGGGGGCTCGCCAGTGGATGCAAACGTGTGCTGGCTAGACCAGAACAGCCAGCAGGGGGAGGCCTCTTGCATGGAAGAGGAGAAAGTCTGGGCCAGGTCTGGGAGACCTGGAAGGCAGAGCGGGGCTGGGGCCAGAGCCCAGGGATCAGAGTCAAGGTCCAGAACTCAGGGCCAGACTTCTGGAAGCCTATCCTATGTGTCTTCTCCCAAGGCAGAGCTCAGCGGTCAGCCAGGCAGGCCACAATCAGAAAGACTTGGACAGCTGCAGAGGAATTTGGTCAAGGGCACAAAGAGGGTTGGTAGAGGCCCAGGTGAGGGGCTGGGGCTGAGGGGTTCTTTTTCTGGGCCTGGTGATCACTTCTTTCTCTCCACTTATCCTGAGAACAGATGTAGTGCAACCAATGACTCTCCCCCAACCAGGGACCTCAGCCAATGGCCTGCACCAAGGATGCCTACCCAGTGACCCACCAGCTAATGATCCCCTATTAATGGCCTCCAATTATTCCTACAACCAGTGACCCATTAGTAACTCCAGTAACCCCAATTAATGATCCCCATCAATAACCCCTGACTAATGATCCCCACTAAGGGACTTAACCAATGACCCCTCCAACTAATAACTCATATCACTGGCCTCACAGCAGTTATTCCCATAACCAGTGACAAATCAGTTGTCCCCTAGTCAATGACTCCAACTAGTTATTCTTCCATCCAGTGACCTCCCCAACCAATGACCCTAACCCATGACCTCCTCTGCAATAAGCACTAGCTAGTGGTCCCTCAACTAATAAGCCCTACCAGTGACCCTTAATCAATTATTCCCCTAACCAGTGATCCTCCAACAATGAATACCCATGAGTGAGCCCAATTATTGCTCCCCAACCAATGACCCCCAAACAGTAATTTCACTAACCAATGACCCATCAATGACTTCCCAACTAATAACCCATCAGGGACTCCCAAACCAATTATCTTATCCATGACCCCTTGAAAGTCATTCCTTCAACTGGTGATTCCAGTTGGTGACCCCGATGCCTTTTAATCAGTGGTCCCCCACTGATGACCTACCTTCCCAACTGATGATCCCCAGCAATGACCTCCCACCATTAACCCAGTAACAGCAACAGTGGTCTCTATCAATGACTTCCAACATGATCTCCACCTAGGAACCTCCCAAACATCGACCTCAATCAATATCTCCCTATAGTGACCCCCAACTAGCAATCTCTCAGGAAAGCCAAATAATACCCCCCAAGTAGACTCCTCCAATGAATAACCCTCACCAATGACCCCAACGAGTCAACCCCAAACAATGACACTCTAATGAACCATTATTCACCCCAGCTAATGGCTGTCCTTAACAGTATCCCTCATCAAGTGCCCCCTAATAATAAGGTAGTCATCTGGGTATGCCCCCTTCCTCTAGCCCCTAAAACTGGATGTTGGGGGGCAGAGATGGGAAAACTCTTAAGACAGTACCAGCCCCCCTCCACACATATACACACAGTTATCAGTCAGCTGAGAGAGGTCAAAGGTCAGGGATTGGAAACCAAAGGCAGAAAGCTTGGATGAGGCACCAGCAATCAGTGGGAATCAGAGACCAGAGGTCAGACAAAGAGCAGAGGTGAGTGGCCGCAGATCCCTTACCTGGTTCTCCAGGGAGCCAGGAGGTGGGCTTGGCATCAAAGTTTCCTTGTTCTTCTTCTTCCTTCCCTTCCCTTTACGACCTCGCCCTTTTTTCCTCCCTTTTCCCTTCCCCTTTCGTCGAGGGGGAGGAGTTTCTGTCTCACTCTGGGGGACCTGGGAAGAGGACCCCCATCAGGTCCAGAGCCCCTCAATGGAGGCCCCATTGCTCAGTCATCTGGACCATGCTGGCACATGGCCCATTGGTCCTATGTTTTGAAACCAGGGCTCACTCAGCCCTGTGACCTAAGGTCAGTCATGATCTGGGCTAGGAATCACTCAGTTATGTGACCTAGGTCAAGGTCACTCATGCCTAGGATCTTTTTGAGGGCAGGAGTCACTCCGTCCCATGGATAGGGGTCAGTATTCACTCATTCCTGAGACCTGGAGCCAGGGATTAATCAGCCTGTGACCTCAGGACAAGTCCTTCACTCACCCCTGTTGTTATAGGGTCCAGGTTGTCACAGCCAGGAAGGTATCGTTCACAGGCCTGGAAGGCAGCCTGAGGATCTGGGCTTATCAGCAACTCCTGAATATCTCCCTGGGGAGAGGATGGGGGTCAGGGAAGGGAGCCACAGGCTGACTCTGACACCCCATCCCATGCACCAAGACTCCCTCTATCCAAAGCACCCTGAGTATAAGGAGGGGGTGGCCCCACCACAGCCCCAGCAATCCCTCTGCCCCTCAAAATTCAGAGGAGGAAGATTCTGTCATGGTCACACCAGATCACAACCACACAAACCATACCCCACAACACCTGTCCTATCAGAGGCACATTTATTCCTTTGCTCTCAGGCACATGGTCACGCCTAATCTGTGCCAGGTGCCCTTCCGGGCTTTGGGGATAAGGAAGGGAACAAGAGGGATGTGGTCCCTGGCCCATGGAGGGGACACATCTCACAACCACACACAGTACAGCCACCACACCAAAAATACATCTGCCACCAGCCACACAATGCCAGGCCTTGCCAGCACCCAACATCACAACTGCCTGCACACAGTCACACACCATCATAACAACCGGTGTGGTCCTGCGTCACCAGCTTATTCTCCCACAAGTCAAGCGTGTGCCATCATGCACGACTGTTCTGTGGCTCTACTCTCACACACCACGGAGATGCACAGTGATGCATGCCGCTCCCTCTTCTCAGCTTCCTGGCACAAAGGTGAAGCTGGACATCTCCCTTTTCCTATCTCTTCTCCCTATTCAGGCTCCCATCCTCTGCCTCAGTTTCCCCTATCACCGAACCCCTACCTCAAAAGTCTCCTCCCCGAGGTCCTGGGTCCCCAACACAGTGAGTCCAGCTGTGCTGATGAATCGAGGCCCCTGGCCCAACGTGGGGGGCTGAGGCTCACAGTCAGCCACCAGAGTCACCATGCTGCCATCCACACTGACTGCCACACGGTGCCACCTGCAAGGGGACAGTCTCAGTGGGGGGTGCTTCTCACCCCACTTCTCTCTGGACCCCAACTTTCCCTGTACTCACCTGCCGTCCATGAGATTGACTTGCTGGGGGAAGGGGCTGAAGGAGTCACCTAGGAGGCCCAGAGCTGGCCCCAGAGCCAGGCCCAGCTGCCGAGTACCATTCTCATCATAAATGGATAGAAGGACAGATTGGTTGGCTGGCTGGCCCCGCAGAGTGATCAGCACAGAAAAGTTCTCAGGAAAGTGCCCGTCTGAAAGGGCAGAGGGAATGGGGCAGCTTAGATGGCCTATCAGGGACCCATGCTCCCAGAATGACCCTCTCCAAGCCCTCCTGCACTGACTCACCTGGAAAGAGCTCCCATGTGGGGATGCCAAGTGTGCTGGCCTTGCCAACCCTGAATGCCCGGTCACCCTCTGGGACCCGCTGGGGGCAGAGGCCAGGCCCCTCAAGGACCCCAGCCTGGCCCCCTCGCACACCCAGGGCCTTCAGCACATCCACAGGGCCTGCTGTAGAGAGAAGCCAAGGTGAAGGCAGTTAAGACAAACCCAGGACTCCAAGTGAGTAGCTCAGATTTAGGGAATTTGGCCTCCCGCTGTGTTTGTGGGTCAGGGAGAAGGAGCAGGCCTGGGACCTGCACCCACCTCACCACCCCACAGCTGTTCCAGCTTCATCAGCCTGTTGACTCCTGTTTTTTATTCCCCCCGCTTGGTCTTCTGGTGAGGGAAAAAAAAAAAGAAAAAAGAAAAAGAAAAGCTGACCTACTTCTGGGATGAATCAAGGCTTCCTGGCCTGAGCCCCAGAGCCAGACTGTCCCCTTCTCTGCACTCCCCCGCACCAACTCCCTGGGGCTGCTTCCCCAGCCTGAAGCCCCCTGCCAGGGGAAACCCACTTGGAGAGGAGGGGCTCGTTGCGTGTCTTTTTCCTCCACCTCCACCCTCTGACCTCCTCCTTTAACCACCACTTCCTCTGAACTCCTCCTCCCCGACCATCATCACTCATGATCTGCTCCCTTTCACCACTACCTCTCCTGAATTCTTCCTTCTGACCTCCTTCTTGATCACCATCACCCATGACCTCCTCCCTCTGCCTATACCAGTCTCCTCCATCTGACCCGTGACCTCCCCATTTTATCACCCTCTCTGACCTCCTCCTTATGACTACCTCTCTCTAATAACCTCCTGACCTCCTCCCTCTGACCCTATCCCTCTTATCCCAGGAAAGGAAGGAACTGGTCTGGCCCAACCAGATCCGAATCCAGGCCATCCTACCAGCCCCACCCCGCACAGCAGGCCAGTGCTAAGTGGAACCACATGGCTTGGGCAGGAGAGGGTGGGGGCTTCCCCTGGGCCCAAAGCCCCTGCCTGCTCTCCCCTCCCCCCAGCAGACTGTCCCACTGACCCCCTGACCCAGCCTCTTGGCAGGAGCTGGTTCTGTCAAATCTGCCCATGACCTCACCCTGGGGGCGGTTCTGCTGACCTCACCACTGGGAGTCAGGGTGGGGGGCCAGACTTGGGGGAGATAGGGTTGTGGATGAGGGACCCCCATCCCTCAGCTCCTCCTGGGTCAGACCCTCCTGGGTCAGACCCTTCATTCTCCAGACCTTACAGACCCTTATTCCAGCCTCAGCTCACTCTTGCCCCCAACCTCTTGTTCTTTCTTTCTTCTCTCCCCCTCCCTGTCCTCTCTCTCTGTCCCACTTTCTGTGCTGGTCTTTCCAGGTCCCTCTCGGCATCCAACTCTGAATCAGTGTCTCTCTCTCTCTCTTACTTCCTAGCTCTCTCTCTTTCTCTCTCTGTCTATTGGTATTTCATAGATATATATCTGTGTGGATTACTCTCCCCAGCCCTCTCTCACTCTTTCTCCATCCACGCCCCCCAATTCTGCTGCCACCACCAGCCCCCGCTCTAATTGCCTGTTCTCTGGCTGAGCTGTCATTAAGAGGTATTTGGGTTACAGTCCCCTGGGACTAAGATCTGGGCTCCCAGGCTCTGTCAACCACAAGGGTCACTCCCCCATGGAATGATCATCCCAGCTGCACCCCCCCCCCAGGCTGGGGCCCAGTGGAGGGCTGAGATCTATGACCCCATACAGTGTGGCTCTCCTCTCACCCAGACCCCTGTCTCTATGCTGTGGGAAGGGGTGTCTGGTTGACCAGCTGCTCATTCACATTGAAAAAGTCCTTCCCAGCACCTAACCCAAATGTCTCCTGCTCCAATCCTGCATCTCCTCTGTAATGACCTTTCAGAAACTGACTGCCCTTTCTTTTCGTGGCTGGCTTTGTGACAAGGAGACACACAAGAGGCATTGAGTCCTGCCTGCAGGGCCAGAGGGTGGGGGTCTGTCAGGGACCCAGCCTGACCTTCCCCCACACTCTCCCCTGTGCTGATCAGGGCCCCAGGGAGACGTTGGTTGGGGTCTAGGATATGAAGGGAGGCAGGCAGGGACTAGGCTGTGACATGGCTGGGATCTCCTCAGAAAGGTAGGAGAGCACAGGTGTGAGTGTGTGTGCCATTGTATACATGCATGAGATTGTGCAAGCGTGTGCGAAACTCCATAGAGACCAGGGAATGGCTGAGCATGTGATTTGTGGATGTGTCAGTGTGCGCCAAGTATCTGGCCTCCGATGGAGACTGGGTGCAGTTGTCTGGTGTGTGGCTGGACGTCCATTGAGTTGTGGTCCTGGCAGTGAGCAGGTGATGCAGGTGAGTCTGTGACTGTAATAGATCAGACTCGAGATGGGGGAATGTGGTTATACGTGAGAGTATGGCCAAGTCGGGGAGTAGGTGACTGGGTGTGAACGCTGACCGGGTTGCGTGGATACCAGTGGAAGCACGTGCCAGAGCTGCAAGGCGTAGGAGGGTGACAAAGGCTGTGACCCTGTGGCGGGTGGCTGCTGGGGTTGCCCGGGGCGTGGGCACCGGTGTTTAACATTCCTGGTGTCCCAGAAGGTTATATTCTGAATGGATGCGTGAGATTGCACGACTGTGTGGATGTGTGAGCATGGGAATGGGACATGCGCCAATTTGGGATGATCCACGTGAGCAGGCACCTCCCTGGACTCCAGAGAAAGTGAGAAAGTATAGGACGGGGTGTGTGTGTGTGTGTGTGTGTGTGTATGTGTGTCTGTGTGTGTTGGGGGGCTGAGTTCACATTAGGGAGGGATTTCCAGAAGGGCCTAGCCCAGGCTCTCTGAAACCAGGGATGCCACTTGAGGGACCCCGACCTTCCCAAACCCCTGGGCGCCCCCAACCCCGAACCCTGCGGGCGGAGCGCGGCGTCCAGCCAGAAGCGCGCAGCTGGGCGTGCGTCAGCGCTGACTCACTCGTCCGGCGGCCCCCGGGACCCCTTGAGGCCCCTGAGAAATTCCTCAGGAAAAACACCCGGGGCTGGCTCAGCTGGGGGGAGCAACTTCCACTTCCGCCCCCGCCCGCGCTCCGCCCCGCCCCGCCCCGCGCCCCGCCCCGCCTCGCCCCTCACCGCGGCCCTCCCGAGGCCCTGTCCATGGTGCTGATCCCGGCTCTGGGGAGCGCGGGGTGGGGGGAGGGGAGAGAAGTGGGAGCAGAGAAGGTGGGGGCGCGCCAATTGGAGGCAGAGGAGGGAGAGGAAGAATAGGATGAAGCCATTAGGGCAAAGAAACTCTGAATTCCCGATTAGCCCACTCCCATACTCGTCCCCACTCACCATCACCCTCAGAATCATCCACTCAAGTCCTCCTGGGCCATTATTTACACCCCCAAACACAACCGAACTCCTCATTGGGTCACCCAAAGACAATCACACGCGTAACACACGATTACTCTCTAAGTCAGCCCCACACAGACACACCCACAACACAATCACACACTTGGCCATCGCACATATTCATACAATAATCGTCAACTCCCACACCCAATTTCCCACACCCAATTTCACTTCAAATGGCCTCACACACATTGCTACACACACACCTATAAATTGCATTCATTCCAACGCATCCACCAGTAAAACTCGGTCACACGTTTCCCGCCTCCCCTCAGCTGTCACACCCACAAATCGCCCAGAGTCTGATACGCGCGCCGAAACACAGCACCCCCGCCACGCGCAACACTCACGCCCGCCTCTCACTCCCCCCATTCCTGACTCCACCCCATCTTTTGGGACCTCGCTAGATCCTGCACTCCAGATCCGATTCCTATCTCCTCCTTTCCGGCTCACCGGCCTGTGTCCGGAGCAGAAGCTGCAGCGAGGCCAGAAGCAGACAGAGGCTGGCCCGCGGCTGGCCCAGGCCTCGGCGACTCCCCATCCCGGCGGGGCCCACACGCAAGGCGGGGACCGGCCGGGGCGTCCACGGGGCGCGGCGACTCCTAAGGCTCCGGGCACTCACTAGCCGCGGCCCGCTGCACTCGGGCTCGGCAGGAGACTGCAGGAGACCCCGCCCTGGCCTCGCCCTGCGCTCCAGCGCCCGGCCGGGCGGGGCTCGCTGGAGGAGGGGGGTGGCTGACAGCTGGTGGGGGAGTTGGGAAAGTTTGTGTGGAGTGCTGATTGGCCGGCTAGGGCTGGAGCCCTGGGCCGGGAGCCGGGCCCTTCTTGCCCCACCCCACAGTGGAGGAAAAGGGTCACTCCCACCCAGCCTTAGAATTCGGGGTCCCAGACTTACCCCAAACCCTTTCCTCCTAACAGGCTCCCTCAAAAGAGATCTTAGCCTTATTCAAACCTTCAGCCTCATCCAGGCCCTAGAATTAAGGCCTTATACAGCTTTATTCCAAATCTTTTCTGTCTCACCCAGGCCCCCAGATGGGGTCCCAGCCTGATGCCAAATTTTCACCGACTTGCTTTACCCCAGTGGCTTAGCCGCACAATGGGAGGTACCAGCTTCATCCCAGGCCTTCCCTTCGTCTCTAAATAAAAAATCCTCATCCCACCTCCAACGTCACACCCGATTACAAGATGGTGTTCCCAGCCTTACCCCAAACCCTCATTTCTCCTCCCAAATTCCAGAATTGGATGTCCTGGCCTCACCCCCAAACGTTTGACCCAGATTCCAAAGCACAGTTTTCAATTTCCCCCAAACCCATTTCCATCCCTAGCCCTGATTCAGGTCCCCACATGGATGCCCCAGCCCCAATTCCAAATCTTCACATACGCCCCCATTAAACGGGAGTCTACCCCCATCTTCTGACATATCTATGCCCATTCTCCTCTTTGAAAGGAACCTTCTGGAACCACACTCTTTGTCCTTCAAAACAGGGCACTGCCTGAGGGAGAGGTGGATACCTGCCATTCCTGGGGTGAGGTAGAGCTGCCCCTCACCCTACTGGGACCCCCCACTGTGAAGCTCGCTCCCCCCAGGGGGTCACATGGAGCTGTGTGTGCAATTGAACCGAACGAGTGCAGACTTGTGGGATCTGAGGGAGCTTCTGCAGGGAGGAACCTAAGGGGCGTATCCTGGGCCCTGAACTGCCCTGCCCTGGTGAAGAGGGAGAAGCCGGCAGTGTCTCCCTCCCAGCCTCTGGCTCCACGGACAAAGAGTGTCTGTGTCCCTGGAGAGGAGGGGCGGGGCCCCATCTGGCCTGAGGGTGAAATGGGGGCTGTGGGGTGGGGAGAAGAGAGGGAATCTCCCCAAGCTGCTCCTCCTCCCTCCTCAGGGACCTCAGAGGCTAAGACTTCTCCTGCTAAAAGATTCTCCTAAAGAGAGTGCCCTGCCCTGCCTTGCTGGGAAGTTCTTCATAGTCTACCCCCATCTTCTGACATATCTATGCCCATTCTCCTCTTTGAAAGGAACCTTCTGGAACCACACTCTTTGTCCTTTTATTTCACTCTTTCCCTCTCACCAGAGATTCTTTCCCCAGAATAGACAGGGAGAGAATGCCCCTGCTAATTCCTCCAGCCCTGATGATTTACAGTCATATAAAAAGACCCTAGTTGTCAGTGTAGCAGTGAGAAGAAATTTTTGACAGATAAAGGGAAGAGGCTATTATGAGGTTAAAAGATTCCCCCCCTCCGCAGCTGCCTGCCCAGGGTCAGTTCAGAATTGGTGTCTTCCGGGGCCCCTTCACCTTGCAGGGGATTGATAGGAGGGTGTCTAGGAGGTGGGGGGATGAAGCAAGGATGGGTGATGGGAGTCAGGTGCTGGCCAGCAGAGGTCACCCATCCAGGGAGAGATCAACATGGCTGACGCACCCCGGACTGTACTGATCTCAGGCTGCTCCTCGGGAATTGGCCTGGAGCTCGCAGTGCAGCTGGCTCATGACCACAGGCAGCGCTACCAAGGTTAGAGGCCCAGGGTGGGGCCGGGAGGGGCAGGGGTGGGCATGGCTTCTGAGGACCTTCAGCCTTCCTGGCACCATTTCCACTAGCCCATCCCATCAGCTGTATGTGTGGGCTTGAGGAGGACCCAGGACACATGGAGGCCCCCTTCCCACCTCTGTTCATGAATCATCCCCTCATCCCACAAATATTTCTTGTGCACCTACGGGGTGTCAGGCACTGTTCTAGGTGCTGGAAACACAGCTGTGAATAAAACAGACAAAAATCTCTGCCCTGAGCAATGGTGTAGTGAGGGAGGGGAGGGACGACAGATAATAAACAGATTTTTAAAATTGTATAATATGTCTAGTGCTAAGAAGTGCTAAGAAGCAAAGTAAAGTAAGTGTGTGGTATAGTAGGAGGTGGGGGGAGGTGATATTTTTTAAAGGGCTGGTGGGGAGGGCTTCCCTATGGTTCCACTTGGGCATTCCCTAGTACTCCCCTCCCCCACCCCTCCCCAGATTACTGCTCCAAGATAAGGCTCTTAAGTGACCCTGACCTTGCGGGCTTAAGGGGGGCCTCTAAATCTAGAGCCTTAGCCTCCTGCAACTGTGGAGTAAATTGCCTCAGTCTGCACTACACCCATGCGAGCCTCTGACCCAGAGCAGGACGGAGCTGAAGTGGGCAAAGGGCCGCTACTTAAGAGGAGGCTGCAGAGGGCAAGGGCATTGTCCCAGTTGGCAGAGTGGCTTCTCCCAGCCCTCTGCCCTCTGTCTTAGAGACACACCAGCTTTGGATGTGACAGACTGAGTGCCAGTGTGCAGGGAAGTGGTTGTGCTGTGTGTGTCCCTGTGGACAGGCAGAGGAGTGTATTAAACTGAAGGATGTTTATTGAGTGTTTACAAAGTGCCAGGTTTGATCTAAATGTTGTGCATCTAGTAAGCCATTTAATTCCCATATCACCCCTATGAGGTGGCCACCAATGTTAGCCCCATCTTAGAAATGAGGAAACTGAGGCACAGAGTGCCCAAGATCCTTGCCCAAGGTCTCCCCACTGGAAAGTGGCAGAACCTGGATTTGAACCCAGGCAACCCAGCCCCTGGGGCCACACTTGTCACTGTATGTAGACGCGTGTGGTCCCATTCATCTGTGCAACCCCCGTGATTCACACAGGCCCACAGACTATATGAACATGCCCCCCAAGGCTGTGCATGTATGACTGTGGGTACATGCATGAAGGGTACAAACATGTATACAGGGGTTTAAGCTCAGCACTCCAACAAACCCAGGTTCAAATCCCAGTTCTAACACTTATTAGTGGTGGGACAGGCAAGGAACTTCATTTTGTTAAGCGTCAGTGTGTTAATCTCTATGATAGAGATAATAACTTTACCTACTTATTCTGGCTACTATTGCTAAAGTACAAATCATTCTAAAATTTCTGGTGTAATAGAACAATGGTAATCATCTATCTCTCATGGTTTACAAAAGTCATAAATTTGGAAGGGTGCAGCTAGGCAGTTCTCGCTCAGGGTCAAAGGCTACAACTAGAACAGTGGGGGCTAGTCACAGGCTGGGGCAGGCATCTCTCCTCCTTCTAACAATCTCAGGTCTTCTCCATGTGGTCCCTCTATCTGGCTAGCTTGGGCTTCCTCCCAGCATGGTGGCCTCAGGATAGCTGGGCTGCTACAATGTGGCTGAAGAGTGAACATTACAGAGGCACCTGGGTGGCTCAGTCAGTTGAGCATCCGGCTCTTGGTTCCAGCTCACCTCATGGTTTCAGGGTCCTGAGATCAAGCCCCGCATCCGGCTCCACATTCAGAGTGGAGTCAGCTTGGGATTCTCTCTCTTCTTCTCCCTCTGCCCCTCCCCTACTCCTGCTCTTTCCCTCTCTCAAATAAATAAATAAACAAAATCTTAAAAGAAAAGAAAAGATGTGAACGTTACAGCAAACAAGGCAGAAACTGCAATACCTTTTCCTTTTTCAACCTAATCCCAGAAGCCACACGATGTTACTTTCACCACATTCTATTAATTCCCAGCTAGTCACAAGATTCAAAGAAAAGGAGATGAGATACATGGCTTCAGGGGGAGCAGCAAAGTTCTCAAGGAGCATATGCGATGAAAGCTGTTGTGGCCATCTTTGGAAATAAGTCCGTTTCCTAATCATAGGATTCTCGTGAGATTAGAGACAACACTTATAAAAGTGTTCAGCACAGTGTTTGGCACATAGTAGCTACTCAGTAAATTGACAGTTCTGTGGATGATGTAGACGTGGCTATTTGTATTTGCACACACACACAAGGCACATATATTGACCCTAAATGTGTATGCATTTTTTTTCTCAAGGCAGTATGTCTTATATTTATTTTATTGTCTTACTTACTGGACTATAGATTCTGTGAAGGCAGGGACTTTGCCTCTTATTTCATGCAGTAGTCTCAGCACCTAGAATAGGGCATAAGGTATACTAGGTAGATGCTCAGTAAATGTTGGATGAAGGGATGGAGGGAGGGATGAAAGTACATGTAAATGTATGTACACAGTATGCATTTGTGGTTGTGTACTGAACATAGGTATGTAAACCTGTGGCTCTCCATCCCTCTGTGACTGCTCATGCCAGATCATGGAGATATGTAAGTGAATGCACAGGGGAAAGGAACCCAGTGCTTGTCCCAACTCTGCTTTCTGTCCCCAGTGGTGGCCACCATGAGGGACCTGGGAAAGAAGGGGACACTGGAGGCAGCTGCTGGGGAAGCTCTGGGGCAGACCCTCACCGTGGCCCAGCTGGACGTGTGCAGTGACGAGTCAGTGGCCCAGTGTCTCAGCTGCATCCACGGAGGGGAAGTGGATGTGCTGGGTGAGACTGAACAGCCCCTGGGGTCACCCCCCCTTCCCTGACCTAAGCACAGATCCTCCTTACAGTGAATCCTCTCCCACGTCTGAGCACCAGCCTTCTTGCTTCACCAGCAACCTCAAGCCCTGGACAGAAGGGGTAGACAAGCTGGCTAAAAGCCCAGGGTACCAGTGTATTAGGGTTACAAGAAATAAACTGAGTCCTGGGGGTAGGGTGAATTTTATTGAATAGAACATCTCACATTTGGGGAAAACCATATGTAGTTGGAAAAGTTATTTGGTTAGTCATTTGGGGAAGGGAGCATGATGAAGAAGCAACATATGATCCCTCAACGACCTTCTAAGGAGGGTGGGTGTGGCTGTTTTGATGCAAATTGGGGTCAGAGCTGAATTGCTCTTGCATTACGGGTAGGCAGCTCCCAGCAGCCCTTCCCCCAACCCAGGGTTCGGAGTCCCCATAGCAAATGCTAAACTATATGTAAAGATCATCAGGGCTCCACATTTGTCCACTCAAGATACTCAGGACTGGCCCTGAATTTGGAGTAGGGGGTGGGATAATTCAGGGAGTGTCCCTAGAGGAACACTAGAAGGGTTGGGGGGACCTCAAGGTAACTTTCAGTCCCCTCCTTAGTGAATAATGCTGGAGTGGGCCTGGTGGGGCCCCTGGAGGGGCTCAGCCTAGCTGCCATGCAGAACGTCTTTGATACCAACTTTTTCGGGGCTGTCCGTCTGGTCAGAGCTGTCCTTCCTGGCATGAAGAGAAGGAGAAAGGGCCACATTGTGGTGGTCAGCAGTGTCATGGGGCTGCAGGGTAAGCCCTGGGGACCCATCCCTGGGAAACTTCCTAGTATCTGACCCTCCCCAGGCTGGAAGAATGGCAAATAGGTTTTAGCTCATATTCCAAATGAGCCTGTGTTGAGAAGGATTCTGAAGCTCTCTAGGAAACATTTCTGGATTAGATTATGTCTGCCATGTTGCAAGAATAGGCAGTAGTGTTATAAATGCTGCCAATGGCCATCCACATTCAGCATCGACCCTACTTCTGGATACCCCTAAAAATCTCTCCTGACCATCTCCCCAAAACCAAAGGAACCATCCGTACTCCTTTTTATTTATTTATTTTTTTAAAGTAGGGGCCACGGGTGTGGAGCCCAGTGCAGGGCTTGAACTCACAACCCTGAGATCAAGACTTTTCTGAGATCAAGAGTCGGACGCTTAACCGACTGAGCCACCCAGGCACCCCAGAACTCCTTTCCTGTGACATTTTCCAGCCAAATACCTCTAACCAAGCCCCCAGAGACGTCTAGCTGTGGGGCTCTGAGGTTCTGCAGTAAGAGAGAGCAGTGATTGTTTAGCAATGTCTGCTTTTAGGCTACTATGGAGACCACCTATTTGCCATCCATGCTCCTGGGTCTTTCCTCCTCGAACCCCTCTAGACTCCCTTCCTCCCCCTGGAAATGCTCTGGGGTCTGCCCCCACCTCCTCAACAGCCCCCTGAAGAATCCACCTTATTTGTTTGTTTGTTTGTTTGTTTGTTTAAGAATCCGCCTTATTTATTATCCCGTCATGGGGAATCCGTAACTACTACTCAGTCCCATGTCGTTGGCTCCTCTTTCAGCTGCACCTCCTGACCTCAGGGGTCACATTCATTCTCAATGAGGACACATAAGAACCCTGCTGAATAAGACTTGCCCTCAGGGACCCTGGCAATTCTATGCTCAAGTGGCCCAGAGGTTTAGAAGATGGAGGGAAGTAGGGTTTTCCAGGACTAAGGGCAAATGGAGCACTGGGAAGAGGCAGCACGTGGCACCCCAAGACAACCTCACTCTGAGCGCACGGGCTCATCCTTCAGCCTATGCTCCCATCACACATACATACACTCATCATGTTGGCCCTAGATATCCCCCCATTCTGATCTTTAAGCCCTCTTTGCTCTGTCTCCTAAAGACCCCATGTCCCTCTGGACCCACAAGCCCATCGCCCAGACCCCAAAGGGCCCAACCTCCTCCAATCCTCTCAGGTGTCGTGTTCAATGAAGCCTATGCAGCCTCCAAGTTCGCCCTGGAGGGGTTCTTCGAAAGTCTGGCGGTCCAGCTGCTGCAGTTCAACATCTTGTGAGGCGGGCATTTGTGTAGTGATGGGGGGGAATGGGAGACGGTGGTGGACCAAAATGAAGGAAGGGGAGGTGGTGAGGGGAAGTGGGCTGGGAAGGCAGTGATGGTGGGAAGAACAAGGCAGTGGTGAGAAAGTGGAATCAGGAATGAGGGAAATGGAGTTATCAGAAGAGGATGGGGCAGTACTGGGGATGGGCAGTAGAGGGGTTGGGGGAGTCAGGAAGGATGAAGTAATGATGAGAGAAATGGGGGGAGAGGGGGGAGAGGGACAGTAATGGGGCAGCGAGTGGGTTGAGGTACCAGACCCCCTACCCCTCCCGATGTCCCCAGCATCACCCTAGTGGAACCTGGCCCGGTGGTCACTGACTTTGAGGGGAAGCTCCTGGAGCAGGTTTCCACAACCGAGTTCCCGGACACTGACCCTGACACTCTGCACTACTTCCGGGATTTCTACCTCCCTGCCTCCAGGGAGCTCTTCCGCTCTGTAGGACAGAGCCCACAAGATGTGGCCCAGGTGAGTGGGGAACCCAGAGCCCCAAGAAATGGCTCAGGTATGTGAGGGTGCCCCACCCTGCAAACCGCCCTCCCCAAATCCAAGAGCTCAGGGCTCCACCCCATAGGTCATTGTCAAGGTGATCAGCTCGGCCAGACCACCCCTGCGCCGACAGACCAACGCCCGATACGCTCCGCTGGCTGCGCTCAAGGCCGTGGACCCCTCAGGCAGCCTGTACGTGCGCACCACACACTGTCTGCTCTTCCGCTGGACACACCTTCTCAACCTTGGCCTTCGATGTCTGGCCTGCGGCTGCCTCCGCTTCCGAATATGGCCCCGGTGAGCAGAGTCTCACCCAGCCCTCCCCACCTCTGAACAGCCAGGCCTCCTCAGTTTACACCCATCTCAGAGGCCAGGACAGACCCTTCCTTCCTTCCTTCCTTCCTTCCTTCCTTCCTTCCTTCCTTCTTTCCTTCCTTCTTTCCTTCAGCAAACTCTGCCTGACCTACTCTGTGCCTGGGCATTGCCGGGACCCCAGAAATTCCTCAG
This sequence comes from Ursus maritimus, assembly GCF_017311325.1. Lineage (NCBI taxonomy): Eukaryota > Metazoa > Chordata > Mammalia > Carnivora > Ursidae > Ursus > Ursus maritimus. The sequence continues at coordinate 50,252,245 of NW_024423786.1, read as the reverse complement.
CATTCATGCACACACCCCTCCATAGTCAGGGCTGGGGCAGAGAGAGGGACCCTTGGACCCTGGGCTGAAGAGCCCAGACAGAGCAAGGACCTGGAGCTGTGTCTGGGAAGGCAAGGGAGGCGTCCTGGAGGAGGGGACATTGTTGCTGGACCTTGAAAGATGAGATAGACTGCCTCATTCAACCTCTGGACTTTATTATCTTGGGCCTGGGAATACAAGGATGATCTAAAACCCCCTCCACATAGAACTGAGTTGACAAAGGGGTCTTCAGACTTTTCCGGTCACACACTCCGTCAGCAAAATGTTTGTGCACTCACCAGCAGTGCATGTATATTTTTTCATAAAATACATATTTGTAACCACTAGCAATCACTATATTAAATATTTAATAAAGCTCAATTCCTTATGTCTAAATAAAAAATTTAAAAAGCAGTAAGGTTCACTTCACACACATTAGAATGGCAGCTATAAGTAAACCAAGCAAGCAGACAAAAACTCCAGAAAGTAACAAGTGTTGGTGAGGATGCAGAGAAATTGCAGCCCTTGGGCACTGCTGGTGAGAATGTAAAATGCTGCAGTCACCATGGAAAATAGTGTAGTAGTTCCTCAAAAAATGAAACAGAATTAGCATGTGACCCAACAAGTCCATTTCTGGGTATTAACCAAAAGAATTGAAAGCTAGGTCTCAAAGAGATATTTGCACACCTGTGTTCATAGCAGCATTATTCACAGTGGCCAAAAGGTGGAAGCAACCTTGTGTCCATCAGCAGAAGCCTGGATAAACTCAACGAGGTATATCCATACGATGGAATATTTTTTAGCCTTTAAAAGGAAGTGAATTCCGACACCTGCTACAACATGAATAAACATTGAGGACATTATGCTCAGTGAAATAAGCCAGACAGAAAAAAGACAACTACTGTCTGATTCCATTTAGATGATGTCCCTAGAGGAGCGAAATCCACAAAGACAGGAAGTAGATGGGGGGGGGGGTCAATGCTTAGTGGGAAGAGAGTTGCAATTTTGCAAGATAAAGAGTTCTGTGGATGGATGGTGGTCGTGGCTGCACGACAGTGCGAATGGACTTGATCCTAATGAATTGTGCACTCAAAAATGGCGAAGATGGTAAATTTTGTGTTGTGTATATTTCGTCACAATTAAAAATTTTTAAAAAGCAATAGGGGTCCAAGTTTCTTGGCCCTCGTGTGGAGAGTTTGGAAGCAAATGGACTCTGGGTGTAAATGCAGACCCAGCCTCTTGTTCACTGGGTGACCCTGGGCAGGTGACTTCCTGGTGTCATCTTCCGGAAAGCAGAGCTGACAATAACGGCACTGAAATGATAGGAAAAGCACCCTGCACTGTTTTTCCATTTCACTTGGAGTTTTTGGTGTGGTTCATGTTTCGCTACCACCTTGGAATGCCAGGCTCCAGGCGAAGGTGTTTTAATTAATGTTTGCTCTTGCAGCCTTATCAGATAGAGGCACTCAGAACCTGCCCAGTTCATAAATGAGGAAACTGAGGTTGTCCCGAGCAGAGGGGAGGGGCAGGAATCCAGCCTAGGTCTGTCCAACTCAGTCTATGCTGGTCCTCAGGGGTCTCTAGGAACCTCTTCTAGGAAAAGAGAAACTGAGTTCAGGGCTCGTGAAAGAGTCAGTGCAGAGATAATGGGGCTACTTAATATTTTTGGTCAAATGAATCCCTCCTTTCCCCTCCCGGACACTGGATTTTTTTTTTTAAAGATTTTATTTATTTATTCGACAGAGATAGAGACAGCCAGCGAGAGAGGGAACACAAGCAGGGGGAGTGGGAGAGGAAGAAGCAGGCTCATAGCAGAGGAGCCTGATGTGGGGCTCGATCCCATAACGCCGGGATCACGCCCTGAGCGAAGGCAGATGCTTAACCGCTGTGCCATCCAGGCGCCCCAGGACACTGGATTTTTGAAGCGATGTTGGAATACCTGCAAAAGAGTATATGAAATTAGATCATGACGATGGTTGCACAGCCTTGTGACTATACCAAAGGCACTGAATCTTGCACTTTATTATTTTTTTAAGATTCTATTTATTTATTCGACAGAGATAGAGATAGCCAGTGAGAGAGGAAACACAAGCAGGGGGAGTGGGAGAGGAAGAAGCAGGCTCACAGGGAGAAGCCTGATGTGGGGCTCGATCCCGTAACGCGGGGATCACGCCCTGAGCCAAAGGCAGACGCTTAACCGCTGTGCCACCCAGGCGCCCCTGAATCTTGCACTTTAAAACGGCAAATTTTATGGTATATGAATTTTATCTTGATTTAAAAATTAAATACATTTTTTAAAGATTTTATTTATTTATTCGACAGAGACAGAGACAGCCAGCGAGAGAGGGAACACAAGCAGAGGGAGTGGGAGAGGAAGAAGCAGGCTCATAGCGGAGGAGCCTGATGTGGGGCTCGATCCCAGAACGCCGGGATCACGCCCTGAGCCAAAGGCAGACGCTTAACGACTACGCCACCCAGGCGCCCCTAAATACATTTTTTAAAAAGAATATATGAAGCCCGCATGTGCAAGAGGTCTTTGGATTGTCGATAGGAGGCATCAGCGGGAGATGAGAGGCTGGGAAGAGTGTAAGACCAGAGTATTTCTCCCCCAAGCTCCCTCCATGGGGGTCACTGTGCATTAGCAGCATTTCTCCATCCACTGGAGGCCCCAGCTCCAGTTTCTGAGAACCACTCCCTCCCTTTGCCCCTTCCAGCTAAAGATGGTGATGGGACCCCACAATTGCCAGCAAGATGACATGACACTATCCTCCTTAGGGCTATGCACCTTCTGTCCTCACCTTTACAATCGTCCTTGTCTTCATTGGTCCCCAAATTACCCACTTTGAGTGTGCTCTTTCCATCTGGGACTCTGAATGCATACACACTAGCCCACCAGCAGACTCCACCATTAGAACACGATTGATACTTGCTGCCCGCCTTACCCCAAGGGTCTCCACCATCCTGATTTCCGTGTTCAACATTCTCTTGCTTTTCAAGAAAGTCCCTTCAATAAATTATTTCAAAAGACAAATTTGGGGTGCCTGGGTGGCTCAGTTGGTTGTGTCTGCCTTCTGCTCAGGTCATGATCCCAGGGCCCTGGGATTAAGCTTCTCTGGGTGTCATCATTCGGCTCAGCAGGGAAGTTGGCTTCTCTCTCTCCCCCCCCACCCGCCCCCACTGCTCGTGCTCTCTCACTCTCTCTCAAATAAATAAATAAATAAATAAATAAATAAATAAAGTCTTTAAAAAAAAAAAAGACAGGGGCACCTGGGTGGTTCAGCCAGTTAAGCATCTGCCTTCGGCTCAGGTCACGATCCCAGGGTCCTGGGGTCGAGCCCTGCATCAGGTTCTCTGCTCGGTGGGGAGCCTGCTTCTCCCTCTGCCTCTGCTCTGCCTACTTGTTCTCTCTCTCTGTCAAATAAATAAAATCTTTAAAACAATTTTTAAAAAGACAAATATATCTTCTTGCCAAGAAGGAAAGCCAACATAGTCACCATAAGTGAAGCCAAACTCACTTATTTACAGGTGGGGCATCCAATATTCCAAGCCCCATACTCATAGACTCCTGGTGTGCGAAAATGCCAGACCTTCTCTCTCAGATTCTCTTGCAGCTAGGGAGTGAGCACGTGACCCTGATTCCACTCGGCAGATGTACAGATTTAGATTTGAGAACCCACCACCCAAAGGAGGAGGACTCAGGAAAGGGAGGCAGCAGAAGGGACATTGTGAGTGCCCAGGGTTGTCAGCAGAAGCCAGAGCTGCAGCTGGTTTCAGGAGAATGATTTAAGCTGTGGCCTTAGCTGCTGGCCTGCACCCTTATTTTGTCCCTTTCCATCTTCAAAGGCTGGTGATTTCATTAGCCACCAATATCCACCGGATAAATTCCTTTGCAGCTTAAATCACCCTAAGTCAGCTTCTGTTGCATAAGGAAGAATCACCACCAATCCAGATGGCAACATAAAAGCAAAAATGCAGTGGAGGAGGGAGGACTGTTATTATAGTCTAGCTGGATGCCATTGCCAAACAACAGAAATTGGCCAACGTTCAGAAGGGGTTGAAGACACACTAACCCTTGTTCTTGATTTCTACACTCCCACCTGCCCCTCTGTCTTCCCCATCTTAGCAAAGATAAGTCTGTTCGAGTTGCTCATGCCAAAAATCGTGGAGTCATCTCTACTTCCTCTCTCTCATACCTCACAGCTAATCAGATCTTGTTCACTTGACCTGCAAAATATATTTAGAACCAACCATTTCGCAACACCTTCTGGGTCCCCACCTTAATCCAACCACCAACACTTTTCAGCTGGAGTATTGCACCAGTCCCCTCTCTGCTCCCACCTTCTGCTCTTGCTGCCCCCCTACAATCCATTCTCCACACCACAGCCCAGAAGATCCTTTAAAAGCAGCTTTTGAATTGATAAAATGCCCAGTGTTTTTAAAAATCAATATATATGTGTATGTATATATAAAAGAATATTTTAAAAGCAATTCTCCCAGCTTCCTCTTTCCCTCAACTGCCCAATTCCTGACACCCCCATCTCGAGTTATCTACCCAGATTTTCTTTCTAATTATACTAGAAAAAAAAAACTGATAAATGGATAAGCAAACTGTAGTATATACATACAAAGGAATGTTATTCAACCTTCAAAAGGAAGAAAATTCTGGCACATGCTACACCATGGATGAACCTTGAAGGCATTATGCCAAGTGATATAAGCCAGACACAAAAGGACAAATACATTATATGATCCCATTTATGTAAAGTACACAGCATCTGCAAATTCATAGACAAAAAGTAAAACAATGGTTAACAGAGGCTGAGGGGAGTGGAAATGGGAAGTTAGTGTTTAATGGGGACAGAGTTTCAGTTGGGGAAGACGGGACGTTCTAGAGATGGATGGTGGGGATAGTGGCACAGTGATATGAGTGTGCTTGATAGCATTCAACTGCACACTTGAAAATGGTTAATGGTAAGTTTTGTGGTGTTTAGATTTTATCACAATTTTAAAAATAAACATGGGGAACTTACATGGAAAAACAGACTATATATGTACATACACGTGTGCATATACGTATATATATATTTATTTAACTTTCACAAAAAGCTGCATACTATACACCTAAACACAAACTTTAGTTCTTTCCTTGAATAATATGTCTTAGAAGTGTTTGCATATCGGCCCAAGCAGACGTCCTCATTCTTTTGCACAGCTGCAATATATATTCCATTGTGTAGATGGACAATAATTTATGCAACTGGTCCTGTACTGATGAGTCTTTGGGCTCGCTCCAATCCTTTCCTATTATATAAACGACTGCAATGAATAACTTCATGTGCATACGTCATTTCACACATGTGCAAGTGTTTCTGTCACGGGATTACTTGGCCGAAGAAACTATGCACTTGTCATCTTTATGAACATTATCAAATTCATCTCTATTGGGAAGGACTGATGTCCATATGTTAGCACGGTCGCTTCCGCACAGCCTCACCACACTGCACATGATTTGTCTTCTACATTTTGGCCATTCTAATGGGTAAAAATTACTATCTCATATTTCTCTTATTTTAACTTGCATTTCTCTTATTATGAGTGAGGTTGACTGTCTTTTCATATGTCAAAGAACCTTTTGTATTTCATTTTTTTAAAAAGACTTTATTTATTTATTGGACAGAGAGAGACACAACAAGAGAGGGAACACCAGCAGGGGGAGTGGGAGAGGGAGACGCAGGCCTCCCGCTGAGCAGGGAGCCTGATGCGGGACTCAATCCCCGGACCCTGGGATCATGAGCTGACCTGAAGGCAGATGTTTAACGACTGAGCCACCCAGGCGCCCCTTTTGTATTTCGTTTTTTTGTGAACATTCTGACCACACGTTTTGCTCAAGTTTTTCTACTGGATTGTTTATATTTTGTATTATTAATTCCTAGAAACGCTTTACATATTATGGAGATTAGGGAGACTGTAATATGAAGTGGACTTTCCCCCCAATTTTTTAACTTTTCTGTGGTGTCATTGGACCTTATTTTTATGTCATGGAATTATTCGTCCTTCTTATTGTTGTTACCTTTGGATTTCAAGTCAGAGTAACAAAGGACCTACCCAGACTGACTCTGTTAAAACAGAAGAATAATGTCACTCTTCTTTTCAAATTCTCCAATGGTTCCCCCTCTTACTTAGACTCAAATCTACAACTATGAGGTCTCCTACAGGATCTGATCCTTGAATATTAATCTCAAACTATCTCCTACTCTCTCTGTTTTACCCACTTCATTCTAGGAACACTGACCTCCTTATTATTTCTTAAATACTCCATGCACATTCCTACATCAGGGCCTTTGTACTTGCTGCTCCATCTGCGACAAGGTAGATATCCAAATATCTGACAAATGAAAGAATGAGTGGGTAAAGTAATGCATCAAAATGAGACTCTCCATGGCCTAAGAAGAATTTCAAGACCCTTTCTTACTACTCCCCAAATCACCATGCTCCACCTCCCCTTCCAGGTCTTTGCATGGGCTCTTCCCTCCCCCTGCTCTCTCACACCCCTAATCCTTCATCTGATTACCCTTACTTTCCTGAGACTTTCAGGTCTCAGCCTAAACACAGCTTCCTCCAGGATGCCTTCTTTGACTCCCCAGCCTGGATGGGTTAGGAGGTTTCTCTGGGCCCTCATAGCTCCTTATTATGGGGTAGTTTTCCCTGATCAGGCTGTCAGTGCTGTTGCGGGGCGTATCACACCGCTTTCAGACCCAATAATCAACCCCATACGTGACTGCTGAATTATTCTCCTTCCTCCCATAGCAAGCAACAAGCTTCCCCTGGAAATTCTCACTGCGAGCCAGACCTCCTTGGACCAGGAGGAGAGGCACGTGATGGATGCCCTTAGGGACCAGCAAGCAAGGCCAGTTCCCGAAGCCTTGGGGAAAATAAGTGCGTGATCAGAAGCCCTCAGAGACCAAGAAATGGCCTGAGGAGCCTGGGCTGAGACAGGAAGTGACCAACAGGGCACACACTGGCGATTTCGTCCAGGCTAGGACGCTCCTGATACCTCCTACCGGAGCAAGAAACGTCACCTTTCTGAGCTTCGGTTTCCTCACCTGTAAAATGGGAGGGTTGCTGGGCAGAAAGTCCCTACTAAGTGCCGGAACTTAGGTGTTTCATATATGACAGCCATTCACGGAAATGTTGCTGTGGGTATAACTCCTTGCCTCCTGGATCCTGCCCGGCCTTTCCCGGGAAGCGAAGGGCTGGAAGCCTGGAGGAGGAGGGAGCGAAAACAGAGGCCACACATCCCTCCAAAGCCGTCCCTCCCGCCCTGGCTTCCTTGCTGCAAACCCTGGGTCCCGGGGAGGGGAAGGCGGGCGGGATCTGAGCGGCAGTAGCAGCTGCTCTGGGCGTGCGGCCAACGTCCCCTCCCTCCACCACCCGCATTCCAGTGGGAGGAGGCCGAGCGCTCCTCAGTCTGGCTGGAGGCTCGCTGGCTCCCTCTCGCGGCCAAGTGCGAAGGTTGACCGTGACCATTAACTGCTGTAGCGGACCAGGGTGGATCCCACAGCTGGGCTGCGACCCCCTGCCCTCCTCCGGCTCCCTCTCAAGCACAGGTTCGCTTAACTTGCTGTGTGATCTGAGGCAAGTCACTTAACCTCCCTGTGCTTCAGTTTCCTAGCTGCACAGTTTCGGGCAGGACACTTCACCTTCTGGTGCTTAGGTTTTTCCATTTGCAAAGTGGGTCAGTGGGTCCTTAGAATGCTGAGAGGATGAAAAGAGACAGTCCATGTGAAGGCAGCTACAGCAAACACCCACTCCCCAGGGGAAGGGGTTTCCGTCCTGTTCACTGCTGTGTCCTCAGCACCCACAAGGCCAGACATGCAGCGGGTGCTTACATTTATTTTATGTATTAGTTATTGAAAAAATGCTTATTCTTCATTTAAGGGACCTGAGGCTGGGGTGGGGAGGAGGGGACAGATGTATGAGATGTGAGGTCCTGTCACTCATTCACCCAGCCCTCACTTTCGCCTCCATCCATTTGTTCATCAGATGATAAAGCTATATCACCTTGTTTTCAAGGTGTTTCCCACCTCCTCTGTTTTTCCCTTCCTGGGCCCAACCCCCAGACAAAAACTGAAACTCAAAGAAGCTGCAGGCCTGAGAATGTTTCAAAAGCCCCAGATGTGCTTACTTGACCAGGATTCCACTGGGGAGACAGAGATACTGGCATGGCGAGAGGGAGCCCAGACTGGACAGAAGGTAGGAGGGACTGAGACTAGAACCCCTGCCATCCCTCACCTTTGGACCATACCTTGTTCTGGACACCTAGGAGTCCCTGGGACAGAGGAGGGGGATGTGGACACCAGGTGTGGGGACAAAGATCTGAAGGAGAGAGCTCACACTCAGCTGAGGGAGGGCTGAACAGAACCAGCGGAGATTCCCTGACAGCACGGAACAGCAGTGGAATACACCACCCCAAGTGGACACCAATGTTCTAGAACCTTCCAAATTAGGTCTCATCTGTTTCCCTGATCCAGCTCTTAATTTGATTCTGTTGCTTCTTTGCTTCACAAGAGGTTGTTTACCACGGACCCAAGAGCATCCCCTGGAGCTTCACGGCACCTGCCTGACCCAGGGCAAGCTGCCCTCACTCACCAGGCCTCAGTTTCCTTATCTGTAGGAGAGGTGGGAATTCTTACTTCAGCATAAATGCAGGACGTTTATGGTTCTTCTGCCTGTGCACAGACAGCATGTAGAACAGCATCTGGCACACAGTAGGTGCTCAATAAATGCCTGAGGAAGAAATGACTAGACCCCACCGTCCCCTTTTGTTTCTAACACACCTGGTTTTCCAGCTGTCTACAAAGGTAGAGTCTGGAAAGCGGGCACAGTTTCAACCTAATTAACAAGAGGCTGTGAGATTTGAGGAGGAAATGCACCTTAAGCCCTTAGTAAGTCCTCATTAAATGTCCGCTCCACAGGGACAGGGATTTTGTCTATTGTGGTCACTGCTGTGTTCCCAGCACGCTAAGGAGGGCTGAGCTCATAGCAAATACTTATTGAATCTTTCTGGGATAAATGTATATTATCATTGTTTGGGGGAGATCTGGGGCTTTCCAATAAGCAAGACTCTCCAAGCTGGCAGTATCGGCTCCACTGAAAAACAGAAGAACCAGACAAACTTGTCTGCAGCCCGTCAGCTTCTAAGAGGCAGACACCACAAAGTGGGTCCAACATCTTTAAAGGGCATATTAAACAAGCAGTGAAAATTATTTCGGGACAGAGAAAGCCTTCAAGCATGATGTGTTTTTGTCCCTGGTTTAATATGTATAATTTGCCTTCTGGAAAAGGAGCCCAGAGAGCTTGGCATGATTTAAGAACAATGGACAATGGTCACAATTTACCAAGCATAATTATGCAGAAAGATCTGAAGCTCAGCAAGAGGATTTGACCTGTGACTTTCTGAGAAGGTTCCATTATGGTGGGTTCTGGGGCCGAATGGCTAAATGCCATGGCTTCTCATGTTCTGTGATTGGGAAAAGAAGATATAATGCCTGTCCTGCCCCTGTTTGAGCAGTTTCCTCAGAAACTCACCAATTTCACAAGGGCAGAGGTGGGGACAATCCTGTTTCTTCCTGCACCTACCCGTCAGTCCTAAACCAAGCTCTGAGCCCAGTCTCCCGATCCTAGGCTCCTTGCTGGTGGAGGGGAAGGCTCTGGGTCATGGAAAGGACAACCCCACCACCACCACTCTGGCCTCCAAGGCGGAGCTGGAATATTTCCTAGTGCAGCTGTCCCCAGCCTCCCGTGGAGGATGGGCTGAGAAGGGAGGAGCAGCCCCCTCTTCCCCCATTGGATTTATAGGGATTCCCTCCCCACGTCTGTTTAGATATTAACTCAGCCAGGACAGGCCAAGGCAAACAGAGCAGACAAGAGGACAGGTGTCTGTGGCCTGTGGCTGCACATCACCCCCTCACCGCCATGGACTTGCCCTGGCCCGTGGAGTTGATTCTACTCCTCTTGGGGACCTCTCTTGCCCATGCTGAGCCACTGTGAGTCTGGGAAACGGAGGGCACTCCACCGCTGCCTGCATGATTCCCTGTATATGACCCTGCCTCTCAGCTGCTGCTTCCCCCACTTGAGCACCCCCCCCCTAACGCATGCTCCTGTGTTTGTCTACTGGCAGGTACATCCTGGTGACCCCCCGAGCCCTGCGGGTTGGCAGCCCTGAGACCATCCATGTACAGGCTCACTCGGACTCCCAGCAGTCCCTCAAAGGGACCCTGGAGGTGAACCTCACCATATGGGACTTCCCCATGAAGAAGGCTGTGGTGGCTAAGAGCCACCTCATTCTCTCAAAAGAAAACGACTTTATGAAACAGGCCTCCATGACGGTAGGTGACAGGCCAGGACGGGTGGCCACAAAGGGAGGCTCTGGGTCAACAGCAAGGACGGAGAGGGGCAGACTCTAGAGAAACTTCCCACGAGGGACGCTGGAAGATAGATGTAGGATTTGGATATGCTTACTGCTCCTCTTATGTCCGGTGCAGTTAGAAATCCAAAGTCCTCTGCGTCTGGGCTCTGCGAAGGCAGTGACGAGCCCATACGATGTCTCTGTGAGCATTAATAAAAGGCGCCCTCTGCTGGTGGCTTGGGAAGCTGACTGTGGACTGGATTGCATTCCCACTTGGGCTGGATGCCCTCGTGCAGGAGCAACTTGCAAAGAAGGCAACCTTGCTCCCAACCACAGAGCCAGAGGGTCCCCATTCGATTGTTTCTCCCAAGATCTGGCTCAGGGCTTTGCTCCCAGGGATGGAGACCTCAGCAGAGCCTGAGGAGTGTCGGCGTCTCTCCCCAGATTCCCGAGAGCCTGGTATACCCCCCACAACCAGGACAGCAGTATGTCATCATCCGGGCCACATGGGCACCCATCTCGACCACTTCATTCATGGAGAAGATAGTACCGGTGGCACCCCATGCTGGCTACATCTTCATCCAGACAGACAAGCCTATCTACACCCCTGAGCACTTGGGTACAGCCTCCAGGCACTTGGCCTAAGGCAGATGCTGACTCTCATGCCCCGTCTCCCCCATTGCCTGTTGTATTCCACCTCCCAAGGTCACCCTCTGTCCAAAGACCCCTCATGGCCCAAGATCCTAAAGACGACCTCCCTCTCCAGATCCTATCCAGAACTCAAGAGTCTTCCCTCTCCCTCCAGTTCAATACCGGGTGTTTGTTGTGGACCACAAGATGGATCCTGTGACCAGGATATTCACTGTGGACATCAAGGTGGCCTCTCCTGATAGGAGGGTGGATCCCAGACACTGAGGTTCTATCATGTGCTGAAGGCCTGGGGCCTGAACCACCCACCCCCTCTCCCCTCAGAACCCGGAGGGAATCACTGTGATCAGCCAGAATCTGCTGGCCGAGGACGGTTTCTTCACAAGATCCTTTAAACTCCCACAGATTGTCAGGTGCCCTGCTGGGAGCCCTGTGGATGGAGGGATGGAGGCTCTCCTCAGTCTCCATTTCTCCTAATTCTCTGTGTCTCAGTTTTGGGACCTGGAGCATCGAAGCCAGTTACCAAAGTGCAGCCAAGCAGAAGTTCAAGGCAGCCTTTGATGTCAGGGATTATGGTGAGCAGGGTGCGATGGTCAGGGCAAGGTGGGACATGCAAGGAACAGGGCTGGAAGTGGAAAAGAGGTATCATGGTGCACCTACTGTATGCCAGGGCCTAAGCCGGGTGCTGGTGAACAGGACTATGTGTTCCAATCCTTGGGGGTTGCCAGAGTCACTGAGGAAGGAGTGAACAGGGAGGGGACAAGGGGGGAGACAGCAAAATACTGAAGTTGCCCACCGCCATTACTCCACCCAGTGCTCCCATCATTTGAGGTCCAGCTGAAGCCAAACAAGACTTTCTTCTACCTCAACGATGAGGCTCTGGGTGTGGACATCGAGGCTTGGTGAGTCCCCTTGTCCCCAGCCTGGCCAGAGGACCAGGAATGCCAAGAAACTGAATGGGTAGAGAAGCAGGACACTTCTGTGGCACTTAAGGTATGGTAGAGGTACTCTTTGCCACCCATGAGATATTCTTGGCCACCTACATTGTTTTGTGAGGTTGTCCAGACCACGTCTGCCACGTGTAGGTAGTACAGGCCCTCCCTTCAGGTCTCTGGCATTGTATAGGATACTTTGCCCACCTAATGAAGTCATGCCATGTCTCACGGCTCAGACCATCTCTGAAGGCCCACAAGGTTGCACAGGCACATTTGCCATCCTATGAAATTGTCCAGACTGTCTCCACAGCACTATGAGGTTGGACAGACCATTTGTCCACCTAAGGTTGTAAGGGCCATATCTGCCACTTCTCGACACTATGCAGACCATTCCTACAGCTCTATCATGCTATCTATGCCACCTAGTCTGCCTGATGAGGTTTTATGGGCTATGTCCACCATCTTGTGAGGTTACACAGGCCACATCTGCAACCCAACAAAAGCTTTATGAGACGCATTATCACTTCCCAGGGTTGCGTAAGTGAGCAATGAAACCATCTAAGTTTTCAGGGAATACCTCTGTCCCTCCCAAAGATTGACCACCATCCCTGCAGCCTCAGGAGCTCATACAGGACATCTCTGCAACCACATGAGGTTGTGTGGGTGCTTCAGAGCCAATGGAATGACCCTCACCCACCCCCAGGTATGTATTCAAAGAGCCAGTGGATGGACATGCTCTGGCCATCTTTGGGGTAAAGCTGCATTCCAACCGGATGCCCATCCAGAGCTCCCTGCAGAAAGTGGAGGTGACTGAGTCTTGACCTCTCCCCACCCCAACTTCCCCCCCATCAACTCTCCTCTGCTCCCCAAGAAACCATCTCTTCTTCTCTCTCTCACCCTGAGAGCAGATCTCTGAAGGCCTGGGCCACGTCTCCCTCCAGAAGGACACACTGATGTCCACATTCCAAGGCCCTGAAGAGGACTTCATTGGGGCCTCAATCTTTGTCAACATCACTGTGTTCTCTTCAGGTGCCACCCTCACCCAAGCTCCTGGCTGAGGTCAGGACAGTGCCCTTACCCAATCTAGACATTCCACCTATGTGACCACAGGCCACCTCCTAGCCTGTTTCCTCATCAGAGAAATGCAAAAATGCCAGAAAGGCTGGAAGGAGCTGAGATTGTGTTACTGTCTTTCCCTGTGTTCACCAAGACCAGCCTCCCATACCAGCAGCCCTACCAAGAAACTGAACCTCCTCCACAGACCTTACAGTCCCCTGTCTCTCCAGGGGGTGAGATGGTCCAGGCTGAGACCTCTGGGGTGAAGATTGTCCGGAGCCCATACAACATCAAGTTCATCAGGACACCCCAGTATTTCAAGCCTGGGATGCCCTTCCACGTTAAGGTCAGAGTCTGACTTCACTCCACCCAGGCGCTTGCGGCTCCCTTCCCCTAACAGATCCCTCTCAGGAGAAAAAAGCCCACATTGGACTCACCTGTCCCCCACAATTCATCTGTTTGAGAACTGAATCCATCATGCCTCTCAGACCAATACCAAACCTCTCTCAAGTCTCAACCCAGGTCCCCCCAGTGCACTGTGATGGCTCCATAATTTCTCTGTGGGGGGCTTAGTGGTCACAGTCAGGCTAGAAGGTGGTGCTCAGGGGGTTATCTTGAGGCTACATTTGCACAGCAAGCATGCTGTTTTTACATGCATTCATTCCGGGTGCCTTTGAGATGTCTGATGGACATTAGGAAAACTAGAGACATCCTTTGGTGCCAGTTCTACTAAAGATTTCCCCAAGCCCTCCACATCTTTCCACTCCAATTCCCTCCACCTCCACCCCACCAGGACACCAAAACCCAGGACCACCACATACGATTGCACACTGCAAAACTTGAAGGGGTGCTGTTCATAAAGACTGTAATATGAATGGTGCCCCCAGTGTAGTTCAGTGCACAACTTGTACAGCTATACAAGGCACTCCTGTCCGGATCAGATTCCCAGTACCCACTTCTCATGCCAGGCCACCGCCAGGCCCGTCTTTCAGCTCACCCCTGATTCCACCTCAGGTCTTCGTCTCAAATCCTGATGGGTCCCCAGCCTCTAGAGTCCTTGTCCGATGCCAAGACAAACGAGACCGCACCTCAGCCAGTGGAGTGGCCATCTTGACCATCAACACAAATAATCAGGAGAAGCTTCCTATCCTGGTACCTAATGGGTAATTAGTGCCTAATGGGAGAGGGATGTTGGAGCTGTGTGAGCTAGAAGAGCTGGAAGTTTACTTGCCCATCACTCTCCCCAGGTAGAAACTGATGAGCCTCTCCGGCCAGAAGAACAGGCTTCAGCCACAATGACAGCTTGGCCTTACTCGACTCAGGGTGGGTCAGGGAACTTCTTGCACATTGAGGTGAAGACAGACGCAGAGGTTGGCAGCAGCATCTACCTGAGCCTTGTCACAGGACATCAGAATTCTGAAACCAAGAAACAGATCACTCACTTCACCATCCTGGTGAGTGACTAGGACTAAAGCCTAAGCCAAGGAATTATTTCCCTGGAACATCCCTGGGTAGCTGGTTTGGAGAAATTGTAAACAGTGGTGTGAAGGTGGGAACCATTTGGGGTGGCCTCAGACTAATGGGCTGAAGCAAAGAACTTTGGGTCTCCCTTGTGAGCTGAGATGTCCTCAGGAAAAGGTTGACTCTACCCTTCTCATTCTTGTCCTCCTTTGTCTCCAAGGTCCTGAGTAAGGGCCGGATTGTGCATGCCAAACGTCAGTCAAAAAGTGACCACACAATAGCCACTATTGATGTGACTTCAGAGATGCTGCCCTCCTTCCGCATCCTGGCCTTTTATTTACTGCCTAGGGGAACAGGTCAGGATCCTGAACTGGTGGCCGACTCCGTATGGGTTGATGTGAATGACAGATGCATGGGGACGGTAAGCCAAATTCCTTGAAGTTGTACATTACCATCATAAAGCTTGGATGGGCAGAAAGTCTGTCCAAGTTGAAGGGCTCCAAGTCTGGGGGCAGGGAAGAGGAAGAGGAGATGTGCCCTTAAAAGCTCAACCTAGGGCATGGAGAACATGCAAGCAAATGTGTGGAGTTGGGATTGGCCTGGTGAAGTTCCTGGATGCTCCATCAGAGCCATGAGGAGCATAAACTTAAAAGTGGACTTGGGGAAGTCCCCTGGTAGCTTACAAGCCCCTTTTCCTGACATCTCTCTTTTTCCTGGCTCAGCTGAAGGTTGGTTTGAAGAAAGAAAGACCCTTCCAGACTTTGAAGCCCAACAGCCAAGTGGAAGTGAAGGTGACAGGTGATGAAGAGGCCACAGTGGGGTTGGTGGCCGTGGACAAGGCTGTCTATGTCTTGAACAGCAAATACAAACTCACACAGAAGAAGGTGAGAATACATGGGTTTGGGGCCGGGAGATTGCCTGGAGGTTCTACTAACTGTGGCCTCAGCTTCTTTAGCTGTAAAATGGGCAACACTGATGGTTGCAAGGATTCAAGGAGCTAGTGCACAGCTAGATTGGCAAGTGATAAGAGCTCAATAACTGGGAGGTGGTGTGAGAGTTATTATTTGAGGCAACAATTTCAGTGCACCATTGCTCCTTCCCTGAAAAGGTCATACAGGCTCCAAATTCAGGTTCCTATCTTATCCCCAGGTCTGGGATGTGGTGGAAGAACATGACATTGGCTGTACAGCAGGCAGTGGGAGAGACGGACTTGCTGTGTTCAAGGATGCTGGAATGGACCTGAAATTGAGCACAGGGATGCACACCCTGGCAAGCTCAGGTACAGGAAGGGACATGCCAGGGTGGGTGGGCAGTGCTGTCTACTGGTTAAGAACATGCGGTTTTGGTGTCAGACAAGCTAAAATCTAGGACCCTCCTACTTACCATGAGTCAGTTACATTTCCTCTCTGAGGCTCAATTTCTCTGTCCATAAAACGGGGATAATAATAATAATAATAATAATAATAATAATAATAATAATAGAAGTGACATCTTAGTTAAGATATAGGTTTGGCCATGGGTATCAGAGATACAAACTAACAGTGGCTTAAACAAGGTATAAGTTTATTTCTCACTCAGTAACAGTTCTGAGGTCATTCTGGGACTCAAGCTCCTTCTAGCTTGTTGCTCTGCTATATTCCAAGCTGGCACCTCATCAGGACCTCATGCCAGGCAAGAGTATGAAGGGAAGTGGGAAGGGGAGACACTTTCTCAAATCTCATTTGCTGGAACTCAGTCATGTAGCCCTACCTAGTTGCAAGGGAGGCTGGGAAATGTAGTCTTCATTCTGTGTGATATGCAAAAGAAGGAGGTTTAGCTGCCACGGATGAAGGGGGAGAATGGATACTAGGGACAACTAAGAGTGTCTTCTTTCAGCTATAAATAATGATATCAATAACAGTTTCTATTTACTACAAGCTGGACACTGTGCTAAGTACTTTTATATGCATGATCTCATTGATAGAACTATGATTGTACCAATTTACATAGCTGGAAAAATTAATGCCCAGAGAGGTTAAGTGACTTGCTGAAGACTGTACAGCTTTTAAGTGGTGAATCATGAATATGAGGAGGCTACAGGATTAAGTGAAATGATGTTTAGAAAGCACTGGGCATTCTGTAAGCACCCAATAAATATCAAGGATGTTGATAATGATCTTGACCATGGCCCCCTCATTCTTCTCTCTGACCCTCAGACTGGCAGTGCCCTCAGAGCCCCCCTGCCAGCCGCCACCGCCGCTCCCTGAAGAGGCTGGAGACCAAGAGGAATGCAGGTCAGAGCTAAAGCTGGACATGTCCCTCCTGGCTCCCTAACCTACTGTACTCATCAGAGCTTAGAGAAGAAAACTGAAACCACTCTAGGTACTTCAAGCAAAAAGAGAGGGATTTAATGGTGGGAGTTTGGTGCTTTCAAAATCATTAGATGGTCTGCAGAGTGGATATCAAAAGGCTGCTTGCTGAAACTCAAGATCACCTCACTGCAGTTCTTGCAATGTCTGAAATCTCAGGAAACCACTGCCAATATGTCTTGCAATGCTGGTGGGTAGATAATGAAATGCAGAAATGTGCCCATTATAAAAACGCACATAGACTGGGGTTTGCTCGTCAGCTACCAATGCCACTTCTTCCACCCTCCAAATCTTACACAAGATTGTCTCAGTGGCAGAATCTTAGCCCATCTAGAACCCTAGAAGAGAGTCTGGGAAATACACCTTCTAGATGTCTAGGCTCTGTGACACAAAAGGAGAGCTGGGTGCTGGGTGCCAGTTGATACTAGCAAACCTGCCATCCCCAAGGACAGAGTGCAGACTGGAATAAGAAGCTCTGACGATGGGAGGCAGTACTGAGTGGTGTTGGAAGCATGGGTTCTATGAATATTCGATTTTTCAGTCTCTTTGAGCAATGCTCATGACTTTGTGGACCTAAATAAAGAGAAAGTAAGTGAAACCTAACAGAAATTGAGGTAAAACCTTAACTCTAATTTTGGTATTAAAAAAAATTATGCTAACCTCCTGGGAAAAGTTTAGAATATAAGCTGTTGTTTTATTTATGGTAATGATAAGTTATATCATTTAACTATAATTATAGTTAATGGTAAACAATAAGATTTTTGAATTGCTATATATTTTTATTATTAATTAATTAATTAATTTTAAAGAGAGAGAGAGTGTGTGAGCAAGGGGAGGAGCAGGGGGAGAGGGAAAGGAAGAGAATTTCAAGCAGACTCCATGCTGAGTGTGGAGCCCGACCTGAGATCATGACCTGAGCTGAAACCAGGAGTCAGACATTTGACCAACTGAGCCACCCAGGTGCCCCTGAATTGCTATATTTTTATCTTTAAGTGCGTTCCTTCAGTTTGCTAACTTAGAAGCATTCCACTTAACATCATGCTTTACAACAAGTTTTACGTTTCGATTTTTTAAAAACACATGATGAAAATCAGAAGTTGAAATGATGAAGCACCTGGGTGGTTCAGTCGGTTAAATGTCTGCCTTCAGCTCAGGTCATGAACCCAGGGTCCCAGGATTGAGCCCCACATCAGGCTCCTTGCTCAGTGGGGAATTTGCTTCTCCCTCTTCCTCTGCCCCACTCCCTGCTGTATGCTCTCTCTCTCAAATAAATAAAATCTTAAAAAAAAAAAAAAAGAAGTTGAAATGGTATCTCTAATATGTAAACATGGCATTACCAATGCCTGTCAAGAAGGGAAAGGACGAGGAGGGGGAGGATGAGAAGCGTAGCACGGATTCTAATCCCAGCTCTGCTGCTTGGGAGCTGTGTGACCATGGGCCAGTGAATTAGCCTCTCTGTTGCTTAGCTTCCACATCAGAACCCACCATATGGGTTTGATGTGAGACTTCAGGGGATGATACGGGAAAAGTGCTAGGACAAGCATCTGCCAGACTTATGGATAAATAGAGACCAGGTGTACATGGCTTTGAGGTAGATGGGTCCCAGCTTCCTCCAGTCCTACTCAGCCCCTCCTCTGTCCCTCTAATTCTGGCCCACAGTGAACAAGTTCAAGACAGAGCTGGAGCGAAAGTGCTGTGAGGCTGGGCTCCGGGAGAGCCCAGTGGGGCTGTCGTGTGAGGAGAGGACCCGGCACGTCCGTCATGGGCCAACCTGTGTTGCTGCTTTCCTGAGCTGCTGTCATCTGTCTGAGGCCCTGACTGAGGAGGCCCGGGAAGAGGAGCTGCTTTTGGGGACATGTGAGGAGGCCATGGCAGGAGGCAGGGGGTTGGGGCTTGCCTGAGGGGCGTGAAGAGCCATGGGAACAAGTCAAGGGGAGATACGGGCCATGAAGGGACGGGGTGGGAGGACTGTGGGAGAGATGCAAGGAGACACTGGCCCACATCCCCTCCCTGCAGCGGATGAAGATGAGGACTTAGATGACATCTTCTTGGAGGACCAGCCTATCCGAACCTTGTTCCCTGAGAGTTGGCTCTGGATGAAGTTTAAACTGCCGAAAAGTAAATCAGGGTAGGATCACAGGCCCCATGGCAACATCTGGTCCCTGGCCCTTCCGGGCATCAGTGGATGTCAATCATAGCCAGTGCCCCCACTGGTGACACTGAGCTCTCAGTATGGTCAGTATAACCACCCTGGATGGGGATACGCATCCCAGTGGTTCCCCCAAAAGGACGACCCTCTAGTGACCCACTGACCCCTGGACAGTGACCCCCCAGTGCAGAGGCTCTGTCCAGGCAGCACAAAGTCACTAAATCTCCCCCTTCCTCCCCACTTCCAGAGGCATCTCCCACTACAGCACTCTTGTGAATGTGCCAGATTCCATCACCACGTGGCAGTTAGTGGCTGTCAGCCTCAAGCCTGGACAAGGTGACCCCACAAGCCCAGGGCTGAGGAGATGGGAGAATGGTGGTCCTGCCCAGCTGGGACAGCTGGCCTCTGCTTAACGCCAGCACCCTCCCCTGGCTCTAGGTCTCTGCATCTCAGACCCCTTTGAACTGACAGTTATGAAATCACTTTTTGTGGATCTCAAGTTGCCCTCCTCTGTGGTCAGGAATGAGCAGGTCCAGATCCAAGCTGTGCTGTACAATTTCAGGACAGAGCAAGTCAAGGTGAAGCCTGAGCTCTCCCCTCCTCTCAAACCATCCATCAATGTGTTTTATAAAGGGGCTGGAGTGTGGCCATTATTCTAAGGGGCCAGTGAAGTCGTTGCCCTTTTGAAAGCTTCTGGGGTATTTTCTCATTTAAAACGTACAGTAATCCCAGCAGATGGCTGCTCTTACTGCTTTTGGGGTAGATGTGAGGAAATTGAGGCACGAAGAGATTAAGGGGCTTTCCTGAGGTCGCACAGCACATCAGTGGCAGGCGAGGTCTTTGCTCTCAACCACTATGCTGTGCTGTCACCTATTTGGGACTTTCAGGGTGGGGAGAGGGAGGGAATTGTGGCTAGGGTCCTAGACCACCCCATGCATCAGGACCCCTTAACTGCCCGTTATGCAGTGCGTCAAAGCCAGACGCCCCATCCCGCCGGGTGGTGGTTGTGCCCCCCACCTCCTCCAAGATGGTGCCCTTTGTGCTTCTCCCACTTGAGATAGGCAAAGTGGACGTGGAAGTCAGGATTAGGACAACTGAGGTTGAGGACCACATAAGGAAAACACTTCTCGTCAAGGTAATGGGTTGCCCCCACCTCTTGTTAGTGGGCAGACAGTGGGGCTTCCCCAGGGCTCCCAGGCTGGGATCCCCGGATGGACAGGTATGCCCAGGATCAACAAAGAGGCCTCTCAGATGGGAGTGAGGTGCAAGAGAATGGATTTGAAAGTTCAATCACAGAGCCCCCACTATGGGACTTTGTTGTCAGGGTGGGTTCAAGCCTTGTCTCTGCTGTGTGACCTTGGACAATTTACTTAACTTTTCTGAGCCTTTGTTTCCTTATTTGCAAGGTGTGATAATCATCATACCTAGAGCTGTGAATAATAATCAGAGAGCTGTGAAAATTATATCTCATATCTGGTTGTGTGCAACCCATCAATAATACTTTATTTACTTCTCTTATTTACTTAATTTATTTACTTACCAAACACGTGTTCAGCACTTACGGTATAAACACTTTAAGAAAAGTAACTCACTGAGCCATCAGAACAATCA
Organism: Ursus maritimus; assembly: GCF_017311325.1. Lineage (NCBI taxonomy): Eukaryota > Metazoa > Chordata > Mammalia > Carnivora > Ursidae > Ursus > Ursus maritimus. Next base: position 50,231,611 of record NW_024423786.1, on the reverse strand, counting down.
TATGAAGTAGGAACCTTTTATGGTTGAGAAAACTGAGGCACAGAGAGGTTAAGTAATTTGCCCAAGGTCACACAGCTAGCACGTAGAAGGGTTGGGATTTGAACCCAGATATTTGGGATCCAGAGTCTGTGATCTTTATAGCTAACCAACGCCTCCTCCTACTGTCATTGTGATTGTCATTATTACTATTATTGCTGTTTTTTTTAACTTGCTTCATCATTGCATCTCACAGGCAGGAGGGCAGATACAGCAAATATCCCATAGCATCCTCCTGAACCCCCAAGGTTTGTGGGGTCTGCAGGGAGCATGTGGGATCCTAGCACCATGTCATGATGGAGGGAGGAGCTGAAATGAGGGGGTCCAGCCAGGTGGGCAGTCCGAGCTTCTCCTGGCTCTGCACACCCTGACCTCCCCAGCCCCAGAATCATCTGTTTGTCACAGAAGCTCGTGCCTGCTCAACCTAGGTCAAACCCAGACGGAGGTGCTGCCAAGGCAGAACTTTTTGAACATGGTGCCCAATACAGAGGCAGAAGTGTTTGTCAGTGTCCAAGGTGCTTAGGACAGAGAGGACTTCTGGGAGGAGGGATTGGGAGACTGGGGAGCTGGTTCCTCCCACGCTTGCCTGGGTACAGGAGCAGGAGGGGCTGGGGTGCCCATGGGGGGTGATCAGAGAGCCATGGTGGCTTAGGCCATTCCTGAGATGACTCTGCTCATCTGATAGGTGACATCCTTGGCGAGACTATCCTGGGCACCCTGACACCTGGAGAAAAATGGCAGCTACTGAGGATCCCGACTGGTTGCCCTGAGCAGACGCTGAGCAAATTGGCACCTATGATCATCCTGACCCGCTATTTGGATGCTGCTGGCCAGTGGGGCAAGGTTGGAGTGGAGCTCAGGGACCAGGTGATACAGAACATTGTCAGAGGTGAGTGGGGGGGTTCCCTCCTGCGACCTCAAGGAGGGTGTCTGGGACTCTCTGGAAGTGTGTCTGGGGTACCCCCAGGGTTGAGTGTGGTCCCCACGGGACTCTCCCTAACAATAACATTCATATTCTGACTCATCTCCAGGTTACAACCTGGTACCAAGTCCCCCAGGTACTCCTTCATCTGGACCCCTCTCCCAGGCTACAGTCTGACAACAGACACCCTGGTTTACCCCCAAAGCAGCAGGCCCCATGTTCTCTTATACCCAGACACTTTCCTAGGTTACACCCAGTCAGTGCCGTGCCTTGGGTCATACCCCTAGAGAACTCCCAAGCAGAAAACTCCAGAATAATCCCAGGTGGTGGCCTCCCCACGACACCTTTCCAGGTTATATCTACGCCTCCCATAAAACCAGAGACACACACTCCTGGTTATACCCAGACAGAGACCCTCAAGTCAATCTGGGCACTGACCCCTCTTTCCAGTTACACTCCGACACCAACTCTCCATCCAGGCGCTTTCAACAAGAACCCTCAGGTAACACCTTGACACTATCACCCCCAAAGTTACCCCCAAACAGTAAGCTCCCAGGCAGCCTTCACTTAAGCAGCAACATTCAGAATACACCTGAGAGATACCCCTCCAAGATTACACCCAGCGGTAGCCTCCCCTAGACTACACAGACACAGTGACACCCCTAATTTATAACCAAGAAACAACCCCCAAGAAAACTCCTAGGTAGTGGTCCCCAGAGTACCCCCTTTCCTGAGTTCCACCTTCCACAATCCCTCCGAGCAGAAATTCCCAGTCACACCCTTCGATTTCCGAGGTTACTCCCAGATGACACTGGACACTGGCTCCCACGGTCACACCTGGGCCCTGCAGCCACCTCCTGATACACCTAGACAAGACCCCTCCTATGGTTACACCTAGATATGATGCACTCCCAAGTCCACCCACATCTCGCCCCCAGATTGTGCCTGATAACTGACTCCCCTTCATAGCCACACCCAAATGCCAAATCTCCCTGGAAGTTCTCCTCCACCCATTTCCCCAGGTTACACCCACATGCTGACCCACCGGAGTGCACACGGCACCTACCACATCAGCAACGGACACCCGGGAAGCACCTGGTAAGGACGAGGATGTTGGCAGTCCTGCCACCACCACCCTGAATGAAGCCCAGGGGCCAGCCTGTGGCTTGATGACCCCAGGAGCACCATGCAGCAGGGGTTTGGGGCAGGCAGCCTCTGGGCCAGAAGTATTGCTACTTGGATTTTCCCTGAGGGTTACCTGGGAGTTTATGGTGTGGGGGTAACTTTGCAGGTGATAGTGTCTGGGTGTTACCTAGGGGTTATTGTTGCGAGTACCTGAATAGAGTTGGTGTCTGAATGTTGGAGAAAGGGGTTAGTGTCCATGCTGGCAGACCTGGAGAGCAGCAAATGAAGGGTCAGTCTGGAGCAGTCTGGAGCAGCAGGTGTAGACTCCCCCTAGTGTGGATGCCCCTGTCCTAGAATCCCCTTGCCTACCATTCCCAGTCATCGCCCACCCCGTCTCCCTCCTGACAGGCTCACGAGCTACGTGTTCCGGGTCTTTGCCCTGGCCTACTCTATCATGACAACCAGCACGCTTGATCTGCAGTCTCTCTGTGCCACTGCCAACTGGATCATCACTGAGAGGCAGGCAGAGGATGGGCACTTCTTGGAGAATGGCCCTGTGATCATGGCATCGATGCAGGTGCCCACCGTCCTCCCCCCTCCTGAGCTGTTCAAACCCAGGGCTCTGTGCACTGATAGGATGAATCTGAGGCCCCTGACCTGTTGATAGGTAAAATGAGAACAGGAAAAAGCCAGGGCCTGGCACCCAGCATCACATCCCCCTGCTCTGGACCACCCTGCACTCTGTTACAATGTCAGAGAGGCTGGGAACTTCTGGGACCCTGCGATGTGCCCCCTTCACTTCGAGTGGCTCCTGTCCTGGTTCTTTTCCCTCTGGGCTGAGTCTTCTCAACCCCCCAGCCAACACAGCCATCCCTACCAAATATTCCTCCACATCAGCCACCAGAAATAGCTTTCAAGCAGTTTGGGATGTCTCTCCTCTGTTCAAACCCCTTCCATGGCTCACAGTTGTCTATGACGGTATCTCTCTATTATGTCCCTCACTTCTCTATCTCCCCCCAAGCCTTACCCCTCACTACTCCCTGATCACAGATCCCTCCAGCTCACTGTGTCTTTACTTATGCTGCTCTCTCCGCATGGAATAGCCACGCCCCATCCCTTTTTCTTTTCCTTGGCTGGCCAAATTATGTGTTCTCTTTAGATTTAGCTCAAACCCACTTCCTTCAGGGGTCTCCCCTGAATACCAGCCCTGTGCGTGTCTCTATTATTGTACCTACAACAGTAGGGACGTCATTCACTCATTCAACAGACATCTATCCAGCAACTGCTGTGTACCAGGCCTTGTACTAGACAGAGGGGAGACATAGCAGTAAATAAGACATTTACAGCCCCTGCCTTGTAGTACTCACAAGCTGGGGTGTGGGAGGAAGATGGAAGTTAGCCAAATAGTTATAACTAGTGATTGTTTAAATCACAACTGTGCTGAGTTTCATGGGAAAAAAATTCCAGGAGAGAGTATTTAACAGGGGCCATGCCTGGTCAGGGAACCCGCAAAAGGAAGGGACAAAAAAGCAGCAACTGAAGAAGGAACAGAGTTGATGGGGGAAGAATGGGAAAGAGAGATCCAGGCAAAAGGGAGCAGCAGGTGCAAAGGCCCTGAGGCCCTGGCATGTTTCAGGAAAACCAAGAGACCAGAGCCCAAAGATGGCAAAGGGGTAGTCTGCCCTGAAGCCTGAGAGGAAGGAGAGATGCCAGTCCCTAAAACCTGCAGGGCCTTGGGGACCTCAATGAGGATTTGAAATGGTCTGTTCAGGGTTTGCTTTCCTTGCACTGTGAGTCCTTCCAATGGGGGGAAGCAGGTCTGATTCATCATAGTTGGCAAATGTATGCTGAATAAGACTCTGGATGAGTGCATGAACCCAGAAAAGACAGATTGCAACCCCCTGTGTGAGCAGGGAGCCAGATGCTGTACAAGAAGGTGGTACAGAGGGAGGTTACAAACAGGTTTCACAGGCACACAGATCGGAGTTTCTACCAACAGACACTTACCAGGCACCTACAATGTGCCAGGCACTGCTTTAAGCACTAAGGACCTGGGTCAAACAAAATAGACAAAAATCTCTGCTCTCACGGGGTGGACACTCTTGCCAAGGACGGACAGACAATGATCATGAGAGAAAACTAACTGATGTGGCATGCATGGCAGAAGTGACGTGGGGAAAGATGCTGGGAAAGGGGAATCAAGGGGATGGGGTGTCCTTTTGGAAGGCTTCATGAAGAGACGATGTTCATACAGACCTGAGGAGGTGAGGGAGCAAGTCATGTGGATAATCAGGGAAAGAGCGTTCCAAGCAGAGGAAACGTGTGCAAAGGCCCTGCGACTGGAAGTGCCCAGTATGTCTGAGGAACAGTGAGGAGGCTGGGACAGAGTGCACAACCCTGGAGGAGAGGAGGAGGAGGAGAGCTGAGGGAGGAGGTGGGACAAATGGTACAAGGCCTTTGGGGCTGCAGGGAGGACTTGAGCTTTTCCTCTGAGTGAGATGGGAGCCATGGAGGGTTCTGAACCAAGAAGGGACACAACCTGATTCAAAAGTTCCCAGGCTTCATTGGCCACCATGGGAAGAAGAGATTGTGGGGTGGGAATTATTTCCTTGGGGCTCTTGTAAAAAGTACCACAAACTGGATGGCCCAAAACAACAGAAATGTATTTATTTTGTCGCAGTTCTGGAAGCTAGAAGTCCCAGATCAAGGTGTCAGCAGAGCCATGCTCCTCCTGAAAGCTCTAGGGGGGGGATTCTTCCTTGTCTCTTCTAGCTCAATGGCCTCTGGGCAGTCCTTCGCATCCCTTGATTTCTAGCTGCTCCACTCCAACCTCTGTCCCCATTCTCCTTTGCCCTCCTTCCTTCTGTGTCTTCATATGGCCTTCTTTTAGGACAGGGCCCACTCTAGTCAGTATGACCTCCTATTAATTTAACTAATTACATCTGCAAAGACTCTATTTCCAAGCAAGATCAATTCTGAGGTTCTGAGTGGACATGAATTTTTTATTTGGGGGGATAATCTTCAACCCAATACAGAGGCTGAAGATAGAACTAGAAGACTAAAGAGGAGCTTGGACCCTAAATCAGTCATTTACCAGCAATGGGGAGACCACCTCTCTGACCATGACTTTCCTCATCAGGAAAATGGAACTGCTGAAAGAATGCTTTGAGATAGTGTGCAGTTTAACACATCACCCTCCGTGGCTGTTGGCTTTGGGTGGTAACGCAGACCTCACCCAGGCAAATCTTGAGGTGGTTCCTCCTCCTCTCTCTCCACATCCTGCTTTCAGCATCCTCCACCCCAGAGCTGAGCACCTGGGAGCTTTTCAAGGTCACACAGGAGAGGTTGGGGAAAGTCTCTCCAAGACACTAGGGGGATCATGGGTGTGATCCTGCATCCACAGGGTGGCTACCGAGGCTCTGAAGCAGACATATCCCTCACAGCTCTTGTCCTGATTGCCCTGGATGAGGGGAAGGACTTGTGCAGCCAAAAGATACCGGTAAGACCCAAAGAGGAGGGCAGGTTCTGCAGAGCCCTCTAGATCTCTTCCCACAGAAAGTGCCCCCATCCTCATGTCCCTCCCAGTGCATCCCTCTCTTCTAACTCCTAGACCCCTTTCCTCTAATCAACCCCCTCTAGTTTGCTTTCTCTAACTTTCTAGAATTTGCCTGCCAGCATGGAGCGAGCCCGTAGCTTCCTGGAGGAGCGCCTTCCCAAAATTAATACAACCTTTGCAATAGCAATAGTCTCCTATGCTCTGGCCCTGACCGATAGCCCCCGAGCCAATGACCGCCTGGACAGCTTTGCCAGCCATGGTGAGTGTGGGCCACTTCTTAACCAGCTGTGTGTTAACCACAGTCATGGGGGCAGGAGGAGAGGGATTGTGTGATTTTAAATTCAGCAATGTGTGATTCATCACTTAGCGTTTATCGAACATCTATGGTGTGCCAACTCTTGAGCTCAGACTCTGAGAAACCAAGGTGAACAACACTGATATGGTCCTTGCTCTCAAAGTTTCCACCATCCCTGGGGGAAGCAGGCAAAAGACAAACAGATCGACTATAAATTGAGAAAAGCACTGAGATGATAACATACAAGATGGGTAGGAGAGATGATGAGGGAAGAGGAGTATGGATTGGAGAACTGGGAAGGACTCTGTGAAAAGGGAACTCCTCAGCTTGAATAAAAGATAAGAAGGCCCACCTGTGTGAAAGGCCAAGAACATTCCAAGCTAAGAGAATAACAATGTGCAAATGCCCTGAATTGGGAAAGTTCTTGACATGGTCAAAGATGGGAAAAAAAGGTCATAAAATGTGGTTAACTGAGAGGGATCTGCCTCTCATGGCCTGTCCAAGGGTCCTTATCCCATCCTCCTCCAAGTCAAGAGGAATAGAGTTAGGAAAACTCACTTGCGGTGGGACTGGTGGGACTTGGAGGAGCTTTTCTGAACCTTAATTTCCCCACCTCTAAACAGTTAGAGTCCCTGTCTCCTAGGCATCTAGGAGACATCTGTTCTGAAAATAAAATGTCTCTATGCCTCCTCAAAGAGTTTCACATAAAGTAAGTTCTCAATAAAATAGTGAATGAGAAAATTTGGGCCAGATGACACAAGGAGAGGACAGGTTTGGGTAGATGGGCCCAGTTTTGGGAGACAAAGTGGCCATCCATCTCCCAGACAAAACCCACTGGCCCCAGAACCACCTGGACAAGAACTCCCTGTACACCGTTGAGGCCACGGCCTATGCGCTGATGCAGAAGGTGGTGTTGGGTCGGCACAATGAGACGCACGCCATTGCCAAGTGGCTACTGGAGAAGCGGGAGCTAGGCGGAGGCTTCAAGTCCACCCAGGTGACCCGGGCCTCGGAAAGAGGGGGTTGGGGGAGGGGCGCTAGCCGAGGTGCCGACAAGGCCAGCCCACCGGAAGGAGCTGCCCTTGGTGCTGATTTGACACTCTGAGAGTTCCAGGGGTGCTGTCAGTGGTGCTGATCCGCGGCCCCATCCCAACACCTAGACCACTGTGGTGGCCCTTGAGGCCCTCACTCGCTTCCGCGAAGCTGTCCCTTTCGATGGTGTCCAGGATCTCCGGGTCCAGATAAGCGTCCCCAAGAAAGCCTTGGACTTGGAGTGGATCATCGATCAGAAAAATGCCTACCAGCAGCGGTCAGCAAAGGTAGGGCACTGAGGAACAGACAGGAAGGCCATACAGAGGTGGCACTGGGGATAAGGCCAAGAGTCGTGTTACTGCCAATCTCCCTCTCCAAGATTATCTTACAACCAGTGTCTATACTGTCAATATATTGATTCATTTATTCCACCATTTCTTGAGCACCTGTTGTGTGCCAGTCATTCTCCTGGGTAATGGGGATGCATTATGAAAGATCTGTGGCCTCTGCTCTCATGAAGCTTACATTGGAGAAAGAAACTAAGACAAAAAGTATTTTAAGCTTTCTGGACATAAGGAAAAGAAATGTGTGTAAAGGGGAAAATATCCTGGGTGTGAGGAAGAATGTAATCTCCATGACCTTACTCTGTGGAGGAAGTGATATTTACCTTCAATCCTTTGACCCATCTTTACTGAGCACTCACTGTATGCCAGGCACTATTCTAGGTGCTGGGAATACAGCCAGGAATAAGACATTAAAAAATCCCTTTCCCTGTAGAATTTTATATTTTAATGGGTGAGATAGACAATAAAGAGATGTGAGTAAGTAGAATATGTAGTGTGTTATGTGGAGGCAAGTGCTATAGCTAAAAATTAAGCAGAAAGGAGGGATGGGCACATCAATGAGTTGCAATTCTAGATAGGAGGGGCAGGGAAGTTCTCACAAAGAGTGTAACATTTGAAAAAAGACCTTAAGAAAGGAAGGAGTGAGCCTTGTGGATATCTAAGCAGAGGAAACAGCAGGTGCAAAGGCCCTGAGGCAGAAGTATCCCAAGAATAGCAATGGGGTTTAAACAGGGGTGATGGGAATAGATGTGGATTTGTAAAATTTTTCCCTGGCTGACGAAGGATGAATGTATAATGGAAACAAGAGTAGATGCAGAGATGCCAGGGAGGAGAATCTTATGGTGGCTCCACGCACAAGGAACTCTGTAGACACTGTAAAGTGGACAGTTTGAACAGATGTGCATTAGGACACAGCCTGAGTTGGCAGTTGTAGTTGATCTGGGACAGCGTAGACACCACAATTGCTCTATCAAAAAGAAAAAGTAAAACCATCTATGTGGGGGGAGGGCAGTGAGTCACTAGACCCCAAGTTAGTGAAATTACTGAGGCCTCACTGCCCATCTGTGCTTTCCTCCCCAACCCCGTTGCATTTGAGCCATGTTTTGCTGCTTCCTCTGCACTCAAATCCTCTTCTTGCTTTCTTTCAGTTCTCTGCCCAGGATGATCTGGAGATCAAAGCCAGTGGCAGTGGGAGAGGCACAATTTCGGTAGGTCTGGTGTCCCACTATGAGATCTTTAGCTGGAGCCCAGCATCACCACCCCCCTTGCTGGGGGGAACAGAGGCAGTCTATCGCAAGAGAAGATTGAAATCAGCAATAATTTTAGCTATCATTTAGGGCACTACTATTTGCTGAGAACCAAGTTAAGGACACCTCAAAACCTGCCCCTAGAAAGTTGGTAAAAATACGGACTCCATTTAACAGGTGGGTAAATAGGGACTCAGAAAGGTATTCACTTGTTATAAGTCAAGAGTCAGGAGAGGTAGAAGCCAGAGGTCTTCGGACCTGTCTGCCCCTCCCCTGCTGAGTCTCTAAAGGGATGTCTCTTTCCTCGCCTTCCCAAAGGAAGATTCTCCCTCCAACATGCCTTCCAAGACCTGAAGGATGACTCCACCCTTTCCCCCAACATCTAGTGGCTCCATTATATCTTCTGTCTTCATGCCCTGTGGCCCAGGAGGACGGACCTCTTGTTCACTGAATTTGAGCAACCCGTTTTCATATTTCCGGCAATGGAGTCACAGTTGAATCTCTGCCTTTGTTGTGTGACTTTGGGCATGTCATAGGCTTCCACGAGCCTCAGTTAAATTTAAATTAAATTAAATTAAAAATTCAGTTGTTCGGTTGCACTAGCCATATATAATACTATATATATATATATATAT
>NW_024423786.1:50195739-50222409 GCF_017311325.1 Ursus maritimus | reverse complement strand
ATATATATATATATATAGTACAATAGCTGCATGTGGCTAGTGGCTGCCATATGGACAGCACAAGTAGAGACTGTTTCAATTACTGCAGAAAGTCCTACTACACAGAGGTGGTCTATACTCTAAAGACTGTGCACCCAGGAATTAGGCGGGCACAGACTTTGCTGTGAATTATCCACAGGAGCAGAACCTGGACAGGCGAGGACTGGAGAGAGGAGGAAGGGAGTGGGTGGGTATGGTCTCTGACACCTTCCCTGCCCCAGCAGATCCTGACCATGTACCACAGATCCCCAGAGCCCGGGGAGGGCACCTGCAACCTGTACCACCTGAATGTGACTCTCCATAGTACTTTGGAAGGTGAGCCTAGATCCAGCGATTCTGAGACCTTCTTTTTTATTATTTTATTTTAGCTTTTGTTCAGTAAGCACATGTATTCCCTTATTCAACTCTTTAACAAATATTTATTGAGCATTTACTATGTGTCATGCCCTGTTTCTGGACCCTGGGAACACAGGCATGAACAAGAAAAATACCCCTTCTTCTCCTGGAGCCCACGTTGTAGTAGGAGGAGATAAACAATAATATAACAATAAATAAATTATACCCCTACTGATATCTATTTATAACAATCTGCATTATAAAAAATAAATACAGAGCACACTAGCAGGTGATGATAAGTACCATACAAAATAAAGCAGAAAAAGGTGATACACACTTGGAGGAGGTCCAAGGGCAGCTCTCTAAGGAGGTGGCATTTGAGCTCAGATATGAAAGAAGTGAGAGAATGAGCCAGGAAGGATCTGAGGGGATAGCATTCCAGGCAGTCAGAACAGCAGATTCAACGGCCTGGAGGCAAGAATGAACTCACCTGGTTTGAAGAAGCCACTGTGGCCACAGAGGAGCAAGGGGTAGGGTTTTAAGAAAAAGAGTTGGAGAGGTGATGGGGACAGATGGTGCAGGGACTCATGGGCCACAGTGAGAACTTTGGTTTTTGCTCAGAGTGAAATGGGAGCTATAGAGGGCTCTGAGCAGAGGAGGGATATGACCTAGCACAGGTTTGCACAGGCTCCTTCTGGCGCAGACTGTAGAGGGCAAAGACCAGGGAGGAGGTGACTGCAGTGGTCTTGCAGGGGATGATGGGGGCTGAACTGGGGTAAGGGGCTGTGGGATGATAAAAAATGGGATTCTAGAGTTCCTAGTCTGGGGTACCAAGGAGGAAGAGACAGGACTCTGCCGTTGGGAGCTCACTGTAGGGATGAGGAGAATAAGCCTCATCAGCCCCAGGACTTTTAGGGGCTAAAAGTGACCAAGGCTTTGGCTTGGGTTGCATTTCTTAATAATAATAATAATAATAATAATAATAATAATAATAGTAGTAGTAGTAGTAGTAATAGTAGTAGCAGTAATAGTAATGATAGTAACAGTAACTGACAGTTATAAAGCACTAATAAGGCACTGTGTTAAGTGTTTTACCTGTATTACTCATTTAATCCTACAGCTCTGCTGGGTTGGGAATATTATGCTCCCCATTTACGGATTAGGTAACTAAAGCACAGACAGTTTAAGCAACTTGCCCAAAGTCACACAGGATTTGAACACAGGAAGCTGTGTTACCCAGCCTCTCAACTCCTGCCTTCTCTCTGCAGATAATAAAAAGGGGGAAGAGACCTTCCAGCTCCGGATGGAGACAAGGTTAGGGCACCAGGATCTTGGGCTGGGCAGGAGGAAGGCCTTACTTCCTGGTATCCAGACTCTTCACCAACTCTCCTGTGTCTTGAATGGAGGGTGGGAACCAGCCAAGCTTCCTTCTCCATGCTCGCCCCCTCATCCTACCACCCATCCTGCCCTCCCCTGCCCATCCTCCCTGCCTGCCTCCTACCCTGCCCTCCCATGCTTGTCTGCCATCCTGCTCCCCAATCCTGTCCCTCAGTCTTCCACGTCCTGGAATGGTGGGCTCCGTCACGGCAAACATGCTCCATGTCCCAGGTGCCCAGAACGAGCTCCAAACCCACAGCTCTCTCTGCCCTTATCTTCTCCAGACATGCCAGCCCTCACCCCAGTTCTGCCCTGTCCCCCAGATGCCCTCACCCAGGTCTGCCCCAGATAAAAACATATGTTGAGCATCTGCTGAATGCCGGGCTCTGTTCTAGGAACTGAGGGTACAGCTGTGAGCAAGGCAGCTCCTCTCTGCCTGGTGGAGCTCACAGCCTATGAGGGGAGAGAGACAATAACCAAATAATCATCCAGAATCAATGTAAAAGGACAACTGTGACTACGTATGGCAAAGGAGGGATCCAAGGAGCCACAGGAGAGTAAATTAGAGAACGATCTGGTGCATGGGCTGGAGAAGGCTTCCCAGAGGGAGTGATGGATCAGTGGAAATTGCAAAGATGTAAGGATGTTTCAGGGCAGAAAGAGGAGTGAGGACTCCAAGCTGAGAGGACAGCATGTGCCAAGGACCAGTGCAGGAGAAAGACACTTAGAAAAATCACACGAAGTCTGGGCTGAAAGGAAGCAAAGCAGAAGGGTGAGACAAGGCCCCGGTAAAGGTTGTTAAGCAAGGAAGCAACCCATCAGATTCCTGCTTTCTAAATCTGTAAGCTTGCTGGGGGCAGAGGAGTAACGGGGAGATCCAGGAGGAGGCTGCTGACTGCATTCATCCAGGCATGAGATAGATGATGGCAGTAGGAGCACTGGGGGAGAGGCAGGAGGAGAGTGGGAAGACACACTGGAGCTGTGAAATCCCCAGGTTCCAGGGAAACCGAGAGGCCACAATGAGCATCGTAGAGGTCTCCCTGCTCACCGGCTTCTACCCTAACCAGAATGACCTCAAACAGGTAATGTAGATCCCACCTGTCTACTCCCGAGTGGGGTGGGGGTGCCCTAGCAATATCCCACACTCCCCATGTGAGCACAGGGGTCAAGGCCCCCAGGTTAATGCCCCATGGTTTTTTGCCATGGTCACTTCTGATTGCCTCCCTCCATGACCTTAGAAAAATCCTTGCCCTGATTGTGTCTCAGTTTCCCCAACACTGGTGTTGATGGGGCAAGGACTGGGAGCTTCAGAGTTACTTCACACTGACTACAGTTCCTAGAGCTGGGGACCCCGGTGGGAGGGGGGGTCTCTGCCAACCTCAATCCTCACCCTCTGCCCCAGCTTACAAGTGATGTGGAGATGTATGCCTTCCAGTATGAGACCAAGACGAATTCCAGTGACAACACCGTTGTCCTCTATCTGGAGAAGGTAAGGAAGCCTGGGTGTTCCCCTCCAGAGGCCTATGGGCAGCCTGATGGGCAGAGAATCCACGGTCAGCACCTTGGGCAGTGTTGCCAGAGAACCACAGTGTCTGAGGTCAGCTCCTCGGCCGCAAGGCCACGCTGTCAGTGTTAGGGCCAAGGCTCCGGGGTCAGTGGCCCTGGTCATCTGACAGGACTCTGTCCCCGCAGCTCTCCCACAAGGAAGACACAGTGCTGGGCTTCCGGGTCCACAGGATGCTGCAGGTGGAGTTTCTGCAGGCCGCCCAGGTCACCATATATGACTACTATGAGCCTTGTAAGCACGGGTAGGGGTTAAGGGGTGGAGGGGTATCCCGAGAGGGGACTGCGAAGGACTGGGCCTGGAGGGAGGGATGAGGGGCAGGGGCAGGAAGGGGGATTGAGGCGTGGCCGAGAGGGGCCTGGGCTTGGGGGGTGGACAAGAGGGGTGCTGAAAGGGACCGACAGGGGTCAGGTGATAAGGGGTGTGGCCTTCTTGGCTGGTCAAAGTTGTGGGGAGTCTGGAGGGGGTTGGGATGGAGAAATGACTGGGCACCGGCCTGCCGGGCAAGAAGAACGGAGTCTTCAAGGGGGCGGGGCCTGCGGAGGGAGTAACTGGGTAGGGCAGGAGGGGGTGAGGGGTATTGGGGGGGGTGGGGGAGGAGCCAGGGGTCACCCAGCCCGCAGGAACGCCGGCCCAGCCAACCCCAGGCACTCGCGCCTCTCTCAGCCCGGAGGTGCAGCTCCTTCTACAACCTGCCCACGGAGAAGTCTTCCCTGCGGAAGATCTGTCACAGAGATGTCTGCAGATGTGCGGAGGGTGAGGTCATGGGGACACCGAGGCCGGGGCTGCCAGGCTGGGGATCCGGGAGCCCTTCATCACCTCCTGGCTGTCGTCTGGGCTGAGTTTAGACAGAGAGCGATAGACAGGAAGACAGAGACAAAGAGAGACAGAGAAAAGGAGACTCAGAGACAGACTGACACACACAGTCAGGCACAGCCAGAAATGGAGGGAGATGTAAAGAGACTCGGATGGGAGAAAGAGACTGAAAAGAGACATAGAGGAAAAGAGAGAGTACCCTACACACCAGAAAGAGAGAGTAAGAGACCTAGAGGTGGCTGGCCTGGGGCCCCATGGGGGTCAGATGGGAGGAAGCCCCTCCCTCAGCACAGCCAGAGCAGCTCCCCTCCTCACCCTCCAGAACAGTGCCCGTCTCCGAGGAAGGACAGCACCCGACTGCGGCAGGAGGAGCTCCAGGCAGCAGCCTGTGAGACAGGCGTGGACTTCGGTGAGTGTGGGAAGGGGCAGGAGGCAGCAGGCAGGAGGAGGTCCGCCAGCAGGCCAGATGTCAACAGGACACCCTCCTGCCCCTGCTTTCCCAGTGTACAAGGTCAGGCTGGAGTCCATGAAGTCCTCCACCTCCAATCCCTACATCTATTACAACATGAAACTCGAAGACATCATCAAGAGGGGTAGGTCCGAGGGGGCAGAAGCAGCAGCGCGAGGTTCTACCCTGGGGATCCCGATGTGCAAAAGGGCTAGGCCTGTGTACGCTCACACACTGGGTCTCCTTTCCTCCAGGAACAGACTCTGCTGTGTCCCTCACCATGAAGAAATTTGTCTCTCACGCCACCTGCCACGACTCCCTGGGGCTGCAAGAACAGGAGACATACCTCATCATGGGCCACACATTGGACCTGTGGAGAGTCAAATCTGAGTGCGTGGGGGCCCCTGCGGTCCCAGGACTCAGGCGTGGGCCCCTTCCCCACCGCAGCCCAGTCCCTGGTGTCACAGTTCCTATCAGCACCCGTCACTTATCAGCAGGAGTTCGGGTTTCAGAGCTGCCCTGAGGGGAGTGCAGACGGGGCACTGAGCAGTGCACTGAGCTGCTCCAGTCTCCAATCTCCAACTCCAATCTCCACTCCTGGACCTCCATTCACATGTAGATGTCATAGGTGTAGATAAAGATTCTGTTTTCCAATGGAGGGCAGTAAGGAATCAGGGGAAGGGGAGACTGTTCTAATCCCCAGACATGCGGGCTACAGGCTGGGGGACCAAGATGGTTTGGTGGAGGGGACAGGACAGGCTGTGGCTCTGGGAGGCTGCCAATCAGGACTGAGAAGCGTGCAGGGAGGGCTCCACGCCTCCAGGGCACCAGGCTCTCCTCACCCTCCTTGCGGTGTCTCACCCACAGTTACATCTATGTCCTGGGCAAGAAGACGTTCCTCATGCAGTGGCCGGCTGATGGAGATGTGGGCAAGAAGGAATTGCTGGACCAGCTGGAGGGATTTTCAGAATATATGACCACGCATGGCTGTGAGTCCTGAGACTCTGAGGTCTCTACTGCCCTCAGGAGGTTGTTTCCAAGGGGCGCCTGGGTGGCTCAGTTGTTAAGCATCTGCCTTCGGCTCAGGGCGTGATCCCAGAGTCCTGGGATCGAGCCCCACATCAGGCTTCTCCGATGGTAGCCTGCTTCTTTCTCTCCCACTCCCCCTGCTTGTGTTCCCTCTCTCACTGGCTGTCTCTCTCTATGTCAAATAAATAAATAAAATATTTAAAAAAAAAGGGAGGTTGTTTCCAAGCAGGCATAGGCCACTGGCCTTAACTCCAAATAAAGAGCATGGAGTATTATACCCAAAGTCCATACATTTGTCTCTGCTCCAACATTCATCAAGGGCCCTGCACAACCAGCCCTAACGTCGCAGGGACCTGACTCCTCCCTCTCCCTCCTACTTCATTTCAATTACACTGGCCTCCTTTGTGTCCTTCCAATACCCAAGTTGATTTCTACCTCAGGGCCTTTGCATTCACTGTTCCCTCTACCAAGTACAACCTTCCTCCAGGTATCTGCAAGGATTGAACCCTTCCCTTATTTGGACTTTTTTCTTTCTCATGGCTGAATAATATTCCAGAGTTTAAATGTTTAAATGGTGCTTCCTCAGGGACACCTGGGTAGCTCAGTTGGTTAAGCATCTGCCTTCAGCTCAGGTCATGATCCCAGGGTCCTGGGATCAAGCCCCGCATTGGGCTCTCTGCTCAGCAAGGAGCCTGCTTCTCCCTTTCCCTCTGCTGCTTCCCCTACTTGTGCTCTCTCTCAAATAAATGAATAAATAAAATCTTTTTTTAAAATGTTGCTTCCTCAGAGATATTTGCTTTAATAACATATCTAAAACAGACCCCCTTCCATCACTCTCTACCCTTACCCTGCTTTATTCTCTCAATGACACTTATAAATATATTGTATATGATAGTTATTGGTTTGATTATTAAATGGGCATTTCTCCTGCCTTACAATGTCAGCTCCTTAAAACCAGGGGCCATGACTGTCTTGTTCACTGCAGTATTCTCAGTTCCTACAGTGGGGCTGGTACACAGTTGCTGCTCAGGAAATGATTGTTGAATGAATGAGTTATGAATGAATTTGGTGCCCACCCTGCACCTGATCCTGAAGGAAGATTTGATGGGGAGCCCCAGGCAACTGGGGAGCTAAGACAAGGGGCAAGGGAAAGTGAATGAGTTTCGTCACACGGCCTGGGATGGGAGTGGGAGACCTGCCAAGCCACGGCAGCAACTCATGTGTCTCCAGGAACCCCCAAGCGCTAGAGGGACTGCAAGGCATCCAGGATGGCTTGATCTTGGGGTGTCAATGAGGGACTGAGGTAAGAGGGAGAAAGAGAAACATGGGGCAGGGAGGCTGCTGGGTGGGCTGACTTCATAAATGGTTTTGAATACCAGGCTAAAGGACTTGCTCATTATCAAGGGCAGCAGGGAGCCATGGAAGACATTTGAGCAGGAGAGGAACTGACCAGCCCTGAGGTAGAAGGCCCAGCTGGTTGATGGATGAGAATTGATTTGATGGCAGGAAACCTGGGGAGGAGGCTGGAGCTGTGGGGCCACAGGATAGCATGGCGGCAGCTGCCCGAGTTTTTCTCCCTCCACCTCTTCCTGGCTGTGTGATCTTAGTGGGTTACTCACCTCTCTGTGCTTTGGTTTCCTCATCTTTAATGTTACTTCTCTCAGAGAGTAATTGTGAGTGCCAGCATATAGTAAATATTCAATAAATTCTCACTGGCCTTTCGATGAATACAAGAGGCCATGGGAGAGAGCAAGTTGCTAGAATCCACAGGTCAGAGAAAAAAATCAGTCAAGCAACCCCAGCTCAAAGCCCTTCCAAGCTCCTGTTGCTCTGACACCACAGCCCTCAAGGCCCTGCACTGTGGCCCTGTCACCTCCCTGACCCCATGGTCCCCCACTCTCCACCTCACTCACTCCAGCCACACTGTCCTTTCCATGGTTCCCAGAAACTCCTAGCTTTTTCTTGCCTCTGGGCTGTTGCATAAGCTGTTCCCTCTGCCCAGAACACTTTTCCCATGACTGCTTTCTCTTCATCCTTCCAGTCTCCGCTCAGAGACACCTTCTCCAGCCACCCTGGCTGGATGAAATTGGACCCTTATCTCTCCTTGCAGCCTGCTTGTTTCCTTCAGAGTACAGGCTACTACGGATCATAATGATATGCTGGGCTCTTTACTTACAGCTTTGCTCTGTCTCCTCTATTGCTGGGAGCCCCAGGACAGCAGAGAGGCGTCCTTAGTCACAGATATAACTGCAGCAGCCCATGTGAGGTCTGGTACGCAGTAGGTGTTCATTTTGCTGAATTAATGACTGACTAAATGAAAGAGAAGAAAAGGAGAGGGGAAAGAGAGAGGGTAGTGGAAAGGAGAAGGAAAGAAGCCAGTAAGCAAGGGGGAAGATGGGCTCACAATTTGTTTCCATATAAGTTAAGAATTTTTTTTTTTACATTTTAAAAGAGTTTTAAAAAAGAAGACTATGCATATGACCTAAAAAGCCCAAAATATTTATTAGCTTGTCCTTTATGGGGGGAAAAAAGTGCCTACCCCTGAATTAGTGCCTTAGTTATCTACTGCTATGAAACAAACTACCCCAGAACTTGGAGGCTTAAAGCAGTAAGTATTATCATTTACAGTTTTGGTGGGTTGGGAATCCATGGGGAGCAGCTCTACTACTAAATTATATCCTAATAGAGTTGGAAGCTTATATTTTCACGGCTTGGGCTCAAGGGTCTCTCACAAGATTACAGTTAAAATGTCAGCTGGGGTGGGGCACCTGGGTGGCTCAGTCGTTAAGTGTCTGCCTTCAGCTCAGGTCATGATCCCAGGGTCCTGGGATCGAGCCCCTCATCGGGCTCCCTGCTCTGGTGGGAGGCTGCTTCTTCCCCTCCCACTCCCCCTACTTGTGTTCCCTCTTTCTCTGGCTGTCTCTCTCTCTCTGTCAAATAAAAACATAAAATCTTTACAGAAAAAAAATGTCAGCTGGGGCTGCTCTCATCTGAAAGCTCAGCTGAGGCTGGAGGAGCCACTTCCAAGGGAGCTCCCTCACATGGCTGGCAAGCTGATGGTGGTTGTTAGTGGAGGATTCAATTTCCTGCCATGTGGACCTCTCCACAGCATTCCTGGAGTGTCCTTATGGTATGGCAGCTGGCTTTCCCCAAAGTGAGCAATCAAAGAGAAAAAGCAAGGAGGAAATCACAGTGCCTTTCATTTCCACAACACTCTATGGTCACATGAGCCAGCACGATTCAGTGCGGACAAGGACAAGGACGACACAGGGCATGACTGTCAGGAGGACAGGGTCCCTGGAGGTCATCTTGAAGGCTACCAACCACAGTTAGTGGCAAAGTTTGGGATCTGAACCCAAGTAATCTCGCTCCAGAGTCCGTGCACTCACCCCCATGTACAGATGTCTCTCAGTGGCAAAGGGTGGGCACATTTGTAAAACAGATTTCATTTTTTAGATAAGTTTTAAATTTACAGGGGCGCCTGGGTGGCGCAGTTGTTAAGCGTCTGCCTTCGGCTCAGGGCGTGATCCCGGCGTTCTGGGATTGAGCCCCACATCAGGCTCCTCCACTAGGAGCCTGCTTCTTCCTCTCCCACTCCCCCTGCTTGTGTTCCCTCTCTTGCTGGCTGTCTCTCTCTGTTAAAAAAAAAAAATCTTTAAAAAAATAAAATAAATAAATTTACAGAAAAACCGAGAAGAAAGTACAGAGAGAGTTTCCACATACCTCTGCAACTTCCCTATTATTAACACCTTATCCTACCATGATACATTTGTTATAAGTAACCAACCAATACTGATACATTTTTTGTTTCCTGAAATCCACACTTTAGGTTTCCTTAGTGTTCACCCACTTTCACCCCTTTTCTGTTCCAGGATCTCACCCAGGACACCATATTACATTTAGTCTGTGACAATTTTCCAGACTTCTTGTTTTTTATGTCTCTAACAGTTTTGAGGCATCCTGTCAGGGATATTGCAGGATCAACCTTTACTGGGATTTATCGGATATCCTTCATGATTAGACTTGTGGGGTTATGGGTTTAGAGGAGGACTATTGCAGAAGTAAGATGACATTTCCATATTATATCAAGGGTACCTAAATCAACATGATTAATGACTATTGATGTTGACTTTGATCAAATGGCTGAAGTAGTATTTGTCAGGTTTCCTTGCTGTAAAGTTACTATCTGTGCTCCCTTTTTCATAGTGCACTCTTTGGAAAGAAGTGTCTCTGCACAGTTCATACCAAGGGGGAGTTATGTTCCCCTTCCTTCAGGGCAGAATATCTTCATAAATTGGGGCATCGGGTGGCTCAGTCAGTTAAGTGTCTGCCTTCAGCTCAGGTCATGATCCCAGGTTCTGGGATTGAGTCCTGCAACGGGCTCTCTGCTCATCAGGGAGTCTGCTTCTCCCTCTCCTTCTGCCCACCCCCAGCTCACTCTCTCTCTCTAAAATAAATAAATAAAATCGTTTTTTGTTTCTTTTATGATTTTATTTATTTATTTGACAGAGATAGAGAGCACAAGCAGGGGAACCGGCAGGCAGAGGGAGAGGGAGAAGCAGGCTCCCCGCTGAGCAGGGAGCCCAACACGAGGCTCGATCCCAGGACCCTGGGATCATGACCTGAGCCAAAGGCAGATGTTTAACTGACTGAGCCACCCAAGCGCCCCTAAGTATAATCTTTTTTTTTAATTTTTGAAATGTACACTTGAAAAAGGATGATTTTATGATATGTAAAACCTATGACAACAAAGCTGATTTTAAAAAAATATTTGGGTACTTAATGAGTTTCCAGGAGAGTGGACAATAAGGCTCCAGGTCTCAAAGACACAGGACCAGTTATGAAGAAGGTACAATTGCCATGGCCATTGGGTTGAACCATGACAAATAGTGCACACTGATCTGTTACCAGACCCACCGCCCCAGCAGCCTCAGAAAACTGAATCTTGCTACCGCTATCCAACACTGGTTGGCTTACACGTGGCCTCTCCTTCCCATCACGGCCTTTAATCCAAAGTCAGGAGCTGGTTGGTGGAGGCAGGAAGAGGTGTAGCAGAAACAGTGCTATGTGTTCCCCAAACCTGGAAACTTGCTTTCTCTCCACTCTGCTAAATGACATTTCCCAGACTCCTGGGCAGGTGGATGGAGCCATGTGGTGGGGCCTGGCTAATAGAGTGAGCAGAAGAGATATGGCTCTCTTCCTGGCTCAGGCAGTTAAGAGTGGAAGTTCCTTCTCCACAGGTACCACAATCATAAAATCCATGGGTTCCATAAATAAAGGGGTAAGATTTTATTTATTTATTTATTTATTTATTTATTTATTTATTTGAGAGAGGGAGAGACAGAGCAAAAGCAGGGGGTAGGGGTAGAGGCAGAGGGAGAAGCAGACTCCCTGCTGAGCAGGGAGCCCGATGCGGGACTAGATCCTGGGACCCTGGGATCATGACCTGAGCCTAAAGCAGACGCTCAACTGACTGAGCCACCCAGGTGCCCTAAAGGGCATTTTTTAAAGCAAGGAGGGCTATTATATACTAAAAGACACTTGAGAGAACCATCTACCACATGCTATGTGTAGAGCTTGTTTGGATTCTGGTTTAAATAAATTAACCAAAAAATGAGACATTTTTGAAACAAAACACTTTTAGAAAAAACTGACCATTGATTCAGTATGAGATATTAAGGAATTATTGTCATTTTCTTGTGTGTGATAATGATATTGTGAATACACTTTTTTTTTTTTAAGATTTTTTTATTTTATTATTTGACAGAGATAGAGACAGCCAGTGAGAGAGGGAACACAAGCAGGGGGAGTGGGAGAGGAAGAAGCAGGCTCATAGCAGAGGAGCCTGATGTGGGGCTCGATCCCATAATGCGGGGATCACGCCCTGAGCCGAAGGCAGGCGCTTAACCGCTGTGCCACCCAGGCGCCCCGTGAATACACTTTTTTTAAAGTCCTTATCTGTTACAGAAACATATGAAACATTGATAGGTGAAATTATACGATGCCTCGGATTTTCTTTAAAATATTCCTGCCTTGGGGCGCCTGGGTCAAAAAAATAAATACAATCTTAAAAAAATAAAATAAGATAAAATATTCCCACCCAGAGGTTCTGGTTCTCATCAAGATAGAATAAGCACATTCCATCCTGTCTCTTCCAGGAATGCACACAGCAGCTATCTGAGGACTCTGCAAAGTACATGGATTAAGAGAGTATAAAGACAAGCCACAAATGGGAGAAAATATTTGCAAAACACAAAAATCCAATAAAGGACTTGTATCCAAAATATACAAAGAATCAAAGAATTCTTAAAATCCAATGATGAAAAACAACCAGATTTGAAAATTGGCCAAAAAAAAAAAAAAAAAAGAAAGAAAGAAAGAAAGAAAGAAAAGAAAGAAAGAAAAAAGAAAGAAATGTCAACACATAAGATATACAAATGGCCAACAATCATAGGAAAATATGCTCAACGTCATACATCCTTAGGAAATTGCAAATTAAAACAATAATAGATACTACCACATACCCATTCGAATGGCCAAAATCCAAACCACCAACAATATCAGGGCACCCAGCTGGCTCAGTCGGTAGAACATGCAAGTCCTGATCGTGGCGTTGTAAGTTCAAGTCCCAAGATGGGTGCAGCGATTACTTTAAAAAGTAAAATCATTTTTTAAAATATAGCTTGTTGAGGTATTCTATACATACATGCAAACATAAAATCTTTTTAAAAGGGGCGCCTAGGTGGCTCAGTTGGTTAAGCATCTGCCTTTGGCTCAGGTCATGATCCCAGTGTCGTGAGATTGAGACCTGCATTAGGCTCCCTGTTCAGCAGGGGGTGGGGTGGGTCTGCTTGCCCCTCGCCCTCTGCCCCTCCTTCCTGCTTGTGTTCTCTTGAAGAATCTTGAAGAAAAAAAAACCTTAAAAAAAAACAAACACAGAGACAGTATTAAATTCTGGCAAGGCTACGTCACAACAGAAACTCTCATTCGTTGGGAATTGGGAATTCAAATGATATAACCACTTTGTAAGATAGTCTGGCAGTTTCCTACAGAGCTAAACGCAGTCTTACCATAGAGTTTAGCAATTGCACTCCTAAGTATTTACCCAAGTTGAAAAATTATGTTCACCTGCGCACAAATGTTTGTAGAAGTTTTATTCCTTTTTTTAAAAAGATTTATTTATTTGAGAGAGGGAGAGAGAGAGAGAGAGAGCAGGAGGAGGGGCAGAAGGAGAGAAGCAGACTCCCTGCAGAGTGTGGAGCCCAATGAGGGTCGGGGCTTGATCTCACCCCCCCAGCCCCCTCGCCTCTCCCCCCGCCCCCCGGCCCAGCACCTGAACCGAGATCAAAAGTTGGCTGCTTGGGGCTCAGTGGCTCAGTCGTTCAGCGTCTGCCTTCGGCTCAGGGCGTGATCCCGGCGTTCTGGGATCGAGCCCCGCATCAGGCTCTTCCACTGGGAGCCTGCTTCTTCCTCTCCCACTCCCCCTGCTTGTGTTCCCTCTCTCGCTGGCTGTCTCTCTCTCTGTCAAATAAATAAATAATAAAAATCTTAAAAAAAAAAAAGTTGTCTGCTTAATCAACTGAGCCGCCCAGGCACCCCAAGTTTTGTTTTGTTTTTTTTCTTAAGTAAGTGGTAGCAGTCCGGTTGAGGAAGGAAACCATAACTCAGCTTGTCACCAAACCAGCAATGACTTTATCATTATTTTTCCTCTATATTTCCCAGCCTAGACTTAAAGGCAGCTTAAAACTTAGAACTACTCACTAGGTGAAAAAAAAAACAAAACAAACTTGTCTGAACAGCAGGAAAGGAAGATCTATGGGTCATAGTGAGAGGGTGGTAGCCCCAGGATAGATCCAAAAAGCATTGCAACGTCTTAGAAAACCGAACTGATATTAGAACCACATCCCGGAGAAAGTGGGTTGCAACTTGCAACTGAACCTGAGTTGATTGCCTGACTGCCAAAACATCAACATTCTCCATAGGATTTGAACAAAACCCAGGGTGCCTGGATGGCTCAGTCGGCTGAGCGCATCTGCCTTCGGCTGGGGTCATGAGCTCAGGGCCTGGAATTGAGCCCCTTGTCGGGCTCTCTGCTCAGCAGGGAGCCTGCTTCTCTGTCCCTCCTCTAGTTCGTGCTCTCTCTCGCTCACTCTCTCTCTCAAATAAATAAATAAATAAAATCTTTTTAAAAATACAATAAAATAATAAAAATATAAACAAAATCCAACATATCATAATTTAGCACTGTGTTATATACAATATTCACATTTTCAAGAACACAATCCCCAATTAATCAACATATGAAGAAGTAGGTCATTCCCAACCACTCACAAAGGAAAAGAAACTCATCATACACCAGCCCTAACATAATGTGGATGTTAGAATTATCAAATACTTTAAAGCAGATATTATAACTATGCCCAAGAAGTAAGAGCAAACACTCTTGAACTAATGGAAACAGAGAAAGCCTCAATAGAGAAACAAAGTTGTTTAGAAAAAGAACCACACATGGGGTGCCTGGGTGGCTCAGTTGGCTAAGCACCTGCCTTCAGCTCAGGTCATGATCCCAGGGTCCTGGGATCAAGTCCCGCATGGGGCTCCTTGCTCAACAGGAAGTCTGTTTCTCCCTCTCCCGCTGCCCTCCCCCTCTGCTCAGGCTCTCTTTCACACACTCTCTCAAATAAAGAAATAAAATCTTAAAAATAAATAAAAAGAAAAAAGAACCACATGGAAGTTTTGGAACTGAAAAATACGATAACCGAAATTAATAATTCACTGGATGGACTAAGTAGCAGAATGGAGATTGAAACAACGAAAGAGGCAATGAACTTGAGGAGAGAGCAAGAGAAATTATCCAATCTCAACCACAGAGCTGTGGGATAATATGAAAAGGTCCAATACTCCTGTCATCAGAGTCCCAGAGAAAAAGGAGAAAGAACTGTAGTGCAGAAAAAAAATGTTTGAAGAAGTAATGGCTGAAAACTCCCCCAAAGGGCAAAACATACAAGCCTACAGCTCCTCAAGGGCAGAGACTTTTGTCTGTTTTCCTCACTGCAGAGCAACACCTGGCACGCAGCCTCTGTTGAATAGATATAAGACCCCATGAAGTGCGAGAGCATCTCCACTAGGTCTGGAGTGGGCACTGGAAAGTTGCCTTTAAACAAGTGAGGCTCTGCTGCTCCCTGAAGTTTGAGAACTCCTAATTCAGCTCTTCCTCCTTCCCCCACCCAAGTCCATGCCTGTAGCTTCTTGCATCCCACATGCCACCTCCTTCTGGAACACCAGCCAGACGTTCCCTCCTCCGCCAGCCTGGATGTACGTATGGAACATTATGGTTGTTTCTTGAAGCCCCGAGGGACCCCTTGAAGGCAGAGTGGGTATCTCCAGTGTGTCTCATTCTCTCATTTAACCCTACAATAGGCACGAGTGCTTTGTTCCCATTCCACGGATGAGCAAACAAGGGGCTTCAGTAGGTTCAGCCATGGGTTCAGGGTCCCCCGTGGGTACGTGGACCAGAGAGTTCTTGGACTCTGGTCTGAGACTGCATCATGTAACAAGAGTTATCACAAACACTTCCTGAACACCTGTTACGCGCAGGCTCTGGTCTAAGAATCGCACACGCGTTAACGCCTTTTCTTCTCCCTCAACTCTTTGAGATGGGGACTGTTTTCTTCCCATTTTGTAAGTGAGAGGTCAGAGGGACTGAAAGTGTGTGTATCTTCCTGGAGTCCCTGGTAACGAAGTTCCTCTTTTGATCCCAAACCCTGTTTGTTCAGAAATCTGGGCGTGTATTTTAAGTTCCTATTTTTCTTCGAATGTCACAATCCTGAAGTCAGATAGAAAAATAAGTAGGGGCACCTGGGTGGCTCAGTCATTAAGCATCTGCCTTCAGCTCAGGGCGTGATCCCACCATTATGGGATAGAGCCCCGCATCAGGCTCCTCTGCTGGGAGCCTGCTTCTTCCTCTCCTGCTCCCCCTGCTTGTGCTCCCTCTCTCGCTGGCTGTCTCTCTCTCTCTCTGTCAAACAAATAAATAAAATTAAAAAAAAAAAAAAGAAAGGAAGATAAGTAGTTCTTGGGATACCTGGGGGGCTCAGTTGGTTAAGTGTCTGCCTTCAGCTCAGGTCATGATCTCAGGGTCCTGGGATCAAGTCCCACATTGCGCTCCTTGCTCAGTGGGGAGCCAGCTTCTCCCTCTGCCTCCCGCTCCCCCTGCTTGTGCTCTCACAAATAAATAAATAAAATCTTAAAAAAAAATAAGTAGTCCTTTGTTGTGATGAGCACTGGGTGTTGTATGGAGGTGTTGAATACACCTGAAACTGATATGATGCTGTATGCTAACAGGAATTTAAATAAAAACTTAAAAAAAAAAAAAAAAAGAGGGACACCTGGGTGGCTCAGTTGGTTGGGTGTCTGCCTTCAGCTCAGGTCCTGATCCAGGGGTCTTGGGATCCAGTCCCCTGTCAGGCTCCCTGCTCATCTGCTTCTCCCTCTGCCTCTCCCCCTGCCCGTGTGCACACTCTCTCTCTTGCTCACTCTCAAATAAATAAATAAAAATCTTAAAAAAAAAAAGAGGTAGTTCAAAGGACAAAGATCTCAAGGGACACCTGGGTTGATCTCAGGGTTGTGAGTTGAAGCCCTGGTTCGGCTCCATGCTGGGCGCAGAGCCTACTTAAAAAAAATAATAATAAAATAAAATATAAAATAAAATAAAATAAGCGAAGGACAAAGCTCTGGAAAAAATATCCATCAGATTTAAGGGGGGTTATCCCAGGCGCAAGGGCAATGAGGAGCTACAGACCCTTCAAGTATTATTATTGTTTTGAATGATACGTGAAGACACCCTAGCAAACAGATTCCCCCAAAAGCAGACATATAGAAAAGAAAACGTGATGCCCCCCCATCTCAAGCCCCCACCCTCTTCCCCTCCCCAGGAACCAGAGCTATCCAGTTTGCTCGCATGTCCCCTGTCCCCTTTCCCCCTTGTTTGTAGATATGCCAGTGGTCACAGACAAAACCATAACTTAAGGTTTTGTTTTCCTGTGTATGCAGACTTCCTCTTTCTAAATCAAACATTTCTTAATGTTTAACTTTTTTTTTTTTTTCCCAGTACAAGCACACTATACTTTTGTAATCAGAAAAAGAAAGGGCAGTGTCCTGTTCTGGGGCAGAGAGCCATCCACCATTTTTGAAATTTCAAAATGTAAAATATAAACAGATGAAGTCATCTGGGATGGCCCAGAGCACAGGCTCTGTGCAGGCCCCTCACATGCACTTTCCCGATACTTTGCCTGTGAACTTTCTGGAACATGGGGTCAATGATTAACGGCATGTTTCTGCTGCCAGAACACAGATGGGGCCACTCTGCCCAGGACTGGAGCAGAGGACTGTCTTCCCACAGGGCCACACGTTAGGAAAAGCAACATAAACCAAGACGATATGATCATAAAAATAGCCGCATGCTCCTTGGAAGGTTACTGTTTGCTTTGTACCCTCTAAGTCAGCACAATCCCATAAAACTGTAAGACAAACCGCATATGAAATTTCACATTTTCTAGTCGTCACATTAACAAGGTAAAAAGAAACCAGTGGGGACGCCTGGGTGGCTCAGTCGGTGAAGCGTCTGCCTTCAGCTCAGGTCATGATCCCGGGGTCCTGGGATCGAGTCCCGTTTCGGGCTCCCTGCTCAGGGGGGAGCCTGCTTCTCCCTCTGCCTGCTGCTCTCCCTGCTTGTGCTCTCTCTGACAAATAAATAAATAAAATCTTGAAAGGAAGGAAGGAAGGAAGGAAGGAAGGAAGGAAGGAAGGAAGAAAGAAAGAAAGAAAGAAAGAAAGAAAGAAAGAAAGAAAGAAAGAAAGAAAGAAAGAAAGAGAAAAAAACTGGTGAGGAGTGCCTGGGTGGCTCAGTGGGTTAAGTATCTGATTTCCACTCAGGTCAGGATTTCAGGGTCCTGGGATCAAGCCCAGCATTGGGCTCCACACTCAGCAGGGCATCTGCTTCTCCCTCTCCCTCTGCCCCTCCCTTTCCTCCCCCTGTGCTCTCTCTGTCTCAAAAAAAATAAAAAATAAAGGAAAAAGAAAAAAAGAAACCAGTGAAATTAATTATGATAATTTTATTTAGCCCAGTATATCCAAAATATTATCATTTCAACATGTAGTAACATAAAAAAGCCAGTGATGTGTTATTTTACCTAAATCTTACTAAATCAGCATGCGTTTGACCCTGACAGCACATCTGGATCAGGATCTGCCACATTTCAAGAGCTCTAATGCCACATGTGGCCAGTGGCTGGCTACCCTGTCAGACAGCACTAGTTGACATGTCTTATCTCTATGAATGCATGGAAACTTCACAACTCTATTCTCATTCAGAGATGGGGAGACTGAGGCCCAGAAATGTTAAGCAAGAGTTAGCAATTGACTCAAACCCAGACTGGTTCCAAAGCGTACCCCCTTGACCTGTATACTTCCGCCCTCAATTCTCGCTGGAAGGAGTGTTCTGATCAGCAGGCCTGCGTTCAAGTCCTGACTATGCTGCTTATATGCTGGGTGTCCTGCGTACTTAGTCACTCTGAAACTCAGATTCGTCGTCTGAAAAAGGGACAGTGACACGGAAGCCAGAAGGCAGAGGAATGAATGAATGACCCAAAGCCCTGAGGACACCCCACAGAAAGCCGGGCAGCCAGCAAGCCCTGGATACACTCCAGGTATTTCAGCCACTGTGATTTTTCCACTTACTGAATTCATTTGAGCAGAGCCCCCAAACATATTACCCAACCTTTGCACATAATGCATTCCTGGAAATGTGTTTGAAGCTGATTTCGCAAAACTCAAACAATAGATTTCTGTGCTATAAAGAACATCCCATTTACTAAGGACTATACCAAGTATGAAATCCCAAACTACTTTTTGTCTCTTAGGTGTCATTGTCCAAGATGTATTTCCAGGATTTCATATGTGTTATTTTTAAAAGTCATTGGATCTATCTTATTGTGTATTTTTTGGTCCTGCTTACGAAAGTGGTGGGAGCTTGTTGCAACCAAAAAATTCAATTGTTAGAGAAATATGCAATGCAGAAAGTAAAGGTAGTGTGAAGATCGCAGGCAGAAACACACACAAATGGTCGGGGTGTGTGCCCGGGGAACGGCCGTCCCGCCAAGATGTCAAAGCATCAGAATAGAGAACATGCAAAAAATGGTTAAAACAGCATGGATATTGCTTTGGTGGGTTTTGCCAAGTTGCCCTCCCCAAAGATTCTACCAAGAGATGCCCTTGCTAACAGTTTGGAGATTTCCTGTTTCCCCACACCTCCAACTCTGGGCATTTCCAAGTTTCCTCATTTGGTTAAACTGAAAAGAAATTGACTAGATTATGAAAAGCACACACATGCTCCAATTGTATCCATTACCTCCACAATTAAACTGGTCACTCAGTTTAAGCCTCAAAGGATCCCGCTGAAAGATTTGCTTCTTTTGGCATGAGCTTCCCTTCCCTCCACTTGCCCCCAACCCCAGTGGCCTTTAGCTTCCTGTAAAGCACCAAACCGCTTCCCACCTCATGTGCATAGACTACGCCTTTTCAACTAGGAAACTCTTACTCACCCTTCAGAGAGACCTAGAGTTAGGTTCCTTTTTTTTTTTTTTAAGATTTTATTTATTTATTTGACAGAGAGACAGCCAGTGAGAGAGGGAACACAGCAGGGGGAGTGTGAGAGGAAGAAGCAGGCTCCTAGCAGAGGAGCCCGATGTGGGGCTCGATCCCAGAACGCCTAGCCGAAGGCAGACGCTTAACGACTGCGCCACCCAGGCGCCCCTAGAGTTAAGTTCCTGAACCTGTTTTCCCATTTGTAATAATCTCACCCCCTTCGTGGGGGTGCTATGAGGATTACATGAAATACATAGTTTCAAACAACTTGGCACAGTGTTTCATAGTGTTAGGATTTCAGCTCAAGGGGCACCTCCTCTGGGAAGCCCTCCCTGACCACCCTGCCCAGGTCAGGTTCCCATGTGTTATCCTTTCTCATGGACCCCTCAGTGACTCTTTTTTGGTATATATCATAAATACAATATGGGAAACAAAAGCAGAAGAAAATAATTAAATTTCCTTACCACCTACAACCCATTGACAGGTCCTTGAAAAAGGCAAAGGGACATTCCTCTAGGGACTCAACCACCTCGGTGTTGACACTTTGCTAAGGGCAAAAGGCAATCCTAGCCCAACCCCCT
This sequence comes from Ursus maritimus, assembly GCF_017311325.1. Classification (NCBI taxonomy): domain Eukaryota; kingdom Metazoa; phylum Chordata; class Mammalia; order Carnivora; family Ursidae; genus Ursus; species Ursus maritimus. The sequence goes on along the minus strand of NW_024423786.1, from coordinate 50,202,575 downwards.
CACCCCCAGGATCCTGTAAGTCTACTTTAACATATAAAAATTCTTTTGGAAACTTCCTTTATCTCTAACCCCCCCCCCAAGAAACATGTTGGCAATCATCCCCAAGCATATGGCACACCCATATACATCTGAAGGGTCTCATAACTCAGGTTTTATTAGACGGTAATAAATGACCTTTTCCCAACAATAGCTAGCCCCCTCAAGGTCCTGGAAACCTTGCTTCCAGAATTCTTTACAGACTTGCTATATCCCTAACCCCCTTCCAACTTGAATGTATGTAATGGGCCACTCCTCACGTCCCCAGTGCAGCTCCTTCTGCCCACGGTTCCTGTCCCTGTGCTTGAATAAAACCACCTTTTTGCACCAAAGACGTCTCAAGAATTCTTTCTTGGCCCTCGGCTTCGAATCCTAACGTTCTTTCCTACATCAAACATAATAATTACTTGTGAAATCATCTGCTTTGTGTTTCTCTTTACCATTAAGACCATGAGCTCTGGAAGGGTAGAAATGGTGCCCAGCACCACGCTTGCCACCGTAAGAGGCACTTGATGCTTGTCTACCAAATTAACGAATGTGATGAGGGAGCAGAAGGCTAGCTGAGGACAAAGCCCAGGCTGACACCCCCTCCTCCCCCTCTCCCCCTCCTGGGTAGAATCAGTGCGACGTTCCTCCAGGAAACTTCCAACTTATCTTAATGTTAATGCTTTGCTAGAGGAAAAAACATACTTAGCTTGATAATAGGCAGGCCTCCAGGATCCCGAGGATCTTCTTTAGCATATGAAAGTCCTTCTGGACACCTCCCTTTGTCCTTACCTCCCTCATCCTCCCATAGTATACAATCAATTGCTCCTCACAATCCCAGTGCCGCTCTTTCTGCCTTCGGGTCCTGTCCCCGTGCTTTTACAAAACCACCATTTTGCACCAGAGACGTCTCAAGAATTCTTTCTTGGCAATCGGCTCTGGACCTCACCCCACCACACCTCACCGACATTCCAAAACTACATCAAATGGATGGATCAGTAAGGGTTCAGTCTTTGACTCAATTATACCAACATGTCAGAGGCTACACTTTTTTTTTAATATAAGATTTATTTATTTGAGAGAGAGAGAAAGAGGCAGACTGGGAGGAGGTGCAGAGGGAGAAGGAGTGAGAATGTCAAGCAGACTCCCCACTGGGTGCAGAGCCCACTTGGGGGCTCGATCTCACAACTCTGACACCAGGAACTGAGCTGAAGTCAAGAGTGGAACGTTTAACCCACTGAGCCACCCAGGCGCCCCTCCGAGGCTGCTTCTTATCACTGTTACTAGCACATCTATTTTCTCCCTATCCACACCTTTCTAGAAAGGCAAACGATAAAATGCAGTAATGCTCCTACCACAGCACAAACTAGCCGCGGGTGGCCAGCCCAAGATGGACACAAAGCTCAGAAAACTGTTGTGGGTAAGCAGCGCCCCCATGTGATCGCTGGAAATGTTTGTTTCTCTGTCCATCTACAATTGCCAAAATTCAATACTCTGGTTCTATCTTCTGTTCGTCCTTCCGAATCAACTGCCCTGAGAAGCTGACACCATGGCTGCCTCCCTTGCTCTCCCTGCCTTCCGGTGCAGCCAGTGAGAGGCTCCAGCAGGAGATGGGAGGATGGGAGCCCGCAGAAGGTGGGGTCTTGCTTCCCCTCTGGATCTAGTGACTCAATTTTAACATACAAAAGATGGCGGTGGAAATGATGCTGTGTGACTTCCAACACTAGGTCATAAAAGCTGCAACTCCCACCTGGCTTTTCTTCTCTTGTTGGATCCCCCTGCCCTGGGGAGGCCAGCTGCCAAGTTGGGGGTACACTCAAGCAGCCCAAGGAGGGAGGAATTGAGCCATCCCACCAACAACCAGCACCATGTTGAATGAGCCATCTTGGAAGCAGACCCTCCAGCCCCAGTCAAACATTCAGGTGACTGCAGCCCTGGCCAACATCTTGACTACAGTATTTATGAGAGACCCTGAGCCAGAAAGTCCAGCAAAACCCTTCCCAGATTCCTGATGCACAAAAGCTGTATGAGACAGTTCGATGCTCAGTGCCTGGAACAGTGCCTGGCGCAGAGTAAGAGCTCCAGATGATGGCCATTATTGTGAGAATCCAGCGGACCTGGAGGTGCCTGGGTGGCTCAGTCAGTTAAGCATCCAACTCTTGGTTTCCTCTCAGGACATGACCTCAGGATTGTGAGATCGAGCCCTGCATCTGGCTCATGCTGGGCGTGGAATTTGCTTAAGATGCTCTCTCTCCCTCTTCCTCTGTTCCCCCCCCAAGGCGCGCACCCGCTCTCTCTCTAAAAAAAAAAAAAAAAGAATCTAGCAGATCTGGTTCATGTTGGAGCTGGATTGGTTTCCCACCTGTTTTCCTGCCTGCTTGTCACCCACCCTGCCTGCGACCTCCCTCTCCACTGGGTAAATAGTAATTACATCCTATATATTATATATACAGTATATATGTATAACAAGAGAGCCCCTCCAGGCTTCTCCCCTCCCTTCAGGATAAAATTCTAGGTCCTCCATGCAGCCTACAGGCCCCCCTCCCTGCTTGAAAGTCCACATTTAGCCACAAAGAACCATGAACTGTTCATACTCACTAATAGGCTCCAGACGGGGTGCACAGACCCCCAAACAAAGCTTTGGAGGTCAAGTAGAAAACATTAGAACGCCTGTATTTTATAATCTCCATTTTTTTGGTGTCTTTGTTAAAGAATATCTTTACGTAATAGGGGCGCTTGGTTGGCTCAGGGGGTGGAGCATGTGACTCCTGATCTCAGGGTCACGAGTTCAAGCCCCACCTTGCGTGTGGAGCCGACTTTAGGGGAAAAAAAAAGTGCTAGCCAAGAGGATGCTCAACCTTCCAATTTACAGTGCAGATTCCTAGGAACCCCCAGACTACAGGCTGCTGCCGGACTCCTAGGGACCAGTAACCTCTATTTTTAACAAGCATCTTCCCCTTCACCCAACTACCTGCTCCTTTGGCTGTGGTACACAGTAGGTGGCCCAGTGACTCGTTAGCCTACCCCATGCCAGGTGCTACTGCCCGCTCTACCCGGGTCTCAAATCCTGGCAGACACACACAACCAAGATGTAGCCACTGTATCATCCCATTTTACAGAGGAGTAAACTGAGGTTCAGAAAGGAGACATAGCCGCGTAAGAGACTCAGAGCGAGCAGCGGACCCAGGTCCTAATTAGTGTCCGATTCCTGAGGGAGGGGAGGAAAGAGAGCGATGAAATGGGGGAGCGCGAGCCCAAGGGGGCACGGAGATTCGCGGCGGCCTTCCGATGCGGCCCCGCCCCCACAAGGGACGTGAAGACGCGGACCCCGCGCAGCGTGGGGACATGTGACCGACTGCAGAGGCCGCGCCGCCTCCACCGCCCGAGGTCCGCGCGCTCCGCCGCAGGGTGCAGACCCCTGGCGCCCGCCCGGGTCTAGGGCGCAAGAGCAGAGGCTGAGCCGGGGCGGAGCCAGAGCGCCCCGTCCACCCCGTCACCCCCCGCAAACGAAAGCGAAAGAGGGGGCCGGGAAGGAAGGGCGGGGCCGCCCGGAGGCCCCGCCCCCTGCCCTGCGCGGCTGCTGGACCCGCGGGCGCGCCCAGGTAGGGGGCTCCGAGCGCGCAGTGCGGGGAACCTGCGCCGCCGCCACCATGTCTCAAGAAGGTGTGGAGGTAGGAGATGGCCTCGGCTGAGCCGGGGGGCTCGCGAGAGGCGCCGGGGAGGGGCCGGGGGTACGGAGGGGGCTTCGCAGTTTCTGGGGACTCCATCCGAAGCCCAAACCTTCCCCCAGGCTGGCACTCGCCCCCCTCGGAAAGGAGAATGACCGCCACATCTCCCAGAGTGAGATGCGGCCTCCTCGAGGAAAAGCGGGGGCTGCAGGGTCAAGGGTCAGAGGCCAGGGGTTACCTGGTCGGCCTCCTCCCTTAGCCTGGAACGCTCTCCCCAGTCCGCTCCCTCCCCCAGTGCCCCGTGGGGACTTTGGCTTTTTACAGGAAATGCCGTAGAGAGATGGGGGGGGGGGGCAAAACCAAGGGTCAAGTTCGGGCTGGGAGAAGGATGCCCAGAGATGGAGGAGGGGCAATCGCTCCACTCCTTACCCGATCGGAACCCCCCTTTGCCCACCCAAGCTGGAGAAAAGCGTCCGGCGCCTCCGGGAGAAGTTTCATGGGAAGGTATCCTCCAAGAAGGCGGGGACTCTGATGAGGAAATTTGGCAGCGACCACACGGGAGTGGGGCGCTCCATCGTGTACGGTGAGCCAGCTGGGGTCCCGGCCCTGGTAGGGGTTGGGAGCGGGGAGCGCGCAGAGGAGGTGTGGTCTGCGTTAAGGGTAGGAAGAGGCGCTGAGATCATCTCCTGAGAAGGGTCTATATAGGGGCTCTGGGGGACCCTGAAACTCCCATAAGATCCTTCAAGGACCTTTTACTTACACTTACTCTTGCCACCAGGGGTAAAACAGAAAGATGGACAGGAACTGAGTAATGACCTGGATGCCCAGGTAAACTGCCCCCCATCCCCTCAAAGGATGGGGTAGCTGGGGAGGGGGAACAGAAGGGACCTGGCGTATCCGTGATGAGCCCCTTCTGTGCACCACCAGTCCCCAGTTCATGATCCCCATTCACTTACTCACCTTTCAGTCATGTATCCGACCAGGGAGCCTGCAAACTGTAGGCACTCTTTACATGTTGATGGTATTAAGTGGGAGAGAGAGACACGAAACTAGGCAGTGAAACAAATCAGGATTAGTGTCACTGTAGAGGACCCCTGGAGGTCAGGAAAGGCTTCCTGGAAGGGCTGGTGCCAGGTCTTCAAGGCTGAGGAGAAGTGATCCTGGGAAGTGGGGGTGTTGGACAGAGTCTTCCTGGAAGAGGGAACAGAGTGAGCAAAGGAACATGCAGACAGGCTAGGATAAACAGGAAATGGGGGAAGAGAGGGGGGCAGGGGGGCCCATGTGATAATTGAATGAATGAATGAATGAAAGGCTTTGAGGCACAGGTGCAACATTGCTACTTTACCCCTTAAATGACTTTGGTGGCCAGCGCACTGTGGATTTCACCTGCCTGAAAGGCCCCTCCCATAGTTGCTAAAGAGTATAATAAGGTATGTATTGTATTCTTTACATTTACACATGTAAAGGGTATGATAAAGATAATGGGAGGCGCGCCTGGCTGGCTCAGTCCAGGGAGCACGCGACTCTCTCAGGGTCAGAGTTCCAGCCCCATGTTTGGTGTGCAGCCTACTTAAAATAAAAATAATAATAATAGGAAAATGAGCACTCCCCCTGCAGTGGGGTTTCCTTGAATTTCATCCCCATACTGATCCGTTGGACAGGTCCTATTACTTATCATGTCCATTTTACAGACAAGGGAACTGAGAGAGTGGTGAAGTTACTTGCCAGGATCACAGAGCAAGCAGGTGGCAGCTGGGATTTAAACCATGGCGCGGCTCTGAGATGCCCCTCATTAGGGATGCAGGGGGAGTGGTTTGGCTGCGCTCCACCTGCATCTATCTGAATCCAGAGCCCAAGCACTTAGCCTGAAGCAGCATAGGCTCAAAGAGGCAACTGGTCACAATGCCACCAAGTGTGTGGCATTTACCAGCAGGAAGGGAGCATGCGGTCCAAGCCTGTTTCAGCCATGCTCACTCAGGGTGATCTGGGGCAATCCCTCTCCCAGCTCAGCCTCGGTTTCTCTGTCTGAGCAGTGGGGATAATAGGTGTGCCCCCCACTCAAGGCAACTGTGAGGATAACTGAGGTCACGCCCCTAGCCCTCTATAAGCTCCTCCTGAGTTAGGGACTCCCTACTCAGATGGGGTCAGTAGCCTGCCTCCCCGTCTCGGAGCCCACCCCAACAAATAATAGTAAAAAGAGGTCTGATCGGCATCCCCAGTTTCTGCCCCTGATGTCTCCACCCAGGACCCACCAGAGGACATGAAGCAGGACCAGGACATCCAGGTGAGTCCAGGGTGAGGGATAGGGGTAGGTGGAGTGAGGAGGATGTCCACGGGGGAGAGTGGAGGGCATCCATGGGTGAAGAGGGGAGACATATATGTAGAGGGAAGAGGGCTGATGTGTGTTTATGTTTGCGGAGGAGGCATGACCACCCTTTTGTCCCCATCGTGCAGGATGTGGCGACCTCCCTCCTGCCACTGACAGAAGCCAACCTCCGCATGTTCCAGCGTGCCCAGGAAGACCTCATTCCCGCCGTGGATCGGCAGTTTGCCTGCTCCTCCTGTGACCACGTCTGGTGGCGGCGCGTACCCCAGCGGAAGGAGGTGACAACCCAATCCCCCTCTGTATCCACACCTCTGACCTAAGACTATCATATTAACCCCTGAGAGCCCAGCCCCTGACCTGTAGTCTCAGAGCTCCACCTCCGTCTCAGACCCCATCCCTCCGACTCTCCAGCTCCACCCTTACCCCAGAGCACGACCTCTGACTCCGCAGTTTGACAGCTATCACAGAAAGCAAACCTGACCCCAAAACCACAATCCCAAGTCTGGATTCGGAACCCCCTGATCAGTGGTATGCTTCTGGTAAATGCTGAGTAGCCCAGCTAGTGCAGGGAGGTGGCGGGAGAACCCCCGATTTTTAGTGTTTGCCAATTTCCGTGGGTACCTATTCCCACTGCGGCCAGTATTGAGCTCCTGAGGTGCCCCTCTGACAGTGAGCCTCCTCCCCACTCTACACACCCAGGTGTCCCGGTGCAGGAAATGCCGAAAGCGCTATGAGCCGGTGCCCTGTGACAAGATGTGGGGTGTTGCTGAGTTCCACTGCCCGAGGTGTCGGCACAACTTCCGGTGAGGGTGCTGACCCCC
>NW_024423786.1:50190361-50195729 GCF_017311325.1 Ursus maritimus | reverse complement strand
CCCTAGCCCTCTATAAGCTCCTCCTGAGTTAGGGACTCCCTACTCAGATGGGGTCAGTAGCCTGCCTCCCCGTCTCGGAGCCCACCCCAACAAATAATAGTAAAAAGAGGTCTGATCGGCATCCCCAGTTTCTGCCCCTGATGTCTCCACCCAGGACCCACCAGAGGACATGAAGCAGGACCAGGACATCCAGGTGAGTCCAGGGTGAGGGATAGGGGTAGGTGGAGTGAGGAGGATGTCCACGGGGGAGAGTGGAGGGCATCCATGGGTGAAGAGGGGAGACATATATGTAGAGGGAAGAGGGCTGATGTGTGTTTATGTTTGCGGAGGAGGCATGACCACCCTTTTGTCCCCATCGTGCAGGATGTGGCGACCTCCCTCCTGCCACTGACAGAAGCCAACCTCCGCATGTTCCAGCGTGCCCAGGAAGACCTCATTCCCGCCGTGGATCGGCAGTTTGCCTGCTCCTCCTGTGACCACGTCTGGTGGCGGCGCGTACCCCAGCGGAAGGAGGTGACAACCCAATCCCCCTCTGTATCCACACCTCTGACCTAAGACTATCATATTAACCCCTGAGAGCCCAGCCCCTGACCTGTAGTCTCAGAGCTCCACCTCCGTCTCAGACCCCATCCCTCCGACTCTCCAGCTCCACCCTTACCCCAGAGCACGACCTCTGACTCCGCAGTTTGACAGCTATCACAGAAAGCAAACCTGACCCCAAAACCACAATCCCAAGTCTGGATTCGGAACCCCCTGATCAGTGGTATGCTTCTGGTAAATGCTGAGTAGCCCAGCTAGTGCAGGGAGGTGGCGGGAGAACCCCCGATTTTTAGTGTTTGCCAATTTCCGTGGGTACCTATTCCCACTGCGGCCAGTATTGAGCTCCTGAGGTGCCCCTCTGACAGTGAGCCTCCTCCCCACTCTACACACCCAGGTGTCCCGGTGCAGGAAATGCCGAAAGCGCTATGAGCCGGTGCCCTGTGACAAGATGTGGGGTGTTGCTGAGTTCCACTGCCCGAGGTGTCGGCACAACTTCCGGTGAGGGTGCTGACCCCCACCCCACCCTCCCCCCTACCCTACCCACCCCTGCCCTGCCCCCACCCTGGCCCAGGCCTTACCTTTGGACCCTCACAACCCTGCCCGCCCCCCCAGGGGCTGGGCACAGATGGGGTCCTCATCCCCCTGCTACGGGTGCGGCTTCCCCGTGTATCCAACACGGATCCTCCCTCCACGCTGGGACCGGGACACCGACCGCCGCAGCACCCACACCCACTCCTGCTCAGCTGCCGATTGCTACAACCGGCGAGGTGAGGGCCTGGCATGTCCCCCGTGACCTCCCCCCACTTGGGGCAGTTTACTTGACCTTGACTCCTACGACATCCGCCTCTAGGGCCTCACATACCAAGGTCCCTGCCTGCTTCTTCCATGTGCCTCCTGAGGCCTCGGTCCCCAGAGCCACTTAGCTCATCCCGTGGCATCAGCCCTCCTTTCACATCTTCCATGGCCGCCCCCAGTCTCCGTGGCCTACAACACCAGGCCACCCAAGACCCTGCCCCTCCTAATATCCACCCAATATCCATCAGCCACATTCTGTGGTCTTGCCCCGGAGACTCAGTGGTTTTACCCCAGTGTTTCGTGGCCTCAGCCTCTGCCCCTGTGGTCTCTGTGTTCTTGGTTCCTGTGTTGTGTCCTGTAGTCTCAAGTGATGCCCACGTCCCTGGGTCTGTTGTGGCTTCAACACCTGGGACTTCCATCTCTGAGTTTCCTGTAGCTCGGGCCCCAGCCCCTCCCCTCTTCAGAGCGCCCCATGGCTGCAGCCCCTTTGCCCCCAGAGTCTTAAGTGGCCTCAAGCTCCACGGCCTCAGAACCTCTCCCTCCCCAGAGCCCCACATGCCTGGGACGTCGTGCGCACACCCCAAGAGCCGGAAGCAGAACCACCTGCCCCAAGTCCTGCACCCCAGCAACCCCCACATCAGCAGTGGCTCCACTGTGGCCACCTGCCTGAGCCAGGGGGGCCTCCTGGAAGACCTGGACAACCTCATCCTGGAGGACCTAAAGGAGGAGCTGGAGGAGGAAGAGGAGGAGGAGGAGGAGGGCGGGCACGGGGAGTGACCCCTGACGGGCAGATGCAAACCAGACACGCTCTGTGGAGATTTTGTGCTGTTATAAAATTTGAGCTCAAACTGAGATCTAGACGCCCTTGGGGAGCCATTTGGGTCTGAGATAATCGGCAGGGGGATTCCCGGGTCCCGTTTTCAGGGCCCTGGGGAGCAAAGCAAAAACAGGACGGGCTGTGGGGCGTGGCCCACATTAAGTGTCAAAGCAGGTGTGGCCAGGACAACTTAGGCTCCTGCTGACAAACATCCCCTGGGACCTGGGGGACAGATGGACAGATGGTCACAGCCTCAGGGGCCGGATCAGCATGGCAGCCTTCTTGAGAGAGTAAGCCCCGCCACGAAACTCGGCCCAGTAGACACCATCTTGGTACCGGCTGCGGTAATGGCCACCGTGGTGCCACACGCCATTGAGGTTCGAGTGGGCACAGGCATGGTACCACCAGCCTCCCCGCTGGTACAGGGCACAGTTACCTGAGGAGAGAGAAAAACCCATATCCTGTCACCAAAATAAAAGCCTCTACCACTACCTCACTAGGGCAAGGCTTTTGTCAGGCATCCCCTGGCCCTTCTCACTCTTACTGAATATAACCTTGATCTCCTCTCCAGAGTAACAGCCCTGGCCCCCATTTTCTTTTTTATAGTAATAGCTTTAATTCCTTCCCTATCGCCCTTCCAAAGTACAAGTTACACCTTTTCCATCCTTTCTGGAAACGAGGAGCTCTACCTTTACTGGGGGAAAAAATCTTACCTACTTTCTTTCTAGAATAAGACTCCAAGCTCTCCCTACCTTTCACCAGAATAGGAATCTTGACTCTTTGACTCTATTAGGAAGGAATTTGCCTCATTAAAGAAGGAATCTAGGCTCTCCATCCCCTCACCAGAATAAAAGTCCTCTCCTCTGTTCTCTTGCTTACCCTGATCCTTGCCAGAGGGAAGTCTCACCCCACTCCTTTTCATTCTTTTCCTTCCTTCCTTAGGAGTCCCACCTCCTCTGTCCCTACTCCCCACCAGAATAAGAGCTCTCCTTACCAGAATAGGAGTCTCGGTCCCTATCCACGGTGCTGAAAGGCTTGTCATTGTGCCAGGAAAGAGAGTCTCCAGCATCTCCATGGTACTGGCCAAGCCGAAGGCGATAGTGGTCGCTCTCAGGCTCCAAAGAGAAACCATCATAATGGGCACGTGCCCCACGCCCTCCCCAGTCCTCCAGAAGCACCAGTAACTCATGGTCCCCACGGCTGGTCAGCTGATGCACAGGTTCCAGGCCCAGCCAGTATTCCCCATCAGGCTGCCCAAAGCCCACCTGGCAGGACAGGGAAGTCAGAAGGTCAGAAGCAGGTCCCCTACCCTCCGCCCAGCCCTGCCCCTACCCACCTGCACCCACCTTGTAGTGCTGCCAGGTGGTGAAGAAGTTAACAGAGCCATCTTGCCGCCTCTGGATCACAGTCCAGCCTCCACCCTCCAGCTGCTGCTCACACCACACTGACACTACGTGCCGGCCCAGTCGCAGCTCATACACACCGCTCTGCCCATGGCCCGCCTGGTGGGCCTCTGCACAATCCTGCCATGGACCTGTGGATACAGCGATGGGGAAGACACAACCTGGACCAACCAACCCCTTACTGGGATAGAAGTCCTGATTCTCATCCCCTCACCGAAATAGCAATCCTATCGCTCCCATTCTCTGACCAAAATAAGAGCCCCAATATCCGTTTCCTTACATGAGTTAAGACTAGTTCATTCTTTTCTCACTACAGCAAATGTGGAGCCTGGGGTACTTAAATCCTGGTTCTACAATCGCGCCAGAATAGAAATCCTGAACACGACACTATGAACTAGCTTAAATGCTTACCAATAAGCAGTCCTAAATTCCCTGTCCCCCGATCAAAGGAAAAGTACCTCCTTTCCTGTTTTCATACCACAGTAAGAATTTTGGTCTTTATCAGAATGAGAGCCATAGCTCCTTGTTCCATCACCAGAATAAAAGCATCATTTTCTCCAGTCTCCTCACCATGAGAGAAACCTGCCATTAAAATCCTTGCTCCTCTTTCCCTCTATCCACACTGCACTGGGAATCCCCTAGCTCCTCACGCCCTCAACAGTCCTGCCCTCATCTTACCTGTTGGCTTGGTGGGGACAGCAGAGTGCCCTGCGGGCAGGGGAGAGGCCAAGGGCCCCTGCTGTCTCAGGGTCTGGTCTCTCTGGGGCTCTGGAGCTGGGTGTAGCTTCCTGCTGGTGTCATTAATGCCACCCACCAGACTGACAGGAACCACAGGCACCAGGGGTGGTGGCAGGACCTGGGGTGACCAAGAGACTCAGATGTGATTGCAATAGCCTTCAGTTGAAAAAAGACACTGGGCCCCTAAATCCCCCAACACCCAGATGGGTGGGAGATCAGGCACAGGCATGTCCCAGCCCTGGAACTGATACTCCCCAAAGCCTAACTCTGGCTGTCAAGAGCAGAGCTGGGCCTAAATTCCCACTCCGGTGTTCACAGCTGAACTGATCTGTGCCTCTGACACTCCTTTTCTGTAAAGTAGGGATAATGAGAGTACCTCCAACAATGAGTATTAACATAGAATCCTCCCAACAGCCCTGTAAGTTGTGGGTTGTCACAGAGCAACAATCTTATGCAAAATTAGGGCCAGCCATGTTCCAGAATTAAGGATAACATGGCAGCAGTTAGAAAGAGTAACACAGGGCAGGTATTTATATCGCGTAACACCTCCATAACATGGGTCTTTGGTCTTTACATAGTAATATGCTTAATTACAGGCTCTACGAATATTTATACCAAGTGGATAAGTAAAGGTTTTAAGTAGCCACCAGTCGCGTTCTGACCCAAATGAGCTGTGGGAGGAGAGGTAGGAATCTGGTTTTTGGAGCTTGTCGGATTTCAAAGCTGCGGATCAGAGATCGCGCGTGGGGTCGCTGGGGTCTCCTGTTACAAATGCTGCACACAGGAAGTGACTACGATTCCCGGCGAGCTTAGAGGTTACCTGCTGCTGCCCGCCGGTGCCCCCCGGGCACAGGCGCTCCAGGCGGGCGATGAGGCCACTCTGCTGGGTGACCAGCTGCGCCAGCTCCCGGAACTTGACATCCAGCTGGTGGAAGCGGGCGGCGGCGCGCTGCGCCTCCGCTGACACGTTGAGCACGCGCTCCCCAAGCAGCGCCAGCAGCGCAGCGGGCTCCGCCCCCGGGCCTGGCACCGCCCCCGGGCCTGGCACCGCCCCCGGGCCTGGCACCGCCCCCGG
>NW_024423786.1:50072243-50190351 GCF_017311325.1 Ursus maritimus | reverse complement strand
CCGCCCCCGGGCCTGGCACCGCCCCCGGGCCTGGCACCGCCCCCGGGCCTGGCACCGCCTCGTGCTGCAGCTGCGCGCGCAACTGGCCCAGGCGCGCGCTCAAGCCGCGGCTCTCTTTGCGCAGCGCGCGCACCTCTCCCGCCACGGCGCCGTCGGCCGCTGCCAGCCGCTGAAGTTCGCGCAGCAGCTCCTCGTGGCGGCCCACGCGCATGCGCAGCGCCGCCACCTCGCTGGCGTTCACAGCCTCCGCGGCCGGGCGTGCGGCTGACGGCCCGCTCCAGCACACGGCGCCCGTGAACTTCTGCTGCGGCAGCACGAAGGTGTAGGTGCAGCGCGGGGCCCCCGCCCGCGCCCACGTCGCACCCAGCAGGAGCAGCAGCTGCAGCGTGCGCAGCGGAGGCGCCGACATGGCAGACCTGCAGGCAGAAGACGAACGCGAAGGAGGCGAGAGCCGGGAGCCTAGCCTGGGTCCCCAGCTCTCAGGCTGGGCCAAACCTGCGTTGCTCCAGGTCCACACAGGCTCGCTCTCCCCCCACCCCAGCCCCTCCGCTCCCCCGCCCACAGGCTGGAAATGCCCTAATGGGATCCCACCCTGGCCTCTCCATTGAGTTTCAGGTGCCCTGCGGGACAGCATGTCGTGCATTCATTCAACAAGTGCACACTGAGTGCTTGCTGTGTGCCAGCCTCACTTCTAGGAATACAGTAGGGAACAAAACACAAAAATTCCTGCCCTGATGGGCAAGGAACAAAATAAATAAACTATAGGAATTAAGACAGTGTATTAGACGGTGCTAAGATAGCAGTAAAACAGCGGAGGGATGTGGGGATCTGGGCCCTGGCAATTTGAAAGGAAGGAAGACCTCCTGGAGGAGGTGACATTTGCACAAACACCTGAAGGAGGTGAGGGAGGAAGTAATGCGGATGTCTGAGGGTGAAGAGCATCCCTGCCAGGGGAACACCAAATGCAAAGGCCCTGAGGCTGGATGGTTCCTGATGTATTAAAGGAACTTCTGGGAGGCTGGAGCAGAAGCAGAGGGAGAATGGGTGGGAAGAGGTGAGGTGGGGTGAGAGGTAAGTCTCACCAACTCAGTCTAGCAGCAGACACCCCATCTCCCACATCCTCAGTCAAAACCCCAGAATCATCCCTGTCTCCTCTCTTTTCATAGCAGATTCAACCTATCAGCCAGGCCTGTCAGCTCTTCTGTTTAGACCCCGAATTCCTCCACATCCCCCACAATCATCACCCCCCAACGTGATTCCAGCTCAAGACACCATCTGGATTTCCTTAAAGCAGCTGCCCCCCAGGGCTCCAGTTGTTCATCGTCAACCTCTGGTCTGTTTCTCCCACAGCTGCCAGAGTCAGCCGTGTCTCTCCCTTTCCTAGAACCCTTCATGGCCCCCAACTCACTCAGAGCAAAAGCCCAAGTCTTCCTATGCTCCACAAGGCCCTGCATCCTCTTCCCGTCCCCTCCTTGCCTTCTTCTCCCTCCCACTCACCCTTCACGTCACTGTTCCAGGCACACTGACCTCCTTGCGAGTCCTTAAACACACCAGGGACAGTCCTGCCTCAGGGCCTTTGCCCTTGCTGTCTCCTCACCCTAGAACATTCTTCCCAGAATTTTTTTTTTAAGATTTTATTTATTTGACACAGAGGGAGAGAAAGAGAGGAGTCACAAGTAGGCAGAATGGCAGACAGAGGGAGAGAGAGAAGCAGACTCCCCCCTGAGCAGGGAGCCCAACGCAGGGCTCGAATCCAGGACTCTGGGATCATGACCAGAGCCGAAGGCAGATGCTTAACAGACTGAGCCACCCAGGCTCCCCGTCTTCCCAGAATTTTAACATGGCTCCCTCTCTCTCTCCTTATTCAGAAGCCCTCCCTCCCAACCCCATTTAGCCTTGCTCCTCCTGGGCACTCCCTATCACAGTCCAACTTTTTCATTTTAGCATATGTCACTCTCCGAAATTGCCTCATTTGTTTGCCATTGTTTATTATTTGAATTCCTCCACCGAAACATCAGCTCTCAGAGGCTGAGTCTGGGTTTTGTTCAGTGCCTGGTGCCACCCACACGGCCCTCAACACCCACATTCCCCAGGTCGGCCCCTCCCGAGTGTTTCCCCGGCTTACATAGGTGAGCTCCTACAAGTATCTTCACTTGAAGACATGTACTGAGGCCACCTACCCTGGCCCCCATTGCCTTTAGTCTTGGGGTTTGCCCACCTGCAGCCTCTCAGACAAGGACATACATGCCTCTCACATACACTTGCCCGCACTCAGGACATGTCTCACATGTCCACACATCACCTCCATACGGCCCAAGTTCCACGATGTCCAAAGCCAGACATCCTGGTGGCCACACAGGTTCATGCCCTGGGGTCTTCATTGTCACGCACATTGCCTTGTTCACACATTCAGCAAGCACTCCTTTAGTGACTGTTGTGTGCCGAGAGCTGTTCCAGGTAATGGGGACACAGCCATGATCAACACAGACAAAAAAAAATCCCTGCCCTCACAGAGTCAACATCCCGGTGGGGAAGCAGATGGTGGGTAGGTCAGAGGGTGGTTAAGTGTTTAGGAGAACATTCAAGTAAGGAAGGGGGTGGGAGTCCCGGGATGAGGGGCCATTTTAAACAGAGGGGTCAGGACTCACTAAGATGACACTTGAGCAAAGACCTGAAGAAAGAGAGAAGGGTAAGAGCATTCCAGGCAGAGGGAACAGCAAGTGTGAAGGCCCTGAGCTAAGATCTTGCTTGATGTGCCCAGGGAATACCAGGGAGGCCTGTAAAACAGGAACAGAGTGAGCAAGGGGGAGAGCGGGAGGAGGTGAGGGCAGGGAGGGAACGGGGCAAAATGGGCAGGGCTTCATGGGCCTCAACAGGACCTGGGCTTTTACTCTGAGGTGGAACCAGAGGCTTCTGAGCTGGAGAAAGGCATGTTCACTCTCATACTTGCACAGCAAGCAGGAGCTCTCCTTGCCGCGTCCTGGAAGACACCAGGCTCCCCACAAAGGGATGGACCACACACCCTGGATCTAGACTGTGTGTGTGCGACATCTCCCGCCTTCCAAGATTTCAACCTGGGGTAAGAAGGAGGCCTGGGGAAGCCCGGGTCTCCAAACAGCCAAAAATCAGCCTCCACCTGCCCTCCTACCCTCCTGCCCTCCTGCCCTCTCACCTCTCAGGAACAAGACCCTGAGTCTGGCAAGGCTCGAAGCAGACACAAGAAGTCCCAGGAGGAGCCGGGGGTCCAGCAGGAGCCTCTAAGTGAGGATGGGGAGAGGCTGGTGGGAGAGCAGGGAGGAGGAGGCTTGGTAACCACCCCTGTCCCCCCAGAGCCTGGGATTAGAACTGTGGTGCTGAGTCCAGGAGCTCCAACTGTAAATATTTAGCATTTCCCGCATGAGAACAGAGGCAGAATTGCCAGATCCCCCTGCCCAGGCCAGCAGAGCCTGATAACACAGGTCAGCGTTCCGGACGTTCCCCCCACAGCAGAGCACAGAGCGTGGGAGGCTGCAGGCCCCAGGAGGCCAGAGGAATTCCAGCCTCAAAAGACACACACACACCACAGGGAAAGACGTTGACAGCAGACATCAGCAGCACCTGCTGCATCAGGCATGACTCTCCACTCCACACCTTTGATCTCAGTTAGTCTTCGAAACCTGAGCTGGTTTCTTCTGTATGCAGCTGCATTTCACAGCAGGGAAAACTGAGCCTGAGAGAGGGTGAGGGACTTGTCCGCAGTCACACGGCTGGACAATGATGGGACTCAGCCCAGGTAACTCGGCTCCGGCATTCACACACGTATAACCATAACCCTCACACACACCCAGGCGCCCATAACAGTGTGGACACAAAGACGCACGCGGATAGCCAATGAGACATGCAAACCGCTGCACAGAGCCGCAAAGATAGCCAGATGGAATGTGTGTGTGCGTGTGTGTGTGCGTGTGTGTGTGCGTGTGTGCATGCGGATTTGCCTGGCATGGGCACATAGAAAGACACAACTGGAAACACAGCAGAGCTTCCGGCAGCAACTGTGTGTTCAAAATATGGCTGCACACACACACGGCACGACTTCCAGGAAAATACCCTGTGGGTGAAGTACATCTGTTCTGTGTGTCAGACACATACACACCGGCACACACAGAGGTGCTAAGTAGGTGAACCCCTGGCACCCGCCCACCCGCCCACCACGGAGCACAGGTTCCCATTTGTCTCCCACACACAGCGTCACATCCTCAGGCCAAATCATGCAGGGACAAAAACAGGCGGAAGTAACCATGCAGTCATTTCTCAGAGAAACAAAGAGACTCACACAAGCCCCCCAGAGCCCGGACTAGGGTCTCCCACCTGCACAAAGACCTCACCGACCTGCAGACACACTCTCAGGGAGCAGTCTCCTTCGCCCAGTTCCTACCGTCCTGAACTCGTAACCCGAGTGGACTCCCAGGCTGAAAGAGGAAATGGTCGTCCCAGATCTGAGAGAGGCTGCCAGGCTGGGCTCCAGGCCTGGGCTGGGCCCCCCCAACACTGGGCCCCTTGGCCCCCCACCCGCAGCCCCCTCCAGCTTCCTCCACTGGCAGCATAGAAGAAACCTCATAAGTCATAGAGAGGGACTGACAGAAGGGAGAGAGAGTCCAAGAGACAGAGGAGGGGAGAGTCATGGGGGAGATGGACAGAGACAGGGGGAGTCAGGAAGAGGGATGAGAAGAGAGAAATGGGGATAGAAACAGAGACAGGAGAGATCAAAACTTGAAGGCGATGAGAGACAATTGATGGCAGAGACAAAGTTGGGGCAGAGGGAGACAGAGATAGGAAGAAGACAGGAATGGGGAGGGAAAGACAGAGGGGGGAAGAGAGGAAAGAATTGGGGAGGAGAATCAGGACAGGGAAGCAAATGGGGGAGGGGAGACAGCTGAGGGAGGGGAAGCATATGGGGGAAGGAAACCAATGGCACAAGGAGAGACGTTGGGGGTGTCCCTTTCCCCCACCCCAAGGTTCTGGGGAAGAAGCCAGAGGCCTGAGGCCAAGACTGGGGCTTTGAGCGGAAACAGGGAGGAGGTGAGTTATTCACAAAGCGCCCGCCTTGCCCTAAGTTTCCAGAAGGTGATGTGGAGTTTCCATCTGTCAGCTGCAGACAGGGCCTCCGGGGAAGACAGCTGGCCCTCAGAAGCTGGGGGCCCACATGCCTAACTGCCATGCTCTACCCATTTCTCTGGTTGTTCCCCAAGGGCCTGGTGCTGCTGTGCCACGCATTGTGCATACAACCTCTTTTTAAATTCGCGGCTCAGAGGAGACATGATTACCATCCTCCCTTTAGGATACTTGTGGGAGGGAACTTTGGAATGGATAAAGTGGCTCTCAAATTCGCCCAGCTGGCGCAAATGGGCCAAGGTAGGATTCGAACCCACGGTTCATTTCTCTTCCCTGAGACTCTGGTCTTGCCTGGTTTCCGTAGAAACAAGCACCAGGTGTTTCCATAGCGACCCCTCCGTGGATTCCGGCCCGCCGCCACCTGGTGCGCATGCCCATCTGGTGACGTCACCGCGCGTGCCGCCTCACGTGATCACCTCGCCGGCGCCGGAAGTAAGCGGCGCAACGCCGGAAGCACAAGGCAGAGGGGTCCTGCTGGAGGAGTCGGCGGCATGGGGCAGTCGGGGAGGGTGAGGCACGGCGGCCGGGGGGTCGGGGGATCGGGGGGGCGGACGGGGCTGGGGGGGGGTCCCCCCGGCGGCCGTGGCGTTGACCGCTCGTCTTTCGCCCTCGCAGTCCCGGCACCAGAAGCGTGCGCGCGCCCAGGCTCAGCTCCGCAACCTCGAGGCCTATGCCGCGCAGCCGCACTCGTTCGTGTTCGCGCGGGGTCGCGCGGGTCGCGGAGTCCGGCAGCTCAGCCTGGACCTGCGTCGGGTCATGGAGCCCCTGACCGCCACCCGCCTGCAGGTCTGCACCACCCAGCCCACCTCCATCAGCTATGGGCCCCGTCTTCGCGGTTGCGGAGGTGGCTTCAGTCTCGGCTAAAGGAAGGGACCTTTATGGGGAGCATCGTCCCTGCCGCTCAGGGATTTGTGGGGTAGAAGCGAGGGCGCGCAGATGAACGCACTCAGCGGGGGTCGTGGCTGGATGCCTGAGTCTGGTGGTTAAGGGATTCAAGTTAGCAAAGTTAGGGTGGAAACTTGCTCAAAGGCCTGGAGGAAGGTAATTAACCTTGCAGGGCCCAGTTGGTTCACCTGCAGATTGGGTGATGCACGGTAAACAAGGGACAAATTCAAGTCTGATCAGTTTTAGAGGGCGGGCTCATTCCACTCCCCTCTCTTCTCTTTCTCGAAAAATTAAGTGCAAGAAAAGGCATAACAGCTTCAGCTTATAGTCTTTGCTCAAGAAGAGATATTTATGATCCCCCCATTTTGTTTTTGCAATTCTCAGATACGAAAGAAAAACACTCTGAAGGATTGTGTGGCAGTGGCTGGCCCCCTTGGGGTCACACACTTCTTGATCTTGAGTAAAACGGAGACCAACATCTACTTTGTGAGTTAATACCCACAGCCCTCATCTTCACCCTGCCCTGTTCCTCCCCCAACTCTCATGATGAACCCATATGCCTCTGAGTTGCCATGATTCTGGCTTCAAAGTAAACGCTCTGAAGAGATGAAGCAGAGGTTCCCACTCCCTGCTCCCTAGCTGGACGCCTTGACTCTCACCCGTCCTTTTTTTCTGTAGAAGCTGATGCGCCTCCCAGGAGGCCCCACCTTGACCTTTCGAATCAACAAGGTAAGGATCGGAGGTGGTAGGAGGGCTGTGTTGGGTAGAGGATGGGTTTGGGACAGTGCCAACCACGTGTCCTCACGTGTCCTGCAGTACACATTAGTGCGTGACGTCATCTCCTCATTGCGCCGCCACCGCATGCACGAGCAGCAGTTTGCCCACCCACCCCTCCTGGTGCTCAACAGTTTTGGCCCCCATGGCATGCACGTGAAGCTCATGGCCACCATGTTCCAGAACCTGTTCCCCTCCATCAATGTGCACAAGGTGAGCTGAGCCTGGGGTGGTGGCAGATGAGGGGGGCTGGGGCAGATGGTCCAGTAGGTCCCACACATAGGCCCTCAGGTTGTTTGCTCAGTCTTCACCTCCCAGCACTGAGGCTGAGAGCTCCAGTTCCTGAGGGCCGGTCTCATTCATATGTTC
Organism: Ursus maritimus; assembly: GCF_017311325.1. Lineage (NCBI taxonomy): Eukaryota > Metazoa > Chordata > Mammalia > Carnivora > Ursidae > Ursus > Ursus maritimus. Next base: position 50,183,172 of record NW_024423786.1, on the reverse strand, counting down.
CATGACACTGGGTCAGAGGCTCCCTTACGAGCTGCCTTACTCAGATGGAAAATAATGCTGATGGTCCTTTATTTCTGGAGTGTGCATTGACTGTTGGTCTAAGCAGCGTGGTGTTGTGACTCCATTTTACAGATAGAGAAACAGGCTTATAGGTGAAGTCTAGTCTGAGGTTAGATACAGGGGGTAGAACTGGATTTTTTTTTTCTTTTTAAGCATGAAATGCCTTTTTTTTTTTAAGTTTTTTTTTTAATTTAATAGACTAGGAGCGGGGGGGAGGGGCAGAGAGAGAGGGAGAAGCAGACTCCCCACTGAGCAGGAAGCCTGGGGTCATGACCTGAGCGGGAGGCAGATGCTTAACCCGACTGAGCCACCCAGGTGCCCCAGGACTGGATTTTTTAAACTTTTTAACTGGTCTGGTTCCAGAGCCCCAGTTCCTAATTCCTGGCACCAGGTCTCAAATTAGGCTGTTAGATGCCGATCATCAGGGAGTCTGGTGTGGATAGCTTAAGTGGGCCTCCGAACCAGGATTTCAAGCCAGTGCCCCAGCCAGTCCATCAGTCCCCACAGCGCTAGCAGCATCCCACACCCCCTTGCTGGGAGGTTTCTGGAGTATGGCCATGGCCTGGCCTTGGTGGGTTTCTGGCACACGGGGAAGCCTGCGTGTGGTTCACGTGGTTCGGTGCCCCCGCCTGTCCCTTCCAGGTGAACCTAAACGCCATCAAGCGCTGCCTTCTCATCAATTACAATCCCGACTCGCAGGAGCTCGATTTCCGTCATTAGTGAGTACGGGGCCAGTGGAGCGGGGGGCTTTCCGGTGCGGCTGATGACAGCACTCCGGCTGAGGCTCTGTGATTGCTCAGTCTCAAAGTAAACGCTCTGACGCACTGTGCAAAGGGTAGGCGGGTAGAGCTGGTCTCTAGTCTCATGACTCCTAATCCCTCTGCACTCCCTGGCTTCGGCAGTAGCATCAAAGTCGTTCCTGTGGGCGCAAGTCGTGGGATGAAGAAGCTTCTACAGGAGAAGTTTCCCAACATGAGCCGTCTGCAGGACATCAGCGAGCTGTTGGCCACGTGAGGGGGGCACTGGGTGGGAGATCACTGCAGTCTCGGGACCCCGGAGCTGTTTCAGGAGCCTGCGATCCCCTGCTGACCTTGCTGTGTCCTCTGCACAGGGGCGCCGGGCTGTCGGAGAGCGAGGCCGAGCCCGACGGCGAGCACAACATTACAGAGCTGCCCCAGGCTGTGGCGGGGCGCGGCAACATGCGGGCCCAGCAGAGCGCCGTGCGGCTCACTGAGGTGAGGCCCAGCCCCGGGGCAGGCCCCGGCGGTGGAGGTGACTTCTGGCAGCCCCCAGCCCTGAGGAAGAGCTGACACTTGCCCTCGTCTCTGCAGATTGGGCCTCGGATGACGCTGCAGCTCATCAAAATCCAGGAAGGCGTGGGGGAGGGGAACGTGCTGTTCCACAGTTTCGGTGAGAACGGGGCTGCGAACCACGCGCTGGAAGTCTGAGGCCCGCAGAGGGGGGTCACACCAGACACACTTGGATCGTGGTGACCTGTCTCTTCCTCCTCAGTGCACAAGACAGAGGAGGAGCTGCAGGCCATCCTGGCAGCCAAGGAGGAGAAGCTGCGGCTCAAGGCCCAGAGGCAGGACCAGCAGGCCCAGAACATCCAGCGCAAGCGGGAGCAGCGGGAGGCACACAAGTGTGTGGCAGTGGGCTGTGCTGGCGAGGCAGGGTCCCGGGTGCAGGCTGCCACCCTCACTGCCACCCCTTTCCAGGAAGAAGAGCCTGGCAGGCATGAAGCGGGCACGGGCAGGGGCCGATGGGGATAGCGATGCTGAGGATCCCGGTGTCACCCCAGAGACAGAGGGGGCTGGCCAGCAGGAGGAAGAGGAGGACGAAGCCGAGTATTTCCGCCAGGCGGTGGGAGAGGAGCCCGATGAGGGTATGTGGCAGGGGTTGGTGCAGCTGGGAACCTTGGGCTTGTCCCCGTGCCCTGGTGGCCTTGACGCCGTCTCTCCCCACAGACATGTTCCCGAAGGCAGCCAAACGAAGACGGCCTGCTGGGCCCCCAGGCAAGAAGCAGCGAGGAAAGGAACGGAGGCCAGGCACGGACTATAGGCCTCCAAAGGCCAAGGGCAGGCCCCAGCGGGGCCAGGCCAAGCTGGGCCGCAGAGGAGCTGCCTGGGACCGCAGGCGAGGCCAAGCACGGCCACCTAAGAAAGCAGGGTGAGGCCAAGCTAGAGCATCGGTTGGAATGCCCCAAATTGGGGCCCACAAGACTCTGCCTTGGGCTTCCGCCTGGACCTCCAGGTGCAGGCCTGGGTTTCCTTTCATAAAGGAGTTGTTTCCCCAACCTCCCACTGTGGTAAATGCCTGATTTCCCATAAATCTGAGTCTGCATTTGGAATGGGGCGATGTGGAGTTGTGTGTGTGAAGCCCAGAGAGGCTCGGGGCCAGGAGTCTCCAGGAACTGGACAGGGTTCTGCCCCCAGCCTGTGCTCATTTCCCCCATGCTGAGCGGTGGGAGTGCGGGGCCTCTTTCACAGGTGAAGCTGATGGGCAGATTTGGCCCTGGGCCACCCCACAGCACCCCCCAGGGTTACTTCCAAGCCTGTAACTGGCCCGCTCTGGAGCGCAGCGTGTGAAGAGGAAGGAAACCAGGGGGTGGTGGAAGCCGAGCTGGTCCTGGCTGTGGGTGGAGCTGCTGGCACTGAGGGGAGGAGGGTGGAGCTGTGGGGAAAGGAGGAGCCAGCCAGGGCTCTGGTTAACTCGCACTGGGGACTAGCACGGTGTGGGCAGTGGACCCAGAGGTCGGGCACGCGGGCCATGGCTGCCGCCACCTCAGGTGAGGAGCAGACGCTGCCGGGGCCGTTGAGCCAGGCGGAGGTCCCGGGGCCTAGCACATGCAGCTCACCCCGCCCAGGACTGGGGAGAGGGGGGCTGGCGTGCAGGAGGTGGAGGGGAGGGAGTTAATCACGCCTGGACAGGGACTTCCTCCCAGAGCAGAGATGGGATGGGGAGGCAGAAGTGTGGCGGGGCAGGCAGTCTGGGGTGGGGGAGGGGTGCTGCATCTCGCGCGGAGCCAGTGGCACGGAGCCTGCCGGACAGACCTGCCTGACAGACCGGGAACAGGCTGTTTCCCCGCAGTTGAGGCGGAGTTGGTACGTGGAAGGGAATCCGGGCCGATCCCTGCTGTCCCCCACACTCCTAGTCCCTGGCCTTGTTCTGGACACTGGGAAGCCAGTGGCGGGGCACTCCCTGCCCCCAGATGTCCTGGGGGTGGGGTTTCCTTGACAGCGGTCAGATGGAAGTATGGCCTTTGCAGAAATTGGGGACCGGGTGCCCTCGCAATGTTAGAGGGATCAGAACGGGCCTCTCGGGGCTAGAGACCAGGAGGTGAGTGGGGGCTGGTGATTTAGGCAGAGAGAATCCTTGCAAAGGCCCTGAGGTGGAATGTGCCTTAAGGAAGAGCCAGAAAGCCCGAGTGGGAAGGACCGTAGGGAGTGAGTCACCGAGAGCCTGAGATGAGAGGGAGCGTTCGCTCCTGGGGCGCCTCAGTGGGAGAAGCAAGCACGGCCTTTTCCTGCCAGTGAGGAGGGAGCCACAAGGTCATGGAGTAGAGGAATGCGACCTGACTCAGGTGTCCCTAGGCACCCTGGGGAGGCAGTGAGAACAGGTAGGGATGAGGTCCGGAACTGGGAGGCTGTGCCCGATTCTGAAGGTGGTGGCAGTGAGACTTGCTGATCCAAGTCTTGGAGGAGGGCCATTGGGGGTTGCCCCCCGCCCAGGACTGGTGGTTCCGGGTTATCACTGCTGGCTTACATGTGTCCTGCGAAGGCAGTGACCCACCCTTCTTGAGGGTTCAGGACGCCGAGCAAGCTTAGTCACTATCACATGAAGACTGCAGGCTTCTGACCTTTCTGGGCTGGATTTCCTCTGTGAAAAGTGTGGCTGGTGCCGGCTCCTGGTAATGGAAGGGACTGAGAAAGAGTGCCCCCAGAGGGTTTAGGTGACCAGGCACGCGGCAGGTGCTCTGAAGGCAGCGAGAGCCACGAGGAGGGACAGCGCTCACGCCGTGACCCCATCTGCCCACAGGTGCTAAGTCCTGCCCAGCCAACTTCTCAGCGGCCGTTGATCGCATCCTCAGTGGCTTCCAGGAAGACTTTCTGTGGCCCCTGCTGGTGGCTGAGTTCCTGGTGGCCGTGGCCAGCAACGGCCTGGCCCTCTACCGCTTTGGCACACGGGAGCAGCGCCCGTGGCACCCAGCCGTGGTCTTCTCGGCCCAGCTGGCCATCAGCGACCTGCTCTACGGCCTGACGCTGCTCCCGCTGGCTGCCTACTTCTACCCGCCCAAGAACTGGCAGTACGGGGAGCTCGCCTGCCGCCTGGAGCGCTTCCTCTTCACCTGCAACCTGCTGGGCAGTGTCGTCTTCCTCACCTGCATCAGCCTAAACCGCTACCTGGGCACCGTGCACCCCTTCTTCACCCGCAGCAGCCTGCGGCCCAAGCACGCCTGGGCCGTCAGCGCCGCTGGCTGGGCACTGGCAGCCCTGCTGGCCGCACCAACGCTCCGCTTCTCCCACCTGAAGAGGCCGCTGGAGGCAGGCGGCTGTACCTCGGTCAGGCCCGAGGCCTGCACCAAGTGCCTGGGGACCGCGGATGACCACCAGCTCGAGGCCTACAGAGCCTACAGCTTGGTGCTGGCGGTGCTGGGCTGCGGCCTGCCGCTGGTGCTTACCCTGGGGGCCTACGGCGCCCTCGGGCGGGCCGTGCTGCGCAGCCATGGCATGACGGCGGCCGAGAAGCTGCGTGTGGCAGCGCTGGTGGCCAGCGGCCTGGCCCTCTATGCCAGTTCCTACGTGCCCTACTATGTCACACAGGTGCTCAACGTGTACGCCCGGCAGCGCTGGAGGGCCCGCTGCCCGGCCTTTGCCAGCGTGCACGAGGCCACGGCAGCCCTGGATCAGAGGACTTACGTGAGCTACCAGGCCATGCGCGGCCTCATGCCCGTGGCCATCTGCGTCCACCCACTGCTTTACATGGCGGTGGCCCCCAGCCTGGGCTGCTGCCACCAGAGCTGCCTCGGCTGCAGGGGGAGCCGAACTCCAGAGGATGCTGGGAGCTCTGGGCAAGTCCTGCCCCTCAATGTCATGGCTACTCCCCAAACCTTGGGGCCCTAGGCCCGAGGCCACAACCTGACATTCTGAACTGCTACCTCCTCACCACAAGGCACTGGGGCTAGCAAAATGGGGGCCGAGAGCCCAGGAGGCCCCTGGCCCTGGGCCACCAACGGGCCCTGAACCGCCAACAGGCCCCAAATCACCGCTGCTTCCCTTACAGAAAGACCCACTGGGGGACCGGCGAGTGCCCAGGCCACAGCAGCTGAATTTCTGCCCACAGCACTGACCCGGGGAGGGCTGGCCCCACTAGCCACAGAGCAAGCGACATCTGTGAATAATGTGAATAAACGAGACAGCATGTGACAACTGGAGCCTTTTTATTGCTGAGAGCCCCTGCTCTTGGGGGCTACCTTCTATGGCCATGGGGTCCTGTGGCTGGGGCCGAACAGCAGCAGCAAAGGTGGCAACTGGCTTAGTTGGTTGATGGCCTGAAGAGAGAGAGAGACAGGTGGTGAGGACAGCAAGTGTGAGGGCTCCAGGCCCTGAAGGGAATCCCGAGACCCCCTGCCACATACAACTGGGGCCTCTGTGACAATGGGGGGGGGGGCAGGGCACACAGAGCCAGATAAGCAGTCGGCCCCTCCTCAAGAAGAAAAAGATAGTAAATAACCTGTACCTCAGAACAGGCTGGGGGACTATTAAACCCATGTGGGGCCCAAGGTCAACCCGAGTGTTGGCTGTGAAAGGGGGGGGGATGCAAGGGTGTGGCAGAGGTCTTACTTGGCCCACTCAACATTGAGGATGAGGTGGTCGTATCCAAAGCCGGACACCCCAGCAATTGCGCGGGCGGCATCCTCCCGCCGGTGGAAGCTGATGAAGGCAAAGCCCTGGAGGAGGGGGGTGGAGTCAGAGGCCCTCAGGGCACAATCAGGACAGGTGACCCCGTCCCCAACCCCCATGGCCACCAGCCCACCTTGGACTGGCCAGTGGTCTTGTCCTTCGCCAAATAGATGCGCGAGATGGAGCCAAAGGGCCGGAAGAGCTCCTGCAGGTCAGTCTCACGAGTGTCCTCTGACAGGTTGGTGACACGGATAGTGGCGTTGTCGTCGGCTAGACAGGCAAGGAGCAGCAACTTGTAGAGAACAGCCCTAACCAGGTCCTGAACGAAGGACAATCATGGGCTAAGGGGTGCCCACCCGCCACTCACCTCTGCGGTTGGGCTGCATGGACTCCCCACGGCGGCTGGCCCCGTCCCGCAGGCTCGGTGGCACGTACTTGCCCGTTTTGTTCTGGGCGGCCTGCACAGGCTCCAGCTCTGGGGACCAAAGCAGCTGGGTCAGGCCGCACTCTGGCACAGAGGAGGGACAGATCCACCCCAGGATGCTGGCAGCTCTGGCCCTGAGCCAGCCCAGGGACCACCTATGAAGCCACAGGCATTTGGTGGTTCCAAGGCCCGCCGGCCGCAGCGACATAAAGGTCACATCCAGGAAGTGAGAGCAAGAACCCACGGGTCGATGCAATCCAAGGCAACACAGGGCTGAGGTCTAGAACGCTCAGCTTCCCAACACACAGGAACACGGCAGGGACAGGTGACAGGCGTGCTGTGCACCAAGTCACAGGTGTTAGAACTGTCCAGACTCAACCCACTATCAACAAATCACACCAAAGGACAAGGACACGGACTGCGGTCACGTGCGAGTCTGCAGTGTGCACACGTGTGCACACACACCAGCCTCCAGGGCTGAGGGCACGTCTATGGCAGACAGACGCGGCACGCTCAAGTCTGGTCACAGGGTCTGCAGCACAATCACAGCTGGCGAGTCTAAAACGCACGCAGCGTAGACACACAGGCGTGCAAAGGAATGGTACGCCAGGGCCCGACACGGAACGGTGGGTGGCATTACCACAGTCATGGCACCAACCAGGCCAGTCTCACTCTCTCACACCAACAGGCCACAGCCACAGCCTTGCAGTGCTGGTGCCAACGTGAGAGATGACAACTTCCCGACATGGACAGCCCGTCACAGCAGGTGAAGACCAAGGTCTCTCCCGGAGGCGCACACAATCCCCCCCCCGCCCCGCCATGGCCTGCCACCGCATCCCAGGCCCGGGCACCTCCGGGCAGCTTCTCCTTCTCGCCCGTGGACAGGCCCAGCTGCTCTGCCAACTCCTTCTGCATGGGGCCCAGCGTGTCCTTGTAGGGGCAGCGGGTAGTCCAGTGGTCGCCCTTGCAGATGCGGCAGGACACGATCTTCTGGCCCTTGAGCTTGTTCATCGGGTCCTCCTCTTCCTGGCAGTTCAGATCCTGGGTGGGCAGTGAGCAGAAGCTCAGCGTGAGGTTGCCATGCCCCAGTCACCACCGTCATGGCCACCGGCCCTGCCCTGTTACCCCACTCACCTCTTTGCTAGTGATGAACGTCATGGACACATCATCGCTGACCGTGGTGGTGGCCACGTTGGGCCCTGGTGGGTCAAACTCTGAGTTCCCAAACTTCTTCCAGTTCTGGGCTCAGAGTGGGATGGGACAGGTAAGGGCAAGCGGGATCCCCCTCCACTGGCACCCCAGACCTACGGTAGCCCCCTTCAGGGTGCCCGAGCCTTGAACCACATTCTTCACCCTCCCAAAATGCCCTCCATAGCGGTGACAATGACAGTTCCTGTTCCTAGCGGGTCCCACTCCTAGCACATGCCAGCTCTTAGATTCATGCCAGCTCAGTAAGCGGGGACGGCTCCCGGCCCCAAGTTCCAGAAGAGAGAACGAAGCCTAGGAGGAAACAGCCCCACAGCTAATCATTCCTGGGGGACCCATGACAGTAGGTGAGCCAGCTCCCACAAGGAAGTGATGCCCAGGGGTGTGTAGGGGTCACCCAGACTGTGAGGGCCTTGAGCTAAAACAACCTCTATAAAATGGGAACCACAAATGCCCCTCACCTCTCAGGACAGCTAGGGGGAGCGGATGAGAGAACACTCCCTGCAAAGCACTTGGCACTGGAGTCTAGCACAGAGGAGTGCACAGAAAATTGTGCCAAATGCATTTATGGCTATCACTCCTTCCTAAGCACACAGCCCACTTAAATGGGAGCTCCTATGACCACCTGAGGGGAGGGCTTGGCTCTGTTCCTCCTGGTAAACAAACGGAAAGGAGTTAATAAGAATCTAAGCCCACCCAATTTCTGCACGCTGAACTTTTCAGTACCCCCAGTAGAGCACCAACGCCCCCTGACCTCAGCTGTGCTCCAACATGATAGGGACAAAGAGTTAAACCTCACTTCTCAAAATAAAGGTATCAGAAAAAAAGGATTCCTAACTCCTCTGAATCAGCCCTGGGAGAGAGTCCCCAAGACAAGGGGAGAAGGGTCTCACCTTCCTCCTTGCGACAGCTTTTGAGGCCTTCCGCGTCTCAATTCTGAAGGTGCGGACAATCTGTGGAAGGGAGGGGACAGGCTGGGACTTCCTGTGTCTCAAGGCTCCTGGGGCCAACCAACCCGACCCACACACCATCCCCTCCCCGCCCAAGTGCCCCCAAGCCCAGGGGCACCCACCTCCTCCTCCCGCCTCACCTTGAACTTCTTGCCATCCTCATCTATCTTGTACTCTGTCACTGTCTTTATGTTTCCATTGATGACCTCCTTGGGGGGCGGTAGTGGAGCTGGGAGAGAGAAGAGGTGAGGGAACTGAGCCCTGGGGAATGGAGACCAGGAGGGAATGCCGCTGGGGAGAGGCAGCCCCGAATGGAGCAGACGTTGTCACTCACCTCCCGGGAGTAACTCAGGTTCTGGGCTGGTGTCCCCAGTGGCCAGAGGAATCCCTTTGAGGAGCTCGCTGGTGACACATTTGTCTAGGAAAGGGAGTGCGGGGAGGAGGGGTGAGCTGGAGGAGCAGGAGCTCCCAAGCTAAAATGATGGGACCTTGGGGATGGGCCGAGGAAGGCGGTACCAAGGGTGAGGACTGGCGAAGAAGTGCCCTGGGACAGCCCTGCCAGGACGCGGAGCTGTAGTAACCTCGAGCAATGGCAAAGATGAAAGCAGCCCATAAAGATATCCGGCGCCAGTGTAAAAGCAGGAGGCAGGCTGTTACAACTTCCGCCCCGCAGCAGCTGTGAGGACTTGGGCGGTGGCATGGGAGGGGAGGGACTGGCCAGCGAGTATCTGGAATTGGCGATAGGCTGGCCCGGAGGGAGGATGGCGCAGGGCAGAGGGCCGTGAAGGCGGATGCGGGATTGGACGGCGGTGCCAACGTTGGAGCAGGCGGCAGTGACCGGTCTGGAGAACTGGCTGCGGTGACCTGGGAAGACCCGGCATACTCACCGTCCTCACCCTCCTCCTCCACCTGGTCGGCCCAGCTGGGCTTCGAACTGCAAAGACAAGTTTGCGGAGGGGAAGGCTGGGTCAGCGAAGCCAGGCCCCCGCCGTCCCGACGCACCCAGGCCCCGTGATACCCCCCAGAACCCCCAAACCGCTTCCCAGGGTTCGCTCCGCGACCCCCAACTCACTCAAAATCTCCAGTCGGCATTTCCAAACCTTCTCCACGCAGCACAAGCCCGGGCCAGAGGCCGGAAGTGAGGGGAGGATGAGACTTCCTGTGCCGCCGCCTAGAGCAGCCCTGCAGCAGCGCCCACAGCGCCCCCTGCGGACGGAGGTGGAGGTGCCGGCTGTGGGGGCTGCTGGGCACTGGTACTGGGGCTGAGCAGAGGCGCGTTCCATTTACCTTTTAGAAAAATTAAAAATGTACTAATAACAGTAAACATCTCTTTTTGAAAGCTTACTATACGCCAGGCGCTGTGAGGAGGAAATTATCATTTTCGTTTTGCAGCTGAAGAAATGAAGGCTGGTCTTCCTAGTCTGAGAAGAGTTTTCCTTTTTTTTTTTTTTTTTTAATAAGATTTTATTTATTGATTTGACACAGAAAGAGAAAGAGCACAAGCAGGGGGAGCGGCAGACAGAGGGAGAGGGAGGAGCGGGGGCTCCCTGGGACCACGACCTGAGCAGAAGACAGACGCTTAACCAACTGAGCCACCCAGGCACCCCTGGGAAGAGCTTTCCTGATTCAAAGGATCAAGATGTCAAGTGGCCCCTCAGCCTCTCACCCTCCTTTCCTTTGTAATATTCTTGGCCCTCTGATATGATCTTTTCCACATATTTGTTTTATTATCCAGCTCTCCCTTTAGAATATTATTCTCAGTGGGAGCCACGTGGCTCCCAAGGGGGCCAAAATGAATTCTTGGGTACCAAAACACCTTGGATATTACAATGGCTTGTGGCCCTCCCTAGACAAAATCTTACTCCTAAGTATTTAATTTCTATCATTAGGGAGAAATTAAAAGTAATTAGGTTGAAATTAAATTAAATTGAAAGATAACCTCACTTTTCTCCTTTAGAGGGACAATAATATAAAAGGTTGAGAAACCCCACATTGAAGGTTATCTACAGAAAGCAGACATTTCCCTGCTTTGTTTGCCTCTTGGGTGCCCAGCACCCCCAGGGGGTCTGCCCATACTAAGTGCTCCATTAATGGGCATTTGGGGCAAGGTGGGAACTAGATCATAAAGGACTTTTTAAACCAGACTAAGGAGGGGCGCGTGGGTGGCTCAGCTGGTTAATCAGCTGCCTTCAGCCCAGGTCATGATCCCAGAGTCCCAGGATCGAGCCTGCATTGGGCTCCTTGCTCAGCAGCAGCCTGCTTCTCCCTTTCCCTCTGCTTGCCATTCCCCCTGCTTGTTCTCTTTCTCCCTTTGTCAAATAAATAAGTAAATAAAATCTTTAAAAAAAAAAAAAGACTAAGGAGTGTAGGCTCTTTACCCTGTAGGCTGTGAGTATGGGTGAGATCACGGGCAATGTTTTGAATGGTGACCCATTGTGACCATATTTTCTTGTGAGAAAGATTTTTCTGGAAGCCTGTAGAGGGTACAGTGGTAAGAAATGAATTAGCAGATGAGAAAGGAGGCTGGGAAAGTGAGCAAAGGAGAGCGTTTTGGCAATAAGAACGAAACATAAAGTTTGTACAAAGGGCCAATAAACATTTGGGCAAGCTTACTCAAATTTACTCCAAGAAATGCAAAATCTTAGCAACACAGCAGATGGGCAAAACTTTAAAATGTTGATATTACCCAATGGTAGCAAAGATGTAGAGAAAGAGACTCTTGCACACGCATGAATGCATGAAATTATGCAGAATTTTTGGATGGCAGTTTGACATTCACTAAAAGTTAAAATGAACATATGAATTTTGTTTTATGGCGGCATAGACATACGATATTATATCAGTTTCAGGTGTACAACATAGTGATTGGACAATTCCATACACCATGCAGTGCTAGCCACAAGAAGTGTAGTCACCACCTGCCACCATACAAAGTTATTACAATAGTAGTGACTATATTCTCTATGTGGTACTTTTCACCACCATGACTTGGTTATTTTATAACTGGAAGTTTGTACCTCTTAATCCCCTTCATCTGATTCACCCATATCTGTTTTCCTTTGAGCAATTCGTGTAAATATTTAATAGCACATATATGGGGGCGCCTGGGTGGCTCAGTCAGTTGAGCGTCTGTCTTTGGCTCTGGTCATAATCCTGGGATCCTGGGATTGAGTCCCCCATCAGGCTCCCTGCTCAGTGGGGAGTCTACTTCTTCCTCTCCCTCTGCCCTCCTCCCTGCTCATGCTCTTTCTCTCAAATAAATAAAATCTTTTAAAAAATTATCAAACTTTCTGAGGGATGCTTCAAGAAGAAGACATCAGGGACAGGAAGCTTGTTTTTGGACTTTTCTACTATATTTTAAAATTTTTACCATGTGTATACATTATTTTGGTTTAAATATAAGTATACACATACATATAAAATTATGCACTTGGTTTTTTTAAAAAGATTTTATTTATTTGTCAGAGAGAGAGGAGCAGCAGGCAGAGGGAGAGGCAGGCTCCCCACTGAGCAGGGAGCCTGATGTGGGACCCTGGGATCATGACCTGAGCCGAAGGCAGATACTTAACCAACTGAGCCATCTAGGTGCCCCAGTTATGCACTTTATGTATAAATCTGTAGTGTGTAATATATGTGAGATGTAATGTACAAATTTATTTTAGTGTGTTTTGCATATCCACTACCTTGCATTCCCTCTTCTAGGATTGGCCTAAGGAAATTCATGTCCCAGTGTATTAAATTGTCTGTAAAAAGTGTCCAGCACAGGGCGGCTGGGTGGCTTAGTCATTAAGTGTCTGCCTTCGGCTCAGGTCGTGATCCCAGAGTCCTGGGATCAAGCCCCATGTTGGGCTCCCTGCTCAGCGGGAAGCCTGCTTCTCCCTCTCCCACTCCCCCTCCTTGGTTCCCTCTCTCGCTGTGTCTCTCTCTAATAAATAAAATATTTTTTAAAAATTAATTTTTTTAAATAGTGTCCAGCACCGTGTGGCTTAAGGGATTGGAAATTTGATAACAGTGCAACCATCCTGAACAAGGGATTTGCTACATGTTGCCCCATCTGTGCAAGCACCACCCCTGGAGAGAAACTGCACGTTTGTGGATGCGTAGAAGGAAGTTAACCACTAAAGATGGATACTTCTGGGCGTTTCCATTTGGGTTCATCTTTACTTCCTTTTTGTTTTTTCTGTATGGAATACTTTTTCTTAAACATCAGGCACGTATCACTTTTACAAAAAGTCAGATATTTCCCAAGGAAAAATAAGAGGCCCCAAGGGAGCACAGGGATGTGGGGAGAAGCTGGAGTCCACGGGTGAATGAATAAGAAAGCTCCCGTGTCCTTCTCCTCCAGCTCTTTTTTGTAGCACCAACATTCTTCCCGCATCCAGAATCTCTACAGGGCAGCAGCCAGGACAAGAGCAAAACCAGCTGTGCCAAGCACATGAGGAGGGCCAGGAGAACACGTACGGTAAGCCACCCGCCCAGAAACTCTCGCAGCTGCAAGGCTATTCGCCAGATCTCACGATGTAGAATTCTACGTCTTCATATTTTCCCGAAGGAACAAATGCTTGTCCACAAAAACGCACATGTTAGAATATGGACAGAAACGTTCGTAGCAGCTTTATTCACAATGGCCCCAAACCGGAAACGACTTGGCTCGGTGCGCTAGGGCCGCTGTGACAGTACCACAGACGGGGGGCTCAAACCACAGGAATGAATTTTTTCACAGTCCCTCAGGCTCAAAGTCCGAGATCAGGGTGCTAAGCAGACTGGTTCCTTCTGAGGCTTCTCTGCTTGGCTTTGTAGACGGCCGTCTTGTCCCTGTCTCTTCACGTGGTCCTTATAAGGACACCAGTCATACTGGATTAGGGTCCACCTTCATGACCTTATTTTAACTCAGTTATTTCTATAACGGTCCGATTTGCAAATACATTCATATTCTGAGGTCCTTGGGGTTAGGGCTTAAACATGAATTTTGGGGGCACACAGTTCAGCGCATGCCACAACTCACAAGTCCATCAACAGATGAATGGATACCCAAAGATAAACTGTGGTCCGTCTCTACAGTGGGGTACAATATAGCGAAAAGGGAGCAGACTAACACCCACAATGACCTGGATGCATATCCCAGAACACAAACGAATTGATCCCATAGGATGCTGTGTGTGGGAAATTCTCAAACAGGCAAGACCAACCGATGCTAACAGAAATCAGAACAGAGATGATCTCTCAGGGTGGAGGGGTGCCAGGCATCCTTCCAGGGTGGTGGGAATTTTCTACGTGTCCATCTGGGCAGTGGATGACACAGGCAGGGACATGTGTAAGAAGTAATCCAACCACACTCATATAGGATCTATGCACTTTAATAAAATCTGAGAGGAACAAAGGAAGGTTCAGTCACTCCACCTCGATTCTATTCGTAGCATTTCTTGCTCTTTAAAATCACCTTGTTCGTTGTGGATTTTGTCTCCTGCTTTGGTCTCGAGGCAGGAAGGGACAGTGTGGGTTTGTCATATCGCCACATGCCCAGACTAAGCACCGGGTCTGGAATAGAGTTGGTGCCCGGTCAGGGCTTGTAGGACTCTATCCACCTAAGTTTTCTATTCCCAGTCACAGATGACTGCATGAGAATGTGGACAAAGCTGACGGATGATGGCAGGGTGCCGGGCTTCCTCGAGCCGTAAAAAGGGAAACAGGTGCTGACCCTTCATTTTGGTCATTCTGGGATGCATTGTACTTTTTCTATAGCTTGCCTTTCTTCAAAACCTCCAAACACGCTTGAGAGAGAAAAGCAGGTTGCAGACAGATATGCGCAGTAAGATAACACTTACCAAATATTTTTAAAGACCTGGAGAATGCTAGGTTTATGGACTTGCAGGTGTGGGAGCGGTGGACAAACTTGGGACAGGAAGAAGACACAGCAAGCAACGCCTCTCAGTGGTTATGTGTGGGGATCTGGGAGGCACACAAAAGGATTAGAGCTGGGCTTTGAGTGTTTCTTTCACTAAATAACCTGCTGCTGTGGGAAACAGTAGGGCAGTTCCTAAAAAAGAAACTCCACACGGAATTACCACATGATCTAGGAATCCCACTACTAGGTACATCCTCAAAGGAATTAAAAGCAGGGACACCCACAGATATTTGTGTCCGTGCTCGAGGTAGCATGGATCATACTGGCGAAAGGTGGCGGCAACCCAGTGTCTGTTGACCGAGGAACGGGTACACAGAATGTGGTTCCTCCATCCAATGCACTATTATCCAGCCTTACAAAGGAAGGACACTCTGACACCTGCTAAGACACGGACGAACCTGAAGGACACTGTGCTCGGTGAACTAAGCCGGTCACGAAAGGACGAATACTGCATGACTCCACTCACAGGAGCTCCCTCGAGTCAAATTCATGTAGACAGGAAGCAGATGGCGGGCACCGGGGTGGGGGACGGGTGGGGAGTCGGTGTTTCATGGGACAGAGGTTCAGTATGGGAAGATGAGAAAGTTCTGGAGACGGACGGTGGTGACGGCTGCACAACAGTGGAAATGTGTTTAAATGCTATAGAACTGGACATTGACAATGGTTAAAATGGTAACTTATATGTATTTAACCACAATTAAGAGATTATAAACATGAGCGCCTGGGTGGCTCAGCCGGTGATGCGTCTGCCTTCGGCTCAGGTCATGATCCCCGGGTCCTGGGATCGAGCCCCACATCGGGCTCCCTGCTCAGCAGGGAATCTGCTTCTCCCGCTGCCTGCTGCTCCCCCCTGCTCGTGCTCTCTCTCACTCTCAAATAAAATCTTAAAAAAACCCCTTCAAATTAAAAACACATGGACATACACACACCTGAAGCAGATAATGAGCTACCACTTCACCCCCGTTAGGATGGCTATTTACTCAACGAACAGAAAAAGCAGTGTTGGTACGAATGTGGAGGAACCGGAGCCCTTGTGCCTTGCGGGTGGGAATGTGAACTGGTCCAGCCTTTGGTGCAGAAGAGTCGGACACTTTTTCACACAGTGAAACACAGAAATTGCCTTATGGTCCCGCAATTCCACTCCTAGGCAGGACTCAAAATAACTGAGAGGAGGGACTCAGCTACTCCTACGCCAGTGCTCACTGCAGCATTGCTCACGGTAGCAGGTGGAAACAATCCAAGTGTTCCCTGACAGACAGGGGAACATGCGATGTGTCCAACAATGGAGTGTTAGTCACCCGAGAAGATAACGAAGTTCTGACAGCTGCCACAACATGGATGAACGTCAAAAACATGCTAAGTGAGGGGTGCCTGGGTGGCTCAGTTGGTTAAGTGTCTGGCCCCTGATTTCAGCTCAGGTTATGATCTCGGGGTCCTGGGATCGAGCCCCGTGTCGGGCTCTGCGCTCAGTGGGGAGTCTGCTTCTTCCTCTCCCTCTGTCCCTCCCCCTGCTCTAATAAAATAAATTTAAGATTTAATAAATAAAGTCTTAAAAAAAAACAAACCCTGCTCAGTGAAAGAAGCCAGATACAAAAGGACGAATATATGATTCCACTTATAGGAGGTGCCCGGAGTACGCAAACTCACACAGAAAGGAGAGCAGAGGGGCTGGGGGGAGGGAGGATAAGGAGTTAGTGTCTAGGGGCGCCTGGGTGGCTCAGTTGGTTAAGGGTCTTCCTTCGGCTCAGGTCAGGATCCCAGGGTCCTGGGATCGAGCCCCACGTCAGGCTTTGTGCTCAGCGGGGAGTCTGCTTCTCCCTCTCCCTTTGTGCTCTCTCTCTCAAATAAATAAAACTTTTTTTTAAAAAAAGGAGTTGGTGTTTAATGACTCTGGGATAAAAACGTTCTGGAAAGTGCACTGAGGGTTGCACAACCAATGTGAATGCAATTGAATGACACTGATTTATACACTTAAAATGGTTTAAATGCTTTATAAAAACAAGCAAACAAAGACAACCTAAGAAAACCCCCAAACCCAGCCATGATTTCTTGACTGAGTAAATTAGATTGGGGGTTACAAAATGATCATCGCAATCTATTCTTTCCCCTGATTTATTCGCTGCCGTTCTGTGGGAGACAGAGCTTTCTCATCAGCGGGCACCACCTGCTTCGCATCAAACACATTCTTGCCAGAAAGGCCTGACTTCCCCCCTTTTTACTGACGTCAAAGTACGGCATTGTGTTCAACAGTCACCTCAAATGGTAAGGAGGCTTGAAGACATCCGTGGACGTCATCGTCTAGACGTACACCAACCCACTACATCACTGTTCTTGTCGATTCCCCACTTCCACTAGGTCTTTCTTCCCAGGAAAAGGCTGAGTTGAACTCTGATGGAAGAAGATTCCCTGCCAGGCAGCCAGAGAGGCAGAAGCTGCTGGAAGCCATGTCACCTCCCTCAGCCCCAGGGGGCTCCCCCTTGCTGGCTCAGACCAGTGCTCTTGGGGTACATGGAGGCAGGAGTACCTGACACGCAGCCACTCCCCTGGGCCACCCCTGAGGACAGGCCACCGCCCAGCTCAGAACCGGTGGCCAAGTCACAGCACACAAGTTTCTACTCCTCACGCCAAAGTGAATCTTCAAATGGTTCTCGGTAGCGTGTCATCTACCTAAAACAAAGACTTCAACTGGAAAAGTTTCACAAAAATAAAGGAATTCGGCAGGTTGGCTAGGTTAAAACCAACAAACCACGTACCACACAAAGTCAATAATCAAGACAAGTTACTCTGTCCGCACAGGCGAAGGACCACTGCTTAGAAAGGAACATCCTCCCCCTCCCCACCCCCCAATAAAACCCCAAAAAGAAATCCCATTTACGTTGGTGATGGAAGGATTAAATATCTAGGAATCAAGTTAAGAAATCTGCAGTATCTGCGCCTGGGTGGCTCAGCTGGTTAAGTGTCCGGCTCTTGATCTTGGCTCAGGTCATGATCTGGGGTCCTGGGATCGAACCCCACCTCAGGCTCCACACTCAGTGCACAGTGGGCTTGGGATTCTTCCCTCTTCCTCTCCCACCCTCTCTGCCCCTCCCACTGCACTCTCACGCTCTCTCTCTCTCAAATAAGAAAAATCTTAAAAAAAAAAAATCTGCAGTATCTATATGAAGACAAATGTTGAGGGACAAAAATATCTGTAACCAGGGCAAGACCCTATTCTTAGGAAGGCAGGCTTGTCATTAGATCAGTTTTTCCCAGAAGTCTAAGTTTAATGCAATCGCTATAAAAATCCCACTAGGTTTTTAGAAGATATGCCAATTCTACAGTTTGACCCAGCCATTCAACTACTAGAAAGGTACCATGCATGTGGATTCGGACACATGAACCAATGTACATGCCACCATTTGACCAACTGCCCATTGAGGGACAGTAATTTTCAAATACAGAAGAGTAGAAAACCAAAAGTTTTAAAGTAAGAAAACTGTTTAATAAGCTATTTTTAGTAATCTCTACACCCAACACGGGGCTCACACTCACAACCCCGAGATCGAGAGTTGCACACTCCACTGACTGAGCCAGCCGGGCACCCTCATCAACAGTTTAAAATAAAGGCATTCCTTCTACTTAGAAATAAGTACAGACGAACTGGTGATAGACATTGGCATAAATGAAACCCAGAAACATCACACCGAGTGAAAGGAACCAGATGCAGGAGCCCACACTGGACTGAATAGGTCTAAGTCCTCTATGGAGACCCAGTTGGACCAGAGGTTGCCTGATGGCAGGGGAAGGGGGGTGAGGAGGTGGGGAGCGACACAAGGGGATTCTGGAATGATGGAGACATTCTACAGCTTAAGGATGTGAGTTCATTTGGGGACGCCTGGGTGGCTCAGTCAGTTAAACGTCTGCCTTCAGCTCAGGTCATGATCCTAGGGTCCTAGGATCAAGCCCCACGTCGGGCTCCTCGCTTCTCCCTCTGCCTGCCGCTCCCCCTGCTTGTGCTCGCTCTCTGACAAATACAATCTTAAAAAAAAAGAAAGGAAAGAAAGAAAGAAAGGAAGGAAGGAAGGAAGGAAGGAAGGAAGGAAGGAAGGAAGGAAGGAAGAAAGAAAGAAAGAAAGAAAGAAAGAAAGAAAGAAAGAAAGAAAGAAAGAAAGGAGGGAGGGAGGGAGGGAGGGAGGGAAGAAAGAAAGAAAGAAAGAAAGGGAGAAAGAGAGAAAGAAAGAAAGGGAGAAAGAAAGGGATGTGGGTTCATTTATCAAAATACAAGCTGTACATTCAGGACTGGTTTCCTATTAGACCTCAACAGAAACAAAACAGAACCAAACCAGGGGCCAGCAAGACATTCGCAAGTAGAAAAGCCTTTGAGGTGTAGCTTTAATCGATGCCACTGTTGGTAGTAGGGGAAAAAAAATACACGCGCTGTACTCGGGCAGAGGAGGACTTCGGAAGGATTCTGTTATCTTGGTCAAGGGGTTTAGGAATGGGGAAAAGATACTTCCCTACTCACGATATACATTTTTTTTAGGAGGGAGGGGCAGAGGGTGAGAGAATCCTGAAGCAGGCTCCCCGCTGAGTGTGGAGCCGGAGGCAGGGCTCCGTCCCAGGACCCTAAGACCATGACCTGAGCCAAAAATCGAGGGTCAGACACTTAACCAACTGAGCCACCCAGGCACCCCCTCACAATATGCTTTCTAAATGAATTTTCAGCTTAAAAAAAAAAAAAAGGTAGCGGGACAAACAGAAGGTATAATTGGAAAATAAAATCTGATAGGGGAACTTTAGCAGGCACCATACCAGGCTGTCGCTTACCATGTGCATTTGTGACCTGGCCAGTAAGCAAGCGGTGCTTCTTCTCATCCTTACAAAAGCGATGTTAAAAATGAGGGGTCCTAGAAATACGGAAGAAAGCACTAGTTTCTGATCTGGGGGGTAGGGAGGACCACATAGGCTCTGAGGAACAGAAAAGCAGAAAAATGTAAATCTAACCCCTAAAAATAAGATTCCTACATGGCAAAGACAGGACGACTCAAGGTCCAAGTAACAAGCAAGGGGGAAAATCGAATGCCCAAATGGCCAGCAGCAAGGACCAAGTCATGCAGCATCAGAGACAAGGAACAACTGCCAGGGGCCACCGGACACCTGAAAGTGTTCAATCGCTCCTTAAAATGCTAACAAGACTTTCTCTAGGCCATTGACGAGGATTAAAGAAGCAAAAGCCAGGGTAGGCTGCAGGAAAGTTTGCACTGTTGGTGGGAGCAGCGTTAAAACCTCTAGGGGGGTAGGTCAGTCACATGTTCTGAAGTAGAAACAGAAAACATTTACACTCAAGGATTCAGGAATCCCCCAGTATTTCCCCGAAGGAGATGGAAAAGCGTGTACAACCGACGTTCAGTGCAGCGCTCTTTATAACAGGAGGGAAACATCTGACCCCTTAGCAGGAAGGTAGTTTTAAGTTTGGACAAGGTTTAGTCCTTCACTCTTATGACTAAGACACCTGTGACTCACTGAAGGGGAAGCGACAGCTGAAGAGCCACCAAGGGCGCCCTTTACCGGTAGAGGTGGTAGGACAGGTGTTCCTTATCCTACCAGTGGTCCTCTCTGTCGTGTGTGCTGGTGACCAACACTTCTTCGTCTGCTTCTGCTCTGTTGGCTTCTATAGCAAGTCTTTTCCCAAAGACAAACCAAAGAAAAGGTTTGGCTTAGAATTCAGTAGGACTGAATTAGGCTGAATGCCCAGAAAGCCCACTTAAAAGATTCTCAAATAAAGCGTTTGTCTGTGGGTACCAGGCCAGGGCGCCGAGCGACTCCTCTTTCTCCACCATCCGCTACACAGGGCTTCTACCCTCATGGTCACAAGATGGCTGCTGCACCACCAGGCATCCCAGTCCTTTCTAGAGCAAAGAAGGGCTACACTGGGGAACGCCAATGAAGACTGCTCCTTTAAAAGGTTTTCCTGGGAGCCACGCTAACAAATTCCACTTGCATCTTCTTGGCCAGATCCGTCACAAGCTAACCCCCACCCCAAGCATGTACACGGCACACCTGGAGTGACCCAACTTCAGACCGACCCCTCTGTGGAGTCCCCTTCTGCTCTGAGGAGCCCATGCTCATCCAGACCCAGCTAAGAGTCGGCCCCGCAGAAATCACAAGTCACCAGCCAGGGTGATTTATAGGAGAGATTTATTTGAAGAAATATTACAACATATAAAAACTACATAAAGTCTTAATTTCCACTCATACAGTGGTAAATTTGATATAACGCATAATAAAAAACTTTTAAAATCCAGAATGCACAAAGTACTGCACAGTTTGATCACTAAGTCATCAGTTGATAAGCAAACCTCACAGAACAGTTTTATGCCAGACAAGGCCACAAACACCGTGAACGACACATCTGAACTGACAGACCGACAGGTTAAAAATACAACATCAGTGCATGTTGGGGATCCCTGGTGCCAGAAACACGGGCGACGGGAGGGCAAAACTAGTCCTTAGTAGTTTCCTCCTCCTTGATTTTAACTAAAGAGGAATAAAAGGTAAAGTCACTGCAGAGCACACAGACGACACTACACTAAGCAGCAGGCAAGTGTCACAAACAGGCTAAAATCAAGGGCTGTGTTAACAGCCAGGTGTCGATGCTCACGGCCCACCACACAAGCAGCTGCAGCAGCTCGGAATGAACATTCAGTGAGACTGCTGCCAGGTGCTCCCCAGAGATTCCCCGGCCGCCCTGGCTAGCGTCTGAGCCAGGCCACGTGGCAGGCCTGAGCAAAGGCCCTGAGCCAAGTGCACGCCCGCTGCCCCCACCGTACCTGAGGCACTCTCTCGAGCTTTGGCCAACATACAGCGCTTGATCTCCAAGCCGATGGCTTTGGCCAGGGGCGGCGGCACAGCATTACCCACCTGCAGGAGGGAAGGTGGGAGATGCCTGGCTTGGCATGGCCGGGGTTAGCACCAGCCTCTTCTCAGAACAGTGATGAGGGCACAAAGACCCAGGTCTGCTCACAAGGGCCTCCAAAGCCCTTCCACCATGATGGCTCTGGGACCCTCCAACCAGCCACCTTCACACCCCAAACCCCATGTCAAGACCACCCACAGAAGAGGGGCCTTTAAAGGGCTGTAGAAAAACTCCGATCCAGACATGGAGGTCCCCATGCTTCACTCTGGCTAAGAGGAGTTGTTTCTAGAAAACAGGATTTGGGAAACAGGGGAAGGCAGGAGGTTGCTGCTATAACCCCAGGCACTGCTGGCTTTGTGAACCACGTGCAGGCAGTCTTAGATGGAAATACACTGAAGAGAGAGCCAACTCAACACCCTGAGAACCGGTGAGGAATTGGTGGTTCACGCCCACCCCTAGCAACTGTGAGTTTTCACCACTGCATTTACTCTGCTCCTTCACGGAAGTTCAGTGCCCTGGAACTTTCTCGTCTGGGCTAAACCTGCCTCAGAGCTGTAAAGAGCAACTGATGTGCTAAATGACAGCCTGACCTGGGGGCACCCTGGGCCCTGGGGACAGGATCCCTCCTTCCTGAGGATACTGAGGCCAATCAGCCAACAAACTCTGGGTGCTCAGTGCCCCCTCAGAAGTGACCATGTGTCCTGCTTTCCACTGAAACATCCTTCCCCCTGGTCAGAGTGGCCTCTCTCCCATCAGGGCCACCCTGTGTGAGACACCGTTCGGCCCCTCCTCAAGGACAGAGGAAAAGCAGGCCCGGCTCCACGGCCCACTGACCTGTCGGTGCTTATCTAGGATGTTGCCGAACAGCCGGTAGGTGTCCGGGAAGCCCTGGGAGCGGGCACACTCCCGCACGCTCACGACACGGTGCTGCTCAGGGTGGAGAACGCGGCCCTGGGGGTGAAAGGTGAGGTGGGAAAGGGGAACAAGACTGGGCCCACCTGCCCTTCGGGGCAGGAGGAGGGAAGCTGCCCCACGGGAAACTCCAGCCTTCGGCCTCAATGCTCAGTCGGTCTCCATCAGCACAGAGGCAGGAGGGGGTGAGGAGTGCTCGCTTCTCATGGGCAGCTCCCACCCACTGAGCCCATGCCTCTGTCCCCTCCCAGGCACGCCCTCAGACCTACCTGCTTGCCCATGGGCTCAGGGTTGGTGACGGTCGTGCTGAAGAAGCCATCCCACTCCAGCCGTCCATAGAGGCCGGCCCAGTGGTTGTGCCTGTTGCCAGTGTGGGGCAAGCACCAGGGGATGAGGGTGTTGAACTGTCTAGCCGCAGAGTCACAGGCTTTGCCCGCTAGAAGAGAGGGCTGCGATGAGACTGTGGTTATGGAACAGGAGGGACAGAGCAGCCGACAGTCCCCAGCTGCAGACAAAGCTTTTAGGACGTCATGCTCTCAGCATCTATTTACAGCATGGCATCCAGGTCTGGCGTGTCTGTGCCTTGCCTGGGGCCTCAGGTCAGTGCACAGCAGTCCCCAGTATCTCCTGCTGGGAGACCCCAGGCAAGAGTGCTGCTCCTCGGAGGCCCCTGGACTGCTGCAGGCGATCAGAAGCTAAGGGGGGGGGGGAGGTTCAAGGTAAACCCAAGAGAAGCCCCAACCCAGGGCACCGGCAGGGTCCCCACCTTCCACACAGGAGCAGACCCCGCGGAGGGCCCCAGTGCTGCTGCAGCCGTTCTTCTTATCATGGTACGTGTAGCGCAGCTTCCTGGCCATGGTGCCGTCAGAGAGCCGCACCTCGATATTCGGCAGGTCGCGCCAGTCTGAGCCGGGGGCCAGAGGGATGTGCCGCATGCGGGCGGCCACCAACGCACTCATGTCCTGAAAAAGCGCAGCAGGGCCCAGATGTCACTTCAACCAGGGAGCATTTAAGCATCCGTGGTAGTCTGGGCACCACCATTCTTGGAACTGGAAACACCAGTGACCAGGAACCCCTAAGGGGTTTGTATCCCATTGTGGGAGACAAACGTAGCCCAAATCAACAACCTGGGGACTGCATGTGCCATGAAGGTAACAGAGCAGGGACATGGAATAGCATGGGGGAGAAGGAACAGCTTAGGGCAAGCTGAGAGGGCTTCTCTGAGGTGGCGACAGGTGAGCAGTGCCCTGCAGGATCAGAGAACCAACTAGAGGAAGATGTGGGTTTGGTGTATCTGGGAAGACACACAGAACGTGGGCAGAAGAGATGAGGTCAGAGGCAGCAGTGGCCAGACACCTGCTCAGGACGAGCAGCAGCTCAGACGCTCTATGACTGTGTGCTACTGCGGGGGACATGGACGGTTGGGGCAAGAAGAAAAGCAGGAGGCAAAGAGGAGAGGGCAGGAGTCAGCTGCGAGGACACTGATGTAGGCTGAGCCCGAAGGGCCCAGGCCCAGCTCCTGCCTCCCACCCCACGCCCTGGCTGGGCTCCAACCACACGTTCCTTTCTCATGAGGCCACTGGACCGACTAGGCTGGCCCAGCTCTGGCAAGGCACTGTTACCTTACAGATGTGGTCCCTGAGGATGGGCTGGTACTGTGAGCCCCGGAGCTGCCTCTGGAACCAGGACTGAGGCTCCCCATTGTACAAGATCTCGAGCGCCGAAGCTCCATTCCGGACCTCAGGGAGGTCGGACATGGTGTCCCGCACAGTGATGGTTCGGAACGGGCCCGAGCTTAACCTGCAACGGCACAGCAGACAGCTGACAACTCTGGGGACCCAGGCCACGACTGTCCCTCATGTTACAGGTGCCATATCCTGACGGCTGGCACTGCCCCCTCCAGGGAGGACAACCTAGCTCAGAAGTCAAAGGACCACCCAAGGTCACGAGGGCAGCATCCTGCTTAGACCTTGTGTACAAAGAGGACAAGCTGTGCTATGGTCTCTGCTCATGACCACAGCCATGTCCAGCGGCTGCCCTGCGCGCAGCCCTCACCTGGAGGTCAGAGCAAGACCAGAGGAGGTAAAGCGCTTGTGTGGCAGGCCCGACACCACACTGCCTGCTCTAACACGTTCTCTTCAGCTCAGGACTCTCGAGAGACCCGCCAACACCAAACCTCCCAGGTAAAACAAGTGCCGTGACATGGGGGCAAGCGGGGCTCCCACCTGGTGATGTTGCTGACAAACTTCTTGTCGTCCACCACGACACTCAGCTGGCAGGCCCGAGGCGCGAACACGTGCAGTGGCTCCGGAAACAGGGGAAGCTTCTCTCCGGGGGCCGCAGCCAGGATGATGGCCCGCCTCCGCGTCTGGGCCACACCGTACTGACCAGCCTGTGGAGCGCGTGCGCCAGACACACACAGTCAGGCGGGCACCTCCAACCAGCCCCTAATTAACTCAGTGGGTTTGCTCCCAACAAGAATAAGTGGGACCAGATGAAAGAGGAAAGATCCCATGCGGTGGCCACTAGTCCTTGGAGAAGATGGGAGTAAACCGTGCTGGCAATTCCAGCCAGCTTTTTTAAGAGCTCTACGCGGGACCCCATGATCTCAGCGCTCGGGGAGAAGAGCAGGCAGACAGCCAAGGAGCCCTGCAGCCTACCTAGCAGCAAGCGGTCACAAGAGCTGCCAGCAAGGTTTGATGGGTGAGCCCGGGACCCATGGAGGCCGGACATGGGGGTGGTGGTGGGCAGCCCAGCACTTCGCTCACACAGACACTACCTCACTGCCTTCCAGCCAGACTTTCTTCCCATTTTTGAGCACTGCTTCATCGTTAGTTATGCCATTAGTTACTGAACAGGTATATACAGACTAGCTGCTTTTCGGATCAAGCCTAGTTCCCTCTGATCACCCAAAATCTCTGTCCATGCAGACAAAGCTGCCAGTTGCTACCTGGAGTATGATCTTCCACCTTCTCCTGAGGTTTCTAGGTGAACTTTCACCCAAGGGATATTTCTGCTAACCGGTAACTCTGTGCACCCTTCCCCAATTCTGGTTTCACCCACCCCCTGGGCGGATCTAGCTGCTACCCAGAGCTCCACCGTTGGCCACCGCCCTTCCCTCTCATGAGGGAGGAGCTGGAAACACATGGCCCCTCCTCCGGCACAAGAGGATAGGATTCTCGAGACCGTGAGAGGTAGGTGGACTTACTGGCACACCGGCTCTGGGCTCCCCAGACCTGCATGCTGCGAGCTTGGCGACAGTGGGTGCGGGCCCCAGCTGCCACCTCCCCCCACCCTCACTGGCACAGGTCACTGTAATACAGGTCTGTCCCGTTCAACGCCATTTCCAGTCAGAAACCACCTGCCGCACTCCAGGGACCACTGAGCCCTCCCCTGTGCACCCCCGCCTGCCCACCTGCAACACGCCGAAGGTGCACTGATAGCCCATGCGGACGAGGCAGCGGAGCGTGAGCTTCAGGACCATGGAGCGCTTGAAGGAAACGAAATTCCGGACGTTCTCCAACAGGAAGTAGCGGGGCCGGTAGTAGTCACAGTAGCTGTGGGAGGTGGCAGAGACTACGAGGGTCATCCACATGCACCAAAAGAAGACCTACTCCACCAGAAGCTACACCCGAATGCTCAACGCTTGCTCACTGGGAGGCGACACCCGCTGACTCTCCAAGTCCCTCTGCCGAGAAGCCAGCCATGAACTCCCTGGAGGCAAAGGCTGGGTGCCTCGGCTGCACACACAGCCTTCAGCAGGCACACCGGCTAACCCAGCGACTGCATGCCGCTGGCACAACTGGTGTCGCAGCCCCAGGGCTGGCTGTCTAGCCACCCTCAGGCAGCCCTGAACACAGGGGCTTCTACTCCGTTTACCTGAGAAAGGAAACCACCAGGGAGTTCTTGAACTTGGAGTAGGTACGAGAGTTGAAGCGGTTCATGCCACTAAACCCTTGGCAAGGCGGCCCACCACACAGCATCTCCACGTCTCCCTTCTGAGGCAGCTTCTGACCGCGGGGGTTGGTCGCCTCCCCGGCCATGACCAGCTTCAGCAGGACGTTGCAGTCCTCCGTGAACACCGTGGACCCAGGATTGTTCAGCCGAAATGCCTGGGCCGCAGGGTCCCACATCTCGATGGCCCACAGTGTTTCCGAGATGCCTGGGACATACAAGGACAAATGTGTGCAAAGAACCCCCTTGAGTCACACTCGAGGCAGAACTGTGACCGGAGCCCAAAACGTCTTCCAGGTAGAACCGGCCTGATCCAGTTTTACTAGTTCTGCAGAGAAACCCTCGCAGTATTTACCTGCTTGGTGGAATCCTTCCGACAACCCCCCACAGCCAGAAAACACATCCAAGGTCCGCAGCTTAGGCAGTTTAATTTCTGCCTCTGGTTCACTCGGCTCACACGTTTGAGACTTTGCCCTGCCCTTCCCTGGAAGAGACAGGCCACAAGTGAGGTCAGAGCCCTAACCTGCTCTCCTTAAACCCTCCTTCTGAATTCACAGTGAAGAAGGAGGTAACATCAGAAGCTGTATTTTCACACCAAATGATTCACCAGTCCCTGACTTACGTAAGGCAGACTTGAAGGGAACCGTGTGGAATAATGACATACCTTTACCCTTCCCTTTTCCTTTATTTCCAGGGCTACGGGCATGGTTTGGAGGATCTTCAAAGCTTTTGTTCTTGGCATTATAGGCCTAAGAAGGAAAAAACCACAACAGTCTGGCAGAGAAACACACTGGTCCCTTTTCTAACAAAGGGAATTTAAGTTAATCTGATAAAGATCCACATAATTATATGGCCATAAGCAATTAGCCATCAATAAGAATACTTCGATTTTATTATGATGGAAACGGCGGTGGGGGGGAGGGGAGTTCTAGGATACAAATATTTTATGTGGCCAACACTGGAATTTCTGCTATTCTAAGTACCTGGACTACTCATTCTAAGAACAGGCAAAGTGATCACTGGGCCACCCACAGTGCAACCTGGGGGAAACACAGGTGTGTATCAACTTCAGATGAGCTAACACAGGAAAAGGCACGCTCAAACAATTTAAAAGCGATTAGCTTAATGGACAGACTCCCAGATCCTTTCTCAGTCACCAGTGCTCAGCTGTAGAGACCTCACCTGGCCACAGATGCCTGGGTGAAGCGGAGCAGGGGCAGGGCTGAGTCCGCCAGGGAAAGCGGCACCTTTCCCTAACTCACATTAAGGCACTGGTAGGGCTAGCAGAGGCCACCTAATAGTCTCCAAATAAACTGTAGGTGCATAAGGACTCTCAAATGTTACTTCTGGCTTAAAAAAGTGTTAAGTTCCAGAAGAACTTGAATACCATAGATTCATACCCTGGGTAGTTCATTCCACTACTTTCTTGGGGGCTGGGACTTTGACCTGAAGCCCCTCCCTCCAGTAAGTCCAGGGTACCACCTCAAGGAAGTAGAAGCGGTCCGGCCCCCCAGCGGAGAAGTCCTGGAGGCACCCAGGCAGGTCCTCCCCATACTCCACAGTACAGCGGCCCTGCACGGCCTTGAAGTCCACCACCACCTCCTCGTCGCTCCAGTAAAGCAGGTTGATGTCCGCATGGTAACTCGCTGGGGTAGACTTGTGGGTGTTCTCTGGCCTGAAAACCGAAGCGTCTTTGTTAGCAATTCTCTTTTGTTATTAACTGACAAAGAATTAAACAGCACCACATTTCTGGGGGTGCTCAGAAAACCAACAGGTAAAGACCACAACCCCCAGTTAGGCCAGCATCATTTCTTTCTTTTTTTTTTTTTTTTAAGATTTTATTTATTTATATGACAGAGAGACAGCCAGCGAGAGAGGGAACACAGCAGGCGAGTGAGAGAGGAAGAAGCAGGCTCCCAGCGGAGGAGCCCAATGTGGGACTCGATCTCGGAACGCCGGGATCACGCCCTGAGCCGAAGGCAGACGCTTTAACGACTGTGCTACCCAGGCGCCCCAGGCCAGCATCATTTCTATCCCCCTTCGCCGGCACTACCAACTACCAACCAAGTGTGATTCTATGCCATGAACTCAGCAAAGGACCTGCTGGCTTCACCACGCACAACAGCTGCCTTCTGCTCGTTAAGCATCTAGAGCTTCCTTGTCTTGCCTATACTAGCCAGACTTCTCGTTTCTTTTCTGCTAATACAAATGATTATTACACAGACTTTAAAAAAGTCTTTGATATACATTAGTTAAGTGAAGCAACCTTATATCCATCTCTCTGATTAGTTTCAGGTTAGCTCCTAACCACTACGAGTTATTAGGATCCCAGAAGCAGACTGAGTGAAGCCAAGAACTTGGGAAACAGAGGGGAACCGCAGAAACAGGATGGGGCACCTGGGGAGAACAGGACAGAATGGGGAGGGTCAGGGGAGGGGGCAGAACTGACAACCCTAAATAGATGGCAGAGCCCAGGACATTCCACCCCTGACTTGTCACATGCTCGACTTCTCCTTAAGGATTTCTTTGGGGGAGAGACTCTGTCACTTTAAAACAAAGGTCTAAAGCAAGGCTATGAGATATAATTTAGTCACTGTCAGCACCCACCAGATAATCAGAAACACTTAGAAAAACAGCTACCTCTACCAAAGTCTTCAAATATCACTGTTACAACCCCATTTCCGACTTCTAGAAGGGTGCTGCCTCCTGGAAGAGCAGAGGCCCTCACTGACCTGTAGAACTTGTTGATTCTGATCTTGATGTCGGTCTCGTTGGGCCTGCCATTGCTCTTCTTGATACAGAAGATTTCTTTTATTCGGCCAATTCGATACGGCTCAGGGGCATCCAGGTTACTGCCTTTGATGTAATCAGAGTATTTCCGGTAGTGTTCTGGATACAGATCTTCGTCCACAGGCTCCTTGCGCGGGCGTTTCACAGGACTGGACAGCTTGATGCTACGGAGAAGCAAGCGCTATGCGTAACTGAACATGAAACCATAAAAAGCAATTACCTCAGCCTTCCTTACCAGCCGGTAATAGTACTACTTAACTCAAACACCTTATAAACTAATGCAGCTAAGTGTCCTGAGATGTAGAGAAATACTAAGACTCACCCACAGTTTAAAATGAGCATTCTTGGGGCGCCTGGGTGGCTCAGTGGATTAAGCATCTGCCTTCGGCTCAGGTCATGATCCCAGGGTCCTGGGATCAAGCCCCACATCGGGCTCCCTGCTCAGTGGGGAGTCTGCTTCACCACCCCCCCAACTACGCCTCCACCGCCTCACCTCCTCCTGCAGGCTCCCAAATAAATAAAATCTTTAAAAAATAAAATAAAAGGAGACTTGTCCATCTGTGCACTGCTGGCTACCACAGCTGCTTGCACTGTCTGAATCTGCCCAGCTCCCGGCCACATGGAAGGACTGTACTTCCTGGCATGGGACTCATTCTGCTCCACGAATGTGAGAAATGGCAAGAGAGCACTTCCGGGCGGTAACATTAAACTGCTAGGAGAGCCTCCAGGTTGCTTTCCCTTGGCTCAGACTGGCAACTTTGAAAAGGCAGTGGTTCCACCAGCTCAGCTCTGAGTGACCCAACTGCCCAAGTGCCCTGCTGAACCAAGATGGACACACAGTATGGGCAAGAAGAAAAGCCCCCATTTGAGGGCTTGTTCCCAAGGCATAACCTGTGCTCTCCCGACTGAGGTGCTGACCGAGGTGATGCTGTGAAAACCAGAGAGTGGAGACTCGTGGTCTGGGCAAGCCGAATTTGGCCTGACTACTGAGGTACAGCCGGTCATCCGATCTGGCTGCACGCTGTCAAGGCTGCCATTCAGGAAGGCCACTGCTGTGCTTTCCCACCAGGCCCCCTTAGTCTGACAGGTTCCAAAGGGGCCTCTGAGCATCTGTGTGGATGCCGTATTATGCAGTGAGCACCTGGGCACCCTCCCCTCTGCACCAAGGACAGCGGGGCATAAGGAGGCTACACATACTGACTGCACGAGGCCGGAAGGCCTTGCCCTCTGTGTTCTGTACTTCACAGTAACTGAATGGAGGGTAGAAACTGGGTTCCAACTGAGACTTTAGGAAAACGCAGCTGAAAGTCAGGAAACGGAGAAGTTCAGAAAGTGCTGGCTGTAAATGCAGCCACACGCTAGTTCTTAGAACAAAGACCGGCTCAAGTGTGGAAATTCCTCGGCTTTATTTGTCCCCGAAGAGCCCCAACCTTCTGATACGCAAAGAGGTCTCGATACTTCCTGGTAAATGGGATCACAACTCCTTTTCGTTCAGTCTTTACTCTAGGCCAAGCACTGGCCTAAGAGACCAGCAGGCGAGACCGTCCTCCCATGGGACAGACAGGGACCGGGCGGAGATGGGCTCCTTCCCAAAGCCTCACGGCTGGGCAGGGCCCGACCACGGGCACTCGCGCCCCCTTAGCTGGCGCATCCTCGGACTTTCTTCAGGCTTACGGCTACACTCTGCAGTGAGCTATACTCACTCTACACAGGACGGCTGGCCATCGCTGATCACCAGATACTACGGTGACAGTTCCAGCAGCAGCTAGTCCTCGGGTTCCAGGGTTGGGGACATCTCGAAGCCAACTCTGTACCAGTCCAGAGCTCATGCCCTGACCTGGGCAAAGTGGGTACTCACTTGAATGTGAAGGCCTCGGGGAGGAGGTACACGCCATCACCCACTCGATACTGGACGCCGTTCTTGGTGGCCGAGCTGTAGAGAACCCGGGTGTCCAGGTCCTCGATCTGTTCCAGGACCCTGGGAATTTCTTTTTGCCTCATTTCAGCCAGACGGGCACAGCTTACACAGAACCTGAAGGAGTGAAGGACAGAAACAAAAGGCCCTGAGCTGGTTGGTAGCAGCTACAGCAGCAGCCAGTGGCCTAATCCAGAGACTCCGATGACCAGCAGAAAACAGCTGCAGATATTTGAAGAAGTAGCTTTTCTGTAGTTTATGTTCACACTTTGAAAACACTTACTTGGGACCAAAGATATTTAACACAAGAAAATGACAAGCCAATTCCACTTTTGAGTATCTGATATAAAAACCCTAAGACAAAAAAACAAAACGAAACCCCTAAGACAAATAGAATGTAGAATATGGTAAAGAACACACCCCAAGCAAGAAGGCAGAGTGGTTCAGTGAGAACTCGACATTAAAGGAGTCTAATACCATTCTCTCTAAAGGCTGAAAAGCTAGCTGGTAAATTCAACATTATTTCTCATCAGTAAGCCCATAAAGGAGATCTAGAAATGGCCTTCATTGGAGATCAAAAGGCGGCAGCAGCGCAGGCTGACGGGAGAAACACCAGAAGCATGTAAGCCAGCCCTCCCAGGCTTCACCCCACCAGCCTCGCTGCTGCTTGAGAGACGCCAGTGCTACACTGAGTCCGAACAAGTGAGGTACAGAGGCTACAAAGGCAGGCATGGGGCACTGAACACCTAGAGAAAATTTAAAAAAGCAAGCCTCCCTAAAAGCAGTCACTCACCAGTTAGAATAAAGCAGCATCAGAGGTATTGCTTATGAAAGGAAACATCTCAGAAACACAAGGAAACATGCAAGATCTGTAGCACAAACGCCGAGAAGCACACAAAAACACTCGTCCTGCTCCTGGATGGGAGAGCTTCTGATGAAGCTGGTAAGTCCGCACCCAGTCCGTCCGTACACTTAAAGCAACTGCGACCCAGTCAGGCTGGTCTTTGATTAGTGGGGGAAAGAGACCCCGCCAGACAGCAGCACAGGAGAGTCTGGAGTGACGCACAGAGACGTGCAGGCCCCAGAGCACCACTGGCCGGGCCCGGCACTCACTTGTACTTGTTCTCCTCCGTTGGCTGGGTTTTCGGGGGGGACTCAAATCTTGCATAGTCTTGATCATACCACAGCTGGTAGAAGTAGGTCTTTCCATCATCCTCCGCCATCAGAGCCTCAGGATCCATGCCTCCCTTTGAGCACAAGGACGTGGGGTCAGCCATGACCCCATGCAGGGAGGGAAGGGCACGCGAGGGGCGCTGGGCACTCACCTCCAAGGCCCAGTTTTCCGATGGAGCTTTATAGACAACCTTCACCTTGCTATGGATGTACGAAAGCTGCATGTCCTCACACTCATCGACCAGGAACAGCTCCAAGGGGTCCGACGTGGCTCCGAGGACTGTGTCTGTCCCGGCGCAGAACCAGTGGGCGTGAAACATCTGCCCGTTGCTGCTGTCCTCCCACAGCGCAGTGACCCTGGAGTCCGAACAAAGCCACTCACTTGCTCGGCCAATCTAGACTGAATTTACTTAGGGCAACTTGTGTTTTATTTTTGCAATTAGCCTAGCAAAGAGCCGCTGCTGCTCTTCGTACATAAGCATCTCCTAGTTGTCTAAGAGAATGTGTGAAGTCAAACAAAGGAAAAGATACAAACCTTGCTAAATATAGCGGTTTTGAAGAGTCATCTGGAATAACAGAGACACAGTCCCCCACTTCCAGGGTTTCTGAGTCGATGTAAACCTTCTTAAAGTAATTCTTCTTCCCATCAGTCTGAAAACAAGAGCTTCATTTCAGGTGAGGATGGGTTTGAAGGTCCAGTCTCGGCTTGACCTACCTGTTCCTATTACTTTGCATAAAAGCCTAATTTCCTAACAATTTTGTTAAGTCACGAGGCTCTACCAACCTGGCTACAACAGAAAACATCTACCTCCCTTAGCTGGAAATCTGCATGAAGAGCACCACGTTTCCTCCTCGTCAGCCCTGCCCTTTAGTGTCAGCTGTCAGATTCCAGCATTTGATTTTAAACAGTACCAGTCCCAACTCCTAACGCCAAGATCCTAAGGCCACATCCCAGCCCCAACTCCTGTCAGCTACAAGGACCTACTTCTTCCACAAGGAAAGCTAGTTTCCACCTGAGAGCCTCGGCCCTGCCTCTCCCCCACATCTTTGTGAGGCTGGTTCCTCGCCGACCTTCTGGGTCTCAGCTCAGATGTTGCCTCCTCGAGAAGCCCCCAAGGCCCCAACCTCCCTCCAGCCCTCCACCCACCGGACAGTGCATGTGCCTATCCTCCTGTCCCAGAGGACCAGCAGCACAGGACAAAGGTTTAGCCACATCCAGGCTTACAGCAGCATCTGGCAGGGGTAGGCCTCATGCTACAGACCAGATCTTTGGCTTACAGACATCAAGGAAGCAATGCTAAAGGAAAGCAAAGCTCTCCAGCTTTGGTAAAAGCTGTGCCTTAGACAATCACAGAACTTAAGGGAGGCAATCTGCTAGTGTCGCAAAAACACCCACACCCAGGCCAGAGGGGGCAATGATGGCTCTCTTTGAAACAAGCTTTGAAGGAGAACAAGCCGACACCCCTAGGTCAGTGTCAAATGCCCACTTTGGAATGTTAGGAAAATGGAGTCCGTGGGCACACAAGCAAACAAAACAAAACAACAACAACAGCAACAACAACACACTTCTGGTGCATGGCCAAGGGCCTTGGCTTCTCTCACTGGCCCTGCTCCTTTCACAGGCAAATGAGCAGCTTTCTCCGCTCCAGGGCTCAGGCTGCTGAAGAGGTTTGGCAGTGATACACAGGGGGACAACTGCTTTGTTAGAGGTGTGGCAATAAGATGACCATCTGCTCCAGGATTACCTTGACAGCGTCTCCAACCCAAGAGATCCGATTCTTGTTCTGTTTCTTTTTCTTCCCCTGATGCATTTTTTTGGGTGATGGCATCTCTGGAATATTGTCATCAACTTCTTCATCGTCATCTGCCTCCTTCATGGCCATGTTGGGGCACCTATAAAGTTACTTGTTATAAGCAAATCCCCTTTTGTAAGTAAAACCTACTGGGTAAGATAATGGGGACAGGGCTGGTGACAACGCTAGACAAGGGAAGGCTGCCTGCTCTGGAAATCTCGGCCCACCTGTCCTGTACAAAGCTCATTTGTCATCAGCTGGTATTTTCCTCTGCTACAAGAAGAGCGTCAGCCAAACCTACCTCCTCTCTTGGCAAGCCTGTTTGCTCCGTCCGCTACCACCAAACTTAACCATATCTTTACAGGCTTTACACTGTCCACATTCGGGCTGTTGACAAACCTAAAAATTTTTAAGAAGTGAATGAAATGGCCATTAGTAACTACTGGTAACCAGTTTTTTGGTGAATTACAATTTTAAAAAATTGTATTTAGCCTCATTAGGTTAAGTATGAGAAATAAGTTCGGAACAAGATCCCATTCATACCCTCTAGGTTAGCAAATTTAAAAAGCAGGGCATGTGTTGGGACAAGTGCAGAGAAACGAGAGCTTGCAATGCTCAAAGGGTAAGCCAGCACCAGCATTTTGGAGTTTTCTAGACCAAAGTTAAACATATAACCCACACCCCAGCAATTTTGCTTCTATGTAGAGACAGTCACAAGAAACCTCATTCAAGGACACTGCCACAGCACTGTAACAGAGGGATAAGCTGGGATATTCCCAGAATGAAATACGACTAAATAATCAAAGTGAGTCAACTGGATCTAACCGCATCAACACGTAACAGGGGCATATACCAGTTGTGTGTATTTAAGAAGCTCTGAACATTGCACATACATGTGCTAGATGAAAAAAATAAAACCAAAAGAATGGTGAGAACATGTGAATTCCTGTTAATGAAACAAAAGGAAAACACAGTCCAGCAGACAGTGTGAACACAGGTTCTAAAGGAAGTTGTGGTATTTTCGCATTTGAGTTTTTGTCCAAAGTCAAATACAGGCGGACCTTAGTGCCAGGCCACCACAGTAACAGGAGTCGAATGAAGTTTGTGGTTTCCCAGTGCAGATGAGAGTTATGTTTACACTACACTGTAGTCTATTAAATGTGTTATTAAAAAATAGACTTAGGTCTTAAAAAAAAAAAAGGTGTTCTTTAAAAATTCTTTATTGCTAAATATATGCTAACCACCATCTGAACTTTCAGCAAACTACAATCACTGGGCACAGATCACCATACAGATGATAAGAGTGAAAGACTGCAAGAATAACCACAGTGTGACAGACTCAGACTGAGCAAATGCTGCTGGAAAAATGGCACCAAGACTTGCTCAATGCAGGGCTGCCACAGAACTTGTTTGTAAGAAGCAAAATAACCCCAAAAACAAAAACACACCCCACCCCCCCGACAAAAAACACAGTATGTGCGAAGTACAGTAAGACAAGGTGGGCCTGCAGTAGACACCAAAACATCTCCTCTCTAGGTGACTGGAGAAATTAATCCCCCTAATCCTGAGTGAAGTAAATATAAGAATTCACAGGGAGAGAGGGCTTTTAAAAGGCCTCAAATCTATTTTGGATAGCATCCTTACTATGCTGGGAAAGTTACACTAGGAGACAAGGTTCCTGGGAAGATGTCCTCCCCGTCAGAAGCGGCAGCACCTCTGTGGGGTGATCCCTTCCTCTGCACTCACCCGGGCTGCCCGACTCAGTGCGATCCACACAGAACAGACGCCACCCAGGAGGTCAGCCTCTCTAGTGACAGGAGCATTAACACCGAAGTGCCGAAGCACACCTCTTTCCACAGCTGTCCGGTCAATCTGTTTGTCCCATGAGGCATGCAATCTCCCCCCCAGGTAACTGACTTCGGGTTAGGGGTGACATCTGAGCAGTGAGTCTCAAGCCAGAAGAAAGAAGTTCTTCAGATTACACACGGAGCCCAGCCCAAGTGAGATTACCTCACAGACGCCACACCGCCGGCGTTTGAAGGCATTCTCCTTGTCTTCTCTGTCATCCTTTTCGATTTGCTCTGCGAAGAAAGTGTCAAAGATCTGGTAGACCAGCTTGGTAGTGGTGGCTTTAGTGGGGCCTTTGTCCTTCTCTTTGGCAGAATGCCCAATGGTCCGACGTCTCTCAGCTCGCCTGGGACAGAGGTTTCCATGGTGTTAGCAGGCTGGGGAGAAGCGCCCAGGACGCTCTACCTTCTCTGGTCTCACGTCTTCAGTTTTACTTCTGCTGCATCCTTACCTTTTTCCTAGAGTGACCCCAGCCAACTTGATCAGGTCTCTCATGCAAGGGGTCAGAAAGATGGGCTGCTCATCACTGTCCCCAGCCTCATCATAACTCTCTACTTGTTCTACCACAAACTGGGCGTGTCGAAGGAGAGAATCCTCTGTGAATCGATTCAGGTTGAGCACAGAAGGAGGTACAGTGGTCTTTAAGAAAAACATCAGAAGTTTCTCTTAGGCTTAAGCAAAACTTCTTTTTTTAAGACTTTATTTATTTATTTGACAGAGCGAGAGAGCGAGAGCACAAGCAGGCAGAGGCAGAGGGAGAAGCAGGTTCCCGCTGAGCAGAGAGCTTGACGCGAGGCTCGATCCCAGGACCCTGGGATCATGACCTGAGCTGAAGGCAGACACTTAACCGAATGAGCCACCCAGGCGCCCCAAGCAAAACTGTTCTAATAAAACTGAAAAATGGTTTCTCATTTTAGATGAGTTTTCTAGCAACTTCTATGCTGCATGTAAATAGGCATAAATCCCAGGTTACAGACCCTGAGCCTCTCACCTCAATCTTATTGATCAAGTCTTCATAGGTTGAGTCTGGGTTGCTCTGCAGGAACTCAACCACGATCTTACTTATGTAGATCTTCTCCTGCATCACGCTAAACAGCGGCGCATACTCTGGATTGGGATCCATCAGAATGTATTCGGCAAAAGCTGAAGTCAACAGAAATTTTAAAAAGTGGTTTGAATCTAACGGCAGCTATGATGGCCAAAGGACAGGGATGAGTCTATGAAGACTCTGGAACAGTCTAAGTCATTCCATACGCCAAAGTCAACAAAATGCAAAGTAGGTTCAGAGTTAACTCATTCAGAAGTGGTCTAAGACAGTTAGAGAATGGGGGGGGGGGGCGCCTGGCTGGCTCACTCAGTAGTGCACACAACTCGAGCTCAGGATTAGGAGTGCAAGCCCCACGCTGGGTGTAGAGATTCCTTAAATAAAATCTGAGGACAGCTAGAGAATAGGAGACTGGCCAAGTGGCCTTACTTTGGCTCATCTTTGTTTTTGGAATTCAGTCTGGGTTTGAGCTCCAGGAATAGGACCTGCTCGTTCTTCTAATTGGAGGGTCAGTTCAAGAGCCAGCTGTAACTCCCTAGAAAAGTCATCCCACTGGAACCTGACCTAGCTCCCACACAGTCACAAGTTAGTCACCTGCTGTTCATGTGAGCCTGAGGCATCCCACCAGAGCCCAACTGAGCCCCAGGGAGGACAGGAACAAAGGCCCCCTTCAGATCCCATTACAGTCCCCGACTGGCCGCATACTTACAAGTGCTAAAGCCAATGAGCGCCTTTTCACCTCCATCAAAGCCAGTGATCCACCATTCGTTTATGGGGCCAAGATTTTTGCCATTAACACCACCTAAGAGAAGAAAATGAAAGTTTCCTGAAAAGAAATGAACTAAGAGCTAGAACTCCCAGCAAACCCCAGAAGGGCCAGTGGCACTGAGCGCCCACAAGCCGACTTCTCTGGTCAGCCAAAGCGGGCAGTCTGCAGAACCAGTGGAGTATGCGAACAGCTGTCCACAGCACGGGCCTAAGTCCCAACTTGAAGAGGCAGCAGTTCCAGAAGAATACTGCTTTGTAGGTGAGTTTTTTAAGATCTCGTCCCAAACAGAACCTGGAGCGCCCCACTTACCTTCAAGAGATGGGTCATCATCATATATTGGTTTTGCATAACCGGAAAAGAAGAGTTCAACGTTCTTCTCAATGAGGCCGGTGTCGATCGGGCACAGGTGACCGCGCTTACAGTACACGCTAGACAGGCAACAGACAGCCATTACCAGCTGACCCATGAAGGCATGTATTAGTACTGAGTTCCGTTCAGACCCAAGGTGACGGGACCAGGAGCAAGTCCTGGACTCCTCCTTTTTCGGCTGCTAGAACACTAGATCAGCCCAGTGTCCTCACCCCAACAGTTCTACCCAATTCTCCCACCTGTGCATCAAGAGGACCTTGATGTCTGCAGACCCAGGTGTCTACAGGGGTGACACCAGGAGATCAGTGAGTCTTACGGTGGGAGGACAGGAAACCTCATAAGGGAATAGTAACTACATCTTCCTTGGCTGAATACTGCTAACAGAGAAACACTGGCTTCTCAGCCCCGTTCCACCTAGAGCCATGCAACCATCGCCTCCATCTAGCTCCAGAATGTTTTCACTGCCCCAGAGAAAACCTCATCTCTGGTAAGCAGACACTACTTCCTATTCCATCCCTGCCCCTGGCAATTTCCCACTCTGTTTCTCTGCATTTACCTACTCGTGATATTTCATATATGGTTAGTGTTACAGGAGTTTCACCTCAAAAAAAAAAAAAAAAAGCTTAATAAAGCCTATTACATAATAGCATAAAAGCTGTACAAAGATATGGGAAGGACAGACTTCTGCCTCACTTGGAGGGTTAAATCTTGAGCTTGAAGGCATCCACAGTCCTACCAATCAAATGCCAAACTTCAGAAGAACATGAGATCAGGGTGTGTGTGTGTGTGTGTGTGTGTGTGTTGGGGGGTTCCTTCTGCTCCTGCCAGCCTCAAAGACTACTTTCTGCACCAGAGGTACCATCTTACCCCTTAAAGGCCCAGGCAGGCCACACATAATCTGCAGCTCTCGAGAACACCACCCTCCACCACGATCCCAAAGCCTAGGCCCTTAGAAGCCAGAAATCCTCATCCTGAAGTCTCATAGAACTTAAAAAATGAAAACACGAACACCTTGAGGTGAATTCCCCTACTACGTGCCAGGCATGATAGACAGACATGGGTAATAGCTCTGCCCTCAGGACTTAAAGCCCAGTGGGATACATGGACACCTATCAAGGAGAACAAGATACTGCGGACCTACAGAAGAGGAGGAAATAGTGCCCAGCCCGACAAGCTATCCATGGGCCCTCTAGGTAGAGGTGATATCAGCGAGAAGTTCTAAGTTCTAGGCAGGGGCAGGACCCACTAGTTCATAGTATGGACCCTGCCCTAGACTTGTTTCCACTTGCCACTTTCAGCCCAAGTACCAGAGGTCAGCAGAGTCCCTAAATAACTCAGGTAGTCTGACTCCAGCGGCCCAAGGCTAAAAAGCATAGTTTCCCTGGGAAGTGTGTCTTAATGCCACCTCCCCACTGTACAGGAAGGGGTCTACAGCAGACGCCCTCTCAAGGACGGAGCCCGGAGACCCAAAGCTCTGACATTCCTGACGATGGCAGGCCTGGGTCCAGCTGCTGGTCCTCTCCCGAGCCTCTGTCCTGAGAGACAGCAGACAGAACAGGAGGGCATGCACGTCAGCTGTACCAACACAGCATGTTTCACTGGCAGACGTGTGGGCCCAGCCTTGAGGATCCCTGGTAGATGGACAGCATCCTGACCCAGATCAGGATCCTGATCATGTTGGAGAGGAAGATACAGCCAACCACCGAGCACAGGAAGCATGAAATGTGCTGCAGAACATACATACTGGGCTTCCTGTCTGAGGGCAAGAGAACCCCTAACTTGCGGTGGGGCTGGGATGTTATGGAAGTGATGCCCACCTGAGGCTCACAGCAGGAGTGGCGGAGGCAATCCACCCCCACCATTCTCCACAGAAAGGGCAAAAGCACCTGCCAAGGCCTTAAAGAAACCGTGGGCTAGTCCTGGAGTCAAGCCATTTCCCACAAAGTGAAGCCTCAGAGTGAGGCTGGAGCTGAAGGGACAGAGGGCGCGTAACAACACGGAGACTCTGCGCACTCAAAGGTTTGTTTGAGCCTTGCCGAAGGCATAGTCCAGATGCTAAGACCATCACTCAGAAAACTCAGGGGTCAGTGCCACAGCCTTCAAAGCCCTGCAGGATCGCGCCCCCTCCCTGAACCCCTGCTCTCTCAACTCCAACCACACCAGCCTCATGGGCGGGGGCGGGGGGGGAGGTGTCTTTCCCCAGCTATCCCCTCGGCTTATTTTCTAGGTCACTAAGGGCTCTGCCCAAGTCACTTCCCCTCCATTCCAAACACATTCTTTCTCCCACTTCTGCCTCCATGAAAGCAGGGACCTGCAGTGCTCCATCCCGAACACCTGGATCAGTACCTAGCACATGGCTGGCCCTCATCTGACTGAACTTCAGGATACGTACAGACTGAAGATGAAAAACGTATAGCTTCAACAAACCACACAGCAGAGTTCTATCACATTCCTACCATCTTTGTGGTTCTTATCCAGGAAGTGATGGCAACTTAAGAAATGTTACAGGTTAGGCGCTAAAGAACTTCACTAGGATAGGGGAAGGGGGAGGGGGGAAAACCAAAACCAAAACCAAACAACTTCACTAGGATCTTAAAAATTTCGGCATCTTCGGGGAAGTACTGTATTACAAAAGAGCAGAAGTGTATCCATTACCTGAAGCAGGTCAGTTTGTGTTGGGGAAGAGCTTCATAACTCTCAAAGCCAGACTCGTTGGCATCAAAGATGGAGAGTTTCTCACTTGTCAACAACTGTGGCTCATCCACCTGGGAGACATCGGACCGTCAGGCAGCAGCAGGGACAGGGAATGGAGGGCGGGGAGTAGAGCCGGAACTCACCGCGTCAGGAGGATGCTGTTCGTACTTTAGTTCGGCATCGTCCAGGTACTGTCCACACTGCACACACCGCAGAAGATTGGTCTGGGGGCAGGAACACAAACAGCGCTCAGAGGGCCAGCGCTGGGCAACCCCACTAGCGCTGTAACACCGGTTCTACCCCCAGCTGTAGGTTTACCTTGGAGGACATTACTGTTTTGGTTCGAGCCATTTTTTTCTCAGTTCTGAGAATAAAGCAAAAGATGGTTTGGTTTTTTTAATCCTTAGAACATGTAGGAATCTACCAAAGCCGCACCTTATCTACCAACACAGATGAGCACCAGCTGCTGCCTCAGCGGTGGGGCATGGGTCCCCTCCCCTCCTTCCACACGGAGGGGACCTGCCTCACGCGGAATGGGAGTGTTTTGGTCCTGAGCAAACGGACCCAATCAGATACAATCAGACCCAAGCAGCTAAGGCTGCTCCAACAATTCACTGAAAACCTCTTTATCTTTCTTTCTCGAACAAGAATTTTAATATGACCTGCTTTTACCAAGACAAAAATTAGTTCTTACGGTTCTTTGGATGTAGTTTTGCGTCTCTTCTCTTCCTAAACAAAGAGAACAAAAAGGAGTGAAGGGTACAAAAGTATTTTACATCTGAATAATGCTTCAGAATTTTATATATACAGTTATCACAAAACCTAGTCAGAGGCAGGGAGGAAGGCAGTCAAAGGACCAGTGAGACCCCAGCTATCTGCGGTGTGTAACGTTCTTCTTATATTCAGAATTCCTATAACAAAAGCCCTCCTTAAAAAGACTCCTAACAGAGTCCATTTTTTATTTTAAAGATTTTATTTGACAGAGAGCATGCAAGCGAGCAAGTGAGCACTCACAAGCCAGGGGAGCGGGAGAGGGAGAAGCAGGCTCCCCGCAGAGCAGGGAGCCCAATGCGAGGCTCAATCCCAGGACCCTGAGATCACAACCCGAGCCAAAGGTAGATGCTGCCTTTGGTTCGAGTTGTGATCTCAGGGTCCTGGGATCAAGCCCCATGTTGGGCTCCCTGCTCAGCAGGGAATCTGCTTCTCCCTCTCCCTGTGCCCCTCCCTCCCCCACCCCGCTTATGCTCACGCTCTCAAAATCTTTAAAAAAAAATAAAAATTAAAAAAAAAGTTTAGCTTTCTTGTACAAGCAGTACCTCATAAGTCAACAACTGATGAGGGGTGCTATGGAATGAATTCAGTCCCCCCAAATTCATGTTGAAGCCCTAACCCAGAATGCGGCTGTATTTGGAAAAAAGGCTTTTCAGGAGGTGACCAAGGTTATAATGGTGGTCATAAGGGTGGGCCCTAATCCAATAGGACTGTGTCCTTATAAGAAGGGACACCAGGCTCCACTCTCCCTCCACACTCACACAGGGAAGAGCCTGTGAGGACATGGTGCAAAGGCAGCCATCGGCAAGCCAGGAAGAAAGGTCTCCCCAGAAACTAACCCTGCTGGCACTCTGATCCTGGACTTTGAGTCTCCAGAGCTATGAAAACAAATATCTGTTGTTTAAACCACCCAGACTATGGTTTTATATTAGTCTGCTTGGGCTACCATAAAGAAAGGGGAAACTTCTTTCTTGAATTAGTTTGGGTACATGAAGGAATGAGAGAACTGGACTATCACCAGTTTGCAACTCCCACTGATGCAGACTTAAGCAAGAACTGCTAAAAACCTCAAGTGAAAAGCTGAGAGGGACTTTATAAAGGATGGATCAGGCAACAACACTTGGGCCCAGTGATCAGTCTTGAAACCATGAACAGACAACTGTGCCTTCTGGTGTGACACAACAGGAAGCACGTGGCACCACCTCAGTGGTCCCCTGGGAACAAGGGACCGGTGTCTGGGTAAGCTCCCAGACCTAACCATCAGTCTGTAGGAGACAGGGCTGGAGAGAGAGGTGCAAACAACAAAAAACCAAAACCCGAAACTCTGTACAGGTAAGCCAGTTCCCTCCATAAACTGCAAGAGGAAGGGGAACAACTATGGATGAGACGGGACAAATACCAACCAAATTCACCAGCCAGACCTTGTCTGGGTCCTGATTCATCTCCACTGTTTTTTATAGGCAGGGAAATTTGAACAGACTAGACCTGGATATTGTGTTAATGGTGGCCTCATGGTGATATTTAAAAAGTCCTTTCCTCTTAACAGGTAGTTCTTCTGTAAATATTTCAGCAACACATCTGGGATTTGTTCAGCATCATCCAGGGGCGAGGGAGGCTGGGAGAATGGGGA
Source organism: Ursus maritimus (assembly GCF_017311325.1). NCBI lineage: Eukaryota > Metazoa > Chordata > Mammalia > Carnivora > Ursidae > Ursus > Ursus maritimus. Next base: position 50,140,166 of record NW_024423786.1, on the reverse strand, counting down.
GGGACTGACAAACACTGGCCCACGAGCTGAGAGCTGTTGCAGGTGGAGAAGAATGCAAGGGGTTGCTACCCTACTCCGCCTACTTTGGGGTGTATGTGAATGCTTCCATAATAAAAAGTTACCTTCAAAAAAAAAAAATCACTTTGGGATGTAGGAAACACAGTAGGATTAAAAAACAAGAGCTTACCTTTTCGTCCTCATCTTTTTCCTCAGAAACTTGTGGTTTTACTCTTTCGGGTTCTTTCTCTTCAGGTCTCCGTTTGGCAGCTCTATTAGGTAAACAAATATATGCCAAATACTTGCTCAGAATAGCCATATTGCGAACTCATATTGAAAATAACAAATCTGGGGCACCTGGGTGGCTCAGTCAGTTAAGTTATCTGCCTTTGGCTCAGCTCATGATCTCAGGGTCCTGGGATCGAGCCCCGCATCAGGCTCCCAGCTCAGCGGGGAGTCTGCTTCTCCTTCTGCCCTTCCCCCCGCAACTTGTGTTCTCTCTCTCTCATTTTCGTTCTCTCTCTCAAATAAAATCTTAAAAAGAAACAAATTAATGCCTCCCTATTGAAAAGCAAGATATTCAGAATAATTCTTTCTTCCCATCCAATAAAGAAAGCCCCTTGTAATGGTGACTCTAAGAGGAGCATCGTTAAGTTGTAATAACCCCAGAAGAAGGCCCCCAGAAACTCCCTGTCACCCCTCCAATGTGGGCCACATAAGAAACACTGGGAGCTAAGAGACACATGAGATTGTGCAGGGATGGGACGGCTACCCAAGTGGCAGAGGGTAAGACGTAAGGATGAGGGCCAGTTTAATTTCTTATCCAACCCTGCCCGAAAGGATCCAATCTTCCAAGAGTATCAGCAGCTCCCTGTAAACCTCCACATAGTCACAGATCTCTAGAACAATAATTTCAGTAACAAAAATTTCACAAAGCACAGCACAAAGGCACAAGCATTTCAACCACTTACAGATCTTTGGGTTGACTTCTGGATCTCCTTTCATCCTAAGAGGGTGAAGCAGGGGAAGAGAGAGAAAGAGGGGAAAAGTTAGTTTCTGAGAAAAGAGCAAGACCAAACTGACAGTATCAGTTAACGATCACAGCACTGTGGAACTGGAGAACAGGAAAATCCAGGCGAATCTACAGGGTAGAGATGAGACTTCCAATTTTTAACCTCATTCTCTAACCCCTCCAAACAAAAGCTGATCAGGAGTTGGCAAACAGTTTCTATCAAGAGCCAGAAAACAAACATTTTCAGATTTTGTAAGCCCCACGATCTGTGTTGCAACTACTCAACCCCGTCATTATAGCATAAAAACAGAGACAATACAGAAGCGAAAAGGCCCAGCTGTGTTCCAACAGAACTTTATAAAAATGAGCAGAGGGCCAGATTTGGGCCATAATTAGCCAACCCAGTCCCAGGAAAGCTCATTGTAAAAGGGAACATTATAGCCATTTAGCTTATGTTGGCCAAAACATCTGTAGTTCTCTCTCTCATCTGGTCAAAAGTGAAGAGCTCATATAGACGGGCATCAGGACAGCAGGGAAAAAAAAAAAATCAAGGACAAAACTCAGCAATCCAGTATGGAAAAAAAATCAATAAAAGAATTACCAAGAGTCACCAACTCCTTGTTATATACAATCTAGTACCTTCTGAGCTTACATACAAAAAATACCTCTGATAAATTAAACTCATTTTCACAGAGTAACAAGTCTATTAGTGGATTAAAATGGAAAAGCTAACAATATTACAAAGGGTCAAATGTGTGATCCCTCCATCCCTTTCTACCATGAGACAAAAGTTTCTGCCAGTCTGTCTACAGGGAATGGGTGCTTCGACACCAGCATTAAGGTCTATCCAGAGGGCCTGGAAAGGGATTCCGGGCAAGCACCTTTAGTAAGATAACCAGTATCTGGACAGAAAAGGTGAGAGACAAGACAACGGCAGAGCAAGCTGGAGGTGACAACAAAAGGGTCAAATGCCACAGAATGAGAATGGATGCCTACTGCCAACCAGGTGGGAAGTAAGGAAGTTCATGACCCAACAAGTCTGTGACCTTGGTCTCTGCTGTCTAGATCTCAACAGACAAAAAACAAAACAAAACAAAAACAAAACAAACAAAAACAAACCACAGAGACAATCCTGATTATCCCAGTTCAGCTTCTCTTAGAAGGGACCACACTGCTTCAAGAGCTGGAGATTTCCTGCGCTGCAGCCCCCAGGGCATGATACCCCCTCCCCTAGCGTTCAGGTAGCAGGACCGCCCTGCAGATGACCTTGCCATCCTGTATTTTTAAGAAGGCCCAGCCCTGCTCCACGTATAACGTTTTAGAGTTTAAATGTGTTCACTTAGCTGAAATGGGGCAGGGAGGGGGGCTGGCAGGATGGAGAGACCTAGACTCAGAACTCAGGAGGCCAGTAAAGCAGCACAGGTGTGGCTAATGTGTCTGAGGGGACACAGGTCAAGCCTTCTCACGGAGGAGCTAGAGAAGCTGGATGCACATGCCTTCATCAAGGCACACACAGGCCCTATCCACTGTGATGGACAACAGACAACTGAACGTTCACTGACATGCAGAGACAACCACCAACCTCCACAAGGGGGATTAGGTAACTTTCCCAGTCACCCCATGGGTAGGTAGGGCAGAATTTGAACCCAGGGTCCTGCCCCACGCCATGTGTCTCAACCACATGGGAACAAGAGCAAAGTGACATTTAAGAAACCAAGATTCAGTGTTTACCCTCTCGTCTCCTTCAGCCATTTCAGCCTGCACTCCAGTTTTTCCTTCTCTGTCTGGCTCCTCCTTAGACTTCGGTTTAGGTGTTCTGTCACACAAAACAAAATACATCCACCCCGATCAGCTCAGCGAGCCTGACGCCATTGCAAGCAGCCCCAGCGATAACTATACAGAGTCTCCTCCCAGGACTCAGAGCATGGATTGCCCTTCCCAGCTGAAGGGCAAGTCTTCCCTGCAGGAAACGCGGAAGGCATTTATTACTTCAGAACTCAGGATCTTCAGAAATGCCATCAACATTTCATATAGATGTGGCTGACACACACCAGTAGCTTAAAACAAAAACACACAACAGGATTCCACTGATTTCTTGTAACCTGACGGGAATTCTGCCTGCAGTGGAAGAAGACAAGTGTCTGGCCCTGAGGTCACCCCGTAGAGGTTCACAAGAGCTGGTCTGATGTGCAGTCGGCCCCAGCAACCATAGAAAGCCAGCTATCCACATGGTATCTTGGCTTCAGGACCCTGCCACCCCATCTGGATGTTCTGACCACCCCGAGACAAAGGCCCAGTCGCAACATTTACTTCAGCCAACTGGATGTCAACAGAGGCTTGAAGTGCTTTCCACCTCTGCCCGCACACTCTGCCACTGCCACAAAAGCACACCCAGGCTGGCCACGTCATGGAGCATCACACCCACCAAGCCTGGCCAAGATCAGCTGACAGTCACCAAGATGCAGACTCAAAAGCTAAATAAATGCTGTCTTAAGCCACTGGCCCTTAGTGGCAGTTTTGTTACACAGTGTCTCTGCAGCTGTAGGTGAGGAACACAGCTGCTCATTCAGTGCCCTTTAACACCACCTGACAAACTGCTTCCTGTATGACCACCACTGAGGAAGGGCCTGGGGTCCAGATCAGCTGAGGTCAAGTGAGTCCTGCTTTCACTATGGTGGTCTGACCTTCCACAAGCAGACCCACCCAAACACATGTATAACTTACACACCTGATGCCCTGCCCGGTCCACTCTTTACCAGAGCACTTATTTTAGCAATTAAGTTTCACAGCAGAAAGTACAAAGGCATGTTAACTATACTTACGGTTCTTTGGTTTGACTTCTGAGCCTCTTTTCTTCCTGGTGGGCGGGGGTGGGGGGCGCGGAGAGAAAGAAACTAGTTAGTTTTCCTTCACTTAGACCTGATTTTTTTGGGAAGATTTTATTTATTTGAGAGAGAGAGAGAGTGTGCACGTGCGCAAGCACATGCAAGCACACGGGGAAGGAGCAGAGAGAAAGGGAGATAATCTCCAGCAGACTCTGTGCTGAGCCCAGAGCCCAACACGGGAGCTCGATGCCAGGAGCCTGAGATCATGACCTGAGCTGAATCTAAGACTCGGATACTTAACTGACTGAGCCACCCAGGTGCCCTGCCCTGATCTTTCTGTAAGTGTTCCGTGGAAATAAAACCTAAAGTAATCCTATAGTCTAGCTGGTGGGAGTAAAGATCGCCTATCTTCAAGATAGCGTTTATTTCTGGTGGGGTAAGCTGGCAGGAGTCGCAGGATCTAAGAGTTCTATGATCCCAGTGTTTTACCTTTACCTCCAAAATCCTCTAACACCTGTCATCGGGAAGTGTGGACAACCTCACAGACAACCAGGAACCTATAATAACAGCACAAAGCAGGATGGCCCCCTCTGAACAAGTGCTCTAGCTCACTGACAGCACATCATTTTGAACCTGAGTTTAAAGAGCTAAACACATCCCTCTGGAAAACACTGAGTTGTATTCAGCCTCAAACTCCACATTTTGTGAAGAGACCACAAGGGTTGGGGATGTTAAGAAACACATCGCAGACCATTCTACTACAAAAAGAGATACTGGGAGTCTGACCACAGACAAGGAATTTCAATCCCACCCAAAGCTCCTTTGGATGGTGGTCAAACAAGCCCACTACAACTGCCTGTACTCAAATGAGCTTGGAATGTTCTAACTATAACTGCTGTCTAATTTTAACTAGTATCAGGGTAGGAAAGGTGATCAGTTAAAGGCTAGCTTTAAGGACCAAATGGTTCAAGAATGATCATACATCTTAGCTGCTCCCCCACTAGAGCAATACTGTATACCCATCCTTTAAGAGCTCTGTTCCCAATAACAGCAGTAACTCGTCAAGTTTGTAAGAAACTTCTAATCGAGGCCTTGACAGGACACAAAACAGGACCAGATATTGCTCCATCCCCCACGATCGCTCAGTGTTAGCAGTTTATCATACAGGGAACACTGTCTAATGGTAAGGCTTCCGGTATTGAACCGCCATTCCTTCTCCTACCCCCTCCAAGGGGTTCAGGTAGCACAGCTCTATTTCACAGAACCTTAAACTCTGATTTTACAAAAAAAACTGTAGGTCCGGGGAAGATGGGGTGGGGCGGGAGGGGAAATCTGGTCCGACCTTAGTTAAGAATACAACTTAGGGGTGCCTGGTAGCTCAGTTGGTTAGGCATCTGTCTTCAGCTCGGGTCGTGATCCCAGGGTCCTGGGATCAAGCCCCACATCAGACTCCCTGCTCAGCTCAGCGGGGAGCCTCCTTCTCCCTCTTCTACTTCTGCCACTCCACCTGCTTGTGCTCTCTCACGTGTTCTCTCAAATAAATTCTTAGAAACAAAAACAAAAACAAAAAAACCCAAACAAACAAAAAAAACCCCACAAAAAAAAAACAAAAAAAAAAACCTACAACCCCCCAAAACAAAAACCAAAACCACACAACTTAAAGTGGGGGTTGCTCAGGTGGCTCAGTCAGTTGAGTGTCCAACTCTTGGTTTTATTTTGGCTCAGGTCATGATCTCAGGGTCCTGAGTTCAAGCCCCACATCAAGCTCCATGCTCAGCGCAAAGTCTGCTTGAGAGATTCTCTCTCTCTCCCTCTGCCCCTCCCCCGACTCAAGCTCTCTAAAATAAATAAAATCTTGAGGAAAAAACCCCCCCAACTTTATATCTGGATGCTGCTATAGAATTTCAGCACCACACGTGTTTGAAAATTACATTTCCACAAAGACTTGGTGAATGAAGGAGGCAGATGGGCAAGGGCATAAACCAAAGTTCTGCAATTGATGAAATAGGGTCCAGCTGACCCCCAAGCCCAACACTGGTGTGCTTATCACCATACCCATATAACCCCCCTTCCAGGTAATGAACAACAAAACAAGGGAGTTTGAAAAGCATTTTGGCTAAAGTCAATGTCATTTTGATTAGAATAAGTCATTTTGTTCATACAGGCTCCCCACTCCCCGTGATCCCCTTCCTAAAACCAAATGGGACTCAAAGATTAAAAAGTACAATCGACAAACTTGGATGTGACCAGGCTTTACTTTTTCATCTCTTTCTTCCTCTTCTTCCATGTGTGTTCCAGGTTTTACTCTTTCCGGTTCTTCTGCAGGGAGCGGTCTAGCAACTCTGTCAAGCAAAGTAGCACACACCCCAAGGGTGACTAACCCAAGCTCCTCCCCTGCAAGCAGTTTTCATAGGTCCTTCTCTTCCTACCCAAGAAAGCAGTCTTCATCTCAGAACCTTGAAAGGCACATACTACTTTAACACTTAACAGGACCTTTAAATCTGGTTCTGACAACTGCCAGTTGCCCTCAATTCATTCTTTGCAATGAGAATTCTACATGAATTGAAGGTTAATAATCTGACCCCAAATTCAGCATTCTTAAGCCATCTATGGTCGCCATGGCAACTCACAATAAAGCTCCTTAAAACTCTTCAGAAAAGTCATTTCAGTAATGAAGATTGCACGTTGTACAGAAAATACGTGTTAATTTTTCTTACTGTTCTCTGGATGTAACTCTCCGTCTTTTTTCCTCCTGTGTGGAGAGAAGGGAAGAAGACACGAATATTCATTTCAAAGAAGATCAAAATGAAAAGCATGGGTGAGAAAGCATTCACTACATTTGATGGAGTTCAACATGGCAGAGGATCTGGGTTTGGGGGAAAAGATCTGGGCAACCATCAGTCTGGTAGTGATGTCCCACCGCCCTCAAAATAAAGGAGAGGCCCAGGAGGTGGTCCAGCACATGTCCAGATACCAGCTTGTCTAGTGACGCTATGTAAAAGAACCAAAGGTCCTCCACCTCCTGTCAGGAATTCGTCAGCATTAGAAAAAAACAGAATAGTAATCTGAGAGTCACATCAGCAAGTAAGAATGACAGCCTCAATGGACACCAGCTCCTCTCGGATGAATACCCTAGCGCACCCTATCCCTACATTCACGCTATTTGCAATCTCCAGGATATCTATATATGTTTAAAAGGGATCAAAATATTGTGATAAAATAGATCTGTACCTTGTATGAGGTGGAGGTTACAGCAGTAATCTACACATTCGAGTATATACACATACATGTGAAAACTGGTAAGGTCTAGATTATACCAATGTCAGTTCCTGGTTTTGCTGTTGTGTCAGTTAATAGGAGCAGCTACCATCAAAGAAAGTTGGGTAAGTTACACAGAACCTCACAGTATTCTACTATTTGAAAAACATAGGAAAGAAATCTGTATGTGTATATATGGAAAATTCTGCCTCCAGGCTACCTTCAGACTGGAGCTACATCTGCTCCTCCCTAAGTCTCCAGCCTGTCGGCCTGTCCTGCATGTTTCACAGCTGCCAGCCTTAAGCCCATGAGCCGATTACTTAAAATTAATCTTACACACATACACAGTCTACTGGTTGTTTCTCTAGAGAACCCTGATTTTATACTAGTATACTAATACATTTTCTCTCTCAAACAACATAGAAGAAACTGAAATCCTCCCCTTCCCCCCCACACCGAAGTTCAGGGAGAAGGGAGATCAATGCACCAAACATCCTTTTGTACTACTTAGAAGTTTTACTAAATGCATGTAATACCTGTTTTTAAAACAGTAAATTTTCCAAACTTTAAATTGACTAAAGTAAGATGATCTCTGTATAATGACTTATGTGACCAATACCATCTGACACCACCGGTTTGGTACACGAAGTCTTACTCTGGACTATTGGAACAGACTGTTTTTACAAGTGTTCATCCACAAAGCCCCCAGGCCTTGCACAAACTCAAAAAATGACATATACGTTTGAAAAGAGAGATGAAAAGGCTATGTGAGCCTTCCAAAAGGTTAGGGTACAAGAAGCCACTCAAAAACAGATGCAAGTGGGAAAGAGCTATTCGTATTACAAGAGCCAGCCTGCTTCTGTCTGTAATGCTTTTTCCTAGGAGACAAGAGGCTTGGCCACTGATCTGAAAAAGTGGTTCCCCATGCCTCAGTTTCCCACTTAAGAGTGGGTAACCCAACTAAACTATAAATATCTGAATAAAGGTTATGAAGAATAACATCAAGTTTCTAAAAATAGAATCAGTCTGTCTTACAAGAGGATGTCAAGCCTACCTCAATGCTAGGGGTGGTCCAGTGACACCTGCGTGACCCCTCAATCCGGCTCCTCACCCAGAGCAATTTTACCCCTCACCCCAATCTGGCAGTATCTAATGATGCTTTTGGTAGTTACAACGGAGAGGGGAGAGGGAGGTTACTATTGGCGTCTACTGAGTGGAGGTCAGGATGCTGCTATGTCCTACAACCCATAGGGACGCCACTTAGGCCAAGTGTGAAGTCAGAACTATCAGCAAATGTACCAAAAGAAGGCAGAGTGAAGAACCTGAAAACGCCAGCCCTACCTGGTCTTTTTCTTCTTCAGGAGAATCATCCGATTTCGCTTTTTCCTGCTCTTCCTCAGGTTTCCGTTTGGCAGGGCTGTCAGAAACAGGAAAGCCAACTGTTAGCTCAGCCAGACACCAGACCTCCAACAGGCATGACAGGACTTTATTCCTCCCTCCCAAAAGCAGCCTCTTCAGGACAGATTCAAGTCATGGGTGCCTTACTCCCTCCAAGGAAATGCCCTTACTGCCAGGATATCGAAAGAGGCTTCAAGTTTAATGTTTGAGTGACAGGTCAGAATACCACCATTTTGCAAACCTAAGAAATCATGGATCTAGATGTTGATCAACAGCTGTTGGCATCACAGAAGAAACCCCACAGGCCTCTAGATGGGAAGACATGACACCATCTATGAAAAAGTCTCAAATAATCAAGCTGGAAACTGCTCAAGCTTCTAGACCTAACTACCAGTTTACAAGAAACATAAGACAAGGAAGACATTAGCCACCACAAGGATGCAGTTAGCTAGACCTAGAAACTCTATTGGACAAATGAACTAATTTCTTCAAATAAATGGCAAGAAAAGAGGAAAGAAATCTGCCATTTGAAAGGCTTACAACAAATCAAGTGAACACAATTTGCCACACACGAGGAAACACAGACACTGGCTATGTATCTGACAGTCAGGAATTATTATGCTTTATAAAGCACAAAAATATTAGAGTTAGGTTTTATCTTTTTAAAGAGACTGTTTGCTACATGTTAACATTTTATTCATATTTTGCTAGAATTGCTAAAAAAAAAAAAAAGAGAAAGACCAATTTTATCATCTAGAAATATACTGAAATGACACGTCTGGGAGAGGTTCCAAAGTAATCCAGTTGGGAGAGTGTTTATGGGGTACAGATGAAAAGATGGCCAGCTGGTAACTGCTGACACTGGGTGACAGGTACCTGAGGCAGGGGTGGCGGAGTTCATTTTACTATCATGGCTAGTTTTGTATGTATTTGAATATTCTCAGAAGAGTAAGAATACAGGTGTTGAGAAATGCTCTTCATCAGTACGTAATGAAAACTGCAAGATGAAAACCTATGCAATGTGGAACTCAAAACTGCTAAATCATACCCTATTAATTCCATTCCTGTTTACCAAAAACAATTTGCCCAGAGAAAAGATGGCTGTCAATTCATTATATACTGACCCCCTTGCGAAATGAGACAGGATGGTGGTCTGCCTGGTAGTTTGCCTTGTAATCCTGGGGCTAGAAGAAGAAGCTTCAGCTGTTTAAAGAAAAAAAAAAAAAAAAACGGCACCATGAATAAAGAAGTTCACAAATACAGTTCTTCGGCATTACGAAGCTAGTGCAGAGAATCAGGTTCTGAAGATTAAGTACCTTCTCTTTTTATTCCAACCAACAATAGTCTTGATAAAGGTAGCAGTTAGCACCTGCCAGTTTGCTGAGCCATGTTACTGGAGCCCTTATTTGAGGGGCCAAAGACTGAACCAGAGAAGGAGACAACTTCCTCTTATATTATCAAAAGATGAAGTGGCCAAGAACCTGACCTGCGCTAAGTCCCACACTCTTGTATGTTTTTAACAATTCCAGAAGAGTTACTTCAACTACAAAGGAGTCTATACATTTAGCTTAAATAGGTATATAACTTAGAAATAGTATTAATACTTCCTGTTACCGTATACATCCTCAATTTAAGCTATGTTTTGGGATCTCCTGCTCTACACTTGGGAAAGAACAAATCTGAAGAAGTATATACATCTAAACTAATTAGGAAGTATACACAAGAAACAAACCAGAAGGTACTGCCCCGGGGGGACCAATGGCTCCAAGTCTGGTACCACGTAAGAGGACAGCTAGTCTCCACCAAAATTAAATAAGTGGTCTTACACTTGGTCTCTCCATCGGACTTGCTTCTTCTGGGCGTGGAAAGTTTGGAAACGGGTTTGGGGGATTTATTTTCCTCTGTCATTCCCACTCTGCGGTCCTCACCACTTGTCTGGCTCCCGTTTTCTAGACATCCATTCACTTCCCGACTGAAAGCATGAGCTCCATTCTCCAAGGATAAATCTTTATTTAAAAGGGATTTGACTTTAGCCAGGTAGCCCTCCTATAGCAGGAAAGGATAATTTAAGTAGCAGTGAATGTAAACAAGTGGCAATAAGAGAATAAGGAAACACGCATTTCCTTTACAAATACTGGGTAACAAGGAGAGATGGGGATTATTCTGCCTCCCTGGTCACATGGGAGTTACATGGGAGGAGACGTTTTCTAGATGCCAGGATGCTGAGAACTGACTTACCTCCGATAATTCTTCTTTACGTAATTTGGTTTCCAAGTCACATAACTGATTCTTTATTTCTGTTTGCAGAAATTCATGCAAGAGATTCAGTTTCTCCTTCACACATTCCTAAGGGAAGGATATAGGTTTAGATGTCCCCAAACTCCCAAGTCACTAACGGACTAATACAGATAGTGAAGCTGCCTGGTCACGAAATACTGACTAAATGGCAGGCAATGCTGACTCAGCCTGAAAAACTGAATATTCACAAGACATATTTGTGATGTTTCCATCAAGATCACATCATACCATCTCCAGAGTGGTGAAAAATGGGAAGATTAGGAGGTGTGATAGAGACATATAACAGTGTATTAGAAAAAACTGTGCTTTTGAGAAATGTGACCAGGTCAAGTTACAATTCAGAATGGATGGTGTGGAACCTAGATTGAGAAACTTATCAATGAGTTACCAAGAGATTAGCAGCACGTTAACACAGAACATTAAGAATGATATCTAATGAAACATGAGAGACTATGGACTATGAGAAACAAACTGAGGGCTACAGAGGGGAGGGGGGTGGGGGAATGGAATAGGCCGGTGATGGGTAGTAAGGAGGGCACATATTGCATGGTGCACTGGGTGTTATACACAACTAATGAATCATCGAGCCTTACATCGAAAACCGGGGATGTACTGTATGGTGACTAACATAATATAATAAAAAATCATTATTAAAAAAAAAAAAGAATAATATCTAAGTTATCCTCAAAACTACGGAAAAAAGCCAGGGTGCACCTGAGTGGCTCAGTCAGTTGAACGTCTGATGAGGTTTCAGCACAGGTCATCATCTCATGGGTTGTGGGATCAAGCCCTACACTGGGCTCCGTGCTAAGCGGGGCATCTGCTTGAAGATTCTATTTCTCTGCCCCTTCCCCCAACTCGCACACACAAACACTCTCTAAAATAAAATAAAATCTTAAGAAAAAACCTATGGAAAAAAAGCTTACTCCACTTAAACTTTTTATGAGCCACGAAGTATCTGTCAAATAGTAACATTTGGTAATAAAATTTAAGGTGGCGATTACCTTTTCTGTTAGGCTATCTCTTTCCAAATCTTTGAGCCTGTGGGAAGAAAACAGGGGAGAAAGAAAGGCAATTATGCAACTCTTTAAGAACGAAAACCACAGTTTTAAAGAACTTTGGAAATAAATTTGACAGGTAGGAGTGTCAGGGAAAAAAAACAAAAACAAACAAACAGGGGCGCCTGGGTGGCACAGCGGTTAAGCGTCTGCCTTCGGCTCAGGGCGTGATCCCGGCATTCTGGGATCGAGCCCCACATCAGGCTCCTCTGCTATGAGCCTGCTTCTTCCTCTCCCACTCCCCCTGCTTGTGTTCCCTCTCTCGCTGGCTGTCTCTATCTCTGTCGAATGAATAAATAAATAAAATCTTAAAACAAAAACAAAAACAAACAAACAAAAAACCACCATGGTGGTTTTCTCCTACCCGTGAGCTAGAAATCCTACTATAATGCCTGTAGTGGTCATTAAGAAGTCACTTGTGATCTGAATGAGGTCCCCCCCCACCACCACCCTTTAGGGTGCAGTTTTTCTGATGTTGAGAGAATAGAGGAGCTCTATAACAGTATTATTTCCAAAGGAACTAGGAAAAATGGAGGCAGGCCATATACTTGGGGTCCACCTGTTAAATGACCTACAGGTGGTCTTCCTCTAGTTGGTCTGGCAAGACCCCATGAAACGGCACACCACAAGGTGGCCGGTGTTAGAAGGACTGGGCCAGGGTCATAAGATGCTATGGGGAACAGCCAGCTAACATTTCCAAAGGCCAGGGTGGGGGTGGCACCATTCTAATGAGGAACATAAGAAAAGGAAGTAGGGGTGCCTGAGTGGCTCAGTCACTTAAGCATCCTACTCTGAATCTCAGCTTAGGTCTTGATCTCAGGGTTGTGTGTTCAAGCCCTGCACTGGGCTTCACACTGGGCGTGGAGCCTACTTAAACAAACACATACAACAACAACAAAAGGGAAGTAAAGGCATCTGGTGCAGCAGGGAGTACCCACACTCAGGGGTGACAGGTGAAGTGAGAAGAGTTGTTGGCTGGCACCTCACTAGAGAGCTCTTCCTTTGGAATGTTTATACCTAATCCTTCAGGAGTGCAGAATTGTTATGAGTTTGGCTGAAAAAGCACAGCCTGATATGATCACTGAAGATTAGCGTCTTGCCTCTCTTTTTGGGGGGAAGGTGGGGGGAGAAGAGTCAAGGAACAAGAGCAGAAGACACTGATGAAAGGGAGGTGAGTGGACAAACTGTGATTCCTAGGCTGGGTGCCAACTGTGGACAGTGTGGGGAGAACAGGTCTAACCAGCTGGGTTAACATCAGTCACTGGAGAAGAAGTGCCCAGGCCAGGGACAGGCCTCTACCATCTCTGGACACTCCCACCAAGCACCCATACATACAACGTACTCCAGTATCACTAGCCAAAAGGGCAAGAACAGAGGTCTCCCAGGCTGGTTTTTCCAAAGAGCAAATGTGAGCAGCAAAACCAGGAATGCAAGAAATAGGCTTTGCTGGACTAATGTCACACAGAGGCTGCTCGGAGGGCATGTGGGCCTGCCTCCAGCTTTGATCCCCACCACATCTGTAGGTACCTTCTGTATGCCAAGCCCTGTTCCAGGCAACGAGCTGGGTCATGGGATGCAGGGACTGCCAGGCAGCGACCTTCAGACCTGAGTGGTCAGGAAAGGTCTTTCTACGGAAGACCCCAACTGCAGACACAGTAGTAGTATATGCTATATATCCTACACACACACACACACACACACACACACACACAGAGTACACGCAACCCCTTCAAAGTCATTGTACCCTCGAAGTAACTCAGGTCTGGGAGAGCCAGATGAGAAGAGCTGCAGAACTCTGTACGCACAGCCAGAGGCACACACGCTGCTGCAGGAGCCTCCCATCGGACTTTGCAGTCATTCTACTCACAAAGCCATGGCAAAACACGGCCCCTTGATCCTGAGGTTACCTCAGGTGTTGAGGACAATGCTCAGCAGACTATGAAGCCCTTCAAAGTACCCTTTTCACAATGCTGACAACTACCCATCTGGACACAAATTCCGTCGACCTCTCCCATGAATTGGGATTGTTTAGCCTGGCAGAGTGGGACAAAAACTCTTCAGAATACCTAAAATGTCTTGCCCTGTGAAGATGGATTATAACCTGCCTGGCCCGAGATAGGAAGGTCAGAGCCCAGGGCAGGCACTGAGGAGCCAGAAGTGTGACAGGGAGGAGACTGGTCAGGGCACCTCCCCCGACACCCCGGCTTTCACCGAAGAGTCCATCCCTTTCCCCGCAAAACTGAGGCTGGCACCACCTCACATCTGCTTTACATTCAGGGCCAGGAGGATTAGAAACAGACGTGAAGGACCAGGTAGAATACTCAGAACAGCAGCCATGTTCTAAGAGATAAAACCTTAGCTCCCCTCCAGCCCAAGATCCCATGATTCATTTCTAGTTGCTTCCCTCACAGTCCTATAAGGGAAATAAAATATAACTGAAGGAATAAAGCAAATACAGTTCAAACCTGAGGGCTTCTGAAGAGCAAGGGTATAAAAAGCATCAGAAGGACTAGCCCAGGGGAGAAGAGCGCTCAGTGGGAATGGAGCAGGGGAGCTGCCCAAACAGGAGCATTACAGTGGGGGAGCAGGCTCAGTACGCCCAAGAAACCCACACAAGTCAGGCTGGGTGCCAGTCTGAGGGAGGTCAATAACATCAGGCTAAAAAATTGATTTTGTTCCATAGTTAAACCACTGAAGGAATCACGGGGGTGGAGGGGGGCGGAGGAAACCGACATCAGAGAAATGTTTTAGGAAAATTAATCTGAAAAAATACATAATGTAGATTAGACAGGAAGAGATTACAAGATGTTAAATCACTCTTTAACACCCTAAACTAGAAATGCTGGTCTGTAATACGATTCAGCAGGAATGGAGACCACACTAGAGAAGTTACAGAACTTCATTAACGCTGCCTCTTGTAACTGGCCACATGGCAGATGGGGTAGGGCTATAGATGGTATCTGTGGTAGGCAGGGTAATGAGTCCTTCCCAAAAAAAGACGTCCATGCCCTAATCCCCCAGAACCTGTGAATATGTTGCCTTACTGGCAAAAGGGACTCTGCAGATGTGATTAAGGTTATAGCCCTTGAGATGGGCAGATTATCCTGGATTAGCCAGGTGGGCCCAAACTAATCACTTAAATCCTTAAAAGCAGGAAAACTTCCCAGCTGCATTTCAAGAGATGTGACTAAAGAAGGGTGAGAGAGAGATGTGACGTGAGAACTAGCTTTACTGACTTTAAATATGGAGGCAGTGGGCCATGAGCCAAAGGATACATCACCTCCAGAAGCTGGGCATGGTTAGAGCCAGCAAGAGAAGAGGGACCTCAGTCTTACAACCACAAGGAACTGAATTCTGCCAACAATCTGAAAGAGTGGAGAAACATTCTCCCCTACAGCCTCCGGAAAGGAATGCAGCCTGCTAACACTATTTCATCCAGCGAGACCCATACCAGATTTCTGACCTACAGAATCGTTAGAACAAATTTAGGTTCTATTTAAACCACTAAGATAACTTGTTATGGATGCAATTAACAACTAATGCAGATCAGAAATTGAGAACGTTCTGGTAGGGGAAAAAGTAAACCGCCCCTGAGTGTGAAGAGTGACATCTCCGTGAACAGTAGCTCAGTAGCTACTAGATGGCTATTCAGCAGCTAGAAATTAAAACTGGCTCTCCGGAGAGGCATCAAAACTGATGTGAGTCCTGTCCAGCTGAAAGGACTTGTAGCAGCTGGGCCTAGGACTGGAAGAGATAAGGGTCCAGGAATGAAAAAAAGAAAAGGGGGGGATGGGAGGGGGATTCAGGGAAGAGAGAGGCTCCCTGGTAGTAAACAGCATCACAAAAACCAGGGATAGAAAGGATTAAAAAAGCAAGATACCAAGAGATGAAAGAGGACAGAACACCACCGCAATCCTTGAGAAGAATGCCTGATCAAGAGTAGGACTGGATACCTGGCACAAAAGTGAAGGTGGCCTCAGAAGGAACAAGTCTAGACCATTCTACAAGAAGCCAAAGAGGAAGGTTGGAATGATAAGCAGGAATACACATCATCTCTACACGTATACACTGCTACATTAACATCTGCCTCAGTAGCAGATCTGCATGTTGCTACTCTAAATTATGCTCCCCTAATGGAAATGAAATATACAGCTGAGCATGTGATAAGTAGCACAGAAGGTTTTCTTGCAGGGGCTGCTCTGCCACACTTACACCTATCAGCTTAGTTGGTCTTCATAACGCCCAGGTGGCTTCAGTCAGTTAAGTGTCTGCCTTCGGCTGAGGTCAAGATCCCAGGGTCCTCTGATCGAATCCACATCGGACTCCCCACTCAGCAGGGAGTCTGCTTCTTTCTCTGCCCCTCCCCCTCTCGTGCATGCTCTCTCAAAGACAAATTTAAAAAAAACAAAAAACAAAAAACACCAAGAGGTTAAACAACTTAGCCCTACAGCTATGGTAGGAAGGAATTTGAACTCCAGTAGTCTGCACCTCTAGAATACTCCTGCACAGGAGAAACAGAAGAGTCAGATTTGCCCTCTTCAGTACCCAATCGGTGGGAGCCATGGAACTAGAGCTAAGAACTTGAAACCCAGCATAATCTAATCATAGAACCACTAGCAGTTAAAAAAGCCATCACAATTACTTAGGCTAATCAGAGTTGTACAAAGGAGGTTGCTACAATCTGTGTTTGAATCCAGGCTTCATTAAAGGGGAAAGTCTGGCATGCATGCCTTTCAGAGTCTACTCTACACCAAGCTACAGATACAGTAAATAAGGCAAACAAATCACCATCAACTCCAGGGTTGCAAAGGCAACATGCAGGGCACACAAGCAGAATTCAACACCCTTCCTGTTATGGGGGAAAGTGATGGTCTTTCTGAACACAGGCTTAAGGATGAATGGATAGTAGCCAACTTAGGGAAGGGGCAGATAGAGCTCAGTGTCACACTGGCTGCTCTGCATGGTCTCAGGCCCTGAGAACCTAAGGTTTGTATGGCTTGTGAGAAGAGCACAGGATCAATCAGGCAAGTGGACAGGGATTCTGGACTTCAGGACCAGTGCACCAGGCAGTGTGTGGGGCAAGGAAATCATCAGATTCAACTTTTGTAAGAGGATCACAGTTTCCACTTATAGAAAAGACTCGAATAGCAACAGGAAGACCAGTGAGAGATTTATCACTTTGTATAAATGGTGGCTTGGACAGAATAAGAAATATAAGTGGAAAAATGTAGCTCGTCCTGAAAGGCATAATTTTTAGATTTGGGGCATATTATACTTCGAAAACGAAGTTAAAGACTTAAAAACCCAAACGCTGAAAAAACTTTCTGGTATTACTACATATCTAATGGAACTATGTGTTTAAAAAAAGATGACAAATATAGACAAGTTAGCAAAAATGACAGAAAAGCATGAGGACCAGGCCTAGTTTTGTTCCTAGAGTATTCTACTGGACTTAAGTATCTCTTGTGTTATAAGTTATACTCCTAATTTTACACCTCAACTTACAACTCTAAGTTTAAGGGAGTGTCGAATGCCATGTTTATGTATTTTGTACACTGAAATTCAAAATGTAAGAGAAGATGTTGAAAGTCCTAGAAGCAGACAATTTCAATGTCCACCCCATGGTCTAAGGCAGAAACCCAAAATTCTGCACCTACAGTAGGCAATTCTGGTTCAAAGTAATATGGAACCTACGGTTAATGGTGGATGGTAGAACTCACCTACGAGCATTCAAATTCAGCCAAACACTTGCACTGGCCCAAGAAAACTCCTAAGCCAGTGGCTTGTTCAAAAACCCTAGTTGGAAGGAAAGCTTTTGGCAAGAAGCAGACATCAGCAGGAATCCTTGCTTCCTCATAGTAAACTTCTACAAGCATCCACTCTTAAGAACTCTTGAGGATTAAATGAGAAAATGTCAAGTGTAATATACAACTAGTGACTGATTGGCAGAACTGAGAAAAGCTAGATTAGCCAAGAACGACGCTAACACGTGGGACTTTATGTGCTAGGCATATTCTCATTTCATCCAGTATCAGTTTAAAGCCCATGTTAGTGTGGTCCACAGTTACAGCCTGTTTATGACACTTGCCCAAGGTCAAACAAGCCAGTGGAGATGAGAGTTCCCACCACCAGAGTAAAGAAGACTGCGGCCAAACATCTCTGTTGGGTCTAACATCACCAAGCCAGGGACTTCCGTAATTCCATTTCAAGTCCTATCTTGGGAGGATAAAGATAGGGATTCTTCAGCAAGACACACCCCCTCTGTGATTAAGAAGTGGTCTGAACCTTAAACACCTGGTAGGGAGCCCCAAATACCACACCCCCATACACACACACCCACACACTCCAACTCCAAAACCCCAAAAGGCTGGCCTAGCACAACCATAAGAAACAAACACAGGGAAATAGGGAAATGGCAAACCAGCTCACAAATCCGGTTGAAGCGTTCATGCCTGGTCAAGGTTCCAGTGACTAGTGTTCCAAGGAGTGCCCATTTTCAGGAGTGAAATTGGTGCCCTTCACAAATAGGGGCCCAGTATTCTTGCCCACGACCCACCTGCACAGAATTGCCACAGCCAGTCCCGACATGAACTGCTGTGCAACACACGCACACACAAGAAACTGCGGCCATTTGTGTGAAGCGCACGCACACACACACACACAGAGCCACTTATGTGGAGCACACACAACCTCGCAGTCACTTGTGTGACACACAGGCACACACACAACCCCATGCCCACTTATGTCACGCGCGCGCACGAACACACACGAAACTGCAGCCAGTTCTCGCTAGCAAGGCTTCCTTGACGCCCATGGCTCATAGGCACAGATTTACTGGAAAAGACCATTCAGCCTTCATGCTGCCCGAGCCCTAGTCCTGCGCTGCATGGTGAGAGTTCCTTCCAGAACGCGACTTCCCCAGCAGTCCGAGATGAAGGAAGCCCCCCAAAGAAGACGGGGGTCGCAAACCTGAGCCGGCCGCGCCCGGGCCCCGAGAGGCGACGTCTGTCTCTGGAGGCCGCCATCGGGATGCGCTGCGAGGGGTCCCGAGGGGGGGGGCCCCAAATACCCCCAGGGACCGGATCAGCCCGACCCCCCAAGCGGGCCGGGCACCGGAAGTGGAGGCCGAAGTGCCCGAGCCGAGGGGTGTCCTGAGGCCGCGGGCTGCCCACTTCCTGCGTGACCAGACTGGCGGCAGGAGCCAAGCCCGTGGCTCCTCCAGGCAGGGGATCCCCGAGGAGAACCCAAAGCTCGCTCTACTTTGAGATCAGAAGTGACCCCAAGTTTCTAGTCACCAGGGAACTGTGAGGGGCCTCGGCCCATTTTGGCGCCAAACGGCCAGGGGTGCGCGCGACCGGAAGTGCCACCCTGCCCGCGCCAACCGCCGCCGTGCCGTCCCGCGCATGCGCGCCCGTCTGTCAGCAGCGGCCACGGGCTACGAAGAGGGGAAGCAACCCCCCCCACCCCCAACGCCGTGCCACTTCTCCACCCCACCCCATCCCCCCGCCCGAGTTCACAGACCCCCGCAGCACCTACCGCCTACGGACATCATCGGGCAGTGAGATGGCTCGTGAGGCCAGCGTGGGCACCCGGGCCGGGGCGGTGCGGGCAGGCATCTTGGAAACTGCAGCAGAGACGGCGGCGCCGGCGGCAGAGGCAGCCCTGGCTTTTCGCGCGGAAACCAATGGGGAGGGGCGGTGAGCTGAGGCGGCATGTACCATCTCGGCCCCGACGTGGGGGAAGGCGGGACGTACCATAGGGAGAGAGGCCAGACCATGTGCGGGCAGATACACTGGAGCGGTTCGTGCTCAGAGGCCGCGCAGGCGCGAGATGGGCGCACACCCCCGCGTTGAGTTGTGGGCTCGTCCAAGCTCCGCCGTTTGCTGGGAGCCCTGCCTGAGACGTTCATTCATTCATTCATTCCTCCTAGTATGCTGGGGATAAAACAAGGAGCATCCCCACACGGCTCCAGCATGTGGGCTCTTGGGATTGTAACTGAAGACTTGAACCCCACACCATCTATATGCTCACTATAGTGACCTTGGATAGGTCATTTGGACCCAGCTTCCTTTTCATCTTTGAAAAGGTGCTGTTCGCGGAAAATCTTGAGGACGCACAAACTATACAGCTAGCATCACCAGTGTGGTGAGCCCCGGGCCACTTCCACAGCCTGTGTGTTTAAAAACAAAAAACAAAACAAAACAAAACAAAAAAAACCCCGCCAGAACCTGGGGAAAGGATAGTCTCTTCAAATGGTGTTAGGAAAATTGGGTATCCACATGCAAACAAGTAAAATTGGATACTTACACCATATAAAAATTAACTCAAAATGTATTAAAGACCTAAATGTAGACTTGAAACTATAGAACTCTTAGAAGAAAAAAGGGGGGGGGGGACAGTTTCATAACAGTGGATTTAGCAATGATTTATTGAATAGGACATGAAAGCACAGGCAATAGAAGCTAAAATAGATCAAAATTTATGCACAGCAAAGGAGTCAACAAAGTGAGAAGGCAACCTATAGAATGGAGAAAAAATTGCAGACCATGTATCTGATAAGGTATTAATATCCAGAATAAAGAGCTACATCTCAACAAAGGTAACAACCTGATTTTAAAGATGGGCAAACAATTTGAATAAACCATTCCCTAAAAAATACACAAATGGCCAACAGGCATATGAAAAGACACCCAGCATCACTAATCAGGGAAATGCAAATCAAAACAACAATGATATGTCACCTCACGCCCATTAGAATGGCCACTATCAAAAAACTTAATATATATATATATGTATATATATATAATTATTATTATTAAATATATATAAATTAAATATTATACACACACACAAATAAGTGCTGGCAGGAATGTGGAAATTAGCATCCATGTGTACTACCAGTGGGTATGTAAAATAGTACAGCCACCATGGAAAAGAGTGGAGGTTCAACAAAAGGTTTAAAAATGAAATTACTGGGGGCACCTGGGCGGCTCATTTGGTCGAGCATCTGCCTTTGGCTCAGGTCATGATCCCAGGGTCCTCGGATCAAGCCCTGTGTCAGGCTCCCTGCTCAGCGAGGAGTCTGCTACTCCCTCTCCCCCTGCCCCTGCTCTCTTGTCCTCTCTCTCTCTCTCTCAAATAAATAAATAAAATCTTTAAAAATAAAAATAAATAAAAATGGAATTACTATATGATCTAGCAATCCCACTTCTGGGTATATATTCGAAAGAATTAAAAGCAGGATCTCGAAAAGACATTTGCATACCCTTCTTCACTGCAGCATTATTCACAGTAGTCAAGAGGTGGAAGCAAATGAAATGTCCTTGGAAAGACGAAGGGTGAAGAAAATGTGGTATATACAATGGATTACTCAGCCTTAAAAAAGGAAATCCTGCCCTTTGTGACAACCTGCAAGAACCTTGAGGTCATGATGGTAAGTGAAGTAAGCCAGTCGCAAAAAGACAAATACTGCATAATTCCACTTATCTGAGGTATCTTCTAAAGTAGTCGAAGCCTCAGAAAGAGAAAGAACAAAGGGGGTCTGGCTGGCTGAGTCAATAGAGCAGATGGCTCTTGATCTTGGGTGAGTTCAAGCCCCACACTGGATGGAGAGATTACTTTAAAAAATAGATAATAGGGCGCCTGGGTGGCTCAGTCGGTGAAGCGTCTGCCTTCAGCTCAGGTCATGATCCCGGGGTCCTGGGATCCAGTCCTGCATCGGGCTCCCTGCTCAGTGGGGAGCCTGCTTCTCCCTCTGCCTGGTGCTCCCCCTGCTCGTGCTCTCTTGCTCCCTGTCAAATAAATAAAAATCTTAAAAAATATACAAATAGATAGATAGATAGATAGATAGATAGATAGATAGATAAAAATAGACACTAGAACTGCAGAAAAGAAGAACCATGGTGGGGACCAGGGGCTAGTGAGCGGGGGAAAAAGAAAGTAGTTCAGTGGAAACAAATTCAGTTTTACAAGATGAAGAAGTCTCAGAGATCTGCAGCCCAACGGTGGGCATGCAGTTAACACTACTGTACACTTAAAAATAGTTAAAATGGTAAATGTTATGTTTTTCACCACAATAAAAAATAAACCATTAATAGAGGGCAAACTTAAAAAAATTTATCTGCCGCAACAGCAACAAAAAAGCACCAGAACAGTGTTAAAATTACAGTACATTTTTACATTTTCATATTGCAGAATTTATAAGTCAATTTGTTTGTAAATACACACATAAACTAGGTTCCCCCAACAGCCGGTGGGGAAAGATCAGCCTGGCCAGAAGTGTATCTCAGACTGTTTGCAATGGGTTATCCATACAGGGCAGGATCCAGGAAGACTGAAATATTAGTAAGACTAAAATTAATAGCTATTAGTATTTTTAGCAGCACTTACATACTCTACTACTCTCTTCAGAGGAATTCTTTTAACCCTGGGATATTTGTCACAAAGGAGTCTGGCTCAGAGGCTGCTTACCCAAGATCATAGACTAAGTAAGCAGCAGGGACCATGAATCCAAGGGTCTTTAACTCCAGAGCCGGAATGCAAAACAGTGATCCCCAACTGGTCAGTTGTCAGGCCTCCTGGAGGCCCAGAGGCAGCGCTGGGGGAAGTAGATTAAAGAGTAAGAGCAGAAAGGGGGTGGTAGTTAGAAGACCATGTCACCAAGGGAAGGCTCAGGCCCTGTAGACCAGCCAGAAGCCAGTATCTGGGCCCTAACACATCTTAAGATACAGCGTGCTCCCAGGACGGGGGAGAGAGGGGAGATAGACTATAATCCTTTGTCAGGGGCCTTGGCTCCCAGGAGAGCAACTGCATTTAGCTGAGGCGCCATCTCGGTGATTGTCTTTGTAATCCCTTTACTGAGGGATGATTCAACTAGTTTGGCACCTGGGGCAAGGGCTCAGGGACATCAAGATTTGCCCAAGGGATACTGATGGCTCCTGAGTACCTCCAGAGTGACCGGTTAGACCCCTGGAAACCCCTCCCCCACCTAAAACTGGGCTCATCCCTTGAGAGAAGTGAACAGAACTTCCAGAAGAAACCAAGTTCAGCTCTTGCTGGCATTAATTCCGCCTCCACCTCTCAGTCTCCAAAGTAGTGCTCATGAACACCTCAAGTGAAAGACTTATCAGGCCTGAGCTCCCTGCTTTCGAGGCCACATTCCAGCCTTCAGCTGAAGGGCCATACTCCAGAAGCCAGCAGAGGCTACGTGTCGGCCCAACCAAGGTCAGGGCAGCCCTAAGAGCCAGGGCTGGTGGAGAGATAGCCACATGCCTTGAGCCACTCAGTCAGAAGGCCAGAGCTGAGTCACCCACATGCTGGGGAATTAGTCATGGCCGCTGAGCTCTCGTTTGGCCCAGCAAAAGCCTCAGGCGGTGGCAACAAGACTCTAGGCTTCAAAAGGGACACTTTGCCACTCACCCTAGACAGGGGCCGGGCAGGAAACAACAGGCTAGGCCTCTCAAACACTCTCTCTCTCTCTCTCTCTGGGCTCAAGTGTCCAGGAATCAGATCTGGGGAAAACAACTCTGGAGTGTGCTGGGCAGACCCACTTGCTTCTTGCAGGGCCCTTAAACAGGCAGATGGCTTTGTTTGGGTCACAGAAGGCTTGGTACCAAGCCCAGCAGGTTTTTCCTTCAAACAGCCCTCAAATCAGTTTGCTGTTCTGCCCCTCCAAGGACACCACCCCAACCTAGATCATCCTCACTTCTCTCCCAGATGACCTGCCCCGCGTCCTTCCTGGGCTGCCATTCAGGCCTCTCACCACATACCCAGCTATTGAATCCCATGGCAGGGGAAGGAATCTTCTCAGAATCCATCTGATCAGGTCACCTCCTCCCTAACCCATTGAATGAGCCTGAATGGCTTCTCAGTGCTCTTAGAGTAAACCCAACCCTTACGCACTTAGCCCCACCCACATCAGCTGTTACCATCGCTCCTTTGCTTATCCCAGTTGAGCCCCTTCCTGGTCATTCCCGGCCCTTTCCTGCCTAAGACCTGTGGTAGCCAGCCTCCAAGAGGCCCCAACCTTCTTTGCCTTTTGGTATTCATCCCCTTGTGGGGCCTTCTCCCACTTGGAACCAGGGCCAAAGGAATACGGTAGAAGTGAAAGTGCAGGACTTCTGAAGCTGGGTTATAAAAGACATCACACCATCTTGTTTTTGTGGGGGAAGCTACAGCCATATTGTGAGGATGCTCAAGCAGCCGGGTGGTGAGGTCCCAGGGCAAGAGGAACTAATCTGCCAGCCATGTGAGTGAGCCACTTTGGAAGTGGCTCTTCCAGCCCCAGGCAAGCTTTCTGACCACTGCAGCCCTAGCCAATACCTGACTGTACTGTATGAGAGACCCTCAAGCTGGAATTGCTCACTGTGTTCCTCAATTCCCAACTCACAGCAACAATGAGGCATAATACATGGGAGTTGTTCTAAGCCACCAGACTTCGGGTTTTTTTATTCTATAACCACAGGTAATTGTTGCAAGGTTTCCACATTTGCTGTTGCCTTAGCCTGGAAAGCCCTGTTGCGTTACACACCCATTTCTCCTGCTTGGAAAATCTTTAATCCATTCTTTCTATTTTGACTCAACCATCACCTCCTTCAAGGGGACTTTCCTGATCTCCCCCAGCCCAACAGGTGTGTCATACCTCCCCATGACCAACATCTAGTAAAGTGCCCAGGATATAGTTGGCACACAATAAAGACTCATGGAGGGACACCTGGTTGGCTCAGTCAGTAGAGTACGTGACTCAATCTTGGGGTAAGTTCAAGCCCCATGTTGGGCATAGGGATTACTTTTTAAAAAGTTGGGGGGGGGTGCCTGGGTGGGCAGTCAGTTGAGTATCTGACTTCGGCTCAGGTAATGGTCTCAGGGTCCTCATGGTCTCAGGATCGAGCCCTGTGTCTGGATCCCACTCAGCGTGAAGTCTGCTTGTCCCCCTCCCCCTTCCCCTTCCCCTCACCCTCCCCCCATTCATGCACATGCACTCTTTCTCTTTCAAATAAAAATAAAATCTTAAAAAAGAAGACAATGATACCTCATGGAACCCTGCGTAGGTGAGGGTGTAATGCCTGTTCCTCCCCCTCCCAGCAGTAAATGTTCAGTCTACAAACGTTCATCAAAATGACAAATGCACACGTTCTTGTTCAGCTATTCTACTTCCAGAAATCTCGTAAGATTCAGTCATGCACGTACGCAAAGTGAGAAGTGGACGCAGCTATTCACTAAGTTTTGTCTGTAGCAAAAGACTGGAAAGAATCTAGTTCTCCATCAGTGAGATTTAGCTAAAGAAAGTGTATTTCGGGGCGCCTGGGTAGCGCAGTCGTTAAGCGTCTGCCTTCGGCTCAGGGCGTGATCCTGGCATTCCGGGATCGAGTCCCATATGGGGCTCCTCCGCTGGGAGCCTGCTTCTTCCTCTCCCACTCCCCCTGCTTGTGTTCCCTCTCTCGCTGGCTGTCTCTCTGTCACATAAATAAATTTAAAAATCTTAAAAAAAAAAAAAAAGAAAGTGTATTTCATTCACATAGTGACAGATCTCACAGTAACAAAAAACAAAAGGGTATTTTTCCATATAATACCTTAGAGGTTTATTTTTATTTATTTATTTTTAAAGATTTTATTTATTTATTTGACAGAGAGAGAGAGAGCCAGCAAGAGAAGGAACACAGGCAGGGGGAGTGGGAGAGGAAGCAGCAGGCTCCCAGCGGAGGAGCCTGATGTGGGGCTCGATCCCAGGACTCTGGGATCACGCCCTGAGCTGAAGGCAGACACTTAATGACTGAGCCACCCACACGCCCCTTAGAGGTTTATTTTTAATTGCTAGTAGGAAACAAAGCAAGATGTAGAACGGAATGCATAGTAGGATACAGCTTATGTGGAAAAAAAAGGGGGGGGAGAATTCTGGATATTTACTTGTTTATACATAAAGCCTTGGGAAAGAAACAAGGAATGGTTAACTTCCTGGAGATAAGGAATGTTAACTAGAGGGTAGGAGCTTTGGGCAGGAAGAGGAGTTTTTCGGAAGATTTCTTTGCCTTTTTGGAATGCTGATGCTGGAGCATGTGATTATTTATGTCAAACAAAAACAACTGGCAGAGCAGCAAGAAAAGCCTGGTCTTTTCAATAAATGATGCTGGGCCCATTGTATGGCTATACGGAAGAAGGTAAATCTTGATCTCTACCTCACACCATATACAAAACTCAATTCCAGAGGTCTTCCACATTTAAATGTGAAAGCAAAGTCAAGAAAGCTTTTAAAATAAAATATACAACATCTTTGTGACTTTAGGATAGGCAATTGTTTCTTTAACAGGACCTAAAGCACATTAATCATAAAGGAAAATGTTAGGCTGTATTAAGAGGATTTTTTTTTTATCAAAAGATACCACTAAAAGACAAGCCATAAATATATGTCCACTGACCAAGGACTCATATCTACAATACACAATGAATGCCTTCAAATTAATAGAGAATTATCTGTCTCTTTAAGTGGACAAGAGTTGAACAGGTACTTCACAAAAGAGGATATCCAAATGGCCAAGACTCGTACGAAAAGCTGCTTAACGTTAGTCATCAGGGAAATGCAAAGTGAAACCTCAGTGCAATATCAGCTTACATACACACACACACACATACACACACACACACACACACCCTGGGATGGCTAAAATGAAAAAAGAAAAATTTGCAAGTGCTAAAAAAAAAAAAATGCAAGTGTTAGCAACACCAGAACACTCCTGGAGAAGTCCAAAATGGTATGGCCAATTTGGAGAATGATTTGACAATGTCCAAAGCTAAATGTACCCCTGCCCTAATGACCCAGTAACTCTACTCCTGGAATGAGTGCTTCTATCCACCAAAGGACATGTACAAAAATATTCATAGCAGCTTTGTTCACAATAGCCAAAAACTGAAGACCACTCAACGTCTAACAACAATGAAACAAATAATTACGTATTCATACAACGTAATACTAAACCTAGAGGTCACAGGCTTTTTTCTGGGAAAGGTCAGATAATAAATATTTCAGGACTTGTGGGCCATATTCTCTGTCACAACAATTCTGTGCAGTTGTAAAGTGAAAACAGCCATAGATAATTATGTAACTGAGTGGACACAGCTGTGTTCCAATAAAACTTTATTAGTGGACACTGAAATTTGAATCATCTCATACTATTTTCACATGTCCCACAATGTTGTTCCCCCCCAACAATTAAAAAGTGTAAAAACCTTTCTTAGCTTATAGTTCCTACAAAAGCAGGCTGCGAGGTGAATTTGGCCTTCAAACTATAGAGTTTACAGAACCCTGCTATTCAGTATTGAGAATAAGCACTCTATGTTGGCTAATTGAATTTAAATTTTTGAAAAAAGCACTCAGTAACTCCATGCAAAAATACAGACACATCTCAAAAACATTAGGCCATGTGGAAGAATCCAGGCATAGAGGAGGACCAACCACATGATTCCGTTTATGTAAATCACCAGAGTACTTCTCCCCACTTCTCTAACCCACTTCAAGCTTGGGCCTCCTTGCTTCCTTCCTTAAGACACTTAAGTCCTGTCTTGCCTCGCTCAGCCCACCCCAGGCTTCCCCGGTCTGC
Source organism: Ursus maritimus (assembly GCF_017311325.1). Classification (NCBI taxonomy): domain Eukaryota; kingdom Metazoa; phylum Chordata; class Mammalia; order Carnivora; family Ursidae; genus Ursus; species Ursus maritimus. The sequence goes on along the minus strand of NW_024423786.1, from coordinate 50,112,727 downwards.
CTGAGTCCTGTGGCCACCACCCATCATAGCCCCCGCCCCCCGCCCTAGAGGAAAACAGTGGACGGACCCTGGGGAATCACCCACCTCCTGGAGCACGAAGCGAAAACACACAGCGTCCGCTCCGGAAGTGCAAAGAAAACCTGCCTCACCACACTGAGCAGGAATGAGAAGTGGGCCTTCCTTGGCCATTAAATCGGAGGGACTTCGCGTGAAGCACCTCCTTCCCGGAAATGACCACTAATTAACCACAACTGCCTCTCCAAAGGCAATCACAAGTTATTAAAAGTACCTGGCAAAGAGACGCGACGTGACAGTCTCCAATGAGGGCATTGGGGATGCCTCTAGAAGTTCCTCACACTCCCGACTGTGCCTAGGAGTCCTGAACCAGCCGATCAGGTGGAAGGAGCCAGGAGGGCACACGCGGCTGTACCTCCACCTGGGCAATGCTGACATTTGGGGCCCAATAGTCCTTGGTCACGGGAGACTGTCGTCTGTACGGCACGATGATCAGCCCCATCCCATCTCCACCTGCAGGTGAGGCTAGAAAAATGTCTCCAGACATTGCCAAACATCCCCCCGAGGTTGCGGATCACCCTGGATGAGAGCGATTTCTACGTAGACGGGACAAAGCAACGGCCTTGTCCGAGCCAGTATCTTACAGGCTAAAATCAGCCCCAAGCCAGCACTCTGAAAATTCTAAGTCACGGATGGGTCACATCAGGAGCAGCTCAGAGTAAAGATGCAGAGTCCTGGGCTGGGCATCAGATTCTGCCAGCCCTGGTAGGGTCCAGGAAGCTGTACTCTTCACAAGCTCCCCACTTGTGGAAGTTTCAGAAGCATTATCCCCAGCTTCATTGAGGTGTAATCAGCAACTAAAAGCTGCGTGTAGGGGCACCTGGGTGGCTCAGTTGTTAAGCGTCTACCTTCAGCTCAGGTCATGATCCCAGGGGTCCTGGGATCGAGCCCCACATCGGGCTCCCTGCTCAGTGAGTCTGCTTTTCCCTATCCCTCTGCCTGCTGCTCCCCCTGCTGTACTCTCTCTCTCTGTCAAATAAATAAATGAAATCTTTTAAAAAAAAGATTTATTCATTTGAGAGAGGGAGAAAGCAAGTTGTGGGGAGGGGCAGAGGGAGAGAGAGAAAGTCGTCAGCAGGCTCCGTACCTGGCGCAGAGCCCAACGTGGGGCTTGATCTCAAGACCCTGAGATCACGACCTAAGCTGAAAACCAGGAGTCGGACGTTTAACCAACTGCACCACCCAGGCACCCAGAACTTACTCATCTTATAACTGAAAGTTATGTACCCTTTGACCAACATCTCCCCATTTTCCCCACTTCCCAGCCCCTGGAAACCACCATTCCACTTTCTGCTTCTGTGAGTTCCATTTTTTTAGATTCCACGTATAAGCAAAATTGTACGGTATTTGCCTGTGTCTGGTTTATTTCACCTAGCATTGTGTCCTCCAGGTTCATCCATATTGTTGCAAATGGCAGGATTCTCTTCTTTATGGCTGAATAACATTCCATCGTGATTATGTATATATGCGTCTCTCTCACACATTTTGTTATATATGTAACTTATAAGTATATATGTGGGACATACATATGTATACAAACATGTATATATATCTCCCGTTTTCTTTATTCATTCATCCTTTGATGAACACTTGGGTTGTTTTGGTATCTTGGCTACTGTGAATAATGCTACAACGAACACGGGAGCACAGATATCTCTTCAAGATACTGACTTTTTTTTCCAGTAGGCTCTACGCCCAGCATGGACCCCACCGTGGGGCTTGAACTCATGACCCTGAGATCAAGACCTAAGAGGAGATCAAGAGTCAGACACTTAACTGACTGAGCCACCCAGGCTCCCCCAAGATACTGATTTCATTTCCCTTGGATATATACCCAGAACTGGGGTTATTAGACCATATGGTAGTTCTATGTTTAATCTTATAAGGAACCTGGGTACTGTTTCTCCATGATGGAAACTTCTTAACACTGTATTATATATTTATTTTTATAGACTGTCTCCCCTACTAGAATGTAAGATCTCGGAGGGTAGGAATCAAATAGAGCACTCATATGTATTTTGAGAAGTTGGGTTTCTTTTTTAATAAGCTTATTAAAGCAAAATTTACACGCCTTAAAATTTTCACCCACTAAGTATAAATCAATGGTTTTTAGTAAATTTACCAACTTGTTCAACTATCATCACAATCCACGTGATTTTAGAATATTTCCATCACCCCGATAACAGCCCTCATGCCTGCTCACAGTTAATCCCTATTCCTACCTCCAGCCCCAGGCAACCACTAACCTACTTTCTGTCTCTAAATATTTGCCTCTTATGGACAATAGAACCATATAATATGGGATCTTTTGTGTCTGACTTCATTCACTTAGCACAATTATTTTGAGTTTCATCATGCTATTGTGTATACCAGTATATATGTAATATATACCTCTTTTTTTTTTTTTGCTGAGTTATATTCCATTGTATGGATATACCCCATTTTGTTTCTCCATTCACCAGCTGATGGACATTTAAGTGGTTTCCACCTTGGGGCTATTAGAAAAATGCTATAATGAACATTCACATCCAAGTCTTTGTGTGGACCTAGGTTTTCATTTCTCCTGGGTAGATACCTGGAGTCAAATTGCTGGGTCATATGGCAAGTTTACATTTGCCTTTGTAAGAAACCACCAGACCTGTTTTCCGAAGCGGCAGTACCATTGTACATCTGAGGTTGGAATTATTAACATATCCATTTTGCAGATGAAGAAACCAGCTGAAGTTTGTCAGATGGCTCGCCCAAGGTTGGCTTGGGTTGTTGACTATTGGATTTGAGAGGTCAGGTTTGTCAGACTTTCTAGTTTGCACCTTTAACACACCACAGTCACCACGAAAAATGAATCATCCACCCAAGTTCATTTCCTTTTTTTTTTGACCGATCTGACTTTTCCAGACAAGACATTCGGGGAAATGTGGTGAACATCAGATGTTTGAATTTTGGGAGAGTACATTTGCTTCGTAGACAAATGAGACAAAAGAGCCAGGATGTGGAGATGGGGAGGTGGACCAGAAATCCTTTGGAAATAATGGATCCAGTCAATGGTTGTCCATGGATGACCAGACCATTAGGAATCGTTGGATGGGGAATTTATCAAGGCGGGATTAGGCTGATGGCATCTGAACATCTTGATCAGTTTTAGTTACCAGCAAGAGAGAGAGAAAGCCAGACTTCATGTCCTCCTGATGGAAGTTTCCAGCACTACCTATCAAGAATTGAAGCAAAAAATACCAATCTTGAATCTGACAGGGGACCTGTTAAATGACCCCTTCAGGTTACCATCAACCAATACCAAACTATGGGAAACTCTCCAGGACAAACAACCCGGTTTCTTCAACAAATGAGTTAGGACAGAAAGGAGGGAGAGAGGAGGAAGGAAGGAAGGAAGGAAGGAAGGAAGGAAGGAAGGAAGGAAGGAAGGAAGGAAGGAAGGAAGGAAGGGAGAGAAAATTGTTAAACCGCATTAAACAAAGCTAAATAGGTTTCACAAGAGAAGTTTGTTAAACAGTACTTCAGAAGGGGGCCTGGGTGGCTCAGCCAGTTAAGCTTCTGCCTTTGGCTCAGGTCATGATCCTGGGGTCCTGGGATTGAGCCCCGCGTTAAGCTCCCTGCTAAGCAGGAAGTCTGCTTCTCCCTCTCCCTCTGCCCTTCCCCCCACCTTCCATCATGCTTTCTCTGTCTCTTTCAAGTAAATAAATAGAATCTTTTTTTTAAAGATTCTATTTATTTGTTCATGTGAGACAGAGAGAGAAAGACACAGAGGCAGAGGGAGAAGCAGGCCCCCCACTGAGCAGGGAGCCCGATGTGGGGCTTGATCCCAGCACCCTGGGATCACAACCTGAGCTGAAGGCAGATGCTTAACAGACTGAGCCCCCAGGCACCCCATAAATAAAATCTTCAATAGGGGCACCTGGGTAGCGCAGTCATTAAGCGTCTGCCTTCGGCTCAGGTCGTGGTCCCGGCGTTCCGGGATCGAGTCCCACGTCGGGCCCCTCCGCTGGTAGCCTGCTTCTTCCTCTTCCACTCCCCTGCTGTGTTCCCTCTCTCGCTGGCTGTCTCTCTGTCACATAAATAAAATAAAACTTAAAAAAATAAAAATAAAAATAATAAAATCTTCAATAAAAACAAAATTTAAATACCTCAGAGATTCATAAATGCCACGAGAAGGCCTTGTTTGGATTCTGGGTCACACAAGTCAAATGTTAAAAAAGAAAATAGAGTCAGATGGGGAAATTTTAACACTGATTGATCCTTTTGATAAGTATGATCATGGTATTGTGGTTAAGTTAAAAAAAAAAGTGTCACTTTCTTCTAAAAATAAAAAGTGGAAGAAAATGATGTGATATCCTCTGATTTTCTTTAAAAAATTCAGTGAGTAATAATTGGTTCAGACAAGAATAGATGCTAAACGACCGAAAATTTGATAAGTAACAGGATATTTACAGAGTCTCAGAGTACCTCCCCACAAGATACTTAATAATTACGAAGGAGGAAATGGTAACTTTCAAGTGGGGAGATTTGGCAAATGCCACCAGTGATCGAAGTGCCAGCAATAGGACTAACTGAGAAAAACACATTACTTCTGTGGTATTTGTGCCAAAAATGCGTAACCTGAATCTAATGATGAGGAAACATGACACAAGCCCAACTTGAAGGACATTCTGCCAAATTACTGACCTATATTTTTAAAAAATGTCAAGGTCACGAAAGACAAAGAAAGGTTCAGAAACTGTTCCGATTAAAGGAAACTAAAAAGACGACTGACTGCCACAAGTGACCTGGGATTTTCTTCTGCTCTAAAGGTCAGTAATAAGACCATTGGTGAAAACTGATGTAAGTTTATAGATTCTTGATTTTGATAACTTTACTAAGGTTATAGAAGAGAATGCCTTGTTCTTAGGAAACACAGTGAAGTATTTAGGTAGGCGGAGGGTGGATGGAGGGATGGGTGGAGAGAGATTAGGAGGGAGAGAGAGATCAAGGTACATAGGATAGGAGCCTGGACCGCGGATAACTAGGCGTCTGTCCTTATCCAGGACCAATTTCCTCTGAAACCGTTTTATAGGAGACAAATCAATTTCTCTCTTAACTTACTTATACTCTGTGTTTTCTGTCATCTGCAACTGAGCCTCATCTTGATGCCATAATTTAAAGAAATATTCCCGGGGCGCCTGGGTGGCACAGCGGTTAAGCGTCTGCCTTCGGCTCAGGGCGTGATCCCGGCGTTCTGGGATCGAGTCCCACATCAGGCTCTTCCGCTATGAGCCTGCTTCTTCCTCTCCCACTCCCCCTGCTTGTGTTCCCTCTCTCGCTGGCTGTCTCTATCTCTGTCAAATAAATAAATAAAATCTTTAAAAGAAAAAAGAAATATTCCCAAAATCATGCAATAATAAGTGGAAGCTACAGTGTCATTCATAATAATTATGGTGGTAAGACTTAATGAACTTTTGTTGAAATGATGGCATAATGGCAAGAGGGTTCGTTTGCTCAGAGGCGGTGGAAGCCAGATCCGGAATCTAGAATTGTGCTGTCAGTACTGTAGCCAATGGCCACATGTGGCTATTTACTTTTAAATTAATTAAGATTGAAATTCAGCTCCTGCATCACACTAGCCACAATTCACGTGCTAGACGCTTAAGGATCTGCATTTTGCCAGGTTGTTCCAGGTGATTTTAATGCTCCCTAATGGCCAACAGCCTCTGTAGGGAAAGTCACTGTGCATCCCTGGGGGTTGGTCTGCTCTGTTCTAGGCTCCGAGATTTGAGAGATGTCAGCAAATTAGATCCTCAGGCCAGGATACTAAGAACCATCAGATGGGACTACAGTTTTCAACCAAGGGCTCCCGGGGTTCAAATCCCTGCCCCTCCACTCACGTGCCACGTGACCTTGGTCAGATTACTTGACCTCGCTGGTGCCTCAGTTTTGTTTTGTTTTTTAAACTGTCAGAGTGCCAATAAGAGAGTCTACAGAGTCCCCCAAACTGTTGTTTCTCTATTTTATTTTCTTCACAGGAAATAAACTTAACACTCACTGAGAAGACCAGCATGTGCTTTTGCTTTAATTCACTCGACAAACCTTTATTGAGCACGTGCTGTGTCCACATCACTGTTCTGAGCACCGGGGCCAAGCCGTGAACAGGACAGACACAAACCCCCACTGTCACCGAACTGGCATTCCAAAGGGGGAGGTAGAAAATAATTAGGATAAAAAAGCGAAATGTTCTGCATATAAGAGAGTAGCAAGGTAAGCAGATAGGACCAGAGATGTACGCATGGCCAGAGGCCTCACCCAGGGTGATACTTTATTGTAGACCAGAGGGAGCAGAGAGGAAGCACAGGGGAAGCACAGGCACATGTGGGGGAAGATTGGTCCAGGCAGAGGGAACAGCACGTGCAAAGTCCCTGCGGTGGGAACATGCCAAGTACTATTTAAGATGCTAGAGGCACAGTGGTAAGACGGATGCCGTCCTATCTTCAAGGTGCTCTCAGTTTAGTGGAGGGGAGGAAGCAGATAAACTGACCCATAATATCCTCCCAGATGATGAGTAAGAGAGGGACTCAGTGGAGGCGGAGCAGACGATGGTCAGGGCAGGCCCCTCTGAGGAGGTGATCATCGAGCGGAGGCCCAGAAGGAGGCGGTAGAGAAAGCAGGTGTGTATCTGGGGGAAATCTATTGACTCTGGCCTGGCCGGTATCTCCTCTGTTCCTTCCACTCAGCTGGGACTCGGGTTTCCAGAGGCTGTCCGGGAGCTGCTGAGGAGGGGGATTCTAAAGGGAAGAGCAGGGGCGCCTGGGTGGCGCAGCGGTTAAGCGTCTGCCTTCGGCTCAGGGCGTGATCCCGGCGTTCTGGGATCGAGCCCCACATCAGGCTCCTCTGCTATGAGCCTGCTTCTTCCTCTCCCACTCCCCCTGCTTGTGTTCCCTCTCTCGCTGGCTGTCTCTATCTCTGTCGAATAAATAAATAAAATCTTTAAAAAAAATAAAATAAAATAAAGGGAAGAGCAGATCTCTCAGCCTCTGGCTGCTGGCCCCACTCCTCTCACTGGCCGCTCAAGTGTTTGCGTTGGTGTGCTGGGTGGGGCTCTAGCTTGGGGACTGGGTTCCCCATCAAAGCCCCAGATCTATCTTCAAAGGAGCCGCTGGGCCCTGTGCCTCTGGGCAGAAGGGAGTGTCACCCTGGAGCTGAGCTAGGAACCCACCCCCCAGCTGTGTCCCATCTGGGTTTCTCCTGGTTTTGGATGGGGTCTGGCTGCTCACACTGCCCACTCCTTCCACGGCAAAGAGTGGGTGGAGGATACTCTCTGGCCCTGTGATGGAGCTGGTGGGAGTCAGCCCAGTGAAACGTTGAAATCCCTTGTACCAGTTTGTAAATTGTTCCTGCCTGAGTTCGTATCCAGACAGGCGCTTGCTCCAACTCACTGTGTGACCCTGAGCAGCTCACTTACCTTCTCTGAACCCACATCTCCACGATAGTTCATAGTAACTCTCACCTTCTGGGATTCACGTCTTGGGAAGTGCTTGATGAAAGTTACCCATTCCTTTGGGGAATACTGAGCCCTGGAGGGTTATCTGGGCCCACGTCCCCCAAAACCATCTCCCAGGGAAGAACATGTATGTGAGATGAGATGAAATAGGGGACCTCCCCACACCCTCCAGGCCATCTTTGGAGGGAAGCAGGCAGGCCTAGAGTCTAATCACTGGGAAGGGCCAGACAGATGCCCTAGGGGAAAGGTCAGCATTTACCCTGTTCTCTCAGAAGCCACTGCAACCCTGCTTGGGCGGGGTTGGGGCACAAAATAGGAAGGCTGGCAAAGTATGAGTGGCCTGGGCAGCAGCCACCCTCCCCATCCCGTCACCCTCCCCATCCCGTCCACCCTCCAGCCACCGGGTGCTACTTAGGGCAACGGCCGCCTTAAGCCCCAAAGACAACAAACACCGGAACAAGGGATTGAACCGTTTATTGGCCTGGGCCCAGGTCTCAGGCACGGGGGGCATCTGGGGAGCTGTATGAGGGGAGAAAAGCCCCCAACTGGCTCCTTGCCCCCCAAGACCCACTCCCCCAGCCTTTGCATTCACAAGAAATCGATTGAGGCATGAGGTTTCCTTCCCCAAGGCGAGCTGTACCCCAGCTCTCAAACGGGGAGATGAGCCAGCAGTAAGAGAGGAGTCTGTGTGGGGGCCGGACCCCTCTTTGGCAGCTTGAACACGATGTGAGACGACAACAGCATCCATTCTGGGGGAGCACGGTGGGGACAGATCACACGCATCGCACGCACGCGCACACAGACACACATAAATATACATTTGTACCGCAATGTCCCTTCCATCTATCCACGGAATTTAGCAAAGTCCTTCTGGGGCAGTCCTTCTGGGGGGGCAACCACCCCACAACCATCGTCCGTGGCCTCCCCACCCCCATGCTTCTCCAAACAATACAACTCGAAAGGAGGCACAGCGGGCTCAAGGCTCAAGGCTGCCCTGCCTCAGGAGATCTGGTTACCTTGGCTGGGCTGGAGGTGGGAGTAGCTTGGGGGCGGGGTTTTTAGGAGTGGGGGTCCTGTGCCAACAGCTCCCCTAGAACTTTCTCAAGTTCTACCCTTTTCCACCAGGAGGCCCAGAGCCCTCCTCAGCCCCCCAGACCAGTTTTTCCAGCCCTTGGTGACTCCTCTGTGCCCCAAATAGTGCAATTGGCCAATGAGGTCTGAGAATGGCATCCAGCCTCCCCCCCTCCGCCGTGGTTTCCCAGCATCTCGTGGAGAGACAGAGGAAAGGGAAGAAGCAACCAAAGTGGCAGCTGGTGTAATTTGGGGAAGCTGTGGATTTGGGCCTTGCAACTGTCAGCCAGGGCCGCCCAGGACAGTCAGGGAGGAGGCCTCCAGCCCTTTGGGACAGTGCTTCTGGGGAAGTGGCTTAAAGTTGCCAGGAAAAGGTGACGGAGGGCTGGATTCAGAGAAGGAAGTTCCGTACAGGGCAGAGGGTCAGACAGTCGTGAAATGTTGAAACCCCTTGTACCGGGTTGTAAATTGTTCCTGCCCTGAGCTCCCCCCGAGTGCTTGCCTGCTGTGTCACCTGAGTGCCTACCGGCTGTCACCCAGGCCCCTTCCAGGTCCCCCGGGCCTCCCCATGACCAGTTCTGAAGGGGGTCACATCAGTTACCGCACTAGCCTCTGACCCACTGCAGCTCTGCCGTCCGACAGGTCGGTGTCTCAGCCGGCCATGCCCAGGGTGAAATATTGTCAATATCACCCAGGTCTGTGGCGTGGGGGCCTCTTGCTCGGCAGCCCCCATCTCTGTCTGAGGTCAACTGGCGCCTCTCCACGGAGCCCTCTGCCACGGCCTGGTGGCCCACTTGCCCCTCAGACCATCGTGTTGCCCTCCAGAAACGTGGGCGACGTAGGCATGTGCGTGCCCCTCTCCAGAGAGCTGGAGCTGCGGAGGGGCAGGAGCCGATGGCCCGGGGTCCCACCCCGCCGTCCTTGAACCCCCGCCGCCCGCCGGCAGCACTGCAGCGGCCGCAGCACCTCCCGCCGCAGGTCCCGGCTGCGCCACGTGTAGATGACGGGGTTGAGCAGTGAGTTCAGGGTGGCGAAGGCGAAGAAGTAGTGGGCCTTGTAGAGGACAGGGCAGGAGTGGACGGGGCAGGCGTAGTCCAGGAGCAGGATGCTGAAGGCCGGCAGCCAGCAGACGATGAAGACACCCAGCACGATGGTGACCGTCTTGAGCAGGGCCAGCGTCTGGGGGCCAGCCACGTCGGCGTGGCTCGAGCGGACCACGCAGTAGATGCGGACATACAGAGCGACGATGGCCAATAAAATGACGGAGAAGATGGTGACCACGCAGAGCACGTAGTGCTTGGTGTAAAGCGGCAGAACGGTGGAACAGGCCTCGAGATGGCCCAGGCAGTTCCAGCCAAGGATGGGCAGGCCGCCGAGAGCCAGTGAGATGAGCCACGAGGCCGCGATCAGCAGCAGCATGCGGCAGCTCTTGTCGCTGCCGTAGAGCTTGACCTTGGCAATGGCCACGTGCCGCTCGATGGCGATGGCCAGGAGGCTGAAGACAGAGGCGGAGAGCGTGATGAAGGCGGAGCCCTCTCGCGCAAACCACTGCACCGGAGTCAGCCCCAGCGTGACCGGGCCCGAGAGCAAGGTATTGGCTACGAAGGCCACTCCCGCCAGCAGGTCCGAGGCGGCCAGGTTGCCCAGGAACAGGTACATGGCTGAGTGGAACTTGCTGTTGCGAGCGACCGCGATTAGCACCAGCAGGTTCTCCACCACGATGGCAAAACAGAGCAGGATGATGAGGGCCAAGGCCACCTGGCGGGAGGGCGTCTCCTGAGTGTCCAGCGTCTCCTTGGTGTAATTATAGTGTTCCCGGACCTTGCTGGGGCTTAGGTACTCTGAGTACAGGCCGCCCATGGTGGGGCTCAGTGGCCGGCTAGGGCCATGGGGCTGTCAGAGCTGCAGAGACAGAAGACAGACAGACAGGTCAGTGCTGCGGCTGCTCCCTGGGCTCTGACGTTGGATGGGTGTGGCTTTAGTCCCTGTTCCCTCACTCCTCACTGAGGGGCCACAAGAAGTCAGAAGTATCATCACCCCTGCTTTACCAATGGGAAACCCAGAGAGGTCAATTCACTTGCTGTGAGTCTCAAAGCTAGGAAGTGGCAGAGCCAGAGAACCACTCCAAAGCCTCCATAATCTCTAGGCTGCACTGTCTTTCAAAAAGAACAGAAGCTCCCCTAAACAGCATGAGGGACATGGAGTAAACTTCCAGAACTCTTGCTCACCTACCCAGAGAATGAGCCTTGGGCAGGGCCTGGAGGGCTCATCTCCCTTCTGGAATACACTAGAGCCTGGGGCCTCATGCCACCTGCCAACCCGGGTCAGCAAGAGGCTGGCTGCTGATAGCACCATCCCCTACTCATTACCACCCACTGCCCTGGGTATCAGGCTGGGTCTAAGCCTTGAGCCCCGGGTGCTCCCAAGATAAGGTCTTGGGGAGACACCAGGGCGGCCCTGTTAAGCATCTCAGAGGTCATGGCATCTTCAAGGACAAAGACCTTGGAGGCAATCCAGGGTTCAACCGCACTCCACTGACATGCTGTGGGACTTTAGGCAAGTCACTCAATACTCAGCCTCTCAGCCCCAATGTCTTCATCTGCGCAATGAGAAGAAAGCCCACTTCATAATGGTACATGAGGCCCACTGCATAAGGGTAATGGTACATGAGGCACCCTTAGCGCATAGCAAGCACTCAATAAGTATTAACCAATATATTAGCTCCCCTCTTCCTGCCAAACACACAGCTGGGGCCTAGGTGCCCTCCAGCCAGTCTTGGAGGAGGGGGTGTAGACTGAGCTAGCCACACAAGATTCCCAACATCCTGTTCTCATCAGCACCATCTAGCCCTGCTGTGGGACAGAGGGGTCCCAGCGGGGTGGGCAGGGCGCTGGCACCCCCCCTCCCCAGCCAGGATGAAATCCAGATGTGAGGCCCCTGGAACAAACAGGGTGGAGTCCTCACTTCCCAGTCACATCCGGTGTGGGAAAGGCTGGGAGGGGGTGATGGGATGGGGGAGCCACAGGAGACCAGTCTGGGAGGTCCTGGCTGGGAGGATGGGGCAGCTGCTGCAGGCGCTGAAGTCATGTGAGCCGAAGAGGGGGCGAGCAGCACCGCTGAGAGGGGGTTGAGGGGAGGTGGGGGACGGTATTTGTTTCCATGAAAGCCTGAGTCACCCCCCTCTCAAGGAAAACTGAGCCGTGGGGGGAGGGGGCGGGAAGAAGCGTGGGCAGAGAGGCTGAGAGGCCAACATCGTGGCCTCCTCCCAGCTTGGGGGGGGGCGCTATTTCAGAGGAGCTGGTGCAGTGTCTGTCTTTCACAAGGGGAGCCAGGAGGAAGCTCCAGCCTTTCGCTAAGGGGGGAGGGCGCGGGAAGAGCCCTCCCTAGGTGCCTGGAAACCTGCCTGGCGAGGACCACGTGCGCTCCAGGAGTACCGTTCCAGAAAAGGCTGGTTAGGCCGGTTCTTAGGGAGCCTGGGAATTATGGGGGGCTTCCGGGGTCACCCAAGCCATCTCAGGCCCCCGACGCCCCCTCAGAGGGGCGCCCTGGCCCGGGGCCTGACAGAGGCAGCTGCTCCCCCCCAGTGAAGGGGCATCCGTCCTAGTTTGGAAACAGAGAAGGGCTTGTGCGCATCCCCGGAGACTGCCGCCCCGCCCAGATCGCCACACAGAGGCCCCTTGTTCCCCTGCCGGACCGGGCCCTGGGCGCCCCGATGCCCTCTGCCCGTTGCAGGCTGCAGCCGGCCGGGAGCTAGCCTGGCCCTGGCCCGGGCCTTACTGGACCGGCCTTCGGGGCAGAAACAGCCCGCGCCCTGATTGGTTTGTTTTCAATCCCAGGGCCTTGAGCGATTCGCCCATTGGCCCGAGCTTTCCGTCCTTGGCATTTGATTGGCCCAGTTGGGGGCGCTCTAAGGAAGGCGCTAGTGATGGGGCCTTCACAGGCCAACCACTTCTTTCAGAGAACACAGTTAGGGCTGTGTGGATGTCCCGGGGGAGACTGTGAACCGCGGCCTGACCGCCGGGTCACGTCGACCAGACGCCCCCAGGCTGCCCTGGCCTACTGGGCCCCTCCTGGGGTTCATGACTTAGAATCAAGGGCCCGTTGCAGGCCTGGGAAGCACCCCTGCTGGTGGGCGAAAAGCCCAGGGTGTGTCCCATGGCCACCCCCTTCACCCCTTCCTCACATGGGGCCACCAACCTTCTGGTTTGGCAGCCAAGAGGAAGACTTATGGAAGGTTCCTGGAGAAATAAGAATTGGGTTCAGTCCTCACGCCCCAGAGACCCACCGAAAAGTCTGTCTTCTTCCCTGGGGAGGAGGTGGGGGAGACTGGGAGCTTGCACACTCACTTTCTGCAGCCCTTGGAGGCTGTCAAGGCATCCTCAGAAGGAGGGGTAGCTCGCCTAGTTAGAAAAGGGGAAACTGAGGCCCACACTGCTTCCCTCTTCTCATCTTCCCCACTAGGACTTTGCTGAAGACAGGGCTTAAGTCAGGCTCATGCTTCCCAGAAAGAGGAAGCAGGGCCTGGAGATTAGGGCTGACAGAAGAGGCACCCCCAGGCAGACACAGGCCTTGGCTGTTTCCCTTCCCTGTGTCAGGCTCCCAGACCTGGCTAAACACAGGGCCTGTCTCCTGCCCACCTTCACCAAGGCCATCCTAACTTCTTCCCAGAGGCTCAGTAAGAGGTCACCGGGCTCAGAATCGGGGAATGGCCAGGCCTGAAATGGAATAGGAGGGACGAGTGACAGGGTTTGGAGGGAAGGGAAGATAGACCAAGACTGTTCAGGGGGAGATTAGGAGAGAGGAAGGACAGGGGAAGCCTCAGCGGCTTCCAAGAACCCCTCCTCCAAGTTCCACTGAGGCAGGCCTTGTGCTTGTCACTCACTGATCCATGCCACTCGCCCTAAGGCAGCGCCCTCACCCCCTTTCTTTTGGTTTCCCTTCGGCTGTAAGGCCCGCCCTACACTGCCGTTCTCCATGCAGCAGCCAGGGGGAGCTATTTAAATCACAAGGCCAGGACAGTGTGTCACTCCCTCAGCTCCAAATTCTTCCATGGCTCCCCACTGCCCAAAATGGCCTGGCCCCTGCCCATCTAGCCTCCTCCCACTCTCCCCCAGGGCCTCTCAACGCCAACCACACTGGCCCCTAGGTGCCACCCCCATTCCTACCTCAGAGATTTGTTCTTGTTCTTCCACCTGGCATGCCCTTCCCTCAAATCGGGGAATGACTGTCTTCTCCTCTTTCAGGTTTCGGTTTTAAAGTCACCGGCTCAGAGGGGTCTCCTCCGACCATCAGTCTATCACAGCCACCTTCCCCAGGGCCTTTCCATTACAGCATCCTGCTTTATTAGCTTCACACAACTTGCCATTCTGAGAGATTATTATTGTAGTATTTTGTTTTCTGTCTGGCTTCCTTGGTAGAATATGAGTGTTGGAGGCCCCAGACCAAGTCTGTTTTCAGCCCCTTTGGCATGATGCCTGGCATACAGAAGGTGCTCTGGAAACGCGTGTGATGGATGGATGGATGGATGGATGGATGGATGGATGGATGGATTGATGGATGGTTGAACGGATGAACGAACGAATGAACGAAGCCCCGTGGGCCCCCGAGGGCAGAGGCACCTAAACTCAGCCTAGCCCCCAAATCACAGCAAAGGCTGGAGACGCCTCAGGTCGCTGGCAGCCCCCTGACCCTGCGAAGCCCAGCGCGTCTCCGTGGAGACAGCGGCAGGACCCGCCCCCGCCCTCGGGCTGCAGTCTAGGCCTCCTTATCTGGCGGTGGAATGCGCGGTATCCACACTCGCCGCTGCTGGGGCCGCGCCTCCTCTCTCGCGACAGCCACACGCAAGGAACCCCTACATCTCCCGTGCGGGTGGGGGACACCTCTGCGTCCCGCCAGGGGCTTCGCCCCAGTATTCCCAGAGGAGTTAGGGGCGGGAGTTTTGGGGGGGTAGTGATAACAGCAGCAGCCGCACCGCCAATACCAAACCGCCGTCGCGCCACGCGGGGGGACCGTGGGCCCAGCGCGTGGCGCCTGGAGCATCTGACTAGGGCAGAGTCGGGGGAGGGCATGGAAATCCCCGGGTGAGTCAACTCGTGCCGGAGGAGGGGGCGAGGTTCCGACGCTCTGCTGGGCCCGGGACCACACGGGGTCCGCGCCACGGGTGACTGCACCCCCGCCCCGTCCCTGGGCCCCAGGTGAAAGGAGAGACGCGGGAGTCACGCACTCACATTCCCTTTCCTTCCAGAACAAAGCCACGCCCCCAAGGGGGTGACTGAAGAAGACGAACTACTCGGGGAAACTGAGGCACAGAGGCAGACCTGCAGGCGGTGGGGCAGGCGGCCTTCCCTGGGGACCCCGCCCCTTGGCTTAGAAGCTCCGCGGCGCGCTGCACCTTTCGGTCTCGCCCAGCCCGAGTCGCCGGCGGGAGGGCCCTCCCCCTCATACACACTCCCCAAACCCCCCCGGTCCCGGACCACACCGTTCTGCCTCCCAGTCCCTGGCCGAAAGCGCTCGGATCCGCCTTGTCTTCGGCGCCAACTTCCTGCCGCCGGGGAAGGCGGGGAGCTCAGCCTGGGGGTTCGCGGCCGAGGCTATAGGGGCGGCCTGGAGTCGTGGAGAGGGCGCACAGTGACCACTCCCTCCGTGCAGCAGGAGCACGGGCGGCGCGTGCGCGCCCCGGTGCGCCCCCAACCCCTGGTCTGGCTCCCCAGCTGCGATCCTGCGACTTAGGGAACCCGGGCCCCTCCCTTCTGCCTTCCCCTCGTCCCGCACACTCACCTGGCTGGGCCGGCCCGGGTCCCTGCCCTGACCGGAGGGGCTCTGGTGTCTGCGTCCCCGGGACGGCATCGGCAGGGGCTGGGGCTGCCGGCCGGGCTGGGACTGCGTCCCGGGGCTCGGGACCGGGGACAGAGGGGGGCGGGGAGAGACACCGCCTAGGCCCCCCACTCGCCCCGCCCTCCTCCCCTCCCCTTTCCGGCGGCGGCTGCAATGAATTCCAGATGTGGCGGGTCGGCCCAGGCGCGCGCGCTGGGGACGGCGGGGGAGGCGCGCGGGGTCCCTTTGTCCGCACCCCGCCTCGCCCTGCCCCTCCCAGCCCCCACTCGTGAGAATCTGCCGGCGCATGACGTCATGCGGCTTCGTGACGTCACGCCTCTCCTGGCCAGGTGGCCTCAACCTGAAACAACTGCCTTCAATTGTAGATACAGTCTGGGCTCATCCCTGGGACCCCGGAATTGGAGGAGAACATGGGATCCCCCTTATTTACTCAACGAGAAGCCACCGAAGCACCTATGTGTCAACACAGCAAATAGGCATGAAGCGCCTCCTATGAGTTCGTCCAACAAATAATCAAGTTCCTACGATGTGCCACGCCTTGCCCCAAGGACAGGATTGGTTTTTGCTTTGATGAGGCCTCAGAACTCAGAAAAGACCCTTAGAAAAGAGGGAGCACCCAGAAGTCTACCCTGCCTCTGCTAAGGGATCGCTGTCCCGTCCTTGCTGTGGTCAACCAGACAAGAAGGCCCAGGTTCATCCTGCCTTCCAAGCTGGGGCCCAAACTTCTATACAGTTCTTTGGTTTCCCTCTTTTCCCCTTCCAGCTTTTCCTGGGCGACTCTGTGGGCCCAGCCGTTGAGATGGAAGGACACCTTTATTTACTGATGTGCACACGTATGTGTGTGTGAGAAATCAGCAGCTAGACAACCTGATAGGAGAGCCCCTCATTCCTTCAATAAATATTTTCGGTACACCTCCTGGGTACAGCAGTGAACAAAACAGGAAAAGAAGTCCTCACCCTCAAGGAGCTTACGTTCAGGTGCAAGAGACAGCCTTTTAGGAGGGCACTATTTGTGAAGACGCATACATAACCTTCTTCAATGTCAATTTACCAGATACATTAACACCTGCTGTGTGCCAGGCAGTATCCTAAATGGTGGGGGTATATCAGGAACCAAATGGACAAAATTCTCTGTCCCCGTGGAGCTGACGTTCTACCACATGTGCTCAGAATATCCAGAATATTGCAGAAAGAAGAAACTAGTGAATTCCCTGGGAGCGGAAGGGACAGATAGGGACAGGGCACGGGAGGGAGGCTGCTTTCATTCTATGAACCCTCTCCTACCTTTTGATTTTTGTAATATGTGCAAGTGTCTCTTTATGCCAATAATAAATTAAATTAAAAATTGACTGCTGGAGACCTAGATGGTGCAATAATAAGGGGAGAGAGGTTCAGTGCACTTTTCTGTATGTGTATCATACTTCAGTCAAGAATGTTGAAATGCAAAACAACGAAAAAGGGCACCTGCACTCCCATGTTCATCGCAGCATTATTCACAATAGCCAAGATATGAAAATAACCTAAGTGTCCATCAGTGGAGGAATGGGTAAAGACAATGTGGTGTAGGGGCGCCCGGGTGGCTCAGTTGGTTAAGTGTCTGCTTTGGCTCAGATCATGTTCCCAGGGTCTTGGGATCGAGTCCCAAGATGGGCTCCCTGTTCACCAGGGAGTCCGCTTCTCCCTCTGCCTGCTGCCCCTCCCCCCTTGTGCTCTCTCTCTCGCTCTCTCAAATAAATAAAATCTTTATAAAATTATTTAAAAAAGAAAATATGATACACACACACAATGGACTATTAATCACCCATGAAAAAGAAGAAAATCCTGCCATTTTCAACAGCGTGGATGAACCTGGAGAAATTATACAAAGCGAAATAAGCCAAGCAGAGAAAGACAAATACTCATTGGTATCGCTTATATGTGAAATCTAAACAAAACAAAACAAGGTCAAACTCAGAGAAACAGAGAGGAGGAAAGTGGTGATTGTCAGGGGCTGCGGCCAGGAGGGGAAAGGGAGAGTTGGGTAAAAGGGTGCAAACTGGAGCTGTAAGATGAATAAGGTCTGAGGATCTCGTGGGGGCTGTCCTTGCTGACACTGTGCTGTATAATTGCAATTTGCAGAGAGCGTAGAACTTAAATGTTCTGATACACACAAAACATAAATAGGTGAGATGATGAGTGTGTTAATTAGCTGTGTACCCTTTCATGGCGTGTACATATATCAAATCAACACGATGTATACTTTAAATATCTCTTTAAATATCTTTAAATAAATAAATAAAATATAAATATTTTATACGTCAACGATGCCTCAAGAAAGCTGAAATTAAAAAAAAAAAAAATTAAGGCGGCTTGATACCCAGACAATGCAACCAAGAGATGGGAGAGGTTTGGTGCAGGCTTCTGTATGTATATTCTACTTCATAAAGAGTGTTGAAAAACAAAAGAATACAAAAAGAAATTAAAATTGATCCATTTATGCCTATTAAAAAGTGAAAATGAATTAGTCTTGGTGTGAAACTGTCTTCAACCTGTTAAGTTGAAAACAAGCACAATGCAGATCGGTTTGCATTGCTTGCCTGCATTTCTGGGTGTATTTATAAGGGCTGTATAAATACACACATATTTGCCTGTCGGCTCACCGGCTCACCGGCTGCCTCCGGGAGAAGGCACAAGACACCAGTCACAGCGGTTACCCTCTGGGAGGGGAACTGGGGGCAGGGGAACAGGTGAGAGGGGGCCAGATTTTTATGGTGTACCCTGGGGGACGGTTGGAAATTTTTAGCTCATATTACCAATTTAAAAAATTGACACATGAAAAATCAGGGGCACCTGGGTGGCTTAGTCGTTAAGCATCTGCCTTTGGCTCAGGTCGTGATCCCAGGACCCTGAGATCAAGCCTCGCATCGCATCGGGCTCCCTGCTCAGCGGGAAGCCTGCTTCTCCCTCTCCCACTCCCCCTGCTTGTGCTCCCTCTCTCTCTGTTAAATAAATTAAAAAAATTTTTAAAAACAGACATGAAAAATCAAATAATAGGTAACAAATCACCAGACTTCTAGTCATAAAATTGTTTTTGTAATAAAACAAATAATGAATATTATCCATAATATAAACAATAACATGGCTAATAAACATACAGATATTATTCAACATATTGCTATTAAATAAATTTACATTAATAATAAACATACTTTAAAAAAATAAACATATTTAAAGAGAATAAACATGTCTAAAAAGAATGAATTTATATTAATAATAAACGTACTTTTAAAAAAGAATAAGCATTTAAACAAAAAAGAATAAAAAGAAATGCACATTAAGAATCAATATACTGGCGGACCCGGCTGGTTCAGTGGGTAGAGCATGCAACTCTTGATCTCAGGGTCATGAGTTCAAGACCCACATCGGGTGTTGGGCACAGAGCTTAGTTAAAAAAAAGAAAGAAAGAAAAAAAATCAATATATTAATGCTGCCTATATGTACACAGCATATATATTCATATAATTCTCGGTGCTAGCACTGGTTGTGCCTCATGGGTTTCGGCCATCCAAAACTGACAGTCCGATGGAGGGGACAGAGAAGAAACGAGATCGTTCTAACACAGGTAGCCCGGCTTTGATGGGGAGACAGAGAAAAGTCACACAATGACTTTGCTCCTTTCCCTGAGCCAGATTTCACCGTCCACTCAGCTCCAGGCCAGATCTTGGGGTCCCATCGGACGTCGGCAAAAACTCACCGAAACCTCGGCCAAGTGAAGCGTTGTCTGGACAACCTCTAGAAACCAGGTGTTCAACCCACGGGGTACAAAGCACAAAGCAAACTGGGTCCTCCCCTCACCAGGGAGCTATCGGAGCGGAAATCTCAGCCTTCTGTGGGGACCTGAAGGCTGGGGAGGAAGTCCCCCCCCCACTCGCCCCGGCTGGCTCAGCAGTTTGCCATCCCCCCCCAGGGACCTGGGGGTGGGGGTGATATCAAGGCCACAGACATATCCGGGCCGTCTGTAGGGGGACCGTGGCTCCTAGACAAAGGTGATGTCCCCAGAGACACACAGATACACCAACAGACGACTTCCGCCTCCCCCCACCCCACCCCCACCTCCTACTTCTGGGTCAACCCGAGGTCTTGGCGGTCAGCTGAGGGGATGGGTTGGAAAAAGAACTGGAAAACACTGCAGGCCTAGACTTCCTGATGGTCTGGGAGGTCAAGGGGAAAGCTGAGCCCTGCCTAAGGGGGGCCCTGAATGAGAGAACAGTGGAAGAGGAAGGAAACGGGGCCCTTTTCTTGGGGAGCTCCCAGGCAGGGGGAAAGAGGAGAAGGAAGAGGCTTGGACCAGCCTCCACTAATTACAGGGCCACCAACAATAATGGCTAACGCTCCCACAACACAGACAGACAGGGCTGGGCGCGGCTCTGCGATTCCTCACGACTCTGGCGGTGGGGGGGGGGGTGTTGTCATTATTATCATCATCCCATTATTTTTAATAGACCTCAGTTTTTAGAACAGTTTTAGGTTCACAGCAAAACTGAGCGGGAAGTACAGAGAGTTCCCGTATACCTTCTGCCCCCACACAGGCACAGCCTCCTCACTCTCACATTCCCACCAGAGGGGTGCATTTGTTACAGGGGATGAACGACTAGGCACCCAGAGCCCATAGTTTACGTTGGGGTTCACTCCTGGCGTACATTCTATGGGTTTGGAGGACGAATGTATAATGAATGACCCACCATTATCTTATCATACTGAGTAGTTTCACTGCCCTAAAAACCCTCTCTGCTCCGCCAATTCATCCCTCCTTCCCCCCAACCCCTGGCACCCCTCATCTGTTTACTTCTCCATAGTTTTCCTTTTTCCTCGTCACCCCATTTTCAAGATGAGGAAACCAGAGCACACGGTCATGATGGGACTTGAACTAGTCCTGAGGCAGTGACCCCCATCCCCGTCCCAGGGGGTCGGAACAGAAGGGCAGTGTTCACCACTCAGGACCACATCCATCCCTGGTGAGATGTGGAACATTCTTCTCCTTAATCCCTCCACCCTCCCTGGGCCTCCGCTGTCCTCCCCAGCCCCCAGCTCTTGGTTTTTGGCAGGGGGGACTGCGTGAAGAGAAGTGTCTGAGACAGGTCCCAAGTTTCTCGTCGTCATCGCAGCGCTGGGGGAAGGGGCCCCAACTGTGGAGAAGCTTTCCAGATGCTGATCTTGGCAGGCGGTGGAGCTGCAGTCTGTCTCCTCCGTAGGCTCGGGGCCCACTCTCCGCTTCAGGGCTGGGCGGGAAGGCTGCCGGTGGAGGCCAATCCCTGCACATCTGCAGCAGATACAGTCTCGGCCCTTCCAGAGCTTTCTCTGGATGAGGGAGGCAGCAGTTAGGGGAGCGGGGCACGTCAGAGGCCCACTTCTCAGCAAGCTCACCCCAGCATAAATAATAAAAGCTGACTCATATGTAATGCGCTGGTTACTGTCAGAAGCTGGCAGGAGCTCCCTCAACTAGCATGGATAGACAAACGGCAGGGCACCCTCACACAGAAAACCACGCGGATATAATATTGGTGACCCCGAGTTCCAAAAGTAAGGCGCTAGTGACGTGGATGAATGCCCAATGCATTGTAAGGAGGGAAAGTAGCCAGACACAAAAGGCTACGTACTGGATGATTCCATTTTTATGACATTCTAGAAAAGGCCAAACTAGAGGGATGGTGAACAGACCAGTGGACAGAGGGAGGAACTGACTCTGAAGGGCACAGTGAGCAGATTTTTGGTGATGAAATAATTCTATATCTTGGTTGTGATGGTGGTTACATGACCATGTATGTTGGCGAGAGCTTGAAGAACTGTACCCAGAAAAGGGAAGAGATATGTTATTTAAATTGTATCTTAAAAAAATAAATTATGGGGGGCGCCTGAGTGGTGCAGTCGTTAAGCATCTGCCTTTGGCTCAGGGCGTGATCCCAGCATTCTGGGATCGAGCCCCACATCAGGCTCCTCCGCTGGGAGCCTGCTTCTTCCTCTCCCACTCCCCCTGCTTGTGTTCCCTGTCTCGCTGGCTGTCTCTCTCTGTCAAATAAATAAATAAAATCTTTTAAAAAATAAAATAAAATAAAATAAATTATATCTTAAAGCAAACAATACACAAATGCCTCCCAGCTGCCTTACAGCAGTCAGGGTCTACACTGGGAAATCCACATGTCTCCAACAGAGGAGATTTAGGGCCGGGGTTGGTTACATAGATGAGAAACCGAAGTTGGGGAAGGGGTTACTTAGACTATTAAAAAATCAGCAAATAGGGAGGTCATGCCCAGTGGGAGATGTTGCCAGAGCAGATGGAGAGAAATACCCTAGCTCCCCCTATTTTCCTGCCCTCCAGTCGGCCTTCAGTGCCTGCCATTGGCTAAATTTGGGCAGAAGCCAGCGGGCAAGAGGATGGCCCATGCAAGGGTCAGTCCCTCGCCATGCAGCAGGGCAGAGCACGGAATGGATCCTCGGAAGGTACCTAGGCCCAAGGCCGACAAAAACCATGTGAGGGCAGGGTAATTACACTCCCATTTTACAGAGGAGGAAACTGAGGCCTGGGGAGCCATGTGCCCTGCCCCAGGGGGTTCGAGCCCTTTTTTCTGCTCTACTTCCCATCTGGGCTGAACCTAAGGGAACTAAAGGGAATGGAAATGTCTATGTAAATCAGGCCCACCCCCAGGGGCTCTGGGGCTGATGCAATGGGAGACTCCTCGTCCTCATGCTTGGTGAGCAGAGCTGCAAAAAATTCAAGCAGATGTTCTGTCAGGGATGAGGGAGCAGCTCTCCCCAGTAGGTCAGCGCCCCTGGTTAAGCCTGCACCCACGCCCCGTACCTCGTATCCGAGGGCTGTCCCCAGTATTCCATCCTTGACCTCTGGCCTTTGTGAAAACCCTTGCACAGTGATGGGGGACTAGAAAAGGCCAGACGTTGGGGGGTCCTCCAGCTTCCGATGTCTCCTCCCTAAATTGCTATCATGCCCATGGTCGGCAGAGATCTTCTCTGGGCTGCAAGGCTGACATTTGCCACGCACCACTGGGGACAGAGGTCACCTGCGATTGAGCCTTTGATCCACAGGAGAGGGCTAGACACATCAACCTTTGAACTCCACCCTGGCTTGGGCCAAAATGGTCAAACTTTGAGCCTTTCAGTATGCAGGTCTCAAGGTCATTACCTCCCTTTCATTAAGGCTCGCTGGCAATCAATATGCTGGTGGAGGAGTCCTGGGCAAACTTCTTTCTCTACATCCCATTCGTTCAATTACTATGTACTGAGAACCTACTGGGTGCCTGGCAAGGGATCCCAGCAAGAAATAAGGACCCCGTCCTCTAGGAGCTGATGTTCTAGTGGAAGAGGCAATCAAGAATCAAGATAAATCAATAAATAAGAATGACATCATCTGTTAGAATGCGGTAAACGTGCTAGAAACAATGATTCCAGGAAGGCATATGAAGAATATGGGGTAGGAAGGGAACAGTGACTTTAGACCCAGTGTCAGCTGAGAAGGTGACATTTGAATGAAGACCTGAAGGAGGTGAGGGAGTGAGTCATGCAGATATTTAAGGGGGAGAGGTCCAGGCAGAGAGAAGCACCAGTGCAAAGACCCTGAGACTGACATGGGATTGACCAGTGCTGGTGAGAAGACCAGTGTGGCCTGACCACAGAGTAATAAAGGAAGAAGGTGGGAGGAGGTGAGGACAGGCCTCGCAAGGCCTTGTGGGCTCCAGTGAGGACTTTGGCTTTTGCTCAGAGTGAAATGAGACACGGAGGGTTCTGAGCAGATGAGGGATGTGATCTGACTCAGGTGTTTACAGGCTCCTTCCGTGGAGGGAAAAAGACTGCGGGGAGTGAAGATGGAAGGAAAAGAGAACTCCGATCCTTCACTAAGCTCAGTAGGGGAGGGTTCATGTATGTCCCACTTACATGGATAAGGAGACCAGACTGAAAGTGCTAACCAGTTGTCCAGGGATACTGAGCCACTTAGCGGCACCCCCTAGATTTGAACACGTGTCTATGTTAATACAGCGTCATTGGGCAAATAATCTTCCTCTTCTTCTTCTCCTTCTTCTCCTTCTTCTTCTTCTTCTTCTTCTTCTTCTTCTTCTTCTTCTTCTTTTTTTAATTTATGTGCCCGTGACATCAGGGGGCTAGAGATCTTGAGACCCAGGAGACAAAGGGAGGGCTTTCTCTCTTTCTGGTAATACCCCTGCAACAGGATGATGAGCAAAGGAATTCACTCCAGAAACATGTGTTGAGTCCCTACTGTGTTATAGTCGCTATCCTGGGTACTGAAGCTACAGCAGGGAAGGAGACTGAGCAAATTTCTGTCCTGGGGGAGTTTATATTCTAATAGGGGAGACAGACAAAAAAGCATCAAAAACCAGGAAATTACATAGGATGTTAGAAGATAAATACTGGGGCACCTGGGTGGGTTGGTCGGTTGAGCATCTGCCTTTGGTTCAGGTCATGATCCCACAGTCCTGGGATCCAGTCCCCTGTTGGGCTTCCTGCTCAGTGGGGGGAGTCTGCTTCACCCTCTGCCCTTCCCCCTGCTCGTGCTTGTTCCCTCTCTCTCTCTCTCAAAAATAAATGAATAAAATCTTAAAAAAAAAAAAAAGAAGATAAATACTGATGGGGGGAAGACAGGATAAGCGGGTCAGAAGGGCCAGGAGTGGGGATTGCAATTTTGAATAGGGTGGTCAGGACAGGTCAGGAGGTGACAATTTGAACAAAGAATTGAAGGAGGTGAGACATAGAGCCATGTGGAGCTCTGGGAAAAGTATGTTCCAGGCAGAAGAAACAACAGTGCAAAGGCCCTGAGGTGGGTTCAACTTAAACGAATGAGTTGCCATCAGGAAGGTCCAGCCACTCCCGATTCCTGCCGCTCTCTCCCCACTTCTGGCCTTTGCAACTCTGTTCTCAGTCTGGAACACCTTTTCTCCTCTGAACAAACTCCTGATGGACCTTCAAACCTTAGTTCTCAAGTTACAGCCTCAGGGAAGTCACCTCTGAGACCCCTGCCCTTAGAGGTTAAGAGTTCTTCCCCTGGGTTCCCACATACACTGTAGGCCTCCCTTCCCCTAATTATTTTTTTTTTCTTTTTTAAGATTTTATTTATCTATTTGTCAAAAAGAGAGAGTGCACGCTGGGGAGCACAAGCAGGGGGAGCAGCAGGTAGAAGGAGAAGCAGGCTCCCCACTGAGCAAGGAGTCCGATGCTGTACTCCATTCCAGGACACTGGGATCCTGACCTGAGCCGAAGGCAGACGCTTAACCGACTGAGCCACCCAGGCGCCCCTTTCCCCTAATCTGACTCCTCAACCTTCTGCACTGCACTGTATCTCAATGTTGTCTGCCGGATTTACCTACGCAGGACCAGTAGGTGCCTAATAAATCATTAAGCAAGTGCTATTCCATCCTTTGCTGCATGATATCCAAACTTCCTGGCACAGGACAGACTTGTAAATCTGCCTATAAAATCATAAACTGGTTCTGGGAGGAGACGCATAGCTGGTTGTGGTGGTGGCTTTTGGGAGGCAAACAGGGAGGGGCAGGATCAGAGACTGGAGGAGACACTTCACTCCAGTTTATACTTTTGTAGTTGTTGAAATTTTCTTTACCGGGTGTGTGAATTACCTACACAAACATAAAATGAATAAATAAAATTCTGCAACATAAAGGATTGAAAGACCTTTCTAAATTGCAGATTGGGTGGGGTTCAAATACCATCCACAATTATTCTAGCAGGGATAGGATACACAATGAAATGCACTGTAAATTTTTATTAATACTACACAAAAATATCCATGTTATATATCAGATGCAAAAAAAAAAAAAAAAGCACCCACATCTTTAGTAGGTATTCAAGTCCTCCAGGGTTCACCCCTTCCCTGCCTCGGCTCTTGACTTGTTTTGATGACAAAACTCACCTTCAGTAACAATAATAACAATAACAATAATAATAATACCACTAAAGTGTTCACTTTGTGCTAGGCATGACTTCTCACGATCTCTCCATTTTCCAGTTGAGGAAACTGAGTTTGGCTCCCAGACCACGTCCTAGGTCACTAAACTCCTGGTCCAGGCCAGCCAGGTGATCAGGCTCGGCGAAGCAGCGAAGGCTGCTATGGGTTCATGACGCCCTCTGGAGGCCGCGCGGGGAACGTGGCAAATAACCTAACAAGGAATATTTGGATTTCAGTTGTAAGGGTGAGAACGAGGGAAGCAACCCAGGGTCTGGGGACTCCCCACTTTGCACTGTTTTCGGCGAGCGGTCTGAGAGGGGACAGAACCCTGTCTAGGAGGCGGAGAAGACACAGACCTACTCTGTGGTTTGAGGGGAAACATACCCTCTGCCTTGGGGGATATGAGAGGCACGGTCCCACAGGCTCAATACTAAGGGCTTTCTGCAGGAGACGAGGCCCTGCACGTAAACAAACACACAAAACCACCTTATTGGAAACCGAAAAACCACCGCGGAGGGTCGAAGGAGCCAGATGGGGAGGGGGCGGGGCATGGAGGCGTGACCGACACCAAAAGCGTAACAGATATTGGTCATATTCCCTTAGTTGCCCGCCCCAGAACCGCCCAGCCATAGGCCGGCCACTTTTCCAGACTTAACGCTCATTGGCTGAACGAGGAGCGTGCCTTACCGCCATGGAGGTCTCATTGGCTGGATTCCAGCACAGGCTCTTTGGGGGCGGGACCCAGAAAAAAAAGCAGGGTCTAAGGAAGGGGCGCGGTTTCTTGCGGCAAGGTTGCGTGTTTCCAGGTGTCGCAGGGGGTCCTTTAGGCCGGGCGTGAAATTTGGAGCCGGGGGGTTAGTCTTGGGGCGGAGATGGAGGCACGCTGGGCCAGGCTCCGCCGACTTCTCTCTTGCACACTCGGCTTTCCAGCGCCGATCCGAGTGGGGTGGGCGGTGTCGCGGGCGTGATGTCATCGCTAGGCGCCGCGCAGAGCCCGAAGGAGCCTTGACCTCTCCGCGTGGGGAGCCGCGCGACAATGCTGCAGCTAGTACGGGCTGGGGTGCGGGCCTGGCTTCGGCCCACGGGCTGCCGGGTGAGGCCGGGGACTGGGGACGGGTCCGGAGGAAAAAGGTTGGAGGTTCCGGGGGTCGTTTCTCACTCTCGTCCACCGTTTATAGGGCTTGAACGCGCTGACGGAAGAGGCAGTACCCCAGGCGGCGAAGCCAGAGTCAGTAGCTAGCGCGGGTGAGGTTGCCAGGGTCGCTGTAGGAGGGGCGGCAACCGGGAGCCCTGACGCTCGGCCCTGACCCCCGATCTCCCGATCGCTTCAGGCCCCCAGGCGCCCGTGCTGCGCAGGTGCGAGCTCCCGGTCCCCGCGCCGCGGCGTCCGGTGCAGGCCTGGGTGGAGTCGCTGCGGGGCTACGAGCAGGAGCGCGTGGGTCTGGCCGAGCTGCACCCTGAAGTTTTCTCCACAGCGCCCAGGTGAGTGGGAGTGAAATGGTGAACTGAGTGCCAGAGGGAGGAGGAGTGGGCGTACGGAATCAGGATGACCTGGGCTTGAGCCTCAGCTTCTTCACCTGCCAAACGGGGATGATGGTTTTCCCTGCTACAGGGTTATGTGAGGTTGAGATCCAAGAGTTAACATCCTCAAAGAGTTAAGGACGCAAAACTCCGGAGCCTGAGTGACCGAGTTCAAACCCTGCCTTCCCTCTTGTGTCTGCATTCTGTCAAACCTCAAGAGGTTGCTGTGTTGATGAAATGAGTTAATTCTGGCACCTAATAAGTTCTGTAGATATGTTGATTATGGTTGCTATTACTGAGTTTTGAAAAAATAAGCACTAACAATGGTTCAGCCCTTACTTTGTGCCTGGCATAGCCTAGCCTATTTGCCTTTTGGTTAAGTAAATCCTTATAGCACCCCTAGGATAGGGTTTAGTTATTCTTGCTTTGTAGATAAAGAAACTGAGCACAGATAGGTTAAGAAATTTGCTCAAGGTCACACAGCTCGTAAGCTTTAGAGCCAGGATCTCAACCTTATGTGGGCCAACTCCTTGGGCTGGCTTATCGCTTGCCAAGGCATAGGATGCCCCTCAAGTGCATCGTATCTGGCACATAATAAGTGCTGTTAATTTATTACTATTACTGATATTGGCATGGTTTGCCCACTGCTTTTACTAGTCCCAATCTAGTAGAGAGTGACAAAAGAAATTTAAAGCAACATATTTTGTTTATTCTGTGAATAACTTACGAAGCATCTGCCACGTACCAGATTCCATTCTAGGTGTTGGGAATTCAGCAGTGAATGAGCACCAAGGTTGCTGATGTTGCTTACAGTCTCGAGCAGGGGTCCGCAAACCTTCTGTAAAGGGCCAGATAGTAAATATTTTAGGCTTTACAGGCTATCATGTCGCCATGGCAACTACTCCTCTCTGCTGATGTAGCACAAAAGCAGCCATAGGCAGTCTGTAAGCAAAAACACGGTTGTGTCCCAGTAAAACATATTTACAGAAACAGGCAGCAGGCCAGATTTGGCCTGCTAGCCATAGTAGCTTGCCAACCCCTGGCAAGCTACCCGGCAGGCATGTCCAACACAGCCATATAATGTGAATCCTGCGTGTAATTTACATTTTGCTAGTAGCCAGGTTTAAAAAAAAAAAAGTAGGAAGAAACAATCTATTTTATTTAACCTGATATATCTAAAACAGTGTCATTTCAGCATGGGGCAGTGGCCACATTTCAGGTGTTCAACAGCCACACATGTGGCCGGTGTCTCCCGACTAGGAGGGTAGTGCAGGGCCGGAGAGGCAAACCAGCCCGTGAAGAAGGTGGCAAGGAGTAAGTCTGTAATGGTAGGAAGAGAGTAAGGTGCCGTGAGAAGGAGGAAGAGGTGGCTTTCTTCTTAGCAAGGAGGCTCCTCTCGGAGGTGTTGTTTGGGGCTGAGAGCTGCTGGCTGAGGAGAAACCNNNNAGCTGGGGAAGAGCGTTTCAGGCAGAGGGAACAATGAGCGCAAAGGCATGGAGGCTGGACCCTGTTTCACAGCATGGAAACAGAGTGGGCATGGCGGTGGTATGAGATGGGGCAGAGAAGTGGGGGGCAGATCAGACAGGGCCCTGGAACTGGACGGGAGGAGCCCCTGTTTTCATCTGGTGAGGTGGGGAGGGCTTCAGTTGGACGTAGGCCTTTCACGGCCTCTTCTTTCTCCGTAGGTTGGATATCTTGCACCAGGTTGCCACCTGGCAGAAGAACTTTAAGAGAATTGTGAGTATCCGAGGGGGGTGAGGTTGGCAGAAGGAGGCAGAGAAAGCTGCTCGGTTTGTCTTCTCTGGACTGCTCGGCTCGGGCCTTATCTTCTCTCTTCTGAACCGTTCACTGATGGGTGACTTGCCAGGTGTTTTCTGAACGCCCGCCTTGCATTAGGCATTGTGCTAGTGGACAAGACAGGCAAGATCCCTGCCCTTAGGAAGCTCGTAGTCTAGGTGGAGAGGTGAACATGAATCAAGTAGGCAAGCCTATAAACACATGACTGGGGGAGTTGTCCCAGAGAAAAAGAGACATTTAACCTCAGGTGTGTAGTAGGTGCTAACTAGGCTAAGGGGGCAGTGGGGCTAGGGTAGAGGTGGTGGGAACAGCACATGCAAAGGTCCTGTGGCAGGGACAGCAGGGAGCTTAGTGTGACCACAGAGGTCAGCAGGAGCAGTGGTGAGTAGTTTAGATTTTTTGCCAAGTGCATCGAAGAAGCCATTATCAATCGGGGTCTCTCTGCTTTCCATCTGCTTACCTCAGAAGTCCAGTGAGTCCTCCCCTAGCTCACACCCTCCCTGGCTTACCACGGCCCTAGGAATGAAGTCTTCAGCCTGGCATGCGAAGTCCGTTGTCATCTCCCCACCCCATACCTCTCCCTGATTTTCTCTAGCCTCTATACACGTTTCCCCACACAACACTTTCCTTTCCGTTGCCACCACATTAAAATCATTCAAAAAATACTGAGTGCCTACTCTGTGCCAGGCAGCAGAGCCCCTGCCTTTCTGAGGCTGACGTTCTGGAGTGGACGAGGGAACTCTCGATTTCTTTATCCTTCTCTCCCTCCCACAGTGCTGCGTGGTTGTCCTGCTGGAGCCCTAATCTCTGTGCCTCCCGTTGTCGGGCTCCCCAGTGGCAAGCGCCCACTGCCCAGCTCACTGCTGTATTCCCAGGCCTGGGCCCTTTCAGCCGTGACAGCATCTGCCTCGGGAACCCGACCGTCCATCTCCTCCCTTTGTACCCGCAGAGCTATGCCAAGACCAAGACTAGGGCCGAGGTACGGGGTGGAGGCCGGAAGCCTTGGCCACAGAAAGGCAGTGGGCGTTCCAGGCATGGCAGCATCCGCTCCCCGATCTGGCGAGGAGGTGAGCGAGGAAGGGAGGGAGGGGTCCTGGGGGTGTCTTCACACCCATCTGGTGTGATAGCTCGTCAGCCCCATTCCTTCTACCTGGGCAGGGGCAGCAGGACTCCGGCCCCCAGACCTCACTACCCATGTGCGGGTCCGAGATTGGAGAGTCGTCCACTTTCCCAGCCCCCGCCAGCTCTGGCCTTAGCCTCTCTCATCAGACTGTGGCCGCAGCCCCTTTTGGCCCTGACTCCCGTCTCACCTTTCCTGGACCACCCTTCACACAGCGCCCAGAGTGCTTTTCCTAAGCCTCCAGGCGGCTCCTACAGGGTTTTTGGGAAGTCTGAGCTCCTTACCTTGGCATTCCAGGCAGTGGTGCCTACAGACTGCCACCCCCGCCCCCCGCCCCCCCCTTGTTCCTCCACATCCTCTCTGACCACACAGCTGATTCAATGTCCTCTCCCTGGCTAACTCTTCTCATCCTTAGCATGTGTTTGGGCTGTGCCTCCTCCAGGAAACTCTCCCTGACCTCCTTTGGGTCCCCAGCCCCTAACAACTCCTTGTGCCACCCCAGAAAGACAGCCCTGATCTCCTCTGCAATTGAACCTCTGTCTGAATATGAATGACACGAGGACAGGAATCGTGCCCATCTTGTTCCCTGCTGCAGCCCCGGGGCCCAGCGGAGGGTGGACACGCAGGTAGACGGTCCTCACTCAGGGTTTGACGGCCGAGGACATTGAGGCCCAGTGAGGCAAAGACACCGTCCTGGGGAATGCTGGGTCCAGCGTCCCCTCTCTGTCCCTCCCTGAGGCCCTGTCCTCTTTGCTGATTCACTTTCCCTGCTGACAGCCTCTGTACACCAGCCACTGTGACAAATTTCTGATCCCCACACCCAGCTGGGGTCCTCAGCTGTCCACACACCTCTGTCTCTGCAGGAGGCATTGCCCATGGCCCCCGGGGCCCCACGAGCTACTACTACATGCTCCCCATGAAAGTGCGGGTGCAGGGCCTCAAGGTGGCGCTGACCGTCAAGCTGGCCCAGGTACAGGCCTGATCCCGCCGGGAGCCACCGGCGTCGGGGGTGTGGGCTGTGGGGACTGGAGAGCCCAGGCAGCTCCTGGGGGCCGTTGGGGGCTCAGACTGTCCTTTCTTCCTAATAGGATGACCTGCACATTGTAGACTCCCTGGAGCTGCCGACCTCCGACCCCCAGTACCTGACTGAGCTGGCCCGCTACCGCCGCTGGGGGGACTCCGTGCTCCTTGTGGACTTGTGAGGGCGCGGGGCAGAGCAGGGGTGGGGGCGCTGGGTGCTGTCCTCTGCGGTGTTCACCTCCTGGCCTCCATTCCAGAGCCCACGACGACATGCCTCAGAACATCGTAGCAGCTGCTTCTGGGCTCAAGACCTTCAACCTTATCCCGGCTGTCGGTGAGCAGAGGGCCCCGGTTCTCCCCCCAGGTCCCCAGCGGTCCATGGGCCAATTCAAATTCTATACCTGCCACTCGGTACCCTCCTCAACGCAGCCCTCAGCTTGCCCAAACAGAGCATCGGGAAAATGCCATCCTTGAAGAAAGGCTCTGTCCAAGCTCGGGTCTCAGTGCCACACACGGAGTGAGTGGAAGGGCTGCTGGCTGTCCTCATCTGGCTCCCCACTTAGAGAGGCTGGGAGGTGGGATCCAGCCTGGCTTGGGCATGTCACACCCATCACCACATTGACTAATCCCTAGAGCTCTTTCTCGGCTCCTGATTGCACGACTGACTTCCTCTGGACAGCTATACCTGGGGGTCTCAGGGACACCTTGGGACCTCAGAACACCTTCCTTCCTGTGGCTCAGGCCCCAGACCATGCTCTCACCCTCCACTCGTCTGTTAGCTCACCCTGTCAGCTCTGACTTTAAACATATCGGGAATTCCACCACTTCTTACCCCCCGCACCCCCATCTCCCTCCTGCCCCTGTCCCTGGCTCCTGCTCTATTCTGCAGTCTGTTCTCCCCACCACGGCCACCAGAGGGCGCGCGTGAGCACACGCATCCCAGCGTGTCCCTCCTCTGCCCACAGCCCTCTGCAGTTCCCACCTCCCTGAGTCAAAGCCCAAGTTCTTCCTGAAGCCCACAAGATCCTGTACACCCGGCCCCATCCTCTCCCTGCGCTCGC
The DNA here is from genome assembly GCF_017311325.1 of Ursus maritimus. NCBI lineage: Eukaryota > Metazoa > Chordata > Mammalia > Carnivora > Ursidae > Ursus > Ursus maritimus. Next base: position 50,080,781 of record NW_024423786.1, on the reverse strand, counting down.
TGCCTCCTCCTGTCCCGCTCACTTGCTAACTGCAGCCACAGGCCTCCTGCAGTACATTCATGCCTCTGCTGTGCTTAGGGGCTGTCTGTCCCCCAGGAGTGGGAGGTGGGAATCCCAGCCCCAGCGCAGGGCAGAGCCAGCCACGCAGGAGGCTGTCAGTCAGAAGCTGAGCTGAGGATCATCCCTTGCCCAGGGTCTTGGCATCAGTGAACAGCTGAGCCGGGGTTTGAACCTAGCCTGCAAGATCCGTGAGCCCATGCCGGACCACAGTGTGTCTCTAGTAGGGGAATACGGGGAGGGCGTTGCTTCCTCGAGGAGGAAAAGGGGCCCCAGATACGGTAGGCAGCCCAGCTGGACTGGCTCTCACCCCACTCCCAGGCCTGAACGTATACAGCATGCTCAAACACCAGACCCTGGTCCTGACCCTGCAGACCGTCGCCTTCCTGGAGGAGAAGCTGCTCTGGCATGACTCGCGTTACACGCCCCTCTACCCCTTCCGCCTGCCCTACCGCGACTTCCCCTGAGCCCCAGTTGCCCTCTACCTGGACCCCTCTGTGCTGGGTGCCTGCGCAGAGCCAGGCCGAGCCCCCGACGGGCTCAGGAGGCTCGTGCCCATCCTGTGAGGGCAGAGCGGCACTGCGGAACCCCCTCATCTCCGTGTGGCCGCGCACAGAGTGGCCAAGCGGGCGTCACTACCAGGAAGGAGCAACTCAGCAGAGAGCCGGACTGAACTCTGGCCCAAATTTTCTCTTTCATTTTTTAAGATGAATCTTATTTTTAAATCAAAGAAGAGAAACAGAACAGCTCATTGCCATTTTGTAAATAATTCCACCTAGCAAAGCAAGCTCTTTCCTCAGTGCTAGGTGCTGCTGGGTACCTCTGTCCTCAAGGGGCCACCTGAGGGCTGTTTATAGCAATGACCCACAGTCAGCTTCCCCAGGATGAGTCAGACCCCAGGAGCGTGCAGAGGAGCGGGGGCACCGCTGTCCCTAGGAACCCACTCCCGGTGCCTCCCCACTGCCAAGCACTGTCCCCGAGAATTCACATCCCTGAGGGGCTCGTGTTGCCATTGGCCATGGCCCTGCAGGCCAGGCAGGGGATTCGATTCTACAAACAGGAAGGGTAAACCTGAGCTTTCATCATTATGATTTCCCCGAAGCAGAGTCTGATTCCCTGTGGTCAATAAATGAGCAAATAAACACATTTTTTTAAAACACTGAAATGGTACCCGAATTCTTGAGCCTGCTGATATCCACTCCGCAAGCTAATTTTCTTGTAATAGTCCTAACACAGACTGTAACGTGGCCAACGTGGTCACTATAATGTGACTTTAAGGAAAGGTCAGCCAGAACTGACATCTGCATGTGTCGGTCTAGCCAAGGCCAGGGGGCCACAGTGACCAACCAGGGGCTAGACTGCCCCTTGCCAAAAACATCTCTGGAATGCATCTCTGGGGAGTGCCTTCAGAGCTCATAGCACATTCTCGGAAAATCCTCACAGATATAAACTTTAATCCCTTAAAGCACCAGATTTGACTAAGTAAAAAAGCCATTTGGAGCCTGTAGTAAGAAGGGGTGCAGAGGGTGGGTGGGAAATGTCGCTTGGACTAAAGCCAAACTGTTGCCTACCTCTCCCTGTGCTGCTCACTGGCCACATGGGGACAAAAGGCTTAGAGGAAGACCCAGCCGTTCTGAGCACCCAGACTAGTCCAGATCGTCGTATCTAGAAGTAAGACTGCCTAGTTGTCCACCTCACAGCAGTCAGGAAACAACGAGGCCAACTCCCACAGACTTTACAAAGAAATGTGTCACAACCTGCTCGACCATACTGGAAACCCGCAGCCAGACCAAGAATGAAAAGAGACATTAGAAAAAAATGATCTGACGGGTGCCTGGGTGGCTCAGTCGGTTAATCATCCAACTCTTTTTTTTTTTTTAAGATTTTATTTATTTATGTGACACAGAGACAGCCAGTGAGAGAGGGAACACAGCAGGGGGAGTGGGAGAGGAAGAAGCAGGCTCCCAGCAGAGGAGCCCGATGTGGGACTCGATCCTGGAACGCCAGGATCACGCCCTGAGCCGAAGGCAGCCACCTAACGACTGCGCTACCCAGGCGCCCCCAGCATCCAACTCTTGATGTAGGCTCGGGTCATGATCTCGGTCATGGGATCGAGTCCTGTGTCAGCTCTGTGTTCAGTGGGGAGTCAGCTGAAGATTCTCTCTCTCCCCTTCCCTCTGCCCCTCCCCCCACTCAGGAGCACACACTCTCGCTCTCTCAAATAAATCTTAAAGAAAAGGATGATCTGATAACTAGAATGTGCTTTCCAATATCGGGGGCGGGGGGGGGCGGTGTGTGTATGAGTTTCCTAGGGCTGATTCAACCGAGTACAGCAGCCTGGGTGGCTGAAACAACACAAGTGTATCATCTCATGGTCCAAGAAGCTAGAACTCAGGATCAAGGTGTTGGCAGGGTTGGTTCCTTCTAAAGCTTCGAGGGAGACTCCGTCCCATCCCTCTCCCCTGGCTTCTGGTGGTTTGCTAGCAATCCTTGGCATTACTGGGCTCGTGGTCACCCCAAGGTATGCCCCCGTCTTCGAATGGCAACGTCCCCGTGTACATGCCTGTGTCCAGATTTCCCTTTTCCATAAGGACACCGGTCATAGTGGGTTAGCTGCCCCCCCCACCTGCCCCAATAACCTCATCTTACTCATTCACAGGGCTGGGGGGTTAGCACTTTTATTTTTTTCTTGCTGGGGGCGGGGGGACCAGTTGATCCCATGACAGGGTGTAAGGGGAGAGAAGGAACGAGATCAGCCACGAGAACCGTGGAAACTAGCATGTGTGTCTTCATCGTGTATCCTCTGTGCTGTGTTCGAAATTCTCTAGAATAAGCCCTTTTAAAAAGAGAGAGATGAGCAAAGACATTTCTTCGTTGGAGCTATTGCTACCCACAAGTCCTTCTCCCACCCGCTTGGACATGGACTGACCCAGACAGAGCCCAGAGAGGTAGGGCACTTTGCAGTCAGCCATTCAAGGCAGGAGACCCAGGACTTGGGCTGAATCTGGCTGAAGAAAGCGAAAGCAAATCCAGCCACTCGGAGGGTGAGAGGCAGGCGGCTCTGATGGTAGGGCCAAGGTGTCTGCTTACTGGTGGTCAGCGTGGAGGCCCCCTGGGTGGGGCTGAGGGAAGAGTCCCGACCCAGACCAAAGATCCCACCGCTCCAAGGGGTCTCTAGAAAAGAAAGCCTCAGAGCCCCCCAAAACACATATCCACCAAATCTCCCAGGGGTGCCACCTTAACGCACTGCCGGGCCATCCAAGCGGGTAAAGCCCTAGCCCAGGAGGAACTGCCCTGTCCCCTGTCCCCTCTTTCCCGCTCCTGGGCAGGAGGGACTCCAAGGCTAGTGAGAGGGGGTAAGGCAGACAGAAAGAAGGTCACCAGCAGAGAGACCAGGCCCTTCTTCACCGACGCCTCTAGCCTGGCGAGGCCTGACCCGGGGCTCCCCTCCAACATCAAGTCAAATGCAGAGACGAGAATATGATACTGACTTGGCCCTGAGTCCTGGGCAGACTTCTCAGCCAGGGGTGGGCAAGATTCCAGCAGAGAATAAAGGGGTGGAAGGAGAAGCAAAGTTCTGTTTTGACGGTCTCGTAAACAACATGAATTTTGCTTTACCCCCTAGGATGGCCAGGATGAACGGTGACGCCAGCATGAACCACATCTGTGGGAACACCGAGCAAGTCTGAGGGGGAGATTCTGAGAGCTGGATCCTAGTGAAACAGACAAATCCTGACGACTGCTACCTGCTCTCGCTCTGCACTTGCCAAGCACCGCACACAAACCAGGTTAGTGACCTCTCACATCCAGCCTTTGAGGTCTGTGTTACCATCCCATTCTTTAGCTGAGACCGTGGAGACGCACCTGGGGGGGATGTGGTTTGCTCGAGATCACAGCTCACGGCGGGGGTTCTCAGCATCCTTGACACCTGCTGTCCCACGCACTCTCCCCCGCCCCCGCCAGCTGCCTCCGCTGCGGGGCTGTGCTGGGCTTGTCTGCTGGGCAGCTCAGAAGGACGGGGCGGGGGGAGGGGGGCGGGCAGCAGGGGCCACAACGACATACCACCCGCTAGGACGGCAATAATAGTAGTAATCATAAAACAGAAAATCGGCATTGATGAAGATGTGGAGAAACTGGAAGTCTTGCATGCTTCTACGTGGCTGGTGGGAAAGTAAAATGGCACAGCTGCTGCGGAAAACAGTCTAGGGGCGCCTGGGTCGCTCAGTCAGTTAAGCGTCTGTCTTTGGCTCAGGTCATGATCCCAGGGTCCTGGGATCGAGCCCCGCATCAGGCCCCCTGCTCAGCGGGGAGACTGCTTCTCCCTCTCCCTCTGTTACTCTCCCTGCTTGTGCTCTCTCTCTGTGTCAAATAAATACATAAAATCTGGAAAGAGAAGGAAAGAAAGAAAGAAAGAAAGAAAGAAAGAAAGAAAGAAAGAAAGAAAGAAAGAAAAAGAGAGAAAGAAAGAAAGAAAGAAAGAAAGAAAGAAAGAAAGAAAGAAAGAAAGAAAAAGAAAGAAAGAGAGAAAGAGGAAGGAAGGAATAGGAAAGAAAACAGTCTAGCAGTTCCTCCAAAAGTTCCATTTGGAATTACCATATGACCCACCGATTCACTTCTAAGCGTATTCCCAAAAGAACTAAAAAATGTTCATACCAACTTCTGTGCACGAATGTGCGGAGCAGCATGACTCACCGCGGCCAAAAGGAAGAAACAACCCAGATGTCCGTCGACTGACAGACGGACCCAAGAGATGTCCTCTCTGCATACCAGGGAATATTATCCAGCTATGAAGAGAAATTGAGTACGACCCAAATAACTGCAAACAGGGACTGGAAATAAAAGAAAAAAGAAAACGGACTGGAGCAGACACCTGTATGCCAGGGTTCGCGGCGGCATTATTCACAATCGCCAAAAGGTGGAAACAACTCACGTGACCACCAGTTGATGAATGGGTAAACGAACTGTGATACATTGTTACAGTGGAATCTTATTCGGCCATAAACAGGAAAAAGTGCTGAGAGATACTACACCATGGACGAACCTTTTTTTTTTAAGATTGTATTTATTTATCTGACAGAGAGAGCAAGCACAGCAGGGGAGGCGGCAGAGGGAGAGGGAAAAGCAGGCTGTCCATGGAGCAGGGAGCCCGATGCCGGGCTCGATCCCAGGAGCCCAGGATCATGACCTGAGCCGAAGGCAGACGCTTAACCGACTGAGCCACCCAGGCGCCCCCAGAGTCACAACCTTGAAAAGGCATCTACACCCGCATGCTGCTGCGCCATTATTTACAATACCCAAGACAGGGAGACAACCTGACTGTCCGTCAGTGGATGAAAGTATATATACATACACACAGCGGAGTGATATCTGGCCATAAAAAAAGAAGGCAAGCTTGGTGCACCCATGTGGCTCAGTGAGTTAAGTGTCCAACTCTTGATCTCAGCTCAGTTCTTGATCTCAGGGTTGTGAGTTCAAGCCCCATGCTGGGCTCCACACCCAGTATAGAGCCTACTTTGGAAAAAAAAAAAAAAAAAGGAAATCTTGCCATTTGGTACAACTTTGATGGACCTTGAGGTCATTATGCTCAGTGAAATAAATCAGAGAATGACAAATACTGTATGCTCTCACTTACATGTGGAATCTTAAAAAAACATCAACACTTGAATTTATAGTTACGGAGAACACTGGCGGTTGCTAGAGGCAGGGGGTGGGGAAATGGGTGAAGGGGGTCAAAGGCACAAACCTCCAGTTATAAGATAACTAGGTCCTGGGACGCCTGGGTGGCTCAGTCGGTTAAGGATCTGCCTTTGGGTCAGGTCATGATCCCGGGGTCCTGGGATCAAGTCCTGCTTCGGGCTCCTTGCTCAGTGGGGAGCCTGCTTCTCCCTCTGCCTGCTCTGCCTGCCGCTCCCCCTGCTTGTGCTCTGTCTCTGACAAATAAATAAAATCTTTTTTTTTTTTAAAAAGATAAATAGGTCCTGGAGATGTAATGTACAGCCTGGTGACTAAAAACTTTTTAAATAAGTAAATATAAGTAAATGTGAATGAATGAATGAATGAATGAATGAATGAATGAATGAATAAAGTAAGTAAGTACATACGTATGTACTGGGGAGCTGACTTTCCTGGAGTAGCCTCTGCCCAGCTAGGCACAGGACTGGCATAGAGTCTACCCACCTCCGAGTTCCTCAGTGAGTCTGAACCTCAGTGACCCCAACAGGTAACCCCACTAATGCACACCTTTACGGGTGCCCTTCCTGACTCCCCCCCACCCCAGGTGTTTCTTGAGATCACCTCCCAGATAAACTGCCTGAACCCCAAGTTTTGTTTCAGGGTCTACTTTTGGGGAGAACTTATGCTAAAATAGCTGGTAAGTACCAGAGCCTGGATTCAAACCCCAATCTGCTCCTCATCCTGTTACAACCTTGTGGGTGCAATGCTCTGAGAACCTTTTATAGAAATGGTGGAACGGAATTCTGGGATAGAGGAACAGCATGTTGCGAATGCTCAGAGACAAAAGAAGTTCACGGAAGCTGCCAGGAAGGGCAGGGCAGCCATGCCAGAGCTCAGACTGGAGGGAGAGCAGGCACGATGCCATAGAGTGGGATGTGGATACTTCTGCCCTGTGTCCACGGCCTCTGGTCTGCAGTGGGCCCATTTGTTGGCCTGCCCGAGACTGCCTGGCACCCTGAAGGAAGCTCTGCCCTTCCTGGAAGCTTCAGTGAAGGGCTGGGGAGCATCTGTTTTCCTTTTCCTCAAGGAAACACAAAGGGAGTGTAAGACCAGGAGGTGGGTGCACCTCTTGCCAACCTGTTCCCCATTGCTGCCCCATCTTCATCTCAGGAAATGGCTCTCCATCCTCCCAGGGGCTCAGACCAGGACCAACAAGACTTCCTTGACTCTGTTCTGTCCTCATGTCCCAGCAAGTGCAGTAGACCCTGCGACCGAAATGGATGCCAAATCTGACGTCTCCAAATGCCACCGCCCAGTGCAGGCCCCATCATGACTCACCTGGACTAGAGTAGTCACCTCTCTGGCTTCCTGGCTTCCACCCTGTCCTCCCTGCCCCCAGAATACAGCTTCTGCAGTCTCAGGAGGGTGCCTGCAAACACCGGAATCAGGGCTGTCCCTCCTCTGCTCAGAACCTTCCATGGCTCCCACTTCACCGGGAGGAAAAGCCAAAGTCCCCTGCAGGCCGACAAGCCTGCTCTGCGCTATCTCCTTCCTACCCTCCTTTCCTCCTCCTTTCCTTACTGCCATCTAGCCACACTGGCCCCTGGCTGTCCCTACCTCAGGGCCTTTGCACATTCAGTACTTTCTGGCTTGTACACTCCCTCCCTGATATTGTCACAGCTCCTGTGGTCTTTGCTCAAATGTCACCTTCTCAGTCTTTCTCAGAGTACTCTATTTAAAAGTTCATCAACCCTTACATTGCCTATTCCCTCTCCTGTTCTATTTCTCCTCAGCACTGATCACAAGCTAACGCCCCATATATTTTTTGTCTCGTCTGTCCACCCCCGTCCCACTAAAACCATCTCTGCACAGTGGCGAAATTTTTGTCTTTTCTGATCATTGCTGTGTCGCTAGCACACCTGGAAGGATTCTTGGTATACAGCAGGTGCTCAATGAACACTGCACAGTAGGTCGGGAGGCGTGAGAAAGATCGGCGCTTTTATGGCTGCAAGGAGGACTTGGGCCGCGCGGGGGTGCTCGCGGCCCGCGCACTTTCGACTAAGGTCAAGGGACCCACCGTGGAGAGCCCGAGAAAAATCCGCCGGGGGCACCTGAGTGGCTCGGTCGGTAGAGCGTCTGCCTTCCAGTCGGGTCGTGATCTTGGGGTCATAGGATCGAGCCCGGTCTCGGGCTCCCTGCTCGGCGCGGAGTCTGCTTCTCCCTCTCCCTCCCCCTGCTCGTGCTCGCGCTCTCGCGCGCGCTCTCAAATAAATAAATAAAATCTTTCTTGCTCTCAAATAAATAAAATCTTAAAAAAAAAAAAAAAGGAAAATCCGCCGGAAAATACCACCCCCCGCCGACTCCACCCCTCACGGGATTTTCCCAGGCCCTTCGAGGCGCAGCGTGTCCGCGTTCTCACTCTGCCCCTTTGCCCAGGCAGTTCTGGGCGGGAATTCAGCACCCACCACACCCCGCGTAGAAAGATCCCCGTGGAAATTCCTTAGGAATGATCGGGGCGGGGGAAGGGACGTGTTTCTGGCTGATGAGTGACTCTCTGGCCCATCAGGCCCATTCTCCGAAGGAAGGGCCCGAACGTCCCCGGGGGCCCCCTCCCTTCCCCTTCTGCTGCGCGACCTCCCTGGCCCTTCTGAGGTCTCCATGGCGACGCGGCGCGCGCCCCACAACAGGAAGCCTTGGGCGGTGCGGACTGGCGCTGGGAGACCCCAGGGTCCCTAGCCTTGTCGTGGTAGATGCCAAGTCTTGGGGTCACACGCGCAGGCGAGGCCTTGGCGTGGCGGGGGGGGGGGG
>NW_024423786.1:50053365-50072233 GCF_017311325.1 Ursus maritimus | reverse complement strand
GGGGGGGGGGGGCGTGCAGGCGGTCCAGAGACTAAGCTCGCCCCACCCGGCCCTGACGGAATTAGCGGGTGCAAACCTCCGCACGTAGTCAGCGCGGGCACCCAGCGCTCAAGTTTCAGCTGCCGCGCCTACCGCTTGGAATTTAACCATCTCTTCTCCCCGCCCCACTTGGGGGCCGGGGAGCTGTTTCCCTGAGGAAGGGAAGGGTCCGAGCGCCCCCTTTCCACTCAAGGTTTGCGGCCTCAGTTTCCCCGAGGAGCCTGGGAACCGCAGGGGGGGACTCGGCGCGTCAGGACCACGCGGCTTCCTTCCTTTTTCTGGAAGCCGTGAAGATGTCCCCAATGCGGAGGCCGAAAGGGGAAGCGAGGCCGCGGGGGTGGAAGCACCCATCGGAGGGGGGGGATGCAGGGTCCCGGACGTGATGACGCCGCTAGTCCTCACCCCCAGGTTTCGCGGACGCCAGAATGTGCCCGGGCTTGCTCCTGCGGCTTCTCGGGAAATCTGTCGGCTGGGCAGGTACATGTTCCTTGGGGAGGGGCGCCCTTGATAGAGAACGCCCCGAAGGGATTTCTGGGCCCCCATCCAAGCGAGGGACCCTGCACTCAGTTAAAGAGGCCGGCATGCGCTGGGGCGTCAGAATTGAGTCCGAATCCCCTCGCAGCTCGGAGTCTCGATTTACCCCTCCGTGGAACGGACTCATTAACAGTTCCTACCGTCCAGGATAGTTGGCAGTATTCAGTAAAACGTTTAGCGCAGCGTAAACGCAGAACCACGGTCAGCGGGGACCCGGGACCCGACCCCTAGCGCCAGGAGCGGCCCCTGGGGCCCGCGGGGCCGCTGCGGCCCCCGTTGCTTCAACTCGGAAATTCCAGCGCTCGAGAGGGGGGACAACACAACTTGAGCTCGATACCCTCTCCATCCGGAAATGCCGGAGCCCTCCTTCCGGAGGGGAAGGCACGAGGTTTCCGGGAAAGCAGCCCCGCCCCCTCTGTCCCCCCGTGCCCGGCCAGGCCACTATAAAAACTCCCGCGCTCTCCAGTAGCGCAGTCCGCGCCGCACGCCTCTGCGCTTCTGCCGCGCGCTCTCCGCCCTCCTTTGGCCGGCTATGGCTCCCGGCACCGCCCGTCCCGCGCTGCCAGCACTCCTGGCCCTGATCGGAGCTCTGCTCCCAGGTGAGTCAGGGGTGGGGGCTGCCGTCGTGCCAACTCCCGGGGTCCAGGATGTACTGGGAGGACCGACTCCCGGCCAGCTGGGTATAAGCCCCAATCGTACTTACGTAGCTGTTTGTGGGAAGTTGGGGCTAGAGTCAAAGACAACAGCAGTGGGTTCGAATCCAGACCCTGCGTCAATCCGATGGGTGGCCTCAAGCTACAGGTTGAGCCTCCCAGAGCCTCAGTTTCTCAGCTGTAAAATGGAGAACGCAAGAGCCGCCACCTCGAAATGGTTGTGTCCTGGCCCAATGCCGCACCTGGCTCCAGGACTCGGTCAGACGGTATGGGGACGGGTCCGGCGCGAAGTTGAGTAGGCTGGGGACCCCCCCCCCAACACAAACGTACATTCTGTTCCTCATCCCCTACCCCTGGGGAAGTCCGGGACTGCTTCTGCTCAGGGGAATTCCAGGGCTGACTTGCCCAGGGACCAGAGGCTGAGACTGAGACGCCCCAGCACCCCTCCACCAACTCCAGTCTGGAGGGAGGGGAGAAAGGGGGGCAGTGGGTCACACATGGCCATCAGTGTGGGGAAGCCCGATTGTGGGGAAGGGACACCTGTGCTTACCAGCTCAACAAAGGGTTCTAGTCCAGATGCCAGGCTGGATTCTGCTGCTTTTTAGGTGAGAAATGTCACCTCTCCCAGACTCACCACTTCACTCTGAGAAATGGGAACCATCCCATTACTCTTGGAGAATTCACAGAGCTGCCGTTTCCCACGCTTCCCCCTCAGGTGGAGTAGACCCAAAGCTGAGGACAGGAATCTTTGGAGGAGGGAGAGAAGGGGTGGGCCCAGACAAGACATTTTTTTCGTGTATTGCATTAGCAGGAGCCGGGATGACTATATTCACCCACCTTACAGATGGGGAAATTGAGGCCTGGAGAAGGGGAGACCACTTGCCAGAGGGAGTAGGGAGCCAGCTTAATTGGAACCTCTCCATTCCCGGAGGGCTAGCCCCCTCCACCTTACATCTTAGGAGGGAGAATAACACTGACTTCATGTCCTTTCTCTGCTAAAATCCTCCATGGTTTCCCTTTGCCCTCAGAAAGAAGAACAAGTCCTTGGCATGGTCTGTACCGCCCACACAATCTTCTGACCTCCTTTCTCCCAACTCTTCCTCCTCGCTCACTCTGCTCCGGCCACCATGCCGCAGGGCCTTTGCACTTGTTCCTTTTGCCTGGAATTAATTTTTCCGTTCTCTGAATGGCCAGCCCCTTCTCATCATTCGCACGCACATTACCCTGTCGCCAAGGCACTGTCTGTTCTATCACCCTGTTTTGTTTTTGTCAACTCGTATTAACATCTGTTATTAATTATCTTGTTTGCCTGTGAATTTTTCTGTCTCCCACACTGAAGGCAGAGTTTTGTCTCATTCAAGGCTATGCGCCCAGCACCTAGCACAGGCTGGGTACGCGGTAATTGTTGGTGAACCCAATTTGTAATGCCTGTCCCCTCCTCCATCTTTTGTTCTAGGACTTGGAGGTGCGCAAACATCAGCGCACCCCCCAGAAGCCATCATACCCCGAGGAGGCTCTATCCAGGTGAACTGCAGTACTTCCTGTGACCAGCCCCCCATCTTGGGCCTGGAGACTCAGTTGAGTAAGAAGGAAGTGGCCCATGGGGACCACTGGAAGGTCTTTGAACTGAGTGATGTGCAAGAAGATAGCCATCCAATATGTTTTGCAAACTGTCACACACAGACGACGGCTGCAATGACCCTCACCGTGTATTGTGAGTGGCTGGGCCCGGGGGTTGGGACTAGGCAGGCTTGGTGGGGGAGAGGTGGGCGCGTGGGGGTCCCCGCAGGCCAGGACAGCCCTGGTTGCTCGGTGGTGGGGCCTGAGCTGACTCACTGAAGGACTGGTGGGCCCATCTTCAGAGAGCCTCATTGTCCTTTGAAACCCCTTCTTGCATTTTCTTGGGTGCCTTTAGCGCATTACAGAGGTTCAGTACAGTCGAATACTCTAGGCCTCTTTCAACATGTCACAGATCCTAGATGTGACTCTTGAAGAGACCCTTTCAAAGCAGCCGGGAGACGGCATTTTTCACGTATTGGCAACAATCAAAAGACTCGCTAGCAGCTGTGCTCGCCAGACTGGGGGGAAGCAGGCAGTCCTGGGCCATCGCGGACAGGGTGGAAGCTTCAAGAAGCACAACCCTGAGCAGGGAAAGGGGTGTCAGTTCTCCAAGTGACACAGGCCCGTGTGCTTGGACATAGAAGTCGCACTCCTGGGCGCCGGGCTTCCACGTGGCCCCATCCACGAGGGAGCTGGACAGGGCATACGATGGGCTTATTCATCGCAGCTTTATTTGGAAGGGCAGACGTTTGCAAGCCACTCGGGCGTAGAGGGCGGGGGAGATAAACCCTCGTTTGACCATGTGGTGGAATAGTATGTAGCTGCACAAAAAAAAAAAAAAAAAGAGGAAGCTCCTGTGTCCCCAACAGAGAATGAGCTCCAAGGTGTACTGTCAAGTTTCAGGGAAGGAGCTACGCCCAGGGTGAGTGGCCTCCATCCCCGGCATTAAGGAGCAGCACGGCCGGGCGAGGGACGCCTGTTTTGGCACATGAAGGAGGCGTGAGAGGAAACGCAGGAAGTGATAGTATTAGCTGGCTGTGAGCACAGAAGCCGGGGGAGGCTGCTCTGGGGGAGGGCAAGGGGCGAGCTGTCCCAATGTGCCTTCTTTTCCTTGGGGCATTTTGCCCTGCGAGAATTACTATTACCATAGGCCATAAAGAAAGAAAACGCGGATGCGAACAAAACAAAACGAAAAGAACAAGGAAGGAAGAAACTAAAGAGAACTGGCCGACTGGTCTTGGAATCAGCCAGTCTCGGGTTCCGCTCCCAGCGTGGCCCTGACTAACTGGGCGATGGTGGGGGACATGGCTTGTTGAGTGAATTTCCCACGAGCCCTCCTCGCACGGGTATGGTGACGCCGTGAGGCATAAAGAACATTCCACCTCACGGGGCCCGGGCAAAGGAAGCCTTTGGGAAAATAGCAGCTTTGCTTCTGACCTGGAGCGTGTTTGAGCAGATGCTGGCCAGGTGAGGAGAGTCCCCGAACATTCCCGGTGGCCTGTGAAACCCCAGGCAAACCTCCCCGAAGGACTTCTGCATTTCGGCCTGCTAGCTGAGAGCCCAGTGCTCCAAGTTGGAGTCCTGGCTCTGTGACGTTTCTCCCTCTGTGCATTTGGGTACCAGACTTTGCCCTCATTTCTCCAGCTCTGTGAAATGGAACAGATGCCCGGCACACAGTAGAGGGGTCCCCTAGGAGGCACGCTATCTAGTTCTGTCCCGCCCCACCCCCAGGATCCCTGGGTGGCTGAGCTTTCTCTAGAAAGAATGAAGGTGTTAACTCCTGTAGGAGGTGACCCCTAACTGGGCCTTGAAGGTTGAGTAGGAGTTGATAGACAGACACTCAGGACAGAGGGAAGAGCCTAGACAAAAGTTTGAGTGGGAAAACATGCAGATGGGGGGAGGGGTGTTAGGAGGGGCTGAATACCAAGAGATTGGTGTGATTAGAGCTGAGGTGGGCAGGGCCTCAAATGCCAGGTCGAGGAGCTGAGACCTTCTCTGCAGAGTGATAGGGAGCCATGGAGGGTGTGTGAGCAGGCCAGGGTTCTGGATAGCAGAAGGCTTACGGGAAGCCAGAGAGCAGTTGGCTGTGGACCTCGTCCAGACCACATGTGTGGGCAGTGGCTGGGTACAGGAAGGGAGGGCAGACAAATATTTGAAGAGTGAAGTAACCAAGACTGAAGGTTGGGGCTCAGGGAGAGGTCCAAGCAAGACAGACCTCCTCCCCCAGTCTGACCTTAAGGGCAAGGAGCTGGGCTCGGAGATGTGAATTCCATTTCGGCGGGGGGAGGGGGGGTGGCTGAGGTTTGAGGTTTACACCAGCTCTGCAAATTCGTGTTTGCAGCAGGTGGTTAGAGGTAAGCACTGGACATCTGAGGGGTTTCTTGCCCTTTTATTTCCTAAAACAGCTTCATTGAGATATCGTGTACATACCATAAAAGACACCTCTTTGAAGTGTACAATTCAACACATTTTAACGTATAGAGTTGTACAACCATCACCACGATCTAATTTTAGAACATTTCAGTCACCCTAAAAAGAAACCTCATGCCCATAAACAGTCATTCTCTCTGCCTCTTAAGTGGACGAATAAAAGTCTTACCTCCAATTAACCCATTTTACAGCTCAGGAAACTGAGGCTCGATTTCTACAACTATTGCAGAGGCGAAGTCACTCATGTACAGCTCACAGCAGCGAAGCCCCAAAGCTAGGCGTCAGCCCTGACACTTCAACAGACATTTCAGCGGCTCTTGGGATGGGAATAGTAAACAGCAGTCCTTAAGACCCCTCCCTGGGAAGCCTGGGGTGGGGGTCTCAGTGCTGAGTCCTAGCTCACTGGGCCGCTGCTCTCAATTTTCACCAGCAGTCCAGGCTTGATATTCTGTTACCTCCTGCGGAGCGGAGACCCTAAGCCCACGTGTTGTGTGTTCGGGGGATATTCAGAGTTTCATTTTGAGTGTCTGTGGGTTGTTCTTGCATTTTTACCATTTCAGGGGCTCGCATGGCACATTTGAGAACTTCTTTCCCTTAAAGGGGGGCTTCTGAAAGCCCTCGAGTCAGTGTGGGTGGCTCAACCTTATTCTTTCTATGAATATAAAGAGCCTACTGTGTACCAGCGGTGCGTCAGGGGGCAAAGCAAAGACCCCTGCCCTCCCAGGCTGGCCTTCTGTGGGGGGGACTTAGAGGAGAAACAAGTTAGCTGAGTAGATGTATGTCACCTTCGGATGTCAGACGGTGAGAGGTGCTTTGGAGAAAACTAAGGCCAAGAAGAAGAGAAGGGGGAGCAGGGGGCTTTTAAAAACAATCTACTGGACCCAGCAGCTTAAATTTCCTGCATTTATTTGACGGGACTCCCGGTGATAGACTTTGAGGTTCTTTTCCACTTTCCACTCTCAGATGCTTCAGTGAATAAAGAATTGCTTTTGCCGCCTTCCCAACCACCTGGGGACTTCCCACCGGTTTATACTGAAGCTCTTAACATTCCTGCCTGGCTTAGGTGGTTTGGGGAGTGTTTGTCAAGAGTGGAGAGGGGTGGGGCTCCTGGGACAGGTGCAGCCGGCGCCCCAGCGCCCCCTGCGGGCGGGCAGCCTGTCCTGCTCACACACCACCACCCCCCGCCCCCTTAACACCCAGGGACCCCGGAGCGAGTGGAGCTGTTACCCCTACCCCGCTGGCAGCCCGTGGGCGAAAACTTCACTCTGCGCTGCCAAGTGGCAGGCGGGGCGCCCCGGACCAGCCTCACGGTGGTGCTGCTCCGCGGGGAGGAGGAGCTGAGCCGAAAGCCGGCCTTCGGGGAGCCCGCCGAGATCACGGCCACGGTGCTGGCGGGCAGAGACGACCACCTCGCCAATTTCTCCTGTCGCACGGAACTGGACCTGAGGCCCCGAGGGCTGGGATTGTTCCAGAACAGCTCGGCCCCCAGGCAGCTCCGAACCTTTGGTGAGGCACTGGGAAGCCGCCAGAGAGGATGGGCTCAGGGGGTGTTCCTACTTGGGGTGCGGGGCGGGGAGAGAGGCCTCTGGTCGTGGGGGTGCTAAGGTGGTGACCTAGATTACAAAGGCTTCTGGAAAGAGCATGTTCTTGGCCGTTGGCGTGGGGTGGTCTGGGATGGGGTGCCCTAGCTGCAGGATCTTCTGAGAAGACTGTAACCAGGCGTGGGTCCCGGGACAGGGGGTGACCCAGGCCACAGAGTCTCTGGAAACCAGAGGATGTCCCAGATGGGGGAACGAAAATGCCCCCAAAAAGGGGCTTCGGGTTGCCTGTCCCCTCTCTATTCTCACGCACCCTCTCTCCCCAGTCCTGCCAGAGACCCAGCCACGCCTTGCTACCCCCAAGATTGTGGAAGTGGGCACACAGTGGACTGTGAACTGCTCTCTGGATGGGCTGTTCCCAGCTGTGGAGGCCGAAGTCCACCTAACACTGGCAGAACAGGAACTGCACTGTACACCCCTGTACGGCAAGGACTCCGTCTTGGCCACGGCCAGTGTCAAGGCGAACGCAGAAGAGGAGGGCACCCAGCAGCTGGCGTGTGTGGTGACACTGGGAGGCCAAGACCGGAAGTGGAAGGAGAATGTGATACTGTACCGTAAGTCAAGATGGGGCGGTGCTTCCAAGGGGTGGAGCCAATACTGGGGGCGGTGCTCACTGTGTGCCCACTCCTCGCAGGCTTCCCCGCACCCAACCTGACCCTAAGTGAGCCAGAGGTCTCAGAAGGGACTGTGGTGACTGTGGAGTGTGAGGCCCAGGCTGGAGTCGTGGTGTCGCTGAGCGGGCTCCCATCGGGGACTCCAGCACCCAGAGCACAATTCCAACTAAATGCCAGCGCTGCGGACCACAGACGCAGCTTCTCCTGCTCTGCTGCCCTGCTCGTGGCTGGACACCTGATGCACAAGAACCAGACCCGGGAGCTCCGCGTCCTGTGTGAGTGGGGCCACTGGACAATCACCCCTAATCCCTGGGACCCAACCCATAAGACCCCATGAGCTCCTGCCCTCTGAGCCTCCCCCCCCCCAGTCCTCTCCCCAGATTCCTCCCCAGGGTCTTCCAGTCCTAGGTGGTGAGGGGTGTCCTCCTGGTCCCTCACCCCCTCCCTCATCTTGCTGTGTTTCTCCAGATGGTCCCCGACTAGACCAGACGGATTGTCCGGGAAACTGGACATGGGAGGAAGGCTCCCAGCAGACCCTGCGGTGCCAAGCTTGGGGGAACCCGGTTCCTGAGCTGAAATGTCGCCGGAAGGGGGATGATGCTTTGCTACCCATCGGGGACCTGAGGCCTGTCAAGCGGGAGGTTGCGGGCACTTACCTGTGTCAGGCCCGGAGCCCCCGTGGTGTGGTCACCCGCGAAGTGGTTGTGAATGTGACTTGTGAGTGTGCTGGTGTTTAGGGCTGGGTAGGGCAGGGCCAGTGAGCCTGGCTCAACCCTCATCACACCCTCTGTCCACACAGACTACCAGAGCAACATACTCATCATCATTCTGGTGGCAGTTGCTGGCATCCTAGGAACTGTGAGCACAGCGGCTTACCTCTATAACCGCCAGCGGAAGATCCAGAAATACAAACTACAGAAGGCCCAGGAGGCGGCTGCCATGAAGCTGAACACACCGGCCACGCCCCCCTGAACGGGGGGCCAGGACCCCACCTCCTCCTCAGCCCCCCACACAGTGGCAGCGGTGCCACATTGAACAACGGTGGTCGTCGCAAGCCATGCAGCTCCGCCCACCTTCCCAGGATGCCTGAGGACAGGATAGAGGCCTCAGGATACAGACAGCACTTGGGGTCCTGGCACCTCCACACTTAGGATCCCCAGGCCTCCTACCTACCTGACCTGGAGCCACAGGACTGAGCCACAAGGAGGGGGCAGGACTTGGGGCATGACTGTGAGGGATCTCAAAGCCTGACCTGTCTGGGGCGGGGTGTGGCACGACACTCAACATGGGACGCCCAACTGGGAAACAGTGAAACTCAGCCCTGCTGCGTGTGCTGAGGCCCTCCAGTCCTAAAAGAGAAGTAGCCTGCACAGACACAAACCCCATGGAAACACATACCCCCATACTTCCTCTGACAGATGCCAGCTCCAGCCCTGCTGGCCCCAGGCTGTCCCCAAATTTTGATGGTGACATATTTATTAATTTGTTCTTTTACCAGCTATTTATTGGGTGCCTTTTATGTGGGCTAGAATGGTAAAGAAGAGGAACATGAGTTCCTGTCCTCAGGGAGCTCTCAGTCTAACCTCATTCAGGGTTGCCAGGTACAGTCGTACTAGCTGTGCACTGCACAGGAGTACCTGGCAGAAGAGATCAAGTGGGGCTGGAATTTCCCATTCCATTGGCGAAGCTGCTTTCCTCCAGAAGGGGTCTGACAATGGTGATATGGTTTAGTTGGTGACATGCCCAGGGACAACCCACTGAGCCCCGACTCCTCCCCCATCACGGACACTGACCTGTTAGCCCCCTCTCTGCCCATATGCATCTCAGTGCTCACAATGACACCTTGGCAGCTAAACCACGGAGTTCCATGAAACTATGCCCAACCCGTGTGTTCACCTTGTCCTGTTTCCATCTCAGTGGGCCCATGCAAGAACAGAGCACTCTGGCAGCCCCAGGTTCCTAAAGAGATGAGGGGTGCAGGCAGTAGGGAGGAGAGGCCTGGGAAGATCCACTCCCAGCTCCGGAAGCCTCTCTCCTGCTAATAAAGCTTTTTCATATGCGCCTGAGTTGAGGGGAGGTGACCCATCCAGTTGGAACCCTTTCCAGCCCTGTCCTCCCACTTCCTCCCCCAGGAAAAGGCTGCTGGTTCAAGGCCCACCCCTGAGGCTCTAATCCAAATCTGGGGCTTGTTAGGACCTTTTGAGACTCAAGCGAAAATTAAAGATTCTTCTCCAGAAAACTCTCTGACCCTTGCTTTACAAAGGTCTGGAATCTCGTTCTTGAGCTGAGGGAGGGGCTGAGGGGCTTACGTACTGCAGGCTCCTAGGCCCTCTAGGGGCCTCCGTCTCTCTGGGTGGGGCTGCAGGGGCGGGGTTGCAGGCCTCCTTATCTCCAGAGCCAGCCCTGGCTCCCTGGCGCTCGCCCCTCAGTCTGGGCCCTTTGCCATGGGGTCTCTGCTCCCCCTCTCGCTGCTGCTTTTGCTGGCGGCCGCCTACCCGGGAGGCGGGAGAGCGCGTCGGCGCCGGGGAGCGCGGGCGCAAGGCCCGGGAGGCAGCTCCCCGGCGCCCTCGGAGACCTCAGAGCCGTTCTGGGTGCACATAAGCCCCCAGTTCAAGGCGGTGCAGCCGGGGGGCTCAGTGTGGCTCAACTGCAGCACTAGCTGCCCCCTGCCGGAGAATTCCAGCCTCAGCACTCCGCTGCAGCGGGGCCAAACGCTCAGTGGGCCCGGCTGGGTATCCTACCAGCTGTTGGACGTGAGGGCCTGGAGCTCCGAGGTGCGCTGCTTCGTCACCTGCGCTGGAGAAACACGGGGGGCCAAGGCCAAGATCACCGCCTACAGTGAGGGACGCGGGTTCAGGCCTTGTTGGGGTGAGGGGAGGGGGACGGAGGGGGTATTTAACAGTCGCGCTAGGGGGCGCACGCGGCCCTGGCTCAGAGGCCCCCTCTTGCTTTAGAACGGCCGCAAAGCGTGATCCTGGAGCCTCCACTCGTAGTGGGCAATGAGTACACTCTACGCTGCCACGTGACGCACGTATTCCCCGTGGGCTTCCTGGTGGTGACGCTGAGGCGCGGCGGCCGGGTCATCTACTCTGAGAACCTGAAGCGCTACACCGGCTCTGATCTGGCCAACGTGACGCTGACGTACACGTTGCCCGCCAGGCCCCGCGACTTGTGGAAACCGGTGACCTGCCACGCACGCCTCAGTCTTGATGGCTTGGTGGTCCGCAGCAGCTCGGCACCCATAACGCCCACAGTCCTCGGTGAGGCATTGTAATCCTGGGCACTGGAGGGGAGGGGCAGCGAGTCAAGCGGGAGCTCCAGGCGGGTGGTCCTGTCTCCCAGTGCTCCGTTCCTAATTCTCAGCTCCCGTCCCCAGCTTGGCGCCCCGCGCCCAAAGCCTTGGCCTCCACCTCCATCGCAGCCTTTGTGGCGATCCTCCTCGTCGTGGGGGCTGCCTACTTGCGAAACCGGCCACTGGTGCAGAACCAGAGTAAAGAGAGGAGGGTCTCTGCCGGCCGAGCGGGAGGAAGAAGGAATGTGGGGCAATTTGGGGAACCCTGACTGATTCAATAAAGTCCTCCTCAGTCAGCCTCTGCCACACGGCCTAAAGGTCCCCCACTAGTGCGCCTCCTCTGAGGAAGTGGTCTTGTTTGGCCTGGCCTCAATCACTTTCTCCAAGCTCCTCGCATCTCTGAGGGCATCTGAGGTTTCCTCATTCTCATCCACCTGGGGACCCGGGGCCCCCAGTCCCTGTGCGTTTCCAGCCAAGTGTGGTAATACACCTGCCCTGAGGGCATCATCAGTGGGGTGCACATGGGCATAGCTTGGGCACTGGAGGGCTTTGGGCTGTGGAAGGGTTGGCTCACAGTATGGTCCCCCCCCGCATTGGCTCCGCCGCGGCCACGCAGCAGCTCTGATTGGATGTTAAGTTTCGTTTCCCATCCTCCCCCCCGCGCCTCCACTTCAGACCCAGCACTTTCCAGGAGGACAGGGGTGGAGCGAGAACTAACCCCCACAGTTCACCGTTAGCGCTGGAGGTGAGAGCGCAAATGGACGGGGTCACATGACACACTGAGGGACGTAGATACGAAGAAAAGGTACCCATGTTGTCACTGCGGGGGAGGAACAATCAGATGGCCCACGTGGGGTGTCACAGACTCGCGTTCTGGCGACGTCTTGATAATCACTGGGCCTGGTGGGCACATGCGGGGGGTGTCAAAGCGTAGGGCCCGGATGCAGGGTCGAAGTGTCATAGTTGGTCTCTCGGTCTCGCGTGGACACAGAAGCCGGGCGGCACTGGATATCTGGGAGGGCCGGTGCGGTCCAGGGCCCCGCCCACCGCGCCGAAAGCGGATTCAGGGGCGCTCCTCCGCGGCTTGCGCTCACACACGCCGCGTAGACACGTGCCCGCTGCACGCTGGGTAAATACAGACCCGGAGCAGAGCCGACCCTAATTTAGACGCCCGCGAACGCTGCGCGCACGCACACGTGTTCCCGACTCGCTGGCACTTTCGTCCCCACCCCCTCTGTCGCGTGCAGGGGCGGAGCCGGAGGGGGACTAGAGGCGTGGCTATAGCCCTCAGCTCCCCGGGTCAAAAGGAGAAAGATCAGTGAGGGAGGCATCCCCACACCCTTTCCTAGAATTGTGCCTTCCCCCATTCTGCTTTACAGATCTCTCTTAGCCCTCAAACCAATCCCTGGCCCAAGGGGCGCGGGGGTGGGGTGGGGGAACTAACTATGGGGGCGGAGCTCTGAGTCCAGCTCATTACCACAGCATCCAAGCTAGGGGTAGGGTGGGGGGAGTGAAAAGGGCAACCCAGCATCCCCCGACCTCGGCTTCGCCGCCGAGGATGACGCGGAAGCGCGCGGCCGCCCCCAGAAGGCTCCGGGCGATGGGGAGTGCCTCCACGTAGACCCCGGGGGTCGCCTGCTCCTGCCAGCACGCCTTCGCCGAGGCCGGGAGCTTGGAGCACGCTCGCCCTCCCGCCCCCCAGCCGCCTCTGCCGCCGCCCCCTCCTTGGAAACCAAGTTACCAACGTTAAACCAATCCCGGAACGCAACTCTGCCTCCTCCACAACCCACCCGCCGCGCCGTCCTCTCGCCCAGCTCACCGCTCGCGCTCTCCTCGCCTCCTGCGCTTCCCCCGCGGCGGCGATGCCAGGGCCCTCGCCGGGGCTGTGCCGGGCGTTGCTCGGCCTCTGGGCTGCCCTGGGCCTGGGGCTCTTCCGCCTCTCAGGTAAGAGCCGGGTCCTGGCTCAGGGTGGACAGGGCGGGGGCGGAGCTCCGGGACCAGATAAGCGGCCACAAGCCCCTCCCGGCTCCGCCCTCGTCTCCCTCTACTCCCACGCTTCTGCCCCACCTTGCGCCCGGGCCTTTCCCTCTATCCCTCTTCCCATCAACACAGACTGGAGACCCAGCTTCCAGACTCCTCGCAGGCCCAGGTATCTGCCCTACCCTCTTCGAGATCCTGGGTGCTCTTCCGCACCCATCTCATGCCCTGGAGACCCCGTGTCTCCCTTGTCCCTTTCCGGGGTACCTCTCCACGCTCTGTTATGCTCCATGGTCCACGGACTGACATCCTCCTCAGTCGTGGTCCGGAAAGACCCGATCTCCCCAACTGCTGTGACTCAGAGGCGCTATTCCCGCTCCATCCGGAGCCCTGGCAACCGAGTCCCTCAGCTGTTACCGCGGTTCCTTCCATGAGCCCAGTCTCGAGTCTTCTTTCCGTGTTCTTCTCCCGGGTTTGGGGTCCTCACTTATCCTTGACTCAGCCTCATCTCTCCTTTGCCCTCGCCTCAACCTGTCTCCCCCTCTCTGGCAAGAACCCTGAGAACCAGTTCGTTTTCCTTCCTCCACACGAGGTCCCCTCTTCCCATCATTGCTGTGTGCGTCAAAGACCCCGTCTTTCGTGTCATCCCCCCTCCCCGCATGCTTTCCCATCACTCCATTGGCACCTTGGAGTCCAGGGCTCTCTGCTGCCATGTCCCAGAGACGCCCTCGAGGTTTGAACCCTGGGAGCGCGCCTCCAAACCTGAGGCCGGGGCAGGACGCGGGACTTCTGAGTTCTTCCTTGGCTGTGGCCGCCGCTAATTCCCCGGGAATCCCTGATTCGACATAGGGGCACTAAGATCCCAGGAAGGTGGCTCCCTAGGCTGAGCCCACGTTTCCCTGGTCAGCGGTCGCGCAGGAGCCCTTTTGGGCGGACCTGCAGCCCCGCGTGGCGCTCGTGGAGCGCGGGGGATCTTTGTGGCTGAATTGCAGCACCAACTGCCCACGACCTGAGCGCGGTGGCCTGGAGACCTCGCTGCGCCGGAATGGGACCCAGAGGGGTTTGCGCTGGCTGGCGCGGCAGCTGGTGGACATCCGCGAGCCGGAGACCCAGCCGGTCTGCTTCTTCCGCTGCGCGCGGCGCACGCTGCAGGCTCGTGGGCTCATTCGCACTTTCCGTGAGTTCTCAGCGGCCACGCTCTCACTCTACTATTTTCCCTTCCTTGCAAGCCCCGCCCCCTGGGTCACAGGGTCCTCCCCTTCATGCTCCACCCTCTGGATCCCCAAGTTCTCCGCCTCTGGGACCCTGGGTTCCACGCCACGTGCCTCTGAGCCCAGGCGTTTCCAAGAGCGGTGGTTCCCCCGTTGCAGAGCGACCGGATCGTGTAGAGCTGGTACCGCTGCCTGCCTGGCAGCCTGTGGGCGAGAACTTCACCCTGAGCTGTAGGGTCCCAGGCGCTGGGCCTCGTGGGAGCCTCACATTGACCCTGTTGCGGGGCGCTCAGGAGCTCATCCGTCGCAGCTTCGCCGGGGAGCCACCCCGAGCGCGGGGCGCGGTGCTTACGGCTACAGTACTGGCGCGAAGGGAGGACTATGGGGCCAATTTCTCTTGCCGCGCGGAGCTGGACCTGCGGCCGCATGGCCTGGGGCTGTTTTCAAACAGCTCCGCCCCCAGAGAGCTCCGAACTTTCGGTGAGTGGGTGGAGGGAGCAGAAGGGGACGAAAATGGGTCCGGCGAGTGTTTAAGAAGTTTGAAGGCAGAGAGCTCTGAATTCCAGTGTTTACTTCAACATACACCAGCTGTTGTTTTCCTGTCTGTGCCTTGAGGATAATACGATAAGATAGTGCAGGTAGAGAGCTTAGTACATACTGAGTGTTCGATGCATTATATTCAAGCTCTGTTCTTCGACACCCAGCCCTGTCTCCGGACCCCCCGCGCCTCGCTGTCCCCCGGCTCTTGGAAGTGGGCTCAGAAAGACCCGTGAGCTGCACCTTGGACGAGCTGTTTCCAGCCTCGGAGGCTGGGGTCTACCTGGCGCTGGGGGACCACAGGCTGAGTCCCGATATCACCCTGGAGGGGGACGCGCTCGTGGCCACTGCCACAGCCACAGCTAACGCAGAACAGGAGGGTCCCAGGCAGCTGGTCTGCAACGTGACCCTGGGGGACGAGAGCCGCGAGAGCCGAGAGAACGTGACCGTCTACAGTAAGAAGGAGTGAAGCGGGACCGCGGCGGCTCAGGGGTGGAGACAGAGGGACGGGAAGGCAGGGGAAAGAGTGGGCGGGGCCTTAGTATGGGAGTAGCCGTGGTCCCAGAGTCCCTAAGGGGTGGGAAAGTTGGAGGACTGAGACAGAATAGTTGTAGAGGCGGAGTCTGAGCCGCCACGGGAAGGGGAACGTCGCAAACCCAGCGAGGACCCGGTAAATTTGTGGCCAGACAACCTCAAGGGGGCGGAGCCTAAGCATCCGGAGAGGCGGAGCGCGGTACCTACAGTTTGGTGGAGGAGCCCAGAGAGTTCAGGCAGATAAGGGGCAGCCTCGACCCGCAGGAGGGGCGTGGTCAGTGGACTCCCGGCCAATGCCCCGTCCCCAGGCTTCCCCGCGCCAGTCCTGACCCTGAGCGAGCCCAGCACCCCCGAGGGGAAGGTGGTGACAGTAACTTGCGCACCTGGGTCCGGAGCCCTGGTCACACTGGACGGAATTCCAGCCGTTGTCCCGGGGCAGCCCGCCCAGCTTCAGCTAAATGCCACTGAGGACGACGACAGGCGCAGCTTCTTCTGCGACGCCATCCTCGAGGTGGATGGGGAGACCCTAAGCAAGAACAAGAGCGCCGAACTCCGCGTCCTATGTGAGTTGGCCTTTAACCTCTCGCCTCCCTCGTGATTTCCAAGGCCTGTCCAGTCCCTGGCCGTGTTGTGGAAGTGGGGCTTTTCCTCAAGGACCGTGTCTAGCTTCTCAGTATCCCACGCCCCTGCCTGCAGACGCCCCTCGGCTGGACGATTCGGACTGCCCCAGGAGCTGGACGTGGCCAGAGGGCCCGGAGCAGATGCTGCGCTGCGAGGCCCGCGGAAACCCCGCGCCCTCCGTGCACTGTGAGCGGCCTGACAGCGGGGCGGTGCTGGCGCTGGGCCTGCTGGGTCCCGTCACTCGTGCTCTCGCCGGCACTTACCGCTGCACTGCGGTCAACGTCCAGGGCCAGGCAGTCAAGGAAGTGACGCTGACAGTGGAGTGTGAGTGGGGGTGCACAAGACGCATTTCTGTTTCTCAGGGTCTAGGGTTAACTAGCCTACAGGGTCTGAAGTGTGTCTTTGGGCAGGATTTTGGGAAAGGGAAGAGGCTGGTGAATGGGATTAGGGGAAGATCTTGGAGAAGGAGGGAGGGGGAGAGGTGGATGTGTCCCTAAGGGTCTGGGGTGTGGCGCGTGGACAGATTCTTGGGAAGGTGGGCTTTCCAAGCCGTCTAAGAATTTTTAGGCCAAAGACTTGGGGATGATTCTGTGGGCACTTTGTAGGAATCAGAAAAAAGGACTCAAAACAGCTCACCACTCCACCAGTGTAAAACCTCTTTGGTTTATTGTCTCTGGGCAGGGCACAGCCTGCCCAGCCCTTTGTGGCCGCCCTCGTATGGAAAGAGGGTCTAGGAACATGAGGCCAGTCCCCAAACCTCAAACCCAACAACACTCCCTTCTCCAGACGCCCCATCACTGGACAGCATGGGCTGCCCAGAACACATTACATGGCTGGAAGGAACAGAGGTCTCGCTGAGCTGTGTGGCACATGGGGTCCCACCGCCCAGCGTGAGCTGTGTGCGCTCTGGGGAGGCTGAGGTCGTCAAGGGCCTGCTGCATGTGGTCCGGGAGCACGCAGGAACCTACCGCTGTGAAGCCACCAATGCTCGAGGCTCTGTGACCAAAAATGTGGCTGTGACAGTGGAATGTGAGTGAGGACAACGCAGGGCAAGGTGGGGTATGTCAGGATAACCCTGGCCTGACTTCCAGTCCTTGTGTGACCTTCTGCTCCCCAGATGGCCCCAGTTTTGAGGAGCTGAGCTGCCCCAGCAACTGGACATGGGTGGAAGGATCTGGGCAGCTGTTTTCTTGTGAGGTGGATGGAAAGCCAGAGCCAAGCGTGGAGTGCATCGGCTCAGAGGGCACCAGTGAGGGGATGCTGCTGCCGCTGGCATCCCCAGACTCTAGTCCCAGAGTCCCCAGCATCGCTAGTGAACTGGCACCTGGTATCTACATCTGCAATGCCACCAACCGGCACGGCTCCATGGTCAAGACAGTCGCCGTGAGCACGGAGTGTGAGCGGGGCCGAGGCTGGCGGGAAGTAGGGGTGCCCCAGGGTGCAGCGCCGCCGCAAATGGATGAGTCCACCTGTCCAAGTCACCAGACGTGGCTGGAAGGGGCCGAGGCTGCAGGGCTGGCCTGTGCCGCCCGGGGTCGCCCGTCCCCACAAGTGCGCTGCTCCCGGGAGGGCGTGCCCAGGCCTCAGCGGCTGCGCGTGTCCCGAGAGGATGCGGGTACCTACCGTTGCTTGGCCACCAACATGCATGGCACGGACGCACGGACGGTTACCGTGGGCGTGGAATGTGAGTGGGAGCAGCACCGGTTAGAGGGCACTCGGTTCCCAAAACAGTAACGTGCAGCAGTGGGATTGCCCAGGGCAACTCAAGGGTACCTCCTCCAGTCCCCCTTCCCGGGGACCGGGATTACCGGTCTAAACCTGAGGGTAATGAAAACTCTAGGGAGCAGGAGCCCGGGCCCCCTCAAATTCTAGGTCGAAAGGGTACTGGTGCAGGTCCCCACCGCTCCTTCAGTGAAGCAGGGCACAGGATTTCAGTGCTGACTACAGCCCGATAGTCGGGGGAGGTGGCTCTGATGGGAGGCCGGATCCCTGCCCGCGCATCTGAGGGGCGTGCTCATTGTGGTGGGCGGAATGGCACTTGGTCAGTGCCTGGGCCGGCTCTGAGGGGCTCCTGCAACTCCTGTCCTCTGCAGACCGGCCGGTGGTGGCCGAGTTGGCAGCCTCGCCCCCCGGAGGCGTGCGGCCAGGCGGGAACTTCACGTTGACCTGCCGCGCGGAGGCCTGGCCCCCAGCCCAGATCAGCTGGCGCGCGCCCCCGGGGGCGCTCAACATCGGCCTGTCGAGCAACAACAGCACGCTGAGCGTGGCGGGCGCCATGGGCAGCCACGGCGGCGAGTACGAGTGCGCAGCCACCAACGCGCATGGGCGCCACGCGCGGCGCATCACAGTGCGCGTGGCTGGTAAGTGGCAGCTGGGGGCGGGGCGAAGGATCTGCAGGGGGCGTGGTCGGCGCCTCGGGGCCCCTGACCCGGTCCTTGCTTCCCTCTCCTTCCCCGCAGATGAGACTGAAGTGGGCCTGGGCAGAAGTCAGGGGCACCCTGACGAGTGGGGCATTGATGGTGGGTTGGGGGTGAAAGGTGGAGGAAGAGGGAACGGACTGCAGCTCAAGGGGAGGGACCCTCCGGGGCTGTGACGGCTGTGAGAGGGGCTTAGTAACGCGGTAGGTTGTGTATGGTAGAAAAGATCCAATTTACCCCGCACTGTGAGGGTGTGGAGAAGAGCTGTTGGAGAGGGACCTGGAGGTGAGGAGGGTCCCACTGAGATCCCCTCCCCCACACTTCGTGTATCTGTGGCGTTTTCCGGGGTGAAGGAATGACCCAGTCCCCCCCTACCCTCATCCTTTTGCCGGTGAAGAGAGTTGGTTGACTTGTGGGTATCCCTGGGGCTAGGGGCTTCTCTCCTCATGTGCTGAGGTGACGAGTAAAATGGGTCTGGGGTCGCACCAGCGCTCGGGGTAGCCTTTGGGGGCTTTCTCCTTTCCCCCACGCCACGCTGTGAGTCCCCTGGGGTTCCTTGCCAGGCCCGCGAGGACTGACCTATGGGGAGGGAGCAGAGGTGGGCGGTCTTGGGAGCCTTGAGCTGGGCCACTCTCTTTGAGGGTCTCCACCCCGCAGGTCCGTGGCTGTGGGTCGCCGTGGGCGGCGCGGCGGGGGGCGCGGCCCTATTGGCCGCGGGGGCCGGCCTGGCCTTCTACGTTCAGTCCACCGCTTGCAAGAAGGGCGAGTATAATGTGCAGGAGGCCGAAAGCTCGGGTGAGGCCGTGTGTCTCAACGGCGCGGGCGGTGGCACTGGCGGGGGCACGGCAGCT
>NW_024423786.1:50047435-50053359 GCF_017311325.1 Ursus maritimus | reverse complement strand
GGAACCGAGGCTGCGGGCACCGCGGAGGCGCAGGCAGGGGGCGAGGTCTTCGCCATCCAGCTGACGTCGGCGTGAGCGGTTCCTCTCTCCCCGCGGGCCGGGGGACGCCCCCCAGAGGGACACGGGGGCTTACTTATTGTTCTATTTATTTATGTATTTATTTATTTATTCATTCATTATCTATTCAATTTCAGGGGCGTCACCCCCATTTTCTACCCCCCCCCAATAAAGTTTTTATAAAGGACTCTGGGTCCGTCCACTTCAGTCTCTGCCATGTGGGAGCAACCCAAGGTTCCAGTCCCAGCGCCGCGGGTTATTCACACATAAACTATTTTTGCTTGCTTGTTTTTGAGGGCCTACTATGTGTCAGACACACAGCCCAAGCCGCCTTCATGCGGTGTGAGCTGGAGCGTGTTCTCTCCATGTCCAGTTTCCTGCTCTCAGCCAACCTTGGCCTGGGGTGGGGACGACACTCCTTCCTCCAGCTCCCTGCCCCTTATCTCTTCCGTCCAGCGCTGCCCTCTAACCCCGCTAACTCTTGGGGTGGGAGCTAGGTGATTCCCCCAGGCCTGGTTCCAGGCAGAGCTGAGGCTGCCTTCCCAAGATGGGTAGAGCACCCTCCCAGGGGTCTGGGCATTGGACCCCTGTCCTGAGGTCCTGCCAGGATGACTAAATGCAGACAGTGGCTGCACTTACGAGTGAGATGTCCCTCCTATTAAAGGGTGCATCCCCGCCCCACCCTCAATGCCTCCTCCATCCTGTGTCCGTCCACGGTGCCTCAGTTTACCCCCAACCTGCCTTTTGACTGCCTGTCATGATTCAGAAGAGACACATGGGTATCAGCTGCAACCCCCTCTGCACACCACCATCTCCCTCACCCCCTACAGCATAAGGAGAGAACAGCTGGCCTCCCCCCACCCTTGCAGTCTCAGCCTCCCTCAAAAGCAGGAACAGAGCCTGAGAGAAGGAAGCAGTCCTGGACAGCTCCCACTCCATCAGCTGCCCTAGGCAGACATTTCCTGAGCAAAGGTAAGAGCAGGAAACGGGGGTTGCTGGGGATTGGGGTGGGAGGAACTAGCGGCTAAGCCAGCATACAGAAGGCAACAGCCCAAGCATGGTGCAGCCCCTCCTGTCACACACACCCTTAACCACCTGCCTCCACTCCCACCAGCCTCCTCGCGGTTCCTTGAATCCCGCCAAGCCCAGCCTGCCACAGGGCCTTTGCTTTTGCCATTCCCTCTGCCTGGACTGTCCTCACCTCTGCAGTCCCACAGCTAGTTCCTTATCCTCAGGTCTCTACACACATGTCAGAGAGGGCGTGGCTGTCTGTCCTCAGAGAGAACCATCACTGAGGTGGCCTTTATCTCCTTACATACTTCATTTTCTCCTCAGCATCAATCACTACTTGACATTTTTTTTAATGTTATCTATTTATTTGAGAGAGAGTGAGAGAAAGAGACAGAACACAAGCAGGGTGAGGGGCAGAGAGAGAAGCAGACTCCCCGCTGAGCTGGGAGACTGATGCGGGGCTTGATCCCAGGACCCTGGGACCATGACCTGAGCTGAAGGCAGACACTTAACCAACTAAGCCACCCAGGCGCCCACTACTTGACATTCTGTTAGATATTTAATCGAATATTTGTTTACAGTCGCTTTAGAATATTGGCTTCGCTAGAGCAGGGATCTTTGTTCTAGTCACATACAGTGTCCCCATTAGGGCCTGGCACACAGTAGTTGCTCAATAAATGCTGAATAAGTGGGTAAAAACAGACAGGAGTTCACAGGCACACAGTCTGAGACCTTCATGTGTTCAATGTGCATCCCCAAAGAACTCCATGACAGGCCCTGGGGTGGCCTCTCATGGTCAGGGACAGAGCTGTGGCCTTGGACCCCTGAAGTCATGGTCCAGGTGGGAAGATAAAAGTGCATGAAATAACCCCAGAGCAGTAGAGAACTAAAAATTCTGGTAGGTTCTAAGAAGGAGACCAGTGAGGAACTGAACTACAGCCTGACATAGCATGGGAGGGGGGTATCTATTTTAGACTGGGTGGTCAAGGAAGGCTGCTCTGAATATGTGGTATGGGGGCTCCCCCCCCCCGCAGTAATGAGAAGGCAGCAGCTATGGGAGACATGGGGGAGGGTGTTCTGAGCTGAGGAATGGTGGGACTGAAGGAGTCAGGGATCTGAGGGCTGAGGAGCTGGGCCCAGACCTTCCCCACAGGCTCACCCAAGGGAGACAAGAGGGTTTCACAGGGGCTCTCCCTCCTGGGGTATGTGGCCAGGCAGGTCTCACTCACTGCCATGGGGGACCACCCCCACCCTGGCTGTATCCCGCCAGTCCTCCCAGTGAGCACTGGTATCCTGTGTGTTCTGGCAACAGTGACAGGGCTGAGCTCTGGCCAGGGCCCTCGTCTCCTGCGCGGCTTCTGGCTTCAGGCTAGGGACACCGTCTGGTGCGGTTAGAGAGCTCTTGGAAGAGGGGGAGGGGCCACAGAGGGGACTCGTATGCAGAAACGTGTAGGAAGGGGACACTCTGCAGGCAGGGGTGGAGCTGACGAATAAAGGGACCGCTGTGTGTGTATCACTGTGTGCCAATGTGTGTGTCACCTCAGTGTATCTTCTGTGTGTTGACATGTGTATCTGTCATGTGTCCACGGACACACGTGTCCATCAGCAGATGTGTGTCCGTCAACATGCCTTTCTGTCTAGGGTGTGGTCTGTGTCTTGTGTGTCAGCACATGCGAGTTTGTCAGTGTGTCTTGCGTGTATGTGAATGTGTGTCAGCCCACACACGTATCTTTTTTTTTTTTAAGATTTTTTTAAAGATTTTTTTAAGTCATCTCTACACCCAACATGGCGCTTGAACCCACAACCCCGAGATTGAGAGTAGCACCCTGCCCCCACCGAGCCAGCCAGGCGCCCTGTGTCTGTCCTTCTACATGTGTTCTTTGTCTGCACATGGTGGCTGTTGCCCTACATGGGATGTTGTGGTGAATGTGGCTAATTCTCTGTGGGTGGGCTGGTCCCTGTATATACGAGTGTGTGTGTCCCTCAGAATCCTAATGAGAAAACACCTGCCCCCACATTGCTGACGCGGGGCGGGGGGAGGGGGAAGTGTGCCCGAGGTGGGATCCCCAAGTCACAGCGCTCTTTCTCAGAGTAGTTTTGTTCTTTATTGTTACTGCTGTTCACAGGAGTGTCACTGCTGAGAACATTTTCTGAGGGGAGGCTCAGCCACACCTGATTGGACCAGGGGCCAGGGAGGGGGACAGTGGCCCCCTGAGACAGGGACTCTGGAGCCTGAGGCCTGGGTCTTCCACCTGGGATCCCTGAATGGGAGGGGGCAGAGAAGAGGCAAGCTGGACCCCTGGAGACCCAAGTTTTTCCCCCACTCCTCCCAGGAGGGCTTCTGTCCATCTCCCCCACCCCGAGAAACTGAGTCAGGATGGGCTCAGCTGGGTGAGGAAGGGCTTACCCTTCCTGAGTTGGGCCTTGGTGGGGGCCCAGGGACACCCCACATCTGCCACATAACTTCTTGGGCTGGACACTTTTCCTGGGCACCAGCCAGCAGCTGGAGCAGCGGGTGCCGTATTTCTTGTACCTGGGATGGGGTTATGAGAAACCAACATCAGAAAGCAGCAGGGGCCCAGAAACTACCACACAGGAACCATTTTCCCCAAGGGTGAGTGTTTCCCCTCCCAGAACCCCACACTGGCTAAGCATCCAAACTCCTCCCTCCATCCTGAGGACCTGATACCACAGGCATTGCAGAGAGGGGTCCCATCTTCAGCATCTCTCCAGAGTGGGGTCCTTTGGGTCCTACAGGAAGCACAGCACCGGGGCCCTGAAGGGGGAGAGGCCAAAGAGTAAGGGGCAGAGGCCAAGAGTCTGGGCTCAGGAGGCCTGTGCAGGTGGGGCATTTTGTTGGAGTCTCTATGACGGCCCCACCTGGCTCTGGGCCAGCCCTGGGTATTACCAGATCTAAGACAGAGGGAAAGCCAGGAAGGGAGACAGATGGCAAAGCTAAGCAGAGGAGGAAACCGGGGGTGGGGGTGACTCAGCCTGAGTGGAGGGAGGTGCACCATGACTCCTTCTGGATGGGTCTAAATGGGGAAGCAGGATGGGAAGAAAGAGAGGATGGGAAACTGCCCCCCCCCCCAAATATTTATAGCTCTTAAGTCACCAGGACTCACCGAGGGCCTCGCCGCCTCCTGAGCTGGCCTCAGGGCCCCCGGCAGGGCCTGTAGAGGGACCCTGAGAGCGGCTACTGCAGGCCTGGCTGGAGAGTAGACAGGGGTTAGCATTGGGGGATCTGTACCTTGTCCCAGGCAGTGGCCCCTCCATGATGATTTACTATCGGGATTAGAAGCATCCCCCAAGGAGGCATCTGATGTCTGAAAGGCCTGGCGTTGCCCCTTCATTAATCATAATAATGATTATTCTGTGAAGAGGTAGGAAATCTGGGGCCAGCCTGCCAGTGTGAGATCCCATTTCTCCCGAGTCCTCACTGCAAGACTCCAGACAAGCGATCGCATCCTCCGCACCTCAGTTTCCAAATCTGTAAAATGGGCTTCACAAGGCTTCACGAGCCTGTATACATCAAGGGCTACCTGTTCCCTCTCATGGTTGTTGTTCCTGACAGGTGGTGGTCATGATCATTACTGGGAAAAACAATGGTAGCAGCAGCCCTCAGTATGGTCGGGCCCATCTCATAAACAGCACCTATGCTCGGACCAGGACGTTGCTGGGTCATGGCAGCAGGGCTGGGGCTGGCACCAGCCTGAGGTCTGGCTCAGAGGCTGGGCCGTTTGTAATGTAGGGCTGGTGTGGGGCATCCGGGAACAGAAGCCTGGAGGCCCCTGCCCCCACCATTATCACTATAACCTGCAAAAGGGCGCCCTCCTCTGGGCCAGCCCCTACCTGTAGCTGGGTATGATCTGTAGGCTGGAATCCGGCTTTATCTGAAACTTCAGGGTCACCCCCTCGAACCGGGGGTCCACTTTCTCAGCGCCCGGGTGGGGCTTTGACTGCTTCCGGGCCCTCCTCTGGGGTAGGGCTGAGGGGGCTGGGGGAGCCTCTGGGGGCCCCAAGCTGCAGCATGGCTGGCTGATTGGGGTCAGCATATTCTTGGCATCCCTTGCCAGAGGCGAGGGTCCCAGAGTCTCCAAGGCCTTCAGCTCCCAGCAGGGCCGCAGGGCTTGGGTGTCCCGGGCAGGGATCTGGACCAGCCCCTCTGCTGTTTCTTGGAGGAAACGCAGGGCAGTGACCGAGTCCTGGCGTGCAGGCCAGAAGGACCTGGGGACAAGGGACAGTGTGGTCACCCCCTTCCCTGGGCAGAACCTATGTAGTCCTCAGAGACATGGGGGCATTGCATGGCCTCTGACCCCCATGTGACCCCCATATGACCCCAAGTATCCCTCCGGACCAGAACTTCTTTCTAAGTGCCAGTAACTGACATGTGACCCCTGGATAACCCCAGGAACCAAAGGTCATGACCCTTTGACCACTGGATCAGGTTCGGGGAAGGGGCCGCTCCTTAACGCACCTGCCATTGGGTCTGGGGCATCCTGGGGTCCTGGGCGCCTGCTGAACAGGGGGCGCCCGGGGCGGCTTAGGGTCCAGACACGGCGGCGCCAGCAGCTCTTGCAGCTTCGAGAAGTCTGGGACTGGTTCGGCCTCCATCACGCCCCGGCCCAGCCCCACTTCCCTAATCGCGCCCGGCCCCGCCCACCCGGAGCCCACTCGATGAGCTCCACCTGAGTGGAGCAGGACGTGCCTGGTGGGGGCGCTTCTGGCAGAGGCTGCGATGAGCCCCACCTGGGCGGGGCGGGGCGAGTGGGGTGGGGCGCCTCTGGCACCCAGCGCCCGGCACCGGGTTCCAAGCCCCCCCCCCCCCCCCCCCCCCCCCCCCCCCCCCCCCCCCC
>NW_024423786.1:50004898-50047425 GCF_017311325.1 Ursus maritimus | reverse complement strand
CCCCCCCCCCCCCCGTCCCGCCCCCGGGCCTGCCTCAGTCCCACTCTGCCAGCTCTGCTCGGGTGGCCTTCACACCCCGCCAGGCCCGCCTGGATCCCTCCAAATCCCTCCGCGGCTGTGGGGGCGGGGCCTTGCCTCGCGATCCGCGTGTGCTCAGGCCCCGAGCTCTCCAGGCAGGGGGCTTCCAGGTCTCTGCCTCAGTCGTCCCCCCAGCCCCGCGGCCCCATCGCTACTGTGCGAGGGGAGAGGTGGGGGTCCGGAAAATGCAGCTATAGACCCCAGGGCCTGGCCTCCCCCCACCCAGGACACTGAAGACACTGGAGGCCTGTGAGACAGTTTTATTGTTGTTCCAGTCACATTCCACCCTATCTACACACTGATTCTCATGAGCGTGGGGGAGGCCGCCCCCCAAACCAGAGCCTGGACATGGGATCTTTCTGAAGCAGGCGCTTTGGCCTTCTGGTTGCTTCCAACATCTCTCTCGGGCCTGTCCATGCTCTGGGCTGGGCTGGCGACTTGGCTATTTATTCCTCCAGTCCTGGCCGAGGCCCCGGGTG
This sequence comes from Ursus maritimus, assembly GCF_017311325.1. Taxonomy (NCBI): domain Eukaryota; kingdom Metazoa; phylum Chordata; class Mammalia; order Carnivora; family Ursidae; genus Ursus; species Ursus maritimus. The sequence goes on along the minus strand of NW_024423786.1, from coordinate 50,046,868 downwards.
TCCCGGGTGGTGCGGCTGCCTGGGTCAGTGGGGTTTGGGGACATGGCCATCCACGTAGAAGTTCCTGGTGATCTTTGGCAGCGTGAATTCAGCCCCTTCCAGCTCAGGAGTCAGCACGATCTGGCAGCCCAGCCGGGAGTTCTCCTGAAGAAGGGGGGCCATGTCCAGCATGTCGTCCTCCCTGGAGCAAGAACAGCAGTCATCAGGGGGCACACTGTCCAGCTGGTGAGGGCCCCACCGGGCAGGGAGGAGGCACCTCTCAGGCCGGAGGGGCAGCGTCCCTGCCAGCAGCCACAGCGAGGAGACAGGCTGGGGCTGCCTTCTCCTGCGGCCAGATGGGCTTCTGCACCTCGGGGAGGCAGAGACCCGGTGGCCAAGCCCTGCGGCTTAGAGCGGGGAGGGGCTTCCCCAGCTCACCTCTCATCAGGAGGAGGCAGAAGGTCCAGGTGGTCCTCGCTCACGTACACGTGGCAGGTAGAGCACGCCAGGGAAGCTTCACAGGCCCCTGGGGGCAACAAATGAGGAGGTGCCAGTGAGAGGCACAGTCAAGTAGACGCCATGCGGTCAAAGATAGAAGGGGGGAGAGGCCCTTTGTTTCCTGGCGCCCCTCGTCTCTCCTTCCTGGGCCCACACGGAGCGCACCCTTTGCCCAGTCATTGACTCTCAGCTAGCTGTCCCCGAGCTGCATGCAAGTTCTGCAAAGGGACGTCCAGGGTGTCCCATCTCCCAAGGACTCCCCAGCAGGCTGTGGACCACACTTTGTGCACAGAACCATGAATGAGCATGGATTTGACTTCGGTGTGGCTGAGAGGGGAAAAGTCAGGCAGGGTCCCTGTAGCCTATAAGCCCTTGCCGGGACCCTGTCACTGTGCTGGGCAAATGGGTTTCCGTCTCCCTCTCGCTCCTGAAGATGGGACCTGTTTCCTTAACACCCAGTGTGGCAGGGGACAAGACCAGAAAATAAGGGTTGAAAGATACAGAAGCCGGGGTTTTCTGCTTTTCCCCTGCGCGCATTCCCACCCTTTGGATTGATCGCTGAGAACCGTGCTTGCGGGTAACGTCCCTCCTGGTCTAAAACCTTCCGAGGCCTTTTCGCAGCCAGAATAAAACCAAACTCTTCCACTCAATCCTTGAGATCCTCCTGACCCCTCACTCATTCCACTCCAGCCACACTGGCCCCCCTGCTCAACTCCAATGCACCAAGCTTGTCCCCCACCACAGGTCCTCTGTACTTGCTGTACCCTTGCCCTGGAATGCTCTTCTCTCCACTCTGTTACCATGGCTACGTCCTTCTTGTCTTCAGGGAACTCATCTGTCTTCCAGTTCCTCCATCTCCTGTTTCTTGTCCTCTCCCCACACACCCACCACCCCCTCCTGCCCTTGGGGACTCTAATTTCTGCACAGCATTTACCACAATCTCAAGTTACCATCGGAATCTCTGGGTGTACCTATGCTTCATCAACCTGGCCTCCTCTTTGTACTTGGCACTGAGCCTGGCATGTGGATGCTCAAGAGACTTGTGTTATAAGTGAATGGGACAGAATTCTCTCTCTTCCACACATGTTGGGTAATGAGGGCAGCCTCCTGACCTGGAAGAACCTCCCAGGGGGACGTGGTGACTTTGCCCCCATCTCCTGGGGATAAAATGTCTGGACCCTGAAGCTCCAGGCGGTCCCCAGGAATCTCTTCCTCAGCCCTGTTTCCCACCTCATTAGCGTCCTCATCCCACGAGATAGAAATTATCGAACACAATAGTCCCAGCTAGGCACTGCACACTAACCAGACACCAGGCATTCAGCACTACGTATGAGATCTGTTTAATCCTCCGTAGCAATGCAATGAGACAGCAACTGAATTATCCCCTTTTATAGATGAGGCATCAGAGGCCCAGAGAGGTAAAGTACCTTGCTCAGAGTCCTAGAGCTGGTAAGAGGCAAAAGATGAACACAGGCCACTTGCCTCTAAAACTCATGTTCCAATCTCTGTCCTAGACTCTGGATTCCAGAACAGAACTTGAGGTAAGTCTACCATAACCAGCTGCCCAACAGCCCCACCCCTGATAATGATTAAATCAGGCTCTGTATTATATTCACCCGACAAATAACCCTGTACATTTTTTTTCCCCAGACTGCCCTTTCCAGCTGCTCATGATATAATTACATGTTTACTCCTGGGATTATGGTCCCTATTAAATTGAAATTGATGTGAAATGACAGGGGCCTCATCTGTTTTGTACATTGCTGCCTGGCACACAGTAGGTGTTCAATATGCGTAGAAGGGCAGCACAGATTAGAGGCTAAAACACGCTGGCTTTGAATCTAGTTTCGCCACTTGGCCTTGGATCACGTCAACTTAACCTGGGGCTGCTTCCTCGCCTATAAAATGAGATAACAATCTCCCCTATCACATAATCTTGTCATGATGATTCAGTCAATAGGTATTTAATGCGCTTAAAGTAATGTCTGCTGTGATTATCTTTTATTCAGCAATTACTGACTTAATACCAGTTACATCTAAATTCCATGACAGGCAATGGATAAATAGCGCCAGGCTTTCCGATCTCATTCTGAGGACAGAAGACAAAAAGGAGAGAAGACACTGAGAAGTCTTAGGAAGACAGTAAAGCACACTGAGGTGACAGAGTGACCGGGGGTTGGGGTTTTAGCTGCGCTGAGGGGATGAGATTGTCAGGAAGATGACATTTATGTTGAGACCTGAAGGATGAAATGGAGCCAGAAGATCTGGTGGGAAAGGACTTCAGATGTCTGGAGCAGCAAATGCAAAAGCCCCGAGGCAGGAATGAACTTGGCTTTTTGTTTGAGGAACAGCAAGAAAGCCAGTGTGTCTAGATTAGAGAGAGGAAGGAGGGAGAGAATACAAGCTCCTGGAGGACAGGAATTTTAATGACCTCTAATAAATGCTCAATAAATAGCTGCTGAGAGAGTGAGGGTTTAGAGCTGGTCAGGCTTTGAGACATTGTTGAGGAGTCTGGATTTTAGCCATGTTTGATGGGAAGCCACGGGAGGGTTAAGTAACAGAGAACCGCATCTGATTTGCAGGGTTTTTAAAACAATGAATAAGAACCTCCCCAATTCCCAGTGCGGGGTTCCCACCTTCCAGGTCCACTCCATGGCGCTGGGCCAGGTGGAGAACATTGTCCCCCACTCTGCCGCTCACGGGAATCCGTTGGCCTGACCGGTCTACGAACACCACGTTCACCCTGGGGACAGATGGGGGTGCAGATACCAAACTTGATGGTGGGCGCGGTGGCCAGGTCACGTCTGGAGTTAGGAGGCCTTGACGGCCAGGGGAATAGGAAGAGCTAGAAGGGGGACATAGAATTGAGGCTGCAAGGCAAGGTAGGAACCAGAGGAACCCCGTGGGATAAAGAATGGGAGGCTTGGCCCCCCACACTCACACGTCCCCGGGCCGCTCGGGGCCGCCAGCTTCTTCTTCCCCTGCCTGGCGCGAGCCTGGAAAACACGGTTGGATGAGCGGCCGCGGCGCGCCTTGCGGGCGTCCGACGGGTTAACGCTGTCCCCCAAAGCTGGCGTCGCCGCCTCCCCAGACCCCCGGGAGCCCCCAGGCCGGCTCCACCAGGCTCCCCTGGCCGCCCGCAGCAGAAACCCAGCACTCACGCCTCCCCGGGCCACGGAGGCGGCCATGACAGGCATCACGTGACCCGGGACTGGGCATGCCCAGTGGCAGCCACGCGACCAAAAGGCCCGTAATTGCCCGAATATAAGCACTGTCGTTTGAGGGGGGCGCATGCGAGGTAGGACTCCAGGAAGGGACTGCCAGGGTGGGAGGGAGCCAGGAGGTCTCACCCACACAAAAGACCTGCCGGGCCGTCCCAGACTACCCACCCAGGCCATTTGTCCCAAGAACCAGCCAGCTCTGCTTTCTTTAAAACCATTTACTTACAAACTTTAATTCAGCAAAGGAAGGTCTGTGAGAGAGGATTGGGGAGACGACACCCCCCTGGAGTGGATGTGGACCCCCCAGAGTCAGGGGAGGGAAGCTGGTGGCCCAGCCGGCCAGGGGGAGGGCCCAGGATCTCCTCAGGCCGACAGGTCCTGCTGGTGGGCAGGGGCAGAGCTTATCTGCATGAAGTTGCTGGACTGGGCACTGGGCCAACAGGAGGCCAGCTCCAGGTGATGTAGCCTGGGGATGGAGAGGCAGAACTCATCTTCAACATGGGGTGGGGGCAGGGAGACAGCAGAGGCTCAGTGAGATGCACAATACCCGACTCCCACAGACTGACAGCAGGACTGGTTTAAGCTGGCAGAGAAAACCCGTCTCTGCACCTAGGCCTGGGCAAGAGGGATGATGGGGTTGGTTTGCCAAGACCAAGGCTTTAGCCTTCTACTGTCCTCAGAGTGGGGACCCTGGGTGGAGGGGCCCAATCCCCAGGCCAGAGCCATTTGGTCCTGAGTCAAGCTTCCGGAGCTTGGCATCTAAGATGCTCTGACCGCAGGGCCTGGGACCCGGCTTTAAGGCATCAGAAGGCGAGGGAACTGTGGCAGGGGGCTGGAATTCCCCCAGCTGGAATTCAGGCTGGAGTGGGCAGGCAGGGGCAGGACACAGCCATGCCTGCAGCAGACATGAGAGAAAAAGGGCTGAGCCATTTCAAACCGAAAGGAGTGGAACGAAGGCCCAGACACGCTGGACCTTGAAGGAATCAGAGCTGGGGGTCGTCCTGGGTTGTTTAAAAAATAATACAAATTAGAAAAGGAAACAAAAGTCAATTGTCAAAGTTAAAAAAGGGGGACAGTCTCTGATCCTCACGGGAGGTCAGGGGAACCTCCAAGGCACTCGAAAGGCCAAGATATAGGAGTGACGAGGCAGGAGAGGACTCCCAGAGAGACAGACATGGGCAGATACAGGGGAGGGGACAGAGAGCAGGCCAGGGCCCCTCTCTCTTAAGGCTGTAGAGTTTCCATGCCGGGAGCAGGCCAGAGGTGCACAGTGGCCCCCAGACTCCCCCACACTCCTTGGGTTCCGGCTGGTTGGTCAACAAAGTCTTTCAGAGATTTTTCTATTACTGAAAGGGGGAAAAAAAAACACAAACAGAACACCAGAAAACCCAAAAGCGATTTGGTGCAGGCCCTTGAGCATCTCTGGCACTGGCCCCTTAGAAAATCCTCTTGCGCTTCAGGTAGGAATCTGCGTAGTGGCCCCCAAGGCCCTGGGAGTGCTGGCCCACGTAGCTGCCTTCTGGGCTGGGTTCGGGTGAGGGCAGCAGGTGGGCAAAGCTGCGTTTCTGGCCACCCAGTGGGGTCTAGAGACAGAGAGGAAGGGGTGGCAAGTCAGGGGCCATCTGGGGGCCACTGCTCCCCTGCATGTCCCCGCTGTCCCCCCACTCCCACCCCCATACCTTCAGCAGGTGGCTGTGGCCATTCGGCCCAGGCCCGAGGCCTAGGAGCCCTTCTCCGGAGCCCAGTGGAGAGGAGCCGACCGCCTGAGAGACATGGAAGAGAGATGGAATGGGAGAGGAAGCAGCCCCCAGGGCAAAGGCAAGGGGTTTCAGGCTCAAATCCTGCCTCTACCGCTCATCAGCTAGGAGACTGGCAGAAGAGGACTTCTTTTTGTCTGAGCCTGTTTCCTCATCTGTCAACCGGGGCTAATACCACCCACACCGTAGCCTACAAGAAGTGGAGTAAAAGGTGGCCAGGAAGGCTGGGCAACATTAGGTGCAGGACACACAGGTGTGGGGAGGACGGCCTCTTTGAGCTCAGCCCTGAGCAAGCTGATGCCCGCTGCCACCACCTCAGCCGTGGCCTAGGTACCAAAGGTCATAGGGGCTCCTGCATCCTGGCTGTCCCCGGGGAACTGTCCGCAGCTGGGAAAGCTCCTCACCTTGTTAAGGTGGCTCTGCTTGAGGCCAGCCTGCAGGCCACTGGTGAAGTAGGAAGTGGGCGAGCCCGAATAGAAGTGGGAGAGGGGTCCCCCGCCGCCCCCGCCACTCCGTTCTCCGAAACCACTGGGTGGCGGGGACATCTGCAGAGAGGGGGCGGGCCGAGTGAGACAGATTACTGAAGAATCCAACCCCTTTTGTAGACCCTTCCAAATGCCACACCAGACTTTGTCATGGGACTAGCTTTGCCCAATGGGACAGCAGCAGGACAATAAAGGCAGAGGTGCCTGGCCTCCCTGCTTCCTCTTGGGAACCCCGGGACCACCACCGTATGCAGGCCAGCATCACAGGGTGGCCTGCTGGAGAACAAGCTCCATGGGCAGCAGATAGATCGTCCCAGCTGAGGTCCCCTCCCTTGCCTAGTAACCGCCGGGTATGTGACTAAAACCCCTGCAGACTGCTGACCCCAGCTGGGCCGCCAGGGTGACTGCGGGGAACTACCTGCTGGCCTCCCCGAAGACCGGTGAGAAATCACATATCTGCTGTTCTGAGCTACCAAGTGGTGGGGCAGCTTGTTATGGGGCAAAAGCTAACTGATACACCCAGGAGGTGAAAGGGACGGGGCAGCTCTTACTTTGTGTCGGCTGGGTCTGTGGGGCCCTAGCGCTGGCTCCCGTGGGTGGGAGAAGAGCCGCCGAGGTCCCACATCCTGAAGGAAAGGGGGAGAAGCATGTTGGGCCAGAGTCAGAACCAGCCTCACCCCTGCCTGAGTTCCACGGCACAGCTGTTCCCGGGGAAATCTGGCCCGTCCAGCAGGGGGCACACTCTACTGTGTGGGGGCAACTTCCAACTGCAGGCTGGGCAGCTGGAATGAGACAGAGTGTGCGCTCCACAGCACGAGTGGTAGCGAAGGCGTGTGGCCCCCATGGGGCCACGTGTTCACTGTTTCAGGGCCCACTGGGCATCTGGGTTTTTAGATGTTAGCGCTGACATTTATTTTGGTTATTTTTTTTAAATGCAGTGTGGGCCAAACACAACACAGGCGGCCTGCAGGTGGATGGGCTGCCACATCTGACCTGGGGGAGGCTGGGACCACGGAAGGAGCAGCTCTCCAGGGACAGCGACGGGAGTCAGAGAAGGGAGAGAAAGACAAGAGAGACCAACGGGACATCGAGCCTTGTCTCTAAGAGGGAGAAGCACAGCCTAAAGCCTCTTGGGAGAGAAAGACAGACAGGAAGCAGGTCTAATGTGCAGAGACAAACAGACATGAGACTTAGGGCAGGGCCTGTGTCTGGCACCTTCCCCGCTATCTCCCCAGTGCTCGCCTGGCCATCAGTACTAGAGAAATAATGCTTTGGAGAATGACTTGCTCTAGAGGGACAAAGGGCTACAGTGGTGGCCCTCGGGAGGGCTGACCACATGGCAGCTAGGTACTCACCGAGGGGTAGTCGAAACCATAGCTGTCAGGCAGCCCTGGTTCAGGGGGCAGGCGGGTGCTGGCGAGAGGGCCGAGCAGGCGGGACTTGAGCTGGAAGGCTTTGCTGCTGCCACCGCCTCCACCACCACCTCCAGGGGCTGGGGGGTTAGGCAGGTGGCCCTCAGCCGGGCGGCGGCTTCTCCCTGTGCCTCCCCAGCCCCGAGCCTCCTTACCCGCCAGGTTGCTGGCCGGGAGTAGGCTGTGTAGGTTCAGGTAGGGATTCAGGGGGATCCGGAAGTCCTTTGGGGGTTCCCCCAGCAGTGAGACCTGTGGTAGGAGGGCTGGATTCGTGAGGGCCCCTGGCAGGCGGGGTCCTGCGGGGCAGGCGGCTGTATGAGCGGTGGGTGCAGGGAGGAGCCTTACCCCAGGGGGTGCTGGCAGAGGTCCACTGTCTTTCTGGAGGCTCCTAAGGCCGGTGCCTCGGAGGCCCACTGGGGCAGGGGGTGGAGTGAGCTGGGCTGCTGGGGGACCCAGGCCTATGGCTTCCCGGTCACCCCCAGAGGGGCCAAGCAGTGGCGGCAGCAGAGGGGGCGGCTTCCCTCGCCGGGGCGGCAGCTCTGGGGGCAGGGCCCCCCCTATGGGGAGAAGGAGGTGTTGGCGCCCAAACCCGCAAGACGCGTCTTCCTGGGGCCCTGAGCCTCTGCTTGGATCGGGACCAGCAGGTATGTGGTGGGCACTCTGCAGAGCCCTCTAAGCACATCACCTCCCAGGATGCTCCCGGCCACCCTGGGAGGAGGGGGCCCAACTGACAGATGTGGCCACTGAGACCCAGAGAGATGAGGTCATTTGCCCATGCCCAGTAAGGAAAGGGGCTCAGAAAGGGGATGTGGGATCAGGTCCAGAAAGATGAGGAGAGGCGGGGTCTGTTACCTGCAGACAGCTCCCCGAGGAGGGGGTTGGCCGGCTGGGCCCCAGGCTGAAGGGTGCCCAGGGGAGAGTCTCCCAGGATTCCAGGCTTCTGGAGACAGAGCACAGTCAGCTGGAGATGGGCCGGTGTAGCCTGGGCAGCACACCCAGGGGTCACCACACCCAGACTCCAGCCCCAGCCAGTCATGGGCAGACACGCACAGTGTCCCCCAGTGTCTGCAACATCCCAGCCATCGCCCATCTGGCCACCCAGTGGTGACGGAGGGCCTCCTGCATACCAGGCCCTGGGGTGACCCTGGGGACATGAACCATATGTTCAGTGTGTCATGGCCTGTCACCCCACACTGCTAATCACTGTCAGACACACATAAGATGACAGTCCTTTCCGGGCACACACTGTCCCACACCCGGTCCCCCTGCTGAACATCATGGAAGCACAGTGTCCAACACACTATAACAGCCACACATGGATCCAGTCACTTTTAGCCACAGAAGAGTGGAAAAGGCCCTAATTCCGTCAGTGACTGTCGGACATACCCATGTCACTGACTTGGCCCTAATGAACCAGACCGGGTAGGTCAGCAGCGTGTGTCTGTGTGTCTACTGGCATATGTGTGTGCATGCCTCCCTCTGAATGTGCGCTGGGAGCAGTCTATGTCCCTGTGTGCTGCACCTGTGTGTGTGTGTGTGTGTGTGTGTGTGTATCTTGGTCTGTACGGTGTCCATATATATGCGTTGAAAAGGTAGGAGCAAGACACCAGTGAGCTCCTCCTCTGTGAAGCCTGAACTTTGTCCCCCAGGCTGAGTCACTGCCTGAGTCCTGAGCACCTGCCACCGACACGACCAGATGTCCCATCACCCCACCGACGGCAGGCACCGGCAGACCCGAGTGGGGCGCAGAATGGACCGACAAGGGGCTGGGCATGTGCGCGGATGCGGCGGTCCCGGGGCCCAGGACCATGCGGTTACCTTCTGACTCTGGGTCTGCAGGGCGAGCTGCAGCAGCGCCGTGGACAGCGCAGGCCCGTTGAGCAGCGGCATGGCCGGAGGCGCACCCAGGAGGCCTGGGGGAGATCGGGAAATGAGCACCGGACCCTGCAGGGAAGCGCCTGCCCCCGTTAAGCACAACCCAGGGCCTGAAGCTCCAAGAAAGCAACCGATATACCCCAAAAAAGGGCCCAGGAAGGGGAGTCTGAGGCAGGGAGGGACAGCCCTTTCCGCTTCCGTCTCATGGCAGGTCGCTCTGCTCCCCCAGTGAGGGGCGAGGGACACCAGCTTCCACTGGTGACCGCCGTTTGCATCCCAGCCCCTGCTCACGGGCTCGAGTCACTCAGCGCTTAGATGGGAAAGGAGTCTGGGGAGGCGCTGGGTTCTGAGAGTGCTGGCGACCCCAGCTCCACCTTACCCTGCTTGCCCCCTGCACTGCCGTGGAGCAGGGGGTTCAACAGCAGCTGGAGGGAAGCGGAGGGCCCCAGGTTGCTGAGCAGCTGCAGGATGTTGGGCTCGGGCAGGAGCCCTTTGCCCCGATTGAGGGCCTGCAGAGAGAAACGGAAGAGCAGCTTAGAGCCCCACCTGGCCACAGGGATGCGGGCTCACCCGTCCCTCTTGTCCTGAGTCCAGCTGACAGCCTGACTTTTCAAGAGAGGAGGGCCTGGCCCCTGGTTCCCCCACCCGCAGGGGCACACTTCCTGGGCACGCACTCACCGTGGCCTGTGCGGCGATGAGCGCGGCGAGCATGCTGCGGCCAGGGGGCCCCGGGGCACAGAAGGAGACACGCAGGTGGCTGCCCCCCAGTGCCAGGCCGTCCGCCCGCTGCTGCGCCTCTTCTGCCATCTCTGCCGTCTCGTACTCCAGCACAGCGAAGCCCTTCAGCTGCCCATCCTGGCCATATGCCAGCTGGGGGGGGGGGGAGGCAGATATGAGCACCCAAGTGGCATAGCCGCCCTCACGTGAAGTTGCAACAGTGACCAGACTCGGATCCTGATCGTGACACTGGCCTCCCCAGAGGGGGTGGGTTTTTAGCCCTATGCTCTTCTGAGCCCTGTTCTTGCATTAGCTCATCGAATCTTCTCAATAGCCCTACGAGGCTGCATCCTACCCACTTTTCAGAGCGGACAAGTGAAGTTCAGAGAGGTCACTATGCCCAAGGTCACGCAGCTGGTAGGAGCGCAAAGCTGGGTTCCACCTCGCATGGGTCAAGCCCCCTGGGCCTCAGGCCAGCGCCACTTTGGGACTGTGATGGAGACCGTCAAGCAAACAAAGGCACAGGGAGACAGGGTGGCGCACTTGAATTACAGAGCTGGGAAGAGGCGGCGCTGGCGGGAGAGATGGGTGGCTCCGAAGCACAGCTCAACTGAGCCTCCGGATGAAGACACACAGCCAGGGCTGGGAGGGAAGGACACAGCCCGGGGGTGAGACACGCGGCCTCCACGCTTGGGTTCCAGACTAGACGCGCCAGTTGGGAGGGAGGTCCCACAGCCAGCGAGGCCCTTCCGCCTCCCCTGACAGCAGCCCTTTGGTACTTTAGGCCCACAGCCCCTTATCCAGACCCTGGGGCCAGATGTGTCCCAGGATTGAGACTTTTTGAAGAAAGGGAGGCTGGCACACAGGCTGTATGGCACGTGCCCATTGCCCCAGTGGGGTCTGGGGCTCCCGCGCATCAGACATACAAATAGCTCTGCAGCAAGACACAAAGATGAAGGCCACGGATGGCCCATTGTCAGGGCAGGGCAGGCTCTGCCACCATGTGAGCCTGCTACCCACTCACGGAACAAACCTCTTGGTTTTTAGGGCATTGTGGGTGCTGTCCCAGGGCAGGCAGATCCCGGGAGAGAACCCGGTCGGACCCTGCACGCCCGTGGGCTGGCCGCTAAAGAGCTGTTTCACCACATCGCAGAGCCAGGCCCAGTCAGCACCCCCACTCTGCAGGGGAGGAAATGGGCTCTGAGAAGGGCAGTCCTTTGCCCAGGCCGCGGAGCTGGAGCTGCAAGCCGATGCCCTTCAAGAATCCAGCCACCTCTGGGGCGCCTGGGTGGCTCAGTCGTTGGGCGTCTGCCTTCGGCTCAGGGCGTGATCCCTGCGTTCTGGGATCGAGCCCCACATCAGGCTCCTCTGCTAAGAGCCTGCTTCTTCCGCTCCCACTCCCCCTGCCTGTGTTCCCTTTCTCGCTGGCTGTTTCTCTCTCTCTCAAATAAATAAATAAGTAGAATCTTAAAAAAAAAAAAAAAAAAAAAAAAAAGAATCCAGCCACCTCTGTGTCACCATGGCTGTTTCAAGAACCAGTGGGGCTCCTCCCGGTCCCCAGTGATGCACAGCGTGGTTTCGAACCAAGACAGTGTCCCTCCACAGAGGACGGCGGAGTCCACGAAACGGAACACGGTGCAGCCCCAACAGCAGTGAAAAAGCTCTCGTGTCTGAGCACGAAAATATGCCCGAGACCAAGGGGAAGAACCAAACGGATGCAGGCACGGCAATATCTGGGTCAGGCAAAGGGGAACGCAAGGACATACACACACATCTGTTTGAAATGCGTAATAAAATCTTGCCGGAAGGAGACACCACACGTGGTTTGAGCAGGGGCTGCAGGCAAAGGCGCCTTCACCACTGACCTTTCTGTTCCTGCTGAATTTCCAAGCAGGACTGGGCTGCCCATTCACAAAAATAAATAAAATGGAAAAGGCTTCTTAAAACACCCAAGGCCTGTGACACCTGCTTTATTCGTATCCGCAGCACTGAGCTATTATGGAGACTGGCCTGTGAGTAACGGGCAAAGCGCGCCAGAGCGGGCTGCTAGGGCATTTCCCTGATGTTCTCATCTTGGTGATGTTGAGAATGACGCTTCCCATCAGGATGGCCAGTTCCCAGCTCGGCAGCCAGCCTTTGGAAGGTAAGGGTGCCCGCTTAAGAGTGGGGGGCCCTGGGGTCAACGGACGGACCTCGACTCCCAGCCCACCTTACTGGCAGGCTGGTGTGGGCACATCACTGCACGTGCCCACCCCTGGGCCTTGTTTTCTTCATTTGTAAGGTGGGGGCAGCAAACGAACCCACCTCAAAGGGTGGTTGTGGGCATTCAAGGAGATGCTTCCTGGGGGCAAGAAAGGGTGGTGCTCCAGGTGTGCACCTGCTCTGAGCGCCCGGTAGGGCGGCTCCCGCCATCAGCCCACCTCTACTGAGCACTTCACCTTCGCCTCTGACCAAGGCCCAGATGCCCATCTTCTAACATGCGCCGCTTACAAAGGAAGAGACAGAGGAGTCAAAGGGCAACGAAGGCTTCACGGCTCCTACAGAGGGAGATTAAGGCTCAAACCTCAACGTGCCTGACTCCTGAGCCCAGCCTCGGTTCAACCAGGACACCTACCAGAAGTGGAAGCATGAATAAGCAGCCAATCACAAAGCACTGGTAGCCCTATTTCCAGATGGGGAAACTGAGGCTCAGAGCGAGAACTTATAGTTGGTCATGGCCCTGCTGTCCTACCTTCGTCAGGCTGGCCTGGGGCCCGGGAGCCAGGCTGTGGCATTCCAATCCCAGCCCCGCCACACCCTGGCTATAGAGCCCTGGGCAGGGCACTTGAACTTGTGCTGCCTGAAAATGGGGTAATACCTGCCTCTCTGGGCTATTCTAGGATGGAGGGATTCTAAGGAATGTGCTCAGTGGGTCCTGAAGGAATGTCTATGCTGGGGGTCTGTCGGTAAGGCTATCTGGGGGCTGAGGAGTGGGCCTGGCCTGTTCTCACGCCACCGTGCCTGTCACAGGGCCAGACACACACACGTAAGTGCATGACACAGGTTACTTGAATGAACCAGAAACAACGTGTGAGTGTTGAATCCCTTTTTATGGGGGAGGGAAACCAAGACTCAGAGAGTGAGCGACTTGCCCGGAGCCACAGAACTGGGCTGGAATCCAGCCAAGCCCAGCTTCCTGCCCTCCAGGCTTAAATGGACTGTGGGCTTCTCTGGTCAGCCTCCTCAAGGCCAGGCCTAGGAGCCAGGAGGCCACTCGGCAAACATCTGATGAACACGGAAATGGGAGCGAGAGGTGAGCAAGCCTCACACCAAGCTTTCACAAAGGCGGCCTCACCTGCATTTTATAGGAGGCTCAAGGCCCCCGACGTTAAGCAAGTCGCTAAAGGGCGCACAGGGATCTGAACCCCAGCCATCTGGCTCCGAGCTGGGCTGTCACTAACTATACCACGTGGCCTTTCTAACAAGAACCCCATTCAAATGGCACTGCCGCTGCTTTACTGAAAAGGGACCCAGGAGATTAGAAAAGGCAGGTGACTCCAAAGGGCCCCTCTGAGGCGCTCTGGCCCCGGCCCCAGCTCCCCCAGGCCCCTGCACCAGGCCCAGGGCTCACCTGGCAGAAGGTGGGTGCGTGGACCGCCGACAGCGCCCGGCGCAGGGCGTCCACATCGCTGAAGCCAGGGGGCAGGTGGTCGACACAGAGGCAGCGGGAGTGGAGCAGCATGGGTGTCAGCTGCCCGGCATCTGTCCAGTGCACGTAGAGGGTGCGCGGGCCCAGCGGCTTGCCCAGCAGGTCCGACTTGGCGCGGGCAGCCGAGTCCTTCTTCATGTACTCCGCGAAGCCGTAGCCCTTGGAGTGGCCGGTGCGCTCGCTGTAGACCAGAAAGCAGCGCTCCAGGCTGCCGAAGGGCCGCACCAGCTCCTCGAACTGCTGCTGGGTGAAGCTGGGGGGCAGGTTGGCCACGCACAGCAGCGCGTCCGTGGGCTGCAGCTGCACCGACAGCTCGCGCTCCCGCAGCCGGCTCTGGTGGAAGGCGCTGATGGCAGCCTCGGCCTGCTCCCCGTTCAGCAGGGTCACGAAGGCTGCAGTGGCAGGGGGCGCAGGCTCAGTGGGGACCCCGAGGGCGCACCGCTTCACCCCACGGCCGCCCCCCCACCTCCCTCTATGCCTTGTGTGACCTCAGAACACCCAACAACCAGGACGTGTCAGGGACCAGCCAAGGGAATGCTTGGCAGCCCTGAGCCCCTGCTGCAGGTGTCTCTTGACTCCCTGAGCCCCGCTTCCTGCCCTCGTCCCCGCTCCCCACCCACAGCAGGGCCCACCTACTGGGTGCCTGGCTGGGTCCTACAGGCGACTAACTCGGGTGACACACAGCAGTGGTTAAGCATGAGGTTGCTGGAGCCTGGGCTTCAGTTCCAGCCCCTGAATGGCTCAGTTTCTTCATGGGAAACGAGAATAACTTACTTCTGACAACCACCGTTTGGCCAGCAAGGAAACAGATCCAGAGCAGCACCCCCTGGACTTGAACTCAGGCAGGGAAGCCCCAGTGCCCGGCTGTGCACCCCTCCTTCACCACCTTTCCAGGCCACCAAGACCTCTCATATCCGGTCCCACTGCCACTCCTCCTTTGCTCTCCACCCAGCAGCACAGGGAGCCTTTCAAAAGGATAATCAGATGGCGCCGCGTCCTTGTTTAGGGGTTTCTCATTACAGGGGCTAGGGGATCCTGTGTGGCCTGGCCCACTGGCCTTGCTGACCTCCTCTCCCATCTCCTGCTGCTACTTCCTGGACTGTGCCAGGCCCACTGCACCCCGGGCCTTTGCGCCTGCTTTTCCCTGAGCATGGAACCCTGACCTCCATGCTGCTTCACCTGGTTAAACCCCACCCACCCTTCAATCTGCCTGCAAACATCACTTCCCCCACAAAATCTAGCCTGACTTCTCCTGTTAAAGATCCCAAGTCTGTGCTCTCAGAGGGCTCTGGAGCTTCTGGTCGTGTGTGTGTGTGTGTGTGTGTGCGCGTGTACAAACCTCCATGTTTGCAGCTGTCTGAATAACACCCTTCTCCGCAGACTAGACTGTCTCTGTTAACTGGGTTAACAGTTACGTACCCGGTACCCAGCACACAACATTCAGTAAACGTTGCTGGAAGACTGTATGAACGAGAGTGGCAGTTAACCTCTGATTCTTGGCGCCTGGCACATACACATACCTGGTGCTCAGTGAATACTTCTGATTTGTTGCCCCTGACGGTATTTAGTAAGCACCTATCAGGTGCCAGGCACCCACAGCTTTTTAGGTATTTTAAGGTGTTTGGCCTCATAGCTAACCCAAGCACGTCATGCCCAATTTGCTGGTGAGAAAACTGAGGCTCCGGAGGGTAAATCATGTGCCTGTGGCCACAGAGTGAGGCCAGACCAGGACTTGAACCCAGGTCCATTTGCCTCCAGGGCCCAAGATCTTAACAACTATCCTAGCCCACCAGGTGGGTTACGAGGAGTTACCTGTCCTCAGCTCTTTCTCACCCATCTTACAGATAGCAAGAAAAGGTCCTGGAAGGTTTAATACTGGCAAAATGCATGGCAGGCGTGGACACCCACAGAGAGCTTCCTGTGCTGGGGGGGGGGGCACCCACGCAGTGCAGGAGGCAGGTGAGTGAGAGAGCGACAACAGCCCAGCCCAGCGTGACAGTGCTATGATGGGTGGGGCGTTCAGGCCACTATGCAGAGCCGCCTGATGCCACCCAGATGGCACAGTGGGCAGCTAAGAGCACTCGCAGAGGGAAAAGCCTGGAATCCAATGGGTGGCTGAGGGGACGGTGAGGCTGGGGCACATCACTGCAAGGTAGTGTCAGGAGAAGCCTCAGAGAGTTTTGAAGAGAAGGAAGAACAATGAAGGAAGGTTAGGACTGGATTTGATCAGGTCTGCAACTGGATCAGAGCCGGCTACTGGGGGGAGGGCAAGCAGGTGCATGAAATCACAGAGGCAGACAGGCCAGAGGGAAGCTGCCCTTTTTGGCAAAGATGGAGGGGGCATGGAGCAGATAGAAAAGGAGGGAATGGAGGGGTGCCAACTATTCTGGAGGACTTGAAGGAGAACAGACAGGCCTGGGTGACCGGCTGGCTGGGCGGAATGGCATGGGAAGCGTGGAGCCCAATGCCCAGGAATCTGGCTGGGAAGCCCAGGAGAGGAACACCAAGGCTGCCCCACAATGGGCAGCCAGGATGAGAGACAGAGTGGGACAATAGTCTGTCCTGCATGGCCTAGGGGACAAGGTTGGGCCTGAAGTTCAGTATAGGAAACACTGGGCCTGGACCCTCCCAGTTTCAGGGACTGTTACCTCCTGCCACTAGCCCAACGCACAGCCCCACAAACCTGTCCCTTTGTATTTGTCCACAAAACAGTACTTGAGCTCATAGTCGCTGAGCAGGTCGTGCACTTCCTGCGGAGACAGAAACCAAAGGATACGGAGTCACTAGGGGCTGAAGGGAGCGACCCAGTACCACCTCCACATTGACCAGCTATGAAGGCAGATCAATTAGCATCCCCATCTTACAAATGAGGAAACACGCAGAGCTGGCATTCAGAGCCTAGCTGCGGACTCCAAGCTTTGAACTAACACAACACACCCTAAGAGTCAGATGGGTCTGAGTTCAAGTCCCAGCTCTGCTTGTATGCCCTTAGGGAAATAACTTCAACCCATCTGAACCTCAGTTTGCAAGTAGGACTCTTTCCAACATTCCAACAAATTAGGCATTAACCCATTTTGTAGATGAAGAAACTGAGGCTCAGAGAGACAAAGGAACATGTCCAAGGTCATGCAGTTGGTCAGGGCAGCAGAGGGAATGCCACCCACAGGGTACCTGACTGGGGACCCTGTGTACTTAATAAGCCCATAGAGCATGGTTTCACGTGCCTCCCAATTCCCTCCTGCTGACAGGGTTGGCCTGCTGGTAAGCCAGCTTTTCAGGCAAACTCTGGGGCCTGCCACTGCCAGACACACTGTGCACCCTAAAGGAGATAGAGTGTTCCCAGCTGAGAGATGGTAGGTACTAGAAGAGCCAGCTTTAGGAAAAAACCAGATCATGCTTAGTGGCACCTGCCCCAGGTCTGTCCCCAAGTCTGCCCCTCCCCACACTGTGAGACCCCACCAGCCATGTGCCTACTCATGGGCAGGGAGAGTCAGTGGCAGATGTGCAGGTGGGTCAGAGAGCAGAGATTTCTCAGCAGCAGGGAGAAAGAACCCATCTCACTGAGGCAGGGCAGGGCAGAGGAAACTACATGCAATCTCCTTGGGTCCAAAGAGCACTGGGAAGCCCTGCCCCATGTAGGCCCCAAAGGAAGGGCACCCCTGGCCAGATCAGTCAAGGGAGGGGGCACAGAATAGTGCACCCCCCTTCCTGCAGTCTGTGAGCTGGGGGCACTAGACTCCATTTTTCCAAATTAATCCAAAGGCTTTTAGAGAAGAAAGACCCCAGGAGCTACTACAACTTCCGGACCTCGCAGAGGAGTCGATAAACGCGTGCTACGGAAAGGCATACTCCAGTCAACCCTGAAACTTATGGATTCAAGGTCCCGCCGTCCCATGGTAGAGGGGGTGGGGAAAAACACAATCAGCAGGGAGCAACTGGCATCCCTACTTCCACAATCCCAATATAGCAGCCCATTCACAATCCCCCAACAAGGCCAAAGTTGCCCGCCCCCTTCCAGTTCCCCGCCCCCTTCAATCACTTGGTTTCGTCCAAGCCTGTGG
Source organism: Ursus maritimus (assembly GCF_017311325.1). Classification (NCBI taxonomy): domain Eukaryota; kingdom Metazoa; phylum Chordata; class Mammalia; order Carnivora; family Ursidae; genus Ursus; species Ursus maritimus. The sequence goes on along the minus strand of NW_024423786.1, from coordinate 50,029,175 downwards.
TCGCCCCTAGCAACGTCCTCCCTCAGTCCAAAATTGGTTTCTCCCTCCATCACTGCCCACCCCCTCCCCACATCCTGCTCTTGGTTTCTCCCGATCCCTCACTGATCCCGCGCTTGGACTCTCCCGCCGACGCCCCCAAGCGCAGGCCAGCGTTGGTGTCGCCCGGTTCCCCCCGCGCACGCGCAAGGTGGTATTTCCCGCCACGCTTCCCCCCCCCCCATACCTGGTTGGTCACGTCCCCCGGGAGGCCCCGGATCAGTATCTTGCGGCGGTTACGGAACTGGCGCTCGGTATGTTCCAGGCGTTTCCGGATCTCCTCTGGATCTAGCGGTGGCAGTTCTTCTTCAGGCGCCCGGCGCTCCGCGGCATCATCAGCTTCAACCTCGGCCCCAGCCTCCGGGCTCAGCGGGGGCCGGTGAGTAACGGACACGTCGGCCGCCATCTTGGGAAACCCGGCGCCTTCTGGGACCAGCGAGCCTGGGCGGAGCGGCATAGAGCGGCAACGAGGGCGCGCCCGCCGATTGGCCAGGAGAAACCCCACCTCCTTTTCCACCCCTTCAGCCCATTGGCTAAGACCCAGCCCGCCTCTCAGAGTTCAAGCCCTGTGTGGGCGCCACAGGCTCCACCCTTTTCTGCCACAGAGATGTCACTCAAAGGACGCGAAGCGCAGTGGGTGAGCTCAGCACGCGTGGAATCAAGACACAGACTTCGGATTTTGAGGGTTTTATTGGTGCGGAACCCGAGGATACGGCCAAACCCCCATCGTCCTTGGTCCAGCATTCCCCTAGCTGGAGGCTCAGAAATTATCCTCCCCCACAGCCTCCTCGGGCTGCTTAGACGTCAGGGGCAACGAAGTGGTCCCCTGGTTCACACGGTAGGCGCCACTCCGCTTATGCATACTGAAGACGTACAGTAAGGCCGCGCTGATAGTCACCACGCCCAGGACCACAAACACCCCCAGGACGATGTTGACGGCGCGGGCATTCCGATCTATGCAGAGAAGCAAGGAATAAATACACACGCTCTGCCGCCCCACCCCCCGCCGGGCTTGCCCATCTAGACCCGCGGCCCCGTCTTGGCTCACCCCGAACGTTCATCACCACATTTATAGTGTGTCTGCCTCGTGAGCTGGCCGCCTCGCAGGAGTAGGTACCATTATGCTTTAACCTGACGAGGAATGGGATCCCGATGGGCACCTCCTTCCCGGAGCCTTCCTGGAAACAGTGCAGCTGGGGGTCCGGGTTACCCCGAGCCTGGCACTGCAGGACATGGATAGTCTTATCTTTCCACGTCAAGCGTTGAGGACATTTGGCTTGGTCAATCTTGGGACCATCTGTGGATCGGTCAAATGATTAGACACATTCGAGGCACATTGGGGCAAGGGAAAGTCTTCCCACCAAACCAGGGGAGCAAGGGTTTAATGAGAAGAGTGACGTACTCACACAGGACACGCAACTGAACGCTGCTGTTTCTGTGTAAGATCTCCCCATCCACCTCGAGGGTGGCATTGCAGAAGAAAATGCGCCTGTCGTCCATCTCGGTGGCGTTTAGCTGAAACTGGGCAGGCTGTCCAGGGGCCGCAGCCGGAAGTCCCTCCAGCGCGACCTGGACTCGGGCTCCGCCGGCCAAGCAAGTCACAGTCACTGCGGTGCCCTCGGGGGCGCTGGGCTCACTCAGGTTTAGGATGGGCCCCTGAAAGCCTAAAGACCGGGCATTGCCCTGGAGTTTACTGACCACGACCTTCACATCGGTCAGTCCCCACCCTCCACTGCCTCTTTCCTCTTGGGGTATCCAGGCCGTGCCGTTATGCTACTCTGTGACCCCACCCCACCCCGCCCCAGTCCAATTTGGAGTACTCCAGCTATACCCTTCGGGTAGCTTAGGCCCCGCCCACACAACAACCCCCCCCTCTCTCAGGGACCCTCACAGGCACCACCTCTCCAGTTTAGTCTCCACCCTATATATATGCCACTACACGCGGGATACCGAAGCCCCGCCCCTTGCCTCTCCTGGCTTGCTGTCTTGGCTCCGCCCCCTCTTACTGTAGATGGTCAAGTTCTCCCTGGTCTCCCAGCTGTCGCTCCCCAATGTCATGTTGCAGACAATCTCCTGGGCGCCCTCCTGCTCCACGCTCGCTGTGGCTGTGGCTGTGGCCGTTGTTGTGTCCCCGTGGCTCTCGACTGTAGGATTCAGCGTCTGGTTCCCCAGCGCCAGTTGGACCTGGACCTCGGAGGCCGGGAACAGCCCGTCCAGGGTGCAGATCACGGACCAATTCGTTCCCACCTCCAAGAACCGAGGGACAACGAGGTGTGGAGTGGTCACGGGTAGTGCTGGGGAGAAGGGTAGGCATGAGCAGGAGGAGGTCTCCCGGAGCCATGGGCGCCCCTTTCCCCATGCAACACTCACCACCCAGAACCAGGGTCCTTTTTTCCCAGGACACCTTGCGGCCTGGATCACCCCCTTCCCAGAACACACCGCCTTAGGCTTCTCGTTAGTTACCGCGGCCAATTGAGGCTGCACCGTCCTCAGTGGCCAAGGGCATGCCTTCCCTGAAGCCCTTGAGGTCCAGTCCACTCCCTTCCTAAGAAACCTCCCAGCCAGGGCATCCCAACTCTGGCTCAGCTCATTACCCACCCTCTGCAGTCCCTTCCCTCACCAAAGGTTCGAAGTTGCCTGGGGGCCGAGCTGTTCCGGAACAATTCCAGCCCTTGGGGTCTCAGGTCCAGTTCCGTGCGACAGGAGAAATTGGCGAGGTGGTCGTCTCTGCCCGCCAGCACCGTGGCCGTGACCTCGGCGGGCTCCCCGAAGGCCGGCTTTCGGCTCAGCTCCTCCTCCCCGCGGAGCAGCACCACCGTGAGGCTGGTCCGGGGCGCCCCGCCTGCCACCTGGCAGCGCAGAGTGAAGTTTTCGCCCACGGGCTGCCAGCGGGGTAGGGGTAACAGCTCCACTCGCTCCGGGAACCCTAGGGCGGGGTTAGGGAGGGGAGAATTGTTCTTATCAGCCAGCCCTACAACTCCCACCCCAGGAGCCGAGAGGAGGCTGAGGGTGGCCCAGGGCAGAACTGAACTTTGAGTTAATAAACCCAGAGGGCTTAGTGTTGTGCCTGTAGAAGTGTTTGCTATGGTCCTTAGCATCATGATTATTATTTCCTGTTTCGTGGGATACCTTGCCGGGCACTGAAATAAAAGTCAGATTTTCTGTTCCTGAGGAATTCACAGTTAAGGGGGAAAAAAAAGAAGGAAGGAAGGAAACTAAGCTATGACCACTTACAATGTTATTAGGACTCATAAAAGTTTCTGTTTATTTAGAGTTTTCCTTAGATTTTCCAAATGTCATCCACCTTCATGCACACAGCAACCAAGTGAAATCTCTATTATTCTTCTGCTTTACAGATGGGGAAACTGAGGCCCGGAGAGGCGAGAGTGAGGTGATCTACCCAAGGATGAAGAGCCAGAAAGAGGCCCAGCTGGGGTTAGAAGGTGAGTCACCCCAACTCCAGACCCATGTGTGTTCACCTGCCTCCTTGATGTCACATCCGGGGACTCCCACAGCTCCTCCTCCCAGCCTCTGGCCTGGACTCTGGGCTTGGCCTCCTCAGTCAGTCCCAGGTGCTCAAGGGTCTAACAGGGCAGCCTCTCAGGGTGCTCTGGCACAGCCCTGAGGGACTCCACACCCCCAGGCTGGGTCTGCTCCCAGTGGCAGCTGCAGTGCCCCTCCCAGTCACGTGTACCAAACCTGGGCCTCCTTTGGGAAGCATCTCATTCCCTCAACAACTCAAGCCTGGACCTCAGCTATCACACTGAGGCCCATGCACTCGCTGCTATGAAAAATAGTTAACATCTTACTGTAGGTATCCCCCCACTTTCCAGAAGTTCATGATGCCACTTTCGTGAAAGACCTACATTAATTAGTACCTGTTTTTGCTAAGCAGTAGTCCCAAGAGGATTTTCGCTTTTAAGAAAAATGGCCAGGGGCGCCCCAGCGCAGTTGGTTAGGCCTCCGACCCTTGGTTTCGGCTCAGGTCACGATCTCAGGGTCGTGGGATCCAGCCCCGAGTGGAGCTCCACGCTCAGCGTGGACTCAGCTGAAGATTCTCTCTCCCTCTCCCTCTCCCACTTGTGCTCCCTCTCAAATAAATAAATCAACCTTAAAAAAAAATTGGCAAAAGCAAAGATAGCATTCAGCGTTGGTTTTGCAGTGAGACGTTATAGAGGCAGCAGGGACCATGCCCGGTGAGAGGGGCGCCCAAGCTCCTTCCCCGGGATTACCCTCAGCCGCCCAGCAGCAAGCCGCCGGAGCTCTGACCTGTGTCTGCGAGCGTTGGTGCTTTACCTCCATTTATTTTGTGCGCCCGTTAGCAAGATGTGTCCTAAGGTATCAGAAAAGCTTAGGAGAGGTTCTTTTGGGGGTCTGAGAGTGCTCAGGATTTTTTTCAATAGACATTGATTGCTTCTTCACTGTATATCATTTTGACTCACAAAAGGATTCGCAGGAGTGCTTTACTTCGGGATAGTAGGAGAAACCTGTTTTTACAATTTTAAAGTTTTTACCAAAGAGGCCCCCATCTCAGCCTCGGGCACCACTGGTCAGAGATGCTGGTTTGCTGGCCAAAGCTAGTAATGCCTGGGGACTCAGGGATGGGTGGGGTGGGGTAGCCCCCACATGGAGTGTTTGCCGATTTCTGCATTGTAAATACTCCCACTCTGGCTACTTTGAAGCTACCCAACGTGACGCAGTGTTGGGAGGAAATGAGTACAGTCGGCTCCCATGAGCCAGGACCAACAGGCTTCCACAGAGCGCTGGACGGAGGCATCTGAGAGGCACGCATATCTACACCTTACACAGAAATGCAGATACCAAGACATAAATGCACAGATGTGTCCTGACACAGACTTCCACACCTGCTCACACACAGAGATGCACAAAGGCGCGAATCCTTAGAGCTGTCCACATGCACATTCACACACATACACACATCACAGGCACACGCAAATATGCCGCACTAACACCTGCGTACACTCACGCAGACACGCAGAGATGATGACACACACACACACGCACACGCACACACACACGCACACACACGCACACACAGGCACACAGACAGACAAGGACACTGCCCGCAACAGGAGCTCACGCACGGTCCTGTGCATGTACCACGCTTCTCTATGAAGGCTTCACGAAACCGTAGGGACCATGAGTGACGTACTCTATTTTCTGATCTAATGGATTCCTTTAAATGCAGAGAAACTTTGGCAGGAAGCATAAGAAATTGGTCACAGCGGGGTCTGGGGAGGAAGGCTCATTTGTTAGGAGCAAGGACTTGAGAGCCAGACAACCAGCTCCTCCAATCGTGGGCTGTGAGCCCCAACAAGCGACCGCACCCCACTGAGCTCCCTAGTCCTCATCTGCAGAAGGAGGCTCCTGAGTGTACCTCCCTGGCCTGGGGCTTTTATTTTTTAAATTTTATTAACATATAATGTATTGTGTCAAGGGTAGCCTGGGGCTTCTTACGGATTGAATGAGCACCCAGTGTCCACACTAAAACATCGTAGCCAGCACTAGGAAATGGAGGTTTGACTTTTATGCCTTTTTATAATTTCTGATTTGGGAACCACATGCATGAATAATTTCCTGCCATAGGAATAAAAGAAAATAAAAGACAAGAGATATCATTGAAAAAATGCTTGTAGGGACCCAAGTAAATTGATTTCACAGCTGTTGCCTTGGTGTATGGTTGAGATGCCTCTCTCTTTCTCTCTCTCTCTACACACACACACACACACACACACACACACACACACATTCAGGTCCACACTCTGGGTCAGAGCCCTAGTCCGTCTCTGCAAACTCAGGGTTCCCTGCTCCCTCGCACTGCTGGCCATCGGCCCCCACTACTGCCCAGACCGGCCCCACCCCCAGGTTCCATCACTCACGGTACACTGTGATGTTAGAGGAGCCTATCATCTGGACCCGATTGCAGAAGCCGGAGCAGAGGACCTGGCTGTCAGTAGTCGCATTGCTGAGCTGGAAGGCCGCCCAGCCCAGGCCATTGCCCACTTGCTCCTTGGATAGGGATGTTTCTAGGGTGATGAGTTCAGGATTGGGGCAATCTGAACTGCAGTTGACCAAGAAGGACCCTCCGGCAGGCACCACAGGGCTCTGGACCTCCGCCCTCAGCTGGAACTGCTGTCCCGGGGCACCTGTGGGAACAGAGGGACACTCTGCTGGTGGTTCTGGAGCGTATACCCACCCACTCGTGGGCCCCACCTTTCAACACCACCTCCCTGCCTTCATGGCGCTTCAGTCCAGTGGGGAAGACAGATGTTGGTCAGGAACTGGGGAGAGCCCAGAGGAAGGCTAGAGGAGACCCTGATCCAGCCTGGAGGAGAATGTGAGTCAGGAAAAGCTTCCTGGAGGAGGGGACAAATGGGGCCAGTTCTGAAGGGAAAGTAGGAGTTATCTGAGTGAAAGGGAAGAGATCCTGGCAGAGGGAAGAGTAGAGACAGAGGTCCGGGAAGGAGTGGGGGGGGGGCAAGTCACATGCAGGGACTAGGCGTCGGTGAGCCCGGGGGGCTGAGGTGAAGAGGTATTCTGTTGAGGCCACCGGGTCAGACGGGAGTTTAAGGAAGTGTTACCACGGCCAGGCAGCAGGATGGGGGAAGCTCTGCCTTGTCCACTCCCCCCACCCTCGACCAGTCCCCCAGCTCCAGCCCTCCCCAGCCTCACTCGCCTCACCTGGGGGCAGCAGACAGCAGACCAGAAGCAGGGAGATGAGTGGAGTCCCGCAGGCCGCTGGCGGCAGCCCCGAGGGCACCATGGCAGCCAACCTGCATGAGGAAGTGGCCCTAATGAGGTACAGGGCAGTGGGGAGCAGGCGGGGCCCCCAGGGGACGGAAGCCCAGCCACAGCGTTAAAATTACAGAAGTCCAGGGGCTGCTCTTCGGCCCAGACCTGGGGGAGGGCAGTGGAGATATCCTGTGGCCCAGGGGGTCCAGGGTGGGGGGACCCGAGTGAGGTAGAGGGTCCTGGTGAGTCTTGGACGGGGCAGTCCTGACTGACAGCTCTGGCCCCCAGTGAACCAACAGGAAATGCTAACCCCGTCGGCTTCCTCTGTTCTCTGTACTAGGAAGCCTGGGGTGCGGTGGAGGAGGTGGTGAGACACCTCCTTCCTGCTGAACTTGGGTGAAGGGGGTGCTCGGTTCCCAGAGAGGAACCTGACAGGGGACCTCCAGGCAGGCACTGTCCTTGAGGTGATAAGGTGGGATTGCAAGGCAACATTTCACAAGGACAGTGGAGGGACTTCTAGGCGGGGTCTAAAAGCATTAGCGTGGGATCTCGATATTCCTGGGATGAGGCAAACGAGAGATTTGGGAGTGATGATTAGGGACCCCTAAGATGAGTGAAGACATGAAGGTGAGCAGAGCCCACATGGACTGGGCCCTGGCGCCTGGCTCGGCGTTGACTTGTCTGGGTGGCTACCGCGGGGCGCTTTACCTTGGAAGATCTTGGGGGATCCCCCCATTCCCTGTGCGTTGTGCTGAGGTGGGGTGTTGGGAGTACGGCCGAATCCTGAGCCACATCTCTGGAAGATGCTCCTTGTAACTGGCCCTTACCCCTGTCCTCACCTGCCCCTTGCCCACTCCTCCAGGCAACTGGCTTCTTTTTTTTTTTTTTTTTTTTTTTTTTTTAGATTTTATTTATTTTTTTGACAGAGATAGAGACAGCCAGCGAGAGAGGGAACACAAGCAGGGGGAGTGGGAGAGGAAGAAGCAGGCTCATAGTGGAGGAGCCTGATGTGGGACTCGATCCCAGAACGCCGGGATCACGCCCTGAGCCGAAGGCAGACGCTTAACCGCTGTGCCACCCAGGCGCCCCGCAACTGGCTTCTCCACCCCTATAAAAGGGACCTGGGGGGGCCAGGTGGGTACTCCCACTTCCATCTGACCTTCCTCTCGTGCCTCTGATCTGAGCTCCAGAGAGGACGCTTGTTGAGGTCCTTGAGGGCCACACCCCTCCCATCTCCGCCGGAACGTCTCCCCCCCAGTCAGGTCTCTCCCCTGCTGCCCTTCCCCCACCCACCCAATCCATTTCCCACAAAGTCCTGAGAGGGCGACTAAAACCCAAATCAACAGTATTTGTAAATATCACCGGTCTCCCTCCCTTTTCTAAAGTTCCCTTACTCCACTTCGGCTTTTACGAAAGACCTACGTTAGTACCTGTTTTTGTTAACCAAGGAAATCTGAAGATAATTTTCCCTTTTAGGAGAAAAGATGAAAAGCAAAAACAGTATTCAGCATTGGTTTTGCAGTGGACGTTACAGAGGAAGCGCCCCCCCTGCGCAGTGAGAGGGGCAGCCAAGCTCCTTCCCCGGGATGACACTGGGCGTCCCAGCGCAAGCCCCCGCAGCTTTGACCTGTGCTGCAAGCAGCGAGCAGCAGCGGTGCTTTACCCTCACTTATTTTGTGCGCCCGTTAGCAAGATGTGTCCTAAGGTATCAGAAAAGCCTGAGGGAGTTTATTCTTTGGGTCTGGGAACACTAACCATTTTTTTCCATGTAAATCAATGACAATTACTTCTTCGCTTTAGGCCATTTCGACTTACAAAAGGTTTCATAGGAACGCTTGACTTCTGCATGGCTGGGGACACCTGTATATCTGATAAGGGATTGTATCCAGATTAGAGAAATTCCTGGAAGTTTTTGAGCGAGATCTCCAGGCAGGCACTGTCCTTGAGGTGATGAGGTAGGAGTTCAAGGCAACATTTCAAGAGGACAATGGGGGAACTTCTAGGCGAGCTCAATACTCTTGGGGGGGGGCATGCAGGTAGGAGACAACAACTCAACAAAACAACAACAACAATTAAAAAATGGGCAAAGGACTTGAGTAGACATTTCTTCAAAGAGGTGTATAAATGGCCCATAAACACATGAAAACATGCTCAACATCACTAATCACTGGGGACGTGCGAATGGAAACCAGAGCGAGCTAGCAGTCCGCATCTAGTAGCTTGGCTGCCATCAAATACATACAGAAATAAACCAAATCAAAAACCCCACAGAAAATAACAGTTGTGGATAAGGATGTGAAGGAGTTGGAGCTCTCCTACGCCGCTGGTGAGAATATCAAATGTTGCAGGTACTGGGGGAAACGGTGAGGCAGCTCTTCAAAAAGTTAAATGTCGAATTATAAAACAAACAGACAAACAAAGGTAGAATTATATGGCCCAGCAATTCCAATCCCAGGTAGATATACCCAAAAAGGACTCAACAAGTGCACAGTACACCAATGCTCAAAGCAGCACTAAGCATACAAGCCAAAAGGTCGGGACGCCTGGGGGGCTCAGTCGGTGAAGCGTCTGCCTTCGGCTCAGGTCATGATCCCAGAGTCCGGGGTCGAGTCCTGTGTCGGGCTCCCTGCTCAGCGGGGAGCCTGCTTCTCCCTCCCCCTGCTTGTGCGCTCTCTCTCTCTCTCTCTCTCTCTCTCTCGGGCAAATGAACAAAGAAAATCTTTAAAAAATAATAAAAGCCAGAAGGTAGAAGTAACACAAGTGCCCATCAACAGATAAACAAAATATGGTCTATACATATGTGGAATATTATTCAGCCCTAAAAAAGAAAAAAAAAACCATTCCGACATGTTACAACATGGATGAACCTTGAAAACCCTATGCCAAGTGAAATAGGCCAGGCACAAAAGGACATACAGTGCAGTCAGAGGAGGTACTTAGAATAGGCAAATTCGTAGAGAAAGTAGAATGGTGGTTACCAGGGGCTGAGGGAGGAGAGAAGTGGGGAGTCGGTGTTTAATGGGGACAGTTTGAGAAGATGACAAAGTTCTGGGTATGGTGCTGTTGCTTACACAACTTGGTGAAATGCTCTTAATGCCACTGAACCATAAACCTAAAAGAGCTTAAAATGGTAAGAGTTATATTTTGTTTTTTTTTTTTTTTAAAGATTTTATTTATTTATGTGACAGAGAGACAGCCAGCGAGAGAGGGAACACAGCAGGGGAGAGGGAGAGGAAGAAGCAGGCTCCTAGCCGAGGAGCCCGATGTGGGACTCGATCCGGCAATGCCAGGATCACGCCCTGAGCCGAAGGCGGACACTTAACGACTGTGCTACCCAGGCGCCCCTTTTTTTGGGTTTTTTAAAAAGATTTTATTTATTTATTTGAGAGGGGAGTGGGAGGAGTGAGGGGCAGAGGGAGAGGGAGAAGCAGGCTCCCCATTGTGTCGGGGGTGCTGGATGTGGGGCTTGATCCAGGACCCTTAACCGACTGAGCCACCCAGCTGCCCCAAGATTTATATTTTATTTCACCACAGGGTAAGAAAAGAAAAAAAGACATAGGCTTACTCTGATTTGTATCCAAAACTTGAGATGGATTGACGGATGGGTAGAGGAATGGATAGATACAGTGTGATCAAGTAAATTTAGCAATTTAGGTAATTGTGAAATCTAAGGGTATTCACTGTATTCTTCTTAACTTTTCTATATGTTCACAATTTTTCAGTAAAAAAATGTTGGAAAAGAAAAACTGGATCCTTGATGTATCTGAGTGGCTGCTTGAGTCCCAAGAGGAGGGATGAGCCTGACTTTGAGTGCCTCCTGCTGAGAAGGCCCTCTGTGTAAGTCTGCCTGGAAATGGAAAGGGAGCCTGGCCTTTGGTTGGTCAAGGTGAGGACAGAGGAGCATATTAAATGACACCACACGGGCGACATCGGACTGATAAAGTCTACAGGACAGACAATCCAGTTTCTTCAACAAACGTGTTGCAAGGGGGGAGAAAAGAGGAGCCCAGAACTTAAAGGAGGGCCTTGTCTGCATTTTTATTTGAACCAACTGTAAACAAACACTAAATACTTAAGAAACAACTGGGGGAATCTACACACGCACGGGCTACACAACAACACTGAGGAATTATTGTTAAGCTTTTTAGGTGTGATAATGATGGCACGTATTGTTTCTGGTTCTATCTTTTCAAGATACATACAGGTAACATGATGTCTGGGACTTGCTTCAGAATTCTCCAGTGAGGGGGTAGGGACAGGGGTCCAACTGACATAAGACTGGCAATGGGTATTGGACACTGATGTTGGCGGTTAAGTTCAGGTTCATTACATTATTCTTCCCTGTTTTGTATATGCTTTAAATGGTCCATAAGAAAAGGGTTTTTGTTTTGTTTTGTTTTGTTTTTTAGTAAGTAGCTGCACAAGAATGAACAAGATTGGGGCGCCTGGGTGGCACAGCGGTTAAGCGTCTGCCTTCGGCTCAGGGCGTGATCCCGGCGTTCTGGGATCGAGCCCCACATCAGGCTCTTCCGCTATGAGCCTGCTTGTTCCTCTCCCACTCCCCTTGCTTGTGTTCCCTCTCTCGCTGGCTGTCTCTATCTCTGTCGAATAAATAAATAAAATCTTTTTAAAAAAAAAAGGAAGGAACAAGTTTGATTTATTTATTTGAGAGGGACAGTGGGGGGAGGGGCAGAGAGAGAATCTTCAAGCAGACACCCCACTGAGCGTGGAGCCCAAAGCGAGGGCTGATTCCACGACCCACGAGATCACGACCCCAGCCGAAACCAAGAGCTGGATGCTTAACCAACTGAGCCACCCAGGCGCCCCAAGAACAAGCCAGATAATTTGGGGGAAGAGGCTGCCCTATCAAATATCAAAATATATTCTAGCGGCAACGTCTTTTACCAGGTGGCTCATTACCAGGCTCGGTCCTGCGGGCAGCTGCTCCCATTGAGAATCTGCTGCAGAGCCTTGGCCCCGGGTACGACGATGTTGCGTGTGGTTACTTACAGCAGCAGCATCGTGAGCGTGGCAAAGAACTAGAAATGATCAACGACCCCCAGAAGGGAACAGATGCTTCCACTTCTGTGATGGGCCACAACACAGCCGTGAACTAGGACAAGGCAACACTGCAGGCCTGGAGAGGTGGGACCATCTCAAAGACCTGTCGGCTGAGGGGAAAAAAGAGTTCTGTATAGTAGCACATGGTACTGTTTTCTTTTTAAGTTTTTTTTTTTAAGTAGGTTCCATGTCAACGTGGGGCTTGAACTCATAACCCCAAGATCAAGAGTCGCACGGCCCACCTCCTGAGCCAGCCACGCGCTCCACATGCACTATTTTTGCAAAAGATGAGAAAGTACAGTATGTGTACAGATTTCCTTATATCCGGATGAAGTGTCTCTGGAAGCAAAAACAGGAAACCAGATGACATTAGCTGCCTTCAGGGAGATGACAGTAGCGGCTAATAGAGACATTCACTGCTTAGGTCAATGTTACCTCCTTCCCCCCAGTTTGTAATTATAATGCATATTTAATATGAAAGCAGTTACAAAAGGCAAACATCAATACGTCAGTGTGGACTTATCTGGATAAGGGGAGCTGCAATGGTCTTGAGAAATCCAACGAGAGAGAAACTGTTTCACTGCCTTTCACAATGTGGCTGACACATATCCTGTCTCAGTACAGCCCTTCAGTGGAAACTGGCAGGGGCGCCTGGGTGGTGCAGTGGGCGAAGCGTTGGATTCTCGGTTTTGGCTCAGGCCCTGATCTCGGGATCATGAGATCAGGCCCTGTGTTGGGCTCCACACGTGTGGAGTCTGCTTGAGATTCTCTCTCTCTCTGCCCCTCCCACTCACGCTCTCTCTCTCAAATACATAAAACTTTAGGGGGGGGGAAGCAAAAACTAATCATTAACTTGAAAAAAAAGAAAAGAAACACTTTGGCAAACACCGGATTAGCAACAATATCAAATGTTTATTAAGTACATTGTTTGCATGTCTCTCTGCTAAGCATCTGACATGAAGAACCTCGTTAGCTATTTACATCAGTCCTCTGAGGTAGCAAGCATGACTACCCCTGGTTCAGAGTTGACAACTAAGGCCCAGAGAGGGAGAGCCATTTGCCCGAAGTCACACAGGGAGGAGAGGGTGAACCTGGCAGGCTTCTCTACCTGGTGTAGAGCCCCTCCAAGCCCTCCAGCCTTTGTTGATCTACGCGGCGAGTAGTTACTGAGAGCCTTCTGTGCTCCCGGTACTGGCCTGCTAGCTGGTGGTCTGGGGGGGGGGAGAGGTTGAAGAGTTCAGCCTGGCTTCTTCTGCAGCAGCTCGCTCTAGCTGCGGTCCCCAGGACAGCAAACACTGGCTGAAGAAGGGCCCAAGGATACAGCCTCCAGCAGAGAAAATACGAGTTTATTACCAGCTAGTGGAAATGGGGGGGCCTAATGAAGGGTGGGAGCTGGAGGGGGAGGCAAAAAGATGGGATCCAGGGGCCTGATTAGGTCCTTGCTTGTCTTGGGTCTCTCAGGGGCCAGGGCCAGGCTCATAACCATGGAAGGTGTGACAGTTTTGAAGGGTTGCGTCCCTTCAAAATGCTCACGTTGAAATTCCAATGCCCGACGTGACGGTATCAGGAGGTGGGCCTTTGGCAGGTGCCAGATCATGAATGGGGCACCTTCCTAAGTGTCCTTATAAAAGGGACTCCAGAGAGATCCCCAGCCCCTTCCCACCCTGTGAGGACACAGCCAGGAGGTGTGGGCTATGAACTACGAAGAGGGCCTTCACCCAGATGTGACTATGCTGGTGCCTGGACCTTGGACTTCCAGCCTCCAGAACTGTGAGGAACACATTTCTGTTTATAAGCCGCCCCATCTGCGGGGCTGTTACAGCAGCCCAAAGGGAGTACGACGGAAGGCACGTCAATTCACAGAGGTGGGGTCTCCAGTCAGGAGTAAGGCACTGGGGATGGTGAGGCTGACCTCTCCCTGCTGGGTTCCTCTGGGGGCGGGTAGGCCGTCTGGGTGGGTGCCTGCTCCGGTCCCCCTAACCCCCCAGAGCCGCTGGTAGGCTTCAGCACACATTGAACACTGAGGCGGCCTGGCCTTGGTATTTCTCCTGGGCGGTCTTGAGAATGGGTATGAGGTTCTGGAAGGTGGGACGGAATGAAGCCTCTGCCTCCCAGCAGTTCTTCATGAGGAGATAGATCTGGGCAGGAAAAAAACTGGGACTGTGGGGGCTGCTCTCTCCGCAGTCCGATGGCGGGGAGGTGAAAAGGGGGGGGTGTCTCACCTCACAAGGACATCTCTCTGGCCGGGGCAGCCTCTCCCCTCGTTCCAGCAGCTCAGTGAGCCTCAGCACCGTCATCTGCCCCTGGGTGAGGCCTATGAGCTCGATGAATTTCTACACAAAAACAAGGCCAGCTCTTTTCAGGAGGCGGGTCTACCTAGGTAGAGGTCAGGGGTTCCAGTCCCTCCCCTACCACCTCCTGGTGCATAACTTCAGATTTATGATCTCATCTCTCTGGGCCTCGGTTTACTCACCTGTAAAATGGGGTGGTAACACCTATCACTGGGTTACTGTGGATGTTAGGTAACTAATGTTCATAGAGTAAGTCTGAACCAGGGGCTTGCTATGTAGCTTCTCGCAAACTGTTTTCACCAGTCCAGAACCTTTTCTCCCCCCTTCTTACACTGGCACTCTGCTCAGGGAATCAACTCCTAGCATAGCCTTGGTTCCTCCCCCAGCACAGGCCTGGCCAATAACCGTGGCTCATGGCTATACAGTGATTGGCTCCGTGGCGACACAGAAGCCAAGCTGGGCCAATCAGAAAGTCCTCAATTACGGGGGTGGGGGGTAGGAGGCCCTTTGGTCCCCTCAGCTGGGAGGCTGTGCCACGCCTGAAGGGTTTAGGGGGCCACTGTTGCCCCAACAGAGCAGGGGTGTGGGGGTGGCGGGCCTCTGCCTGAAAGATGCTACCACAGAGAGCAGCTGAGTGGAGATGAAGAAAAAGGGGTCTCCTGAGGACAGCTGAGGATCTAAGTCAAGCGGCGCCTCCCGGGCTGCAAAGGGTTGACCAGGCTGTTTCTATCTGAGTGGGTTTCTATCACAGTCAAAGCCTGCCTGCACGGCAAGGGGCCCGTTTTGCACAGTGAGACTGTGCGGCCCAGGGCCCAGGTGGCTTAAGCACTCCCGACAGTGGGAGGGCTGGAAACCCAATGCGTGTCTTTCTAGCACCTCCGGTATGGGGTGGGGCCGAGGGCCTGGCTCTCACCGAGGGGGGGCTCTGGCTGGAGTCACAGTAGGTCAGCAGCTCGTAGAGGGTGACCCCGAAGGACCAGACGTCGGACGCATAGTAGAACTTACACTCCTTCAGGCACTCTGGGGCATACCTGGGGGGACGGGGCACTCAGGCCATGGGCCAGACCAGGTGGGAGTCCTTACTTGGGGCTGAGGGGCTCTCTGGTCCCAGTCAGGGCCCCATCCTGGGGGGCAGTTTCACTGGGACCAGGCCCTGTCATCTGAGACCCCAGCATCTAGCTCCTTCACCCTGTGTGCTCCAGGTGACCCTGACACCCCTCCAAAGCTGGGTCCTGTCTGGTCACCAGAATACGGGGCTGTCCCCGTCCTCGCGCACGCGGTAGTATTCATGGCCCTCAGGCACAGCCTTGGTCAGGCCAAAGTCCCCAAGTTTGACCAGCCTGTCGTTGTCCAGCAGCACGTTGCGGGCAGCCAGGTCTCGGTGCACGTAGTGCTGTCCGTGAAGGTAGGCCATGCCCTGGGGGAAGGGCGATTCAGCATCAGTGGGGCCAGGAGAGCCTGAGGAGTGCGGGACCAGGACTGGAAGGCGGGGGGTCGGGGAGCCGGTCAGGATCGTGAGGACCAGGCAGGCGCAGGCGCGGGAAGGGTGGCAGGTGGGAGCAGAGCTGGCAGCAGGGGTGCGAGGATCGGCGGGGACTGGGCTGCTGGAAACTGGGTGGGTTGACGAGCCGGCCCAGAAGCGGGGACTGGTGACCAGCGGGTATGGGGCCATCCGGCTAGGCCAAGAGGGGGCCGGGCTCGAGGAACAGGGGCCGGCGGGCCCACCTCACAGATCTGCTGAGCGAAGAGCAGCAGCTGCGCGAGTCCGACGCTGTGCCGCGGCAGGTAGTCGCGCAGGCTTCCCAGAGGCACGTACTCCATGACGAGCTGCACCGACTTCTCTCCTGATGCAGGGGAGGGGTGGCCCATGCGGGCGATGGAGGCAGGGGCCAGGGGCCGCCCGCTCTGAGCCCCGCAGCTTCCCTCCTCCCCAAGGTGGGGCCCCGACTCGCCCACACCAGGTCCAGTCCTCAGGCGGGACAGCCCATCCTAAAACCCATCCCCAGACGCCCAGGCGAGAGGACGCCCAGGCGAGAGGGCCTCCAGTCCGTCCCGCCCCCACCCTGGTGCGCCCTCGGGCCCGAGGCTGCAGCCGGAAGCTCTAATTGGCCCCAGGCCCTGCCGGCCCCGCCCACCTGGGTCCTCGCAGCAGCCCCTGTACTTGACGATGTGCTTGTGGTAGAGCGTGCGCAGGATGTCGATCTCCCGCCTCCAGCCGGTGCGCAGCTGGGGGCTGCAGTCCGCCTTGAGGGCCTTCACGGCCACCATCTCCCCAGTGCCGTCGTTCGTGGGGTCGTAGCAGTACAGGCTGACCTTGCCGAAATGACCCTGGTCCCGGAACACGCAGGCGGGTCGGCCCTACCCCGGCTCCCCAGGCCCCACCTGCAGCCGGGTCTGTTTGGAAAATCCTAGGCCCCACCTACTCCGTGTAAGTGGGTCTCCTTGGGGGCTAGGACTCCTTTTCAAAGGCCCAGGGCCTCCCTTGAGGCTGAGGGTCTTTTAAGCCAGGCCCCACCCATATTTGCAGAATTAACTTCTGGCCTGCCCCAGCCACCTAGGCCCCTCACCTCGCCCAGATCCCGGATCTTTTTCAAATAGCGCTTGTGGAAAACGGTGGGGTCTGACGCAGGCGAGTCGGGGTTCACAGCCAAGACGTCAGCAAGATCTAGAAGAGCCACAGTAGGTGTCACCGGACCCCTGCCTTTTCCCCAGCAGGCCCACACTTGGGGGCACAGAAAGGGGGCCACCGCTCCCCCAGCATCTGATCTCAAATATAAGGAGACTTTTTTTTTTTTTTTTTGGCAAGGGCTGGAAAATTCTACGTCGGGTCCAAAATGCAGAAGTTGCTGCATCCTAATGGACACCTGGGATGGTCTTAGATCGGGTAAAGGGTATTTTATCACGAGAAAACAAAAGCCAAAAAATCGCAAGGGCCTGATTGTCCAAGGAAATTGTGGCTCTCCCCAAATAAACCATTAAGGTGAGCACAGGCATCAGCAGGCCCGTAAGTGGCTTAGACACTGTCACACTTGACATGAGCCACGGGGCAGAAACCTCGGGGACTCCAGGACAGCATAGGCAGGGGTCCCGGCAATGGGGTGGGGCTCACTCTGGGGCTGCAGTTGAGTGAGGTCACGCAGGATGGTGCGGAAGGAGGGCCGCTGAGCTGGTTCATAGGTCAGGCACTGGCTGGTGAGTGTGGCCAGCTCCGGGCAGGAGGGCTGAGGAAGCTGGTGCTGCTTCTGGTAGAAACACTCTTTCTGCCAGGAAGGGGACCCACAGGAGTCAGTGCCCAGTGCCCAGTGCCCACCCCCCACCCCCAGGCCCCTTCTCCAAAAGACAGTCAAGCTCCCAGAACAAGCTAGGTCCTTGTTCCGGTCATTCCCATTTTACAGATGACACGACTGAGGCTTGACGTAGGGAAGCAGACTTGGCCACCACTGCAGAGCCCGGGCTCGATCCCAAGTCCAGCTGACTCTGCTGTGCTCAAGGGCAGCTCGAGTTCGGCCCTTCCTGCCCTGGCTCCTCTGCCTCCAGGAAGCTCCAACCGAAATCTGAATACACCAAAGCCTCAGGGCCTTTGCACATGCTGTGACCTCTGCCAGGCTACACTTCCCAGCCTGGGTCACTGCAGCATTTCTGTACTTGGATTAAAACCTCCTCTGAGAAGCTTTGCCTGACCCCTCAGCTGGTTCAGGGGAGTCCTCTGGTCCTCCCTCACCCCCACAGCCTGCGGCTTCTCTGATGGCCCTGGTGTCTCTCTCAAAACCGAAGCACATCACTTACTTGCTGTGTGTCCCAACAACCTTATGAGGTGGAGACTGCTAACCCCAACTGACAGATAACCAGACAGATCCCCAGACAGACGAGGCCACATATACACGTGAGGCCATACAGCCAGAGGGGAGGCAGCTCTGGACCCTGAACGTGCCCTCTAGACTCCTTGGAGGTACCAATCCCCTTTGTAGGAAGGGCTCAGAGATGCCCCGGACATACCTCAGAGGGGCCACGGCCCTGCAGAGGGGCCTCCCCGTCGAAGCAGATCTCCAGGAGGGTGGCGCCAAAGCCCCATTGATCGGCTGCGGTGGTTAGGCTGTTGGCCCCACCAGAGAGACACTCGGGGGCTATCCAGGGGATCCGCTCCGCCCGCTCTAGGGGCCAGGGCCAAAGGTCAGCGAGGGTGAGAAGAATGCGGGGAAGCCTGTCCCTGTACCCAGCCCTGCCCGGGTTCTCACCCTCCCTGGAAAGGGCGCCCAGGCCCACACCGGGGTCGCTCAGCTTGATGAAGGGGCTGGTGCCCTCCGCCAGCCCCAGTCGTGCCAGCAGAATGTTCCGGCCACACACATTACCATGAACCAGGTTCTTGTCTTCCTGTGGTGGGGTGAAAAGGGGGTGTGACCCGTGGGGGGCTGTAGATGCTGCCCCCACTCCCATCCCAGGTGGTCTCCACAGGGACAGCCCACGTGAAAAAAATAATCATGGTCAAACAAAACAAAAACAATCATGGGGATCCAAATACATTGTCATTGTGACTGGGCAGCACTGGGTACCCAGTAGGTCCTTCCTGTCCTCCCGGAGCTGGTGGGCAAAGCTCGTGGTCAGGTCCAACTGCTGTCCTCCGACCGAGCCAGGCAAGCTCCTGCCCCAGGGCCTTTGCACTGGCTATTCCCTCTGCCTGGAATGCACTTTCCCAGATACACACACGGCTCCTTCCTCACCTCCGGGTCACTGTAGTAGGGCCTTCCCCCACCCATCTATTTAAAACTTCACCTCTTCCCCAGACTGTAGCAACTCCTTATCTCCACCCCTGCTTTTCTCCCACAGCTGTCACTACTTTCTAAAATACTATGTAGAGGAGTTAATTATTATTCGTTTGCCCCTCCCAACTAAAATACCTGCTCCCTAACCACAGAGACTCTTGTTTTGTTCTCTAGTGTGTCCTCAGGGCCTAGGACAGAGCCTGGCACGCAGAGGTGCTCTGGAAACTGGGGTGACTGGCCCAGGAGGCGCTGGGACGAATGGCAAAAGAGAGTGATGGAGGAGCTGAGGCCAGGCCCCTGGGACACAGACGAATGAGGTGTTCTTCTCTTGGAGGAGACGGGGCCACAGGGGTGTGTGAGCAGAGGAGGTTCGTGGAAAGATCTCCCAGGGCCAGTGTGTAGACGGAGTCATGTGTTGAGACCTCCACACCCGATGCTGAGGTCACCCTGGCGCACCACATTGACCCAGGCCCCGCCCGCAGGCCACGCACCAGGTAGCTGAGGGCGCTGGCCAGCTGCTGGGCCACCACCACCTTCCAGGCCACAGGCGTGTGGCCCTTCTCTCGCCGCAGCCACACATCCAGGGGCCCGTGCTCCACGTACTCCGTCACCATGATGTCTGCAAAGGCCCAGCCGCTGCGGAGGCTGCCCATCAGCCTCCACCCCCCAGGATATGGGGGACAGGACACAGGGGCTGGGACCGTGGGTGGGGAAGGCGCTGGGGCAGAGACGCGGGGGGCAGCTTGCGAGCGACTCCGGGGTGAGGGGAGATGCAGGAGGGAAGGTGGGCAGTGTGGGTGCAGGGGGAGGCAGAGGTGAAGGCTGCCGTCTGAGGCCGGGGCGTGTCGGGCAAAGCTGACGTGGAAGTGACAAAGGTGAGGACGGAACTGGGTGGAGACGAGTGGAGGTGCGGAGCGTGAGGCTGGGCGAAGGTGACGTGAGGACCCCACGGGCCTGGGTGCTCATGGGGTGTTGACCAGTGTTGGAGGGAAAGCAGGCGAGGCAGACCCGTGGGGTTGAGGATCTGGGGGCTACTGTCTGGACAGGGAGTTTTGAGGCACATGCAGAGGAAGCGCCGGGGTGGGGGTAGAGCAGGGGCTGAGGTCTGGGAGGACGGGGGTGCCCCACCGCGCTGGCGTCCCAGTGCCGGTGGGGTCAGAGGGTAGACAGAGGCTGGCTGGCAGAGGTGTCGGATGGCCGACGGAGCCAGGGATACAGCCAGCAGTCAGGGTGTGGGTCACGGGTGAGGGTGCAGGCAGCACTGAGGCGGAGGTAGGAGTTACGGCGTAGTCCGGGGAGTACTGAAATGCAGCCAGCGGCTGGGGTACAGGTTGAAGGTCAAGTAGTCACAGACTGACGTGTGTGGTCAGGGGTCATGGTATAGGTCAAGGTGGAGCACGGAGTCGGGGGTGAGGAGGTCCAACCCGGGGCGTGGGCATAAGTGGGGGGTGGGTGTGAGCAGGGGTGCGAGCGGGCACACGGGGGCTCACTCACTCTCAGAGCCGTGCACGCAGATGCCGTGCACGAAGGCCAGGTGCACGTGGGACACCTGGCTCATGAGGCTGGCTGTCTCGTAGAAGGCCTGTGGGGACAGGGCGGGTCAGACGGCCACGGACCCTGACCCCTGTACCCCTGCCCCTGGCCCCCCGGCTGTGCTCACTCACCAGGGCGATGTCATGGTGACTGGGGTCCAGCACCTTGAGTACCACTCGGAGCTCTTGCCCACGGTCCCCACTGGGCGTGGGGGGGTCCTCACCATCTGCCATGCCCTCCTCGGGGCTTCTGCCCCCCACTCGTAAGATGCCCTCATACACATTGGTCCTTGTGCCTTGGCCCAAGTGGGAGAGCTACAGGAACAGGGCATGAAGCACCTCCATGACCAGTACTCGGGGCTGTCGTCCCCAGTGCCCCCCGGGGCCCAGAGAGCTCGGCCCACACGCACCTGGGTGATGTCATCCCGGCAGACCCGGTGGAAGCTGAGCTGGCTGAGGTTGGGGGGGCCCGTGCTGGCCCGAGGCCCCCGCATGACGATGAGGTTGGAGATCTCTGGGGGGTTGAGGTGACATCACTAAGGGCTGGCTTGGGTTGCGGGGGTGGGGGAAGATGCCACCCCCACCCCCACCCTAGGGCCCCCCACGTCGTACCTCCCGGCCGCGGCAGGCAGCAGCGGCGCAGGGAGAAACAGTCATCGCCAGCCCGCAGGGAGCAACCCTGCAGGGCAGCTCGCAGCTCGCGCACGCTGGGGAAGGACCGGTCCCAGCCCTCCAGCGTGAAGACCCCCGCCTGCAGCTCAATGGGGAATTTACGCAGGTGCACGTGCTGTGTGCCCGGTGCCTGCGGTGGGGGGCGGGGGGCGGTGAGCAGGGGTCCAGGCAGGGAGCGCGCCCAGCCCCAGCCCAGGACCCCCGCCCCAGGCCCACCTGCTCACGCTGGGCCACGGTCAGGATGAGGCGGTTGAGGTGGCTGGCGCTCCAGTGGACGAGGTAGAGGCCATCCTCCGGCCGCAGCTTGGCCAGCACAAACGGCTCCCTGCAGGGGACAAGGGGGCCACTGTCAGGGAATCTGGGGCGTACTGCGGGCCCACAGAACCTGCCCGTCGGGGAGCGCTCCCAGCTGGACAAACATCAGACACGGGCACTCGTGTGGTGACGCGGAGTCGAGCACACACACACAGCAGTGGAACGCTGTCACGCACAGGAAAACAGGATGAAAGCGGTACCAGGACAGGCACACACGTGTGCGGGACGACGGTCAGGCAGTGTCGACAAGGTAACGCGCGTGCAGAGACAGGAGACAGCTGTCAGACGCCGGATGGACACACGCCTGGCCAGCCACTCTGACACACGGCGGGTAGTCTGTCACACACGCAGGACAACAATCACAGATGCGGCCGCCTACCCACTGGGACAGGGTGGCATAGGGACGGCGACATCCCAGACCCAGAGGTGACAACTGTCACGAGCACAAACAGGCACGACACGTGAGGCCCAGACACCCACACACGCGGGGGCTCCTGTGCTACCGTCGGCCGAACGTCCGTGTCCCGCCAGGGCTCCGCTGCCGAAAGCTACCCCCCAGCGTGATGGGGAGAGGCAGCGGGGCCTCCGGGGGTGAGTAGGTTGCGAGGGTGGGAAACCCATGGATAGGATTCGTGCCCTTTTACAACAAGGACTGCAGGGAGCTGCCTGGCCCGCTGGCCCACGTGAGGACCCAGACAGAAGACAGCCGTCTGTGGACCAGGAGTGGGGGGCTCTCGACCAAACACCGGACCTGCCTGCACCTTGAACTTAGACTTCCAGCTTCCGGAACTGTGAGAAATCGATGTCCGCTGTTTCTGCATCACCCAGTCAACGGCACTGTCACAGCCGCCTGAACAGACGAGGACACAGGCGAACAGCGCCCACGGACACGGCAGGGGGCACACACTGGTGGGGACCTACCTCCACCTCGACCTCAAGAGGCAGAACGGCCCCTCCACCCTCTGCTCATGTAGACACCAGGCTCCGAGGGTCAGACCTCTCAGACACCTCAGCGGCCAGTCCCGGTATCACAGGTAGGACGGGGGACAGCCAGACACAGGTATGAGGACCACAAAAGCTGAGAGTCACGCCGCTGACCCAGCAGCGTGCAGGACGGCCACACGCACGTCTGAGGAGCCCTGAAGCCCCACGTGTCTGGACAGAACCGCACAGACAGGGACCTCCAATAACCAGGCAGACACACACCCGCAGGGATGCGAACGCTCACGCGGACGTGTGAATGGCCACTGACATCTGAGCAACACATGGCTGCACAAAAAGCACCCGTCCCATCACATACAAGAACGGGCGATGACGGTTTTACACGTGATCATAAAGCAGGGCCACACGCCGGGCGGGCTGTTACACACGCACACGTGCATGGTGACAGTCCCAACCCCACGTACTGTCAGGACACATGTCCACACCACTGCAGGCGCCCTCTCCCCCCCACCCCTGGTGTGCACATCTGCACGCATGCACACGCGAGTGCGTGCACTCCCACACGTACACTCACGGCTGAACACACATGCACTCACGTGAACGTACACCAAGACGTGAGATCACACAAACATGCGCACACGCTTCATTTCTGCCTCACCATGAGCTCTGGGCAGCCACCACCTTGCCCCGTGTCACCCCCGTGCCCCCCCGCCAGCACTCACAGCAGGGGTCCGTGGATACCCTCCTGGATGCTCATCACCAGCCGCGGAGGAGCCACCTCGTGGCACAGGTAGTGGCTCGAGTCGGCGGTAAGGCGGAAATAGCCGTCCACCAGCGACACCAAGGACAGGGCCGCGGCCCGGGAAGGCAGGGTCAGCTCCTGCAGGCAGAGGGCGGAGGACCTCAGACAGGCATCATGGGCCACAGGCGCCCCCAGCCCCTGCCAGGGCCCCGGCCCCAGGCCCCACCAGGCTCTTGTTGTCCTGACAGTGGATGCTGACGTGGCGTTCTTTCAGCACCACGTGCGTGATATCCCGGAAGTCACAGAAGTAGGCCCATGGCGCTTCCCGAGGCCTGTCTGCTGGCTGGTCGACCACCTCTGGGGCCTTGGTTTTCTTCCCAGATGGGCCAGCATGGGGATTCCTGCTGCTGCCATCGCCTCTGGGACCCTGGAAACCCAGCACGTGGGGCAGGGGATGAAGCAGGGCTATGACCGTTCGGTCTCCCGCATGTTCTCCCTGGAGAGAGGCGGGAGCTGGGGGGACCAGGGATGCTCTTCGAGTGGCATCCCCGCTCGAGTCTGTGTCACAGATGGGAGGGGACCCTCCCCCAAGAGATCCACACGCCAGAAGCCAGAACCTCAGGGAGGAAGAAAGGAAGAGCCGGGCCCTCTCAATCCCAGACACCAGACAGGGGTTCCTCAGAGGGGGAGACCCCAGAAATGAGGTCCCCGGGGGTTAGACAGAGACAGGACACTCCCCCAAAAACCACCCCAGGGGACAGACACATCCCAGAGCCACGTAGGGAAAGGGCTCACTGCAGCCACCGTCGGAGGCCAAGGCCAAGCAGGAGCCCCAGCCCAGCCCAAGCGGGAACGCTGGATGCAAGAGCCACTCTGCTCACCTCTGCCTGTACCGGCCGCCACTGGATGCCACCCGTGCCCGTCACCAGCACCTCATGAGTGGGGGGTCCGGGGGCCAACTCCGGCCCAGGATCTGGGGGAGGCTGCCCGCCGTCCCGGATGTAGTAGGGCTCCCCACCGGCCTGGGCCGGTAGCTGCAGGCGGCACACGGGCACGCGCTCCGTGCCGAAGCGGGGTGCCAGCTGCTCGAGCGTGGCCAGGTACTTGACCATGATGACCTGCTGCGAGACGTGGCCCGGCTGGAAGGCCCGCACGAACCTGCGGAAGATGTTC
>NW_024423786.1:49930829-50004888 GCF_017311325.1 Ursus maritimus | reverse complement strand
AGGACACAGGCGAACAGCGCCCACGGACACGGCAGGGGGCACACACTGGTGGGGACCTACCTCCACCTCGACCTCAAGAGGCAGAACGGCCCCTCCACCCTCTGCTCATGTAGACACCAGGCTCCGAGGGTCAGACCTCTCAGACACCTCAGCGGCCAGTCCCGGTATCACAGGTAGGACGGGGGACAGCCAGACACAGGTATGAGGACCACAAAAGCTGAGAGTCACGCCGCTGACCCAGCAGCGTGCAGGACGGCCACACGCACGTCTGAGGAGCCCTGAAGCCCCACGTGTCTGGACAGAACCGCACAGACAGGGACCTCCAATAACCAGGCAGACACACACCCGCAGGGATGCGAACGCTCACGCGGACGTGTGAATGGCCACTGACATCTGAGCAACACATGGCTGCACAAAAAGCACCCGTCCCATCACATACAAGAACGGGCGATGACGGTTTTACACGTGATCATAAAGCAGGGCCACACGCCGGGCGGGCTGTTACACACGCACACGTGCATGGTGACAGTCCCAACCCCACGTACTGTCAGGACACATGTCCACACCACTGCAGGCGCCCTCTCCCCCCCACCCCTGGTGTGCACATCTGCACGCATGCACACGCGAGTGCGTGCACTCCCACACGTACACTCACGGCTGAACACACATGCACTCACGTGAACGTACACCAAGACGTGAGATCACACAAACATGCGCACACGCTTCATTTCTGCCTCACCATGAGCTCTGGGCAGCCACCACCTTGCCCCGTGTCACCCCCGTGCCCCCCCGCCAGCACTCACAGCAGGGGTCCGTGGATACCCTCCTGGATGCTCATCACCAGCCGCGGAGGAGCCACCTCGTGGCACAGGTAGTGGCTCGAGTCGGCGGTAAGGCGGAAATAGCCGTCCACCAGCGACACCAAGGACAGGGCCGCGGCCCGGGAAGGCAGGGTCAGCTCCTGCAGGCAGAGGGCGGAGGACCTCAGACAGGCATCATGGGCCACAGGCGCCCCCAGCCCCTGCCAGGGCCCCGGCCCCAGGCCCCACCAGGCTCTTGTTGTCCTGACAGTGGATGCTGACGTGGCGTTCTTTCAGCACCACGTGCGTGATATCCCGGAAGTCACAGAAGTAGGCCCATGGCGCTTCCCGAGGCCTGTCTGCTGGCTGGTCGACCACCTCTGGGGCCTTGGTTTTCTTCCCAGATGGGCCAGCATGGGGATTCCTGCTGCTGCCATCGCCTCTGGGACCCTGGAAACCCAGCACGTGGGGCAGGGGATGAAGCAGGGCTATGACCGTTCGGTCTCCCGCATGTTCTCCCTGGAGAGAGGCGGGAGCTGGGGGGACCAGGGATGCTCTTCGAGTGGCATCCCCGCTCGAGTCTGTGTCACAGATGGGAGGGGACCCTCCCCCAAGAGATCCACACGCCAGAAGCCAGAACCTCAGGGAGGAAGAAAGGAAGAGCCGGGCCCTCTCAATCCCAGACACCAGACAGGGGTTCCTCAGAGGGGGAGACCCCAGAAATGAGGTCCCCGGGGGTTAGACAGAGACAGGACACTCCCCCAAAAACCACCCCAGGGGACAGACACATCCCAGAGCCACGTAGGGAAAGGGCTCACTGCAGCCACCGTCGGAGGCCAAGGCCAAGCAGGAGCCCCAGCCCAGCCCAAGCGGGAACGCTGGATGCAAGAGCCACTCTGCTCACCTCTGCCTGTACCGGCCGCCACTGGATGCCACCCGTGCCCGTCACCAGCACCTCATGAGTGGGGGGTCCGGGGGCCAACTCCGGCCCAGGATCTGGGGGAGGCTGCCCGCCGTCCCGGATGTAGTAGGGCTCCCCACCGGCCTGGGCCGGTAGCTGCAGGCGGCACACGGGCACGCGCTCCGTGCCGAAGCGGGGTGCCAGCTGCTCGAGCGTGGCCAGGTACTTGACCATGATGACCTGCTGCGAGACGTGGCCCGGCTGGAAGGCCCGCACGAACCTGCGGAAGATGTTCCGCAAGCGTAGCCTCGTCAGCGCGTTGTGCCGCCGGATCTGCAGCCGGAAGGAGCGCGGGATGCAGTCCTTGAAGCTGCGGGGCAACCAGGAAGGGCTGGTCAGGAGCCTGGGGTAGCAGGCCTAGCTGGGTGACGCCGGGCAAGCGGCTTAACCTCTCTGAACCTCAGCTGCCTCGTCTAGAAACCGGGCGGGCTGTCGTGCAGGGCGAAGAGAACACGATAAAGGGCCAGCACAGGGAGGCTGGGTGGGGTCGGAATTCCGGAGGCGACAAGGGTAAAATCCCAGCTCTTGGACAACTTCCTTAGGCCCTAAAGGGCTCTGCCTTCTCATCCGTATGTGGGGTCGGACAGGGCCCAGCTCCAGGGCTGAGACACTTAGGGCTGCTGACTGGCACATCATAAGGACGAGGTGACCGTCAGAGGCTGGCCCTGTGGGAGAAGTCACTATTGCTTTTATCACCGGTGCTATGATTATCAACAGATAATTTCCCTCTGCTCCTCATAAAGCTCCCCCGCACCCCTTCTCTTACTGCCTGCCTGGCACCCAACTACCAGTACAGCTCACGTGCGTAACAGATCTCTCCGTGTCCCAAGCCCTCTCTCCCACCCTTGACCAGAGGCATCCTAAAGCTCGAGGTTGTAGCTGCCTTTTGCCCTCACTTCCAAGCTTCCTAGGGCTCCCTACAGCCCTCGGGGGAAAGGCCCCCTGACTAGAGCCTGGTGGACTCCTGCTCTCAGGCCCTCCTATTCCAAGTTCAGATCCCCAAGAAACAAGTCTTTGCTGCCTAGTCTCTGGGCCTTTGTATATGCTTTTCCCTCTGCCTAGAATGCCTTGCCAATGTATTCCACATCTGGCTAAAGCTAACTCAATCTTCAAGTCTTAAGAGAAATGTCACCTTCCCCAGGAAGCGTTCTCTGCCGTCCAGGCTAGAGAGGATACTTCCTCTGGGCTTCCCAACACCCTGGCCTTCGCTGTCCCAGCCCGAGTCTTCCAGAGTGATAACACAACAGGGATGGAAAGATATGTGCTTTAAGAAGAACTGCTGGTCCTCAAAGATCCATGTCTCCCACTGCCTCCTCCAGGCAGTGTACCCTGATTACCTGGGCCCTTACAGCAACGGCAGTGCCCACAGCTGGCTCCTAGCTCCCCACACTCCTGTGTCCTTCCCTCCCTGGAATCCTATGGAATTCTCCAAGCTTACTCTGCTGAAGCCACACATCCTCCAACACATCAGGCAGGCCCCAGGGTCTTTGCACTGGCTGTCCTCTCTGTTCGGAATGCTCTTCTCCCAGATACTCACATGCCTCCTACCTTCACTTCCTTCGCACCTTTGAATCTGAATGCTATGTTCTCAGTGAGGAACTCCCGGACCACCCAAGTTGAAATTGTACACCCCTCCCTCTCTGACGCTCCTTTCTTGCTTAATTTTCCCCCTCTCCATTTATCACCGTCAGAAACACCGGACCTTTCACTTCTATATTTTGCTTACTGCCTGTCTCCTTCACCGGATGTGAGCTCCAGGAGGGCGGTGATGGCAGTCTGACTTGTTTACTGTTGGGGCCTCAACACCCAGAACTACTGCTATTACCACAGCAGGTATGCAGCAGGTACCAGATAAGTGCTGAATGAAGACACGGCAGTACGCGAGGTCTCTCGTGGCTCCCAGAGACCCGTCCCGCCCCATTCCCAGACACCTGATCTTCTTGGCCACCTTCTCCAGGGGGACGCCATGGCAGAGAGCCAGGTGGCAGAGGTGCAGAAAGGCCATGCCCAGACTCTCGTTCTTAAAATGGTGGATCTCCTCCTCGCTCGACAGCTCCCACAGTGACGCCACGTCATTCACAAACTCATGCTTGCCCTGGGGGTGGGGGGAGGGATTGGGCAGAAAGGGAGGCATGAGAACCCGCTCACTTCCCAGCTTCTGTCCACTTTGGGGATGGGAGGGAACCCCCGTTTTCTGGAAAGGCCAAATACACAGCATGCGTGCCTCCTCTGTCCAACCCTCGGCCTGTGACAGACATCACGAACTGATCACAGCACTCTTTCCCGTGCAATCCCGTGTCTCAGAACACTTTGGTTCAGGCAGCCAAAGGATCCCAGATGGCATGAGTTGAAATCTATTAGCTTTAGTGAATTGGGGAGAGATGGGGGGCCCAACTACTCCTAAGTCCCTCATGAAGAGTCCCACTTCCCCAGCCCTACACACACCTGCTCAAAGAGGTACTCAAAGGAGGCTGGGTCCAGCAATTGCATCCCCTGCTCTGCCTGTTCTGAGGAAGACTTGGCCCCTGGGGGCCCACAGCGGTACACAGCCGGTTCCTGAGGGTTTGTGCCATGCCAGTTCCGGAAATAAAACCTGCAAGAGGGGAGGGAGTGGTGGCAGCTGGGGCGTAGCATGGACTCAGACCAGCTCCAGGAAGGTGGGGTGAAGGGGGGGAAGGGGACAGAACAAAAGGGGACAAGACTCCCAAGGGGCCATCACCCACCTCATGCGGAAATACAATGTCAGGCTCATGTCTCTGGAGATCTCCAAGACATGGTTTGGGGGCAGCCAGACCTGAGCCTGGGCATCGAAGAGAGCAAAGAGATTGAGGCAGGATGGAGTGATACCTGGAACAGAGAAGAAAGAGGGTCAGGAGGCGGCAGCTGCTGCCATCTGCCTTGTGGACCCCCAGACCTGCTCTTTCCCCTCACAGACCCTTCCTCCCTGGGCCTCTGCCTGCCCACAGAGGACAATGCAATATGGTGACCATGCTGCAGCTTCACAGACTACATTTCCCATCCTCCTTTGCATCTGGGATGGGGGCCACAGGACCAGTTTCTGGCCAATGGGATGCTGCTGAAAGGGATCTGCAGATTTCCAGGCCTGGGGATAAACTCTTACCATCTCCTCTGCCTTAGGGATGTTGGAGGCCCCTTGTGACAAAGCTATGAGACAGAGGTGACTCGTCTGACCTGCATTAGATTTTAGGTAAACCTTCATTGGCTTGACCCAGGAAAATTTGGGGGGCTGCTTGTTATTGCAGCAAGAAGCTACCCAAGACCGACCAGCCCAACTCTACAAACTGCTGGCATGTTGCCTGGTCTCTCTCTGAGTTCCAACCCTGGAGGAATATCCACCTACCTCCTGGCTGTCTCCCCCTGGGCATCACAGCCCCCTTAGACGTGCCTTGTCCCAAAGAGACCTCATCCCAGGTCCCCAAACCTGCCTCTCGTCTGCCCAGTTCTTCAAGCTAGGACTTGGTCCTTGTCCTCGACTTCGCTTGCAACTCACATCAGATGGGTCACAAGGCCTGCTCTTTCCGCATCCTCCATCTCCGGGATCCTTCAGCTCCAAAGCCCAGCCCTAGCCCAGCCTCCATCCCCCACACCGGCCACCCAAGGCATCCTTTTATACACATCACTTGAAAATTTTACCTAAGACAGTCCGTTCAGAATAATTTATCATCACCAAAGTACAGCCACAAGACATAAAAGCTGCCCCTGTCTACTTCCACCTCCTCTCCCCTCCCACTGAGTTAACCACACTCCTGAACTAGAGTTTGTCATTCTCATATCCTCTATGACCTAGTCTCAAATCCTATAAACTCTAGTTTATGCAATATGACATTATAGGTGTCCTTCTACAATCTCCTTTTTCATGTTATAACAGGTTTTAAAACTTCACACACAAGGGGCACCTGGCCAGCTCAGTGGGTAGAACATGTGATTCTTGATCTTGGGGTCGTGAGTTCAAGCCCCATGTTGGATATAGAGATTACTTTTAAAAAAAAAAAACACACACACACACACACAAACTTCACATATGATACTTGTAACTCTGGTTAAATTTCCTTTTTTCCTGATTGTATAGCTTTCCAGCATTCAACCTGACTGCAATTTGCGTGTTCTCCTGTAGAGGGTACTTTGAGATGGTCTCCCATTTTTCATGAAGATAAATGAAGCAGCTCTGAACATTCTCTTATGTGTCTCCTAGAACACATGAGCTGCGTGTCTGTACGGTGCATGTCTAGGAGTGGAACTGTGTGGCCTCAGGGAATGGAGGTTCCAACTCTGTGGGATGATGCCAATGGCTTTCCAAAGTTGCTGGGTCCAAGTACGCTGCCCCCTCCCCCCCACAGAAGGAGAATGCCTCCTGGAGAGACAACTTCCTAAAGAACCAATCCAACTGTTTCACTCTCTGGCTTAAACCTTCCATGGTTCCCCATTGCCCCGTGAGAAAGCTCAACCCCCTCAGCACAGAATAACCATGACCTGGGATGACCTGGGGGGCGCCTGGGTGGCTCAGTCGTTTAAACATCTGACTCTTGATTTAGGCTCAGGTCATGATCTCAGGGCCATAAGGTGGAGCCCCAAGTCAGACTTCGCACTCAGAGGGGATTCTCTTTCTCCCTCTCCTTCTGCCCCCCCTCACTAAAATAAATAAACCTTAAAAAAAAAAAAAGGTATAACTATGACCTGGACTCTGACAATTATGCTCCACTTCAATTCCTACTTCCCTTTTCAAATTCTTGAAACCGACACTCCAGTTACTCTTAAGGTCTTCTGCTTCCTCAAACAGATCAGGCTGTCTGGGACCTTCACACACGCTCTTTCTTCTGCTGGGCATGTTTCGCACCACCCAGCACACCCGTCTGAGCTCTGGAAGGATCAGCCACCAATGGGAAAGTACAAGGTGTGGCAGAAATCCACCATGAGGCCCCCATCCAGTTGTGGGCAAGGGCGTTTGAGAGGATTTCCTGGAGGAAGGGGCATATCAGCAAGGTCC
The DNA here is from genome assembly GCF_017311325.1 of Ursus maritimus. Lineage (NCBI taxonomy): Eukaryota > Metazoa > Chordata > Mammalia > Carnivora > Ursidae > Ursus > Ursus maritimus. The sequence continues at coordinate 49,998,122 of NW_024423786.1, read as the reverse complement.
AATTGCACAGACCTTCTCCTCCTCTGGAAGAAGAAACGATACTTTTGGTACCTCTACTATAGGCTCTCTCAGCCATTCCACAGTTCCTTACTGCTCTCAGGAGAAAGTGTAACTCTGAACTCCTCCCTCTGCCACTTAAGGCACCGTAAGATCTGGCCCTGGCAGGCCTCTCCCACTTATCTCCTACCTGGAGGTCACTGTTACCCTGGTCTCCCTGCTCCTACCTTCACCCACCACAGTCTATTCCCCACATGGCAGCCAGAGAGCACCCATGATGCCTGAGTCCAGTCACGTCCCTCCTTTGCTCACAGTCCTCTGTGGCTCCCACCTCACCTGGAGTCAAGAGTCACATGCCCTGCCAACTGAGCGAGCCATGCGCTCCTCTCCTGAATTTTTAATTTTTCTCCATCATCTACCTCTGCTCTCCCAGTTTTAAGTGGGGGGGGGGCAGAGGGGGAGGGAGAAGCAGACTCCCCACTGAGCAGGGAGCCTGGTGTGGGGCTTGATCTCAGGATCCCAAGATCATGACCTGAGCCAAAGGCAGACGCTTAACCGACCGAGCCACCCAGGTGCCTCTCCCACACAGTTTTCTTATTCATTGTGTTTCTTGCTGATTTTCCTATTGGAATATCAGCTCTCCAAAGACAGCGATTTGAGGCTGGCACACTGTAGTTGCTCACTCAGTGTCTGCTGAATGAATGGACGGATGGACGGACGGACGGACAGGCCCAGATCCTGTCAGCGCCTCCACCCACAGGGCTGATGCCCCAGACTCACCAACTTTTTGTGCAATGTGGATGCAGACCTCCTCTGCGGTCAGTGTGGCTTCGCTGAAGGTGACCCATGGGTCCCCGCCACCAGGGCCAGCCCAGTGCAGAAGAACCTTCAGGCCTCCCCTGGTGGCCATGGGCTGAGTTCCATCGCCATCAGGCCTGCTGTCCCTGGTGGTGGCACCCCAATGGCACAGAGGCATGCTTTTGACAGCTGGCTTGGCTAGAAAGAGACAGGCCATCAGCCCCCAGACGTTAGGCCTGAGAAGATTCTAGAAACCTCACTGTGTGATTTTAGGCACCCAATTCCCCTCCCTGGGCCCGTTTCTACATCTGTTTGATGGAGTTAGGGTACACGTCCACACCTGTTAGATTTGTCATGAACAACACTGAACCCCTTTATTGGATAAAATTGCGCCAATATAAAAACCTGCTTAGAACCCACCTTCCCCAAATCACCAGACAGGCAGGTATGGTCAGACAGACCAGGGGGCGAATCTCGGCTCTCCCGATGTCAACTCAGGCAAGTCACTTAGCCACACTGGGCCTCAGTTTCCCCATCGGAAAATGAAAATGAGGAGAGCATTGTCACGAAAAGGCTATGACATCCCCACAGCACCTAGCCCTTAATGCAGGCATGAAAAAATAACAAATATGACAAAAACAAAAAAAATCATCATTATTGATTCCATCATCCTGACCGTCTTTCTCTTGCAGGCCAAGATCCCTGCCTCCCACATCTACCCCACGAGTGACCCCAGGCCCTGCTGACTCCCCTGAGCCTAAGAGAGGTTGTGTTTCCACTCTCCCCTCAATCCAGCTTTGGGACTTTTTGAGAGCCAGGCCCAGGGCTCAGGCCTCCAAGTTCTCCAGTTTTAAGATAAACAGTGATGGGAAGAAGAGCATGTCCTTATAGCACACTGTCAGATTCCACAGGAATCAGCTCCTCTCTCAGCCGGTTTCCACGTCTGGAAAATGGGCCTATAGCAGTCTCTCCCTCAAAGGGGTGTTGGGAGGATTCAAAGAGATGAGGCAGGGGAAGCGCTCAGCACAGGGCCTGGCGTGCAGTTAATAATGCAGTTACCTTAATAAACGTTCGCTATTATTGTATGTTAACATTTGAGAAAATACGGTGGGGATGGGGTTTGGGGGGTGCCCATTTCCTTCTTCCTCGTCCCCAATGGGTGCAGAGCCAGCTTTGCAGGTGCTGTAGGAGTGACGTCTGCACCCAGGAGGCCCGCACAGTCGCTCACCCCAACACACCCCCAAAACCTCGAAGCCTCGCTGGCTGGGGCAGGAGCCGCGATGCGCACCCACCGGGCATCGACCAGTCACGAGGCAGCGGGTGTTTCTATCCACCCCCGGCCAAACGCAGTCTCCCCGCCGCGCCTCCCACCGCACTTCCCGCCGCCCTCCAAAGGACCTCCCGGGGGTTCCAGGCTCACCCTTTCCACCCCGGACTCTGGCTCGAACCCGGGACCCCGCCCCGCAGCCGCGGGCAGCCACCGCCGAATTGCCGCCGAGACGCCGCCTGCCATTGGCCGCCTGAAATGGGCAAACTCATTGGCCACCGTTGTGACCCGTCGCACGTAACCATTGGGCCTTTCGTTGCAATAGCGGCGCTCCTATTGGTCCTCAGCCTCACTTTTTTTTTTACCCTCAACCGCGATTGGCTGGGCCGGCACCTGGATGCGCCACAGCGTCAGCGATTGGCTGCTGGGGGGAATGGGCGGAGATGCGGAAGGGCTGGCAAGTACGCCGGGTTCAAGAGTGCGGCCTTCAAACGACGCCGCGACATCAATTTCCTCCTCGGGCCGTTGGCCCAAGTGACGCTTTCGGACCTGGTGTAAACCTCTTGTCCTCACTTTGGTGATCAAGGCTGCAGCCAGCCGCCCTTCAGTCTTGCAGCCCCCTGCCGTGTAACTCCATTCCATCCTGCCTCGCTTCCCCTGTCTCCGCCTGGCCAGCTCCACCTAGCTGGATGAAGACACCCCCTCACACGACGTCCGGGAGGCATTTCCGGCCCACCTGTTCAGATCCTCTTCCTGATCACACCGCCAGCCCCGTCTTCTGAGGGTGTCAGAGCAGCCGCTTGAAAGTCCCACCCGATCTGAGTTCTAATCAACACACACCAGCAAGTCGCCGTCGTTTACTGAGAAGGCTATGCAGAGTGCTTTCCTGCAATGTCTCATTTGATCCTGGCAGCAGTCCCCTGGGGGCTTATGTTATCCCCATTTCTCCGATCAAGAAACTGAGGCGCGGAGAGGTGACAAAGACCCTCTCCTTGACCACTCTAATCGGAGCCGTCTTCTGGAATAGCGGTGGACCTTGGCCTGAGCCTGTCTTCAGCCTGCTTGGTCCAGTCCGAGCGAGCAAAGAATCCTTTTAAGTCATCCCCCACCTTTGATATCTGATCAAGTTCCTCCCATTTGGTGTCCACAGAAAACTGGAGAGTTGTTTGGTGCGGAAAACCCACAGGGTATCAGAAGTGTTGTAAGTAGAGAAAGTTCTCCTTTACCATGCGTTAAAGAACGCTTTCACGGGCTTCACCTGTGGGCCCAGTTTTAAAGAACAACAGCAATAAACTGACTACCCAGGCCAAGAAATAAACCCTCACCCCACCCCAGAAGCTCCTCCATCTAAATCAGCAAGCCCATCTTTCTGTCTCTTTGCCTGCTGTAGTTTTCTCTGCAGTCTTTATGACAACCTGACATTTCACTGGAAGTTTCTTTGAGCACTGATTTTAATGCCTGTCTTCCCCTCTAAAATTCAGCTCCACAAGGGAGGGGTCTGTGTGGCTCTCCACTGTATCCTCAGCGCCTGGAATTATGCCTGTCACCCAGTAGCTGCCTAAAAGGTGCTGGAGTGAATGGCCTAGGGAGCCCTCTGAGCTGCTGTCCTGCTTGCTGCAGAAAGGCTGACCATGGCCTTCCGGCCTCAGCTTCCTCTCTGCCCCTGAGAGTGCAGCAGCAGGAAGTCAAAGTTGCCAGATTCTTCAACAGCCGGCTGGGTGAGGTGGGGCAGCCTCCACTGGACTGGAGGCTGGACCACAGAGCACGGGGTGAGACTGGGACTGGGTGTCCAGCAACCCAGGGGGACAGGAAGTGGCAGGTGACTATCATGACTAATAATAATGATGCTAATAACCCCAGTAATAAGAGTATGATACTAAGTCACAGTGTCCCGGACTGGATGTGCTTAGAATTCGCTGAGCTCTTTCAGTTTCTCTTAAAGTGCGACCAGCACACCCACCTGACAGCTGAAGAAAAAAGAGACCACAAAGACTGCTGGGAAGGCTAGTGTCCTGCCCGGAGCACCCAAGGCCTCCTTTGCAAACTCCTCCATCACAGACAGTTTCCAGGACCAGCAGGGGGGCTCCAGGTCACCCCAGCAGCCGTCGGGTTTTGCCCAGGATTGAGGGAGAGTCCCACAAGGGACTTTTGGGGTTACAAGTGGGACAGTCCTGAGCAAACTGGGACAATTGGCCACCTGTCCCCAGCGGGTTTTCAGGAGGAAGCTAGAACTGGGGGATTCCCCTGGCCCTTCAGGGAGGGACCTCCCAAAGCTCCCACTAGACCAGGCAAAAGCCAAGAGTCAGTGAACTAAAAACAAAACCCCTTTGTGTTCTTTTGAATTGGAGGGTTCATGGAACAGTCGGCCCCCTCCCCAAAATAGCCACGAGGCTGGTCAGTTTCCTGGGAATCCTTCCAAGGAAGTGCCATACCCTTTCAGGCACATGTATGAATACATGCCTCCAGGAAATTCCCACGAGCAGCCTTAAACTGGACATTCCTTGCTGGTCCTGGGAGGAAACAGGAGTGACACGCACGAAGGCTGGAACCAGACGGTCTGCGTTCAAATCCCAGCTCAGCCACTGTGGGATCCTGGGCAGACACTTTACTTCTCCATGCTCAGTCTCCTCCTCTGCAAAATGGGGCTAACTGGAGTCTCAAACTCCGAGATATGCCAGGAACATCAAACAGGGTAATACATGTAAGAGCTTGGAACCGGATGCAGAGTGAGTGCTATTATCTTTTTCATTTAATGATAGTTTTTGGTGCTCTTTCTTTTCCCCTGCAGATAGATGTACTTTGCAGAATTATTTGATCGGGACGTGTTTCAGGCACGCAAAAAGGGGTTGGAAATACATAAAAATGTCAGCTAGGCAAAGGCAGAAACAACTCAGGTGTCCACCAATAGATGAATGGATGAACAAAATGTGGGAGAGCCACACACTGGACTCTCCAGTCATGACAAGGACTGGAGCTCTGACACGTGCCGCAACAGGACGAACCCTGAAAACATGTTGGGGCGCCTGGGTAGCTCAGTCAGTTAAGCGTCTGCCAGGATGTCAGGTGAGGATCAAGCACCATGGCTGGCTCCCTGCTTAGCGGGGAAGCTGCTTCTCCCTCTCCCTCTGCCCCTCCCCCACACATGCTCTGTCTCTCGCTCTCTCTCTCAAATAAATAAAGTGTTTAAAGGATTTTTAAAAAATAGGCTACAATTTATCTGTCTCTTCTCCCATGGATGGACAGTTATGTGGTTTCCCAGTGGTGCCAAGAAACATTCTTATACCATCATTCTTTTTTTTATTTAAAGAATTACTTATTTTAAGTCATTCATTCATTCAACACGGTTCTGAATTGAAAAGGCGAAAAGGGATTTTGAGGACAAGTTCTTACTCTGCTTCTGGGCCCCTGACATTGAATTACTGAATTCAGAATATGTTTATGGTTGAGTGGTTCCTAAAGTTAAATGTACAATTACCACGTAACCCAGCCATTCCACATCTGGGTGTATATGCAAAAGAAAGCAGGACTCAAAGAGATATTTGCACACCCATGTTCACACCAGTGTTATCCACAGTAATGAAGAAGTGGAAGCAATTCAAGTGTCCACTGATGGATGAATGGTAAACAAAATATGGTGTATCCTACAATGGAATATTATTCAACTCTAAAAAGGAGTGAAATTGAGACATGTTACACCGTGGATGAACCCTGAAAACATCATGCTAACTGAAATAAACCAGTCACAGAATTACAGGTATTTTATGAATGGGGGATTAAGTGTTTAACGGAACAGTGTCTCGTACTTAAAGCCACTGAATCGCACATCCAAAAATGGCTCAAATGGTTAACTTTATGGCATGTACATTTGACCGCAATTTAAAAACACACACTTATTGAGTGCCTACTGTGTGCTGTGCTCTAGGATCTGAGGATTTAGCCATGAACAAAACACAGGAATCCCTGCCTCCGGGGAGTGAACATAAACCAGATAAATACTAATTAGTGGGTTTTATGATATGTTGGAAGGTGGTAAGTGGTAGGGAGGGAAGAAGTTGGCCAGGCAAGGGGTATCGGGGGCTGGAGTAACTTGTTCTAGGCTCTGTTCCCAGCACCCAGGATATTTGTTGCCTATGAGCAGCTGTGTTTTGAGGGCTTCCTCCTGTGGCCACAAGAAATCAAAATGCTTTGCCCAGCTTCCACATCTCTGGCTTCAGGTGGATTCTGCCAATGGGGAAGCCTGCCCAGAGACCAGCCGTGGGAGACCAAGGAGGGTTATCTATTCCCCTACTCCCTCCCTCCTGGCCGCAGTTTGGGCAGTGGCTCTACCTCTGCAACCACATATTCTGCAAAGAGTGCCTTCTTCATGGCTCCGGATCCCAATGAGTTCTGCTAACTCTGTTTCCTGCCCATGCACCTGAGCCCTGGATGTGGTGCCTCTCTGTGGCAGGCAGAGTAAGAGACCCCCAAAAATGCCCATGTAGGAACTAATCCCTGGACTCGGTGAATATGTTATGCTTCGTTAGGGAAAAGCATAAAAAGGGAAAATTAAATTTGCAGATGGAGGGATGCTTGGGTGGCTCAGTTGGTTAAGCGTCTGCCTTTGGCTCAGGTCATGATCCCAGGGTCCCGGGATTAAGTCCCATATCCAGCTCTTTGCTCAGTGGAGAGCCTGCTTCTCCCTCCCCCCACTAGTGTTTTCTCTCTCTCTGACAAATAAATAAAATTTGTTTAAAAAAGAAATAAATTTGCAGGTGGAAATTGAGGATGCTAATCAGTTGGCCTTAAGGTAAGAAGATTATCCCGTTGGGCTCAAGGTAATCACAAGGATCCTTAAAACTGGAAGGGGGGACACCTGGGTGGCTCAGTTGGTTGATGGACTGACTCTTGGTTTTGGCTCAGGTTGCAATCTTGCGGTTGTGAGATCGAGCCCCATGTCAGGCTCACGCTCACCGTGGAGTCGGCTTCATTTTCTCTCTGTCTCTCTCCCTCTGCCCACTCTCTCTCTTAAATAAATAAAATTAAAAATCTTAATTAAAAAAAAGTGGAAGGGGGAGGCAGAAAAAGAAGTCAGAGTGATATGATATGAGAGCCTGACTTATCTTTGCCATCTTTGAAGATGGAAGAAGGGCCAGGAGCCAAGGAATGTGAGCAGCTTCTAGAAGCTGGGCAAGGCAAGGAAATGGATCCCACCCAGAGCTTCCAGAAGGACTGCAGCTCTGCCAATGTCCTGATTTTGACCCAGTGAGACTCGTGTCAGGCTTCTGAGCTGCAGAACTGCAAAACAATAAATTAGTGTTGAAGGCACTAGCTTTGCAGTTGTTACACCAGCTGAAGGAGACAGATACGCTCGACATACATTTGTTGGTTCTCCAACCCCGCTCACATCCCTGACATCAATCCCTTCATTACAGTTTGTTCTGTGAAACCCTCGAGTTGAATTCTCTGTCTCACTTAAGACCCAGCAATCCTGCTTCTGGGAATTTTTCCTACAGGTAGGATGCCTGTGCTCATGGGAAATGATGCACAAGGGTGTTTCTTGCTTGTAAGAAGAGACTGGAAAAACCCCGAAATGAAATCAGTGCTGAGATAGGCACACCCTGGAGCTTTCCACACGGGATAGAAAAAATGAGGAAGTGCTGATTGACTGATAAAGGAGGGTCTGCAGGTCATATGGCTCAGTGAAAAAAAAAAACAAAATGCATTTCGGACCGTAGGACATGCTGTGTTTTAGGTAAAGGAGAGGGGATAGAACGCATTCAATTAAAAACAAATAAAATAACACATTCAATTTTACAAAAAGAAACTTTGGAAGGAGTCACAAGAAAACGTGGACAGTGGGTTCCCATGGGCTCCCGTTATCGGGGGGTGGGGAAGCACCTGGTTGGAGGAGCTGGTTCCCCGAGTGTCTCTTAATAGCATTTGATGTCTTAAATCCTGTTTTAGGAGAGCCAACACGGGTGAGGGAGGTGAGGCATGAAAGCAAAGAGGGCGCCAAAAAGCTCAGTAACCAAGATAAATACTTTAATGCAATATTTTTTAAAAAGCACAATTAATGTGAAAAAAAAACCACCCATGAACAAAATATTGAAATTTTAAGTAGAGAATCAGTAACAGTGCTGAGTTATACTAGAGCCTGAGGCAAAAGGAAAAACCAGTAATGTGGATTCCATCTTTGAAAGTTTTCACAGTAAATAATGAAGTTGCCAATCCTGGATGGATCCTGGACGGGCGAGGTTTACCCAGGGCCTTAGGATGCCTTCCTCCTCCCCAAGCCCTCCAGATCCGCGCCTGCCATTCCCACCGCATTAAAGCTTTAGGGGAATGCCATCAGGGTCTGCAGCTCACCACTGCCCCCTGGTGGCAACCAGCCCGCACACAACAGCATCTAGGGGCTCCCCGCTTTAGCTGAGGTTTACGGAGTACCCACTAAGGGCCAAGACCCCTCCAGGGCACTGTGAGCACCTCAGGATGACGGAAGACTCAGTGTGTGCCCTGGTGGTGCTCACAGCACGAGGGAGAGGACAGCACACAGTGGGCAAAGCTTGGCACATGGCAGGTGAGGCAAGCTGCCTGGCTGGGTGTGAGGGGCAACTCAGGTGAGCCAAGGAGGGCCCTGGGGAAGAGGTGGCACTGGGCTCTGGTCTGACGGACAAACAGTTGGCAGGGCTGGGGTCCCCTGAAAGGGGCAGGCAGAGGGCCTCCCTGCTTGGCTTCATCCTAAACTTATGTCCTTGTTCATCGTACTATTCTTTAGGCCCTTTTCTGTGGCCCAAATATTTCTTTTTAAAGAGCCCCACAAAGGCTGCAGGGAAGGGTGTTCGGGGAGAGGGACAGGCACACGCCAAGGCCCACATTTTGAGCATCTAAGTGCCAGGTGCCCTGCTTGCCTGTGGCATGATCTCATTTTAGCACTAGGCCCAGGAGAAAGGCACTAACATTACTCATGGTGCAGAGGGGGAGGTACACAGAGGCTGAGTAAGTTGCCCAAGGTCACACTGAGAGAGATTTAAAGTGCTCAAGGACCTGCAAGGAGGGAGCGGGAGAGAGGGCAAAAAGAGGAGAAGACGCAGAGAGACCAGGACAGGGGGCGCAGGCCTTTTGTGAGCTGCAGACAGGACTTTGGGCTTCTGCTCTCAGGGAGGGATGTGCCTCGACTCACGTGTTCATCGCTACCCTCTGGCCACTGCCTGTTGGGGTCTAATGGGGGTGCGGGGAACAGGGAAGAGACAAGGAGGGTTGCAGACCAGAGGGGATGGGGATCTGGGCCAAGGTGGAGGCCATGGATGCGAAGGGCAGTGGTCAGAGATGCAGGATGGTCCTGAATGGGCGGTGGCTGGGAGGCTTGGGGGACAAGCCAAAGAGTGGGGGGTGGGGCCGAGAACTCCGATGTAAAGGAATCCTGGGGAAGAATGTTCTAGGCAGTGGAATAGTATGAGCAAGAGCCTGGAATCAGAGTAGAGGGAGCTGCCCGGACAGCTGGAGGATAAAGCCTGAGGTGCCACAGGCCAGGCCTCCAACACTCACTGGGGTCCCCTCCCACTCCAAGAGAAGAGCTGTGTCAACAGCCCTCAAGACGCCCCCCTGAGCATCTGAAATCCTTTATTGGAAGATCATTGCTGTTTACCATATAGAAGACTCGACAGCAGATGAACAGTGAAAACAGAGCCCATAGTGACTAGAGCAGGCCTCTGGGCTGGGGACCCTCCCCCACCCCATGGACCAGCCTAGCGACCTCCGCCCCTCCCTGGACCCCCAGGCCTTTGGCATAATGCTGATTGGGGGGGGGGTAGCATCCTGCAGGCAGTGAAGCCCCTTGACTCAAAGCAGAGACTTGGATGAGCACTGGAGGTGGGGGCAATGGGGGTGGGGACAGGCCCTCTCCTGGCCCAGGCTGGGCGGGAGCAGCGAAAGTGGAGGAGGCCAGGAGCTGGGGAGATGGCATCTATTTTTGTTTTCTGAAAAGGGGCACACAGGGGCCTGCAGGCAGGTGGGCAGCAGCTGGGGTGAGTCAGGCGCTGACATCCTTCTTGTCGCCTGGCTTGGGGCCGGCTTCCAGCAAGGGGTCCCCGGGGCCCGCCTCCTCCCCATCCTTGGCCTCGCTGGACTTGGAGTTGGGAACCCAGAGGCCGGAGTCGATGCAGCGCTGCATGTGGTACTTCGCATCCTGTGGGGAGAAGGATGGCGAGTGAGGCCGGGCTGCCCTCCCCCCGGGGGGCCCACCTATCCCCTGCACATCCTTAAACCCGCACACTGCTTCTTCTAGACCAGAGCTGTCCAGAGGACTCCACAATGATAGGAATTGTCTGTAACCTGCATCGTCGGACATGGCAGCCACCAGCCACACGTGGCTGCCAAGTACTTCGAACGTGGCTAGTGCAGGTGAGGAACAGAACTTTACGTTTCACTTAACTTTAACTCAAGTGTAAATAGCGTATGTCCAGAATAAAAGCTGCATTCCAATAACACTTTACTTTTAAAGACAGACAGTGAGCTTGTGAACCACAGTGTGAAGACCCTTCCTTGGTCTAGATATCCTTTTTCATGGAAACTTCTAGAAATCCTGGACCAGGTCCTGCAACTAGACCCATTTCACAGATGAGCAAACTAGTGTGGCCAACCAGTGAGCCAAGTGGCAGGAATGGGGTCAAACCAAGGTCTATTAAAACACAAAGTCCTGTCTACCAGCACGATCACTGCTCCTAATAGTAACAACAGCTAAGGGCGCCTGGCTGGCTCAGTCAGTAGAGCATGTCACTCTTGATCTTGGGGTCATGAGTTCAAGCCCCGTGTCGGGCAGAGCGCTTACTTGAAAATACACACATACACACAACGGCAGCTGACATTTACCATGTGCTCAGCACCCCCACGCGGTTCTCCAAGTCGGTATCCAGAGAAACCGTGGTTTGATGGGGTAACCAAGACTAGGGAGGAGCACCCCTTCCCTGGACAAAGGTGAGGTCAACCTGGTGTGCCCATCAGGCTCATAAATGGCCCACAGGGGCAGTGACACTCAGTGGCAGGGGACACGCTGAAAATTCCATGCTCACTGCTGGGTGCAGTCACGCAGCAGGTGCTTGACACGTGTAAACAAGTGTGGATGTAAGTCTGGCTGCCTCGTGCACTGCCCCACGGTGACATGACCTCCCCTGCTCCTCCGTGAAGCCCACAAGGGACGCTTCTCCCAGCGAAGTGGGGAGCAGGGCTGGACGGGGCAGGAGGACACATCGCTTGCCTGGGCTGTGCGGCCTGGCGGGCAGGCGTGGGGCCCCGTTACTCACGGTGGGGTCCATCTTGCTGATGGCATCTTGGAGCATCTGCACGTCCTTCACGTCGAAGCATTTCTGGAGCTCCTGAGGGTGCAGACGGGCCAGGGCTCAGGGCCTGGGTCCCATGGGGGGCCCGCCTACAGCCCACCTGCTGCCCCCCCCCCCGCCCCGGGGCAGGGAAGCCGCACCTCGGGGAGAGACTCATAGACTTCAACGGGGTCCAAGCCACCGGGGCCCAGCCGCTTCTTGCGCTCCTCCTCCTCGTACTCCTTCATGGCCTTCTCGATACGCAGCTTGGCGCGGCCCCGCACACGCTCCTTGAAGGCCTCGAGTTCATCGTTGAAGCCCTCCATGTACTGGCGATCGGCTGTCTGCAGGGTGGGGGCCGAGAACCGTTCAGACACAGGACCGGCCCGCTGCAGGCGCTCAGAGGCCCGGGCGGTCTCCTCCAGCCGGTTCCACCATCTGCGTGCTAACGACCGCCTGCCTGCCTGCCTCCTGCCCCACAACCGGGGACGCTCACCTCCTCCTCCGCCTAGGGGGGGGCCTGCAGGCACCTCACACTCAACACGGCTCGCTCGAGCTCTGGATCGCTCCACACGTGCTGCCGACCTCAGCACGGGTAGCTCTGTTCTTCCAGACGCTCAGCTGAGGAACCCCGAGAGGTCGACTCTGTCTCTTGCCCCATGTTGGGGCTGTCAGGACACCCTGTCTTTCAAACTCTGTCTGGGAGCCGACCACCGGCCCCTCCCGATACAGAAGGCTCTGATCCCGCGGCCATGCGTCTGAGGGGACATGCGTCCACCCCTCCCGTAGACTGAGGCTGGTGCCCCGGAGAGGCCCGCACCCCACCCCACCCCGGCTCCTCCAGGACACTACCTTGATCTTAGTGAAGAACTGCCGGAAGCAGGCCCGGGGATCCACCTTCAGGCTCTTGGCCAGCTCCAGGATGAACTGCATGACAATGGTCTGGTGGGCCACCTGCTCCATGAGTGCGCATTTCTGCCGAGAGAACACAGGCAGGATGTCACTGAGTGGCGGCCTCGGAGCAGGGCCTCCCCCCAGTCCCAGGGCAGGCCCCACTCACCTCCTCCACCTCTAGGTCGATGCACCAGATGACCAGGTAGTTGGCCGTCTCCTCACACACCAGATGGACATTGTCTGATAGGTACTTCTGGCTGTCGTCCCAGCGGCGGAGCATGCCTACGAGAAGGGGTTGGCAAGGAGCTGAAGGGCCCTGGAGGCGGAGGGCCAGCCCCTGTCATAGGCAGCCCCCCCAGCGGGCCCCCGCCCCCCTGTGCCCAACTCACCGAAGTGCTTGATCTGTTTCTCGTACTTCTCCACGAAGGTTTTGTGTTTCTGCTCCCTCACCTCCTCCGACTCCTCCTCCGCCTGCTCTGGCTTGGTATTGACCATGCTCTGTGATGGGGCGAGAGGAGGAGTGGGCTGGGGCGAGGCCGCAGAGCGCCTCCAGCACGGCCGGGTGGGCCGAGGCCGCAGAGCCCATCCCTTCCATGGCGGAGGTGGTGACGGTGTCATGAGCATCAGTGTGGCGGGAGCGTGGGTGTGGCAGGTGTGGCCTCGGACTAGGGCCTTCGGGCAGATCAGAGGGGGGGTACCAGTGGGGTGCTTCATCTGCTTGGCCCCACACACCTGTCCCTCCCCCCACCCTGACCTGCAGAAGCCTGACCCCCCCACCTACCCCTGACCACCAAGCACCCCCCCACCTTGCTGAAGCCGTCCTTGCTGAGCGTGTCCACGTTCCAGGGCATGCTCTTCTCCTTCTTGCGCATCTCCTCCAGTTTCTGCTCCCAGCTCCGCTCCTCCTTGCGCAGCTGCTGAGCCTCAGCCTGCAGCCGCTCCAGCTCCACCTTGCTGCCCTCGCCCTCGGCCACCTCCAGCTCCTTCAGCTTCCGCTGACACTCAGCCACCTTGCGCCGGCACTCGCGGCAGCCCCTGTCCAGCTCCTCCTTCTCCTTCTGGAACTGCTCCATGCGCTCCACCCGGGCCTGTGCAGACACAGCCCTTCATTCCGGGGAAGCGCCTGTCCCTTGACCTCAGCCCCACCCCACCCAGGGCTCCCACCCACTGCACCTGCGATGGCCCAGGGAATGTCTGCACCACCCTCTGTGGCCCAGATGGCCAGCTTCCACCCCACCAGTATACCTGCACACACCCGAGCCCCTGAACATTCCCCTGCACCCCACACTACTCAGAACCCTCTGTGGCATCCACATCGCTCAGCAAAAGCCCAAGTCCTATCCATGACCCACAAGGCCCTGCGTGATCTGCCCCCTCCCTCCAGCCACACTGGCTGCCTCACCTTTTCTCGAACCCACTTCCAACTTCAGGGCCTTTGCACTGGCTAGTCCCTCAGCCCGGAAAGCTGTCTCTCCAGATTCTCCCCACCCCCCACGCCGCTTACTCCCTCGCATCCTTACCATCTTGGCTAAACCGTTACTTTAGAGATGAGGCCTCCCCTAACCCCCTGCTGAGGACGGCGACTTCCCCTGACTCTTGGCCTGTGTCACCTTCCTCCTCAGCACTCATTACCAGCTGACGTCTGCTGACGGGTGTTTACTGTTTTGAACGCTGTCCCGCTCCAAGGATACCGGCTCCACGGAGGTGGGGGTCTGCTCACTCGTGTCTCACACACAAGCGTGCAGTGAAGACTGAGGGAACACTTGTTGGATGAATAAAGTGATGAAATGCTGGATGGGGGTCTCAGGCTCCCCCTCCTCCCCAGAGCTGCCCTCAGTGACATTCGGGTGCCCTGGCCTGCCCAGCCACCTCCTCCAGCCACCTCTGCCCCCCAGCTGAGGCCTGCTCACTGGCCCTGTCCTTCCCTCCCTCTCTGCTACCTGGTCCTGACTGCTTTCACTTCTAGATGTCTCTCCAATTCGCTCCACCCAGAGCACTGCTCCCTGACCGCTGCCCAAGCCCCCTTCAGCTCTGTCTCCAGGCTGGCACGCCTCCTTGAGCCTCAGGGCCCACCGACCTCCTGTCCCCCCTACCCTAGCTGGTGCTCCCCAGACCTCCTCTTCTGCTGTACGCCAAGCTCAGATGGTGCCCCTTCTCACTCCCCCTCTTGCTCAGGTCCCCACTGGGCCCCCAGGCACAGGCACGGCCCTGCCTATTCGCCAGCCCTGCCTGCCCCCATCCGCTCCCTGGCTCTCAGCAGCGCTTGCTCAATCCAGAGACAGGACTGAGCCCTGAGAGGTGCCACGACCTTCCACTGCTGCTCCCCCCAAGCTAGACTCAGAAGCTGCCGTCCCTGAAATATGCACATCTGCCTGCAGCCCTCCCTGCCACCCCAACCTGGAGTGTCTGGGTTCAGAAGGGAACCCTGACCCTTGCCCCAAGCTGCCCAGATGGCACCAAGGCCCCGTTGTCGGCCCTCATGGTTCCCCAAATGCACCAGATTGCTCTTGACTCGTGGCCTTTGCACAGGCTGTTCCTTCCACCTGGAACTCTCTTCCCCTCACTCTACCTACTTTGCCCCCTGGGTCTCAGCTTTTGACAAAGCCTTCCCCAAGTGCCCCCATGCCACATCACTGCACCCCAAAGGCCCCTTTCATGATCCCCAGATGACATGGTAAGATGCTGGAGGACAACCTCAGGGCCTCAAATCCCACGGCCACCAAGTAAAGGCTGAGTGTCCTTGGGTCAATACCCTAACCTCTAGGGTCCCCCATTTCCTCATCTGTCAAAGGTGGACAACAGTACCAACCTCACAGGGTGGCACCAGGAGAAGCAAAGGAGATGAGAAGTTAAAAGTCGACAGTCCAGAGCCGGAATGGACGCTTGGCAAGCGCCATTCCCATGCTGGTGACTGTCATTTCCATCCAAGGGGATAATCTCTCCCCCCCTCTCTCTGGGGACCATTCTGGGGCTCAAACAAGAAAATGTACTTCAAGTGTTTACATCGATTTGCAGCCCAGAGTAAATGCTCAATAACTGGGAGCGGCTGTTACTGCACGGTCACGTCGCACAGCTCTGCCATTTATTGGCAATGTGACCTTGCCTAAGACCCTTAAAACTCTCCCAGCCCTGCCGTTCCTCTTCGGGAAATGGGGCCTCAGGAGTTACTCCCAGGAGACTGCTTGCAACCCCGTACTCAGTACCGAACATGTTCCACTGTTACCACCATTGTCATGGCCACTGCCACCGGAATGGTCTCCCAACTCACTTCTGGGCCTTCTTTGAGGCCGTATCTCCAGGTTCTGGCACAGAGCCAGGCCCGTGGTGCGTGGGAATCGGAGAACCTGGAGCCTTCTCTCATGCCCCACAGGACTGCCTCAGTCAATCCCGAGTCTCACTTTCCCCATGTGGATAAAGGTTGAGAAGGTCCTTGCCTCGTGGAGAGAGGAGAGAAAGCAGCCCTGGGCCCTGCCACGTCCCCTTCTCCACGATGGGCCTGTGTTGCCCTGGAGGCTCCCTGCTGCCTTGTGAGGGGCTCTCTGGGGTTGGCATTATCACTGGCCTCAGGTGGCAGCAGGAACCTACCATCTAACCTACCAGCAGGTTCCTGCTGGGCGGCCACCAAGCTCCTCTCGGTGTCCTCTGAGTGGCCGCCAGGGAGACTGAAGCTAAATAAAGACCTCCCAGAGCCAGCGGGGGCGGCAGCCTGCCCAGCTTGCGCTTTACACCTCCGGGAGGGGCTGGAGCAGGCTGGGCAGGGTAGACAGCATGGTGGGGGCACGGCTGCAGGTGTCACCACCCTCCTGCCTTACAGACAGAAAACCTGAGGCTCTCAGAACCTCAGTGCCACACAGTCATGAAAGGGGTCAGAAGAAAGCAGTAACAGTAGCCGCATTGGGACAAGGGAGTGGGGAGACTCCCTTGTCCCTTTCTGGCACCTGTGGAATTTTTCTTTCCCAGAAGCACGAATTACCTGAATAATAACAATGATGACATGGGCTAAAGTTTACAGAGAGCTTATCACATGCCAGATGCTATCTATCCCAAGGACGTGACACACATTGAAGAAATGAGATAACCCCTCCTAACGACCACCCTATCGGGTGGATACCCTTAATATTCCCAGCTGGGGAAACAGAGGCACAAAGAGATCAAACGACTCGCCAGAGGTCATGCAGTAAGTCAGTGATCGCGGAGCCAGGACTGGAACCTAGGTGCGCAGGCCTGTGCTCAGAAGCGCACCCATCTACCTTCTCACAAATCCCACCTCCCGCTCGCTCCATAAGCTTACTCCCTCCCAGGCCCTGAGCCAAGTTCTTGTTGGACCTAATCTCATTTCATTCTTAGGATGGTCTCTAGGGGCAGGGAAAGTAAAGCAGTAAGTGGTAGGGCTGGGATTAGAACCCAAGCTTGACTGTCACCAAAGCTGCCCTGCGCTGGAGATGCTTATCTCCCCTCCCCCACCCTCTTCCCCACCAGGCTGAGGACCTGCTGAGGACAGCCCAGAGTCCTCAGCAGGACGCCAAAGGGTTCTGTGCCAGGAGGGAGGAAGGCGTGTGGGGAAGACTCTGCAGGAGCAAAGCACTGGCTCCCCACCCAGCAGGACCAAAATGTTCTCCACACAGCCGTATAGATTAACCTCTTTATGTGTGAGAAGTAGGTGTTCCCAAGAATAGTCTTCAGAGCTCCGCGCAGGCCTTAAGCATTTCATAATAAAATGGTACACATGGCAAGAAATGGAAGTGCTAGAACTTTCTTCTTACACTCAGTGGCTTGCCTGGCAGGTACACTACCCAAGAGACTGCTGCTTTAGGGTAAGGATTGGAAATGAGCCTGGAGACCAGATGTAGGGACTAAAGACACCACAGGATGGGGAAGGGCCCTTCTAGGAGGTTCTGACTGGGAGTTGCCATATGCGAGGGTGGGGTGAAGAATTCCTAACTGGAAGGTTCTGAGAGATACCTCGCCTTCAGTGTGAGAGTAGAACACACACAAGTGTGTGGGTGTAGGAGCTCCAATTTGGGGGAGCAAGAGGTTAGAATATTAGGTCTTATGAGAGCTGTTCTGCTGGTCTGTGAGCACTGCTGGGGAGGGAGAGAGGTGGGAGGACACCCAGACAGGATTCTGGGATTTGGATTTGGGGGCAAACAGATAAAAGAAGGGGCAGTAAATCTGGAATCAAACTGGGGGAGTCCCTAGTGAGAGCAGGGACAGTTTGAGTGTCTGAGAGCTGCAGACTGAGCTGGGGTCAAGAGGAAGGCCGGGTGGGTTTGGATGCTGGATTGGAGTTGGTACAGAGCATTCCAAGGCTGCCAGAGGCTCCTACAGGAAACTATTGGGGGTGGGTGGTGCCTGGGCCTGCAATACCAAGGAGGGGCAGGGGCTCTGGACGGAGCGGAAGCCCTGCGGGGTAGGGTTTCCTGGTATAATGGGAAATGGGGTTCACAGTAGGTGACTGTAAAGAGTGGCTGGAATTGGGAGGCTCCATCAGAGTGAAACCGGTGGTTTGGTCTGGAAGGGAAACGGGGTCCAAAACTCCAGGCCTGAATGAGACTGAAGGCCTGGTGGAGCACTGGTCTACATTGTAGGGAAGGGGTCCTAGATATAGGTTGGACTCTCAGGCCGGGAACATAAATCTCAGGGGAGGACAGAGTTCCTTGTTCTGTCCGGAGGAGGAGCAGGATCTCTGGATTGGAATGGGAATCCCTGTCAAGAACTAGGGAGGAAGATCTCAGAATAAATTCAAAGTATTGAGGACTCTACGATTTGGGGAGGGGCGGATGGTATATCCAAGGTCAGAAACGCCTCCCGTAACAGGATCAGGGTCCAGACTCTGAGGCAGACTTTTGCGTGTAAGTGGAAGGTCCCAGAGGGAATTGAGGGGACACCCCCAAAGCTTTATCTTAGCAGTTTAGACTTGGAGAAAGGTGCCCTGGGGGTCAACTGGGAGTTCCATGCAGAAATTGGAAAGGAGGCCCGGTACCTCTGGTAGGGACTCAGCGTCCTGGCAGCTCTGGGGTCTGGAGTTAAAATGAGGAACCCCAAGAGATACTGAAAGTCCAGACTATACGTTGGGAATCTCAGGTGTCAATGGTGGGGTGCCTGGCAGTATGGGTCAGAACTCTGGAGCGGAGTCCCGGGCGGGGGGGGGGGGGGGGGGGGGGGGACTCCCAATGGGAAGCAGTTCTACCACCATCGCACAATGGGCAATGTCTGGAGACATTTTCGGTTGTCACACGAGAGGGGCCGGCTTGCCTTAAAGGGTCAGGCGCACGTGTTCCGGCCCCCTGGAGTCCCCGCAAAGACCCCCGCCTCATTGGGCGCGGGGTCTCCGCTGGGCACCTTCTGGAGGTATACGGGCTGGCGTTCCAACCTCGAGCCCCCTCATCTTCCGCTGCCCCCGGGTGGGCGTTTGCGGCGGCCGCGAGGGGCGGGGCAGGTGGCGAGACTGAAGCAGGGGATTGTCCCTATAGCCACGCCGCAGTGACGTCAGCCCGAGCCTACTGCAGGGGCGGGCTTCGGCGGGAAGACCTCCCCCCCGCCCCTGGAGAAGAAGACCTAATCTTACGCTGGGGAGGGGTGTCTGATCAGAGCGTTTTCCCAGTCTTAGGGGTACAGGATCCTGCCATGGAAAGGTCTAAGTGGAGGAGGGATATGGCCCTGCCCTTGGGGGGTCCGATGTGAGGTTGATGTGGTCCTGCCTTGGGATCTGGTGTTTCCCTGGCTCGGACCACAGCCTCCCCCTCGCGTCACCATGTCCTGTCATTCCTGAACCGGGATTCGCGCACACACTCCCCCTCTAAGATCACCCGGACCCCCCTCCCCCGCCCAGCTGACGATTCTCGAGCTCTTGTCCACGGCGTCTCCCCGTGCGGCCGCTGGGTGTCGCTAATGTCTAGCCAAAGGCCTGTGCTCCAGCCCTGCGCAGCCGGGGGACGGGAAGGGGATCGTGGAGGTGCGGATGGAGGCTTTCCGCGTGGTGGTACTCTAGAATCGTTCGTAGCCCCTCCCCTTTGGTCTGGAGCCCCCTTACTCGGCCGGGGCTCTAAAGACTCCATTACTGCGAGCTGGGGCGACTCCAGCTGCACGCTTGCGTGCATCCCAACCCTCGTTTTGATACTGGGATAAAAGGCCGTGTTGCAGCCTAGGGCCGGGATTATCTCGGATTAAAGGGCGTTCCGTGGGGGCGGGTGGGATGGGAGGAGCTCCGGCCCCTCCAGTGAGGGGCGCTTTTTCTCCAGATTACCCCCGAGAGGGTGTTTGGAGATAGGGGGCTGGAGGGAATGGATTAAAGGTTTCAAGATGGGGGGATTCCCCTGACCAGGGAAGGGGAGGGGCCGTCCAGACAAAAGAGCCCGCCTGCTGCCTCCCCTCCCCCTCGAGCATCTTTCAAATCCGCGAGTGGGCGGGCGGGGGAGTCCCCCTCTCCTCCCCCTCTCCCTCCCCCTCCAGCCCAGGCAGTCCAACATCTCCGCGGCCGTCAAGGCCCGGGCACGCGCGCGCACGGACCCACACCCCAGCGGGTCTCACAACCGCGCACACACACATACACACACAACAGCAAACAAAGGGTCTGGACACCCCTGTCCCCTCCCTCCCCTCAGGCCGGAGAGGGCGGGGCATCCCCTCCCCAGCCCCTCTGCAAGGTAAGCTTCGGGGCTTCGAGCTGCGGTGGGGAAGGGGACCCGGCACCCCGGAGGGAGGGGCTCAGGACGCTGTGGGGCTCTCCTGCTCCCCAAGAAAGCCGGGGCCCACCGGTGCGCCCTTTGAGGGGTTCAGGCCGGCCTCCGGGCTGTGGGTGTGCGGGGAGGACCCCAGATGCCGGGGATTCCCGGGTTTCCGCGGAGGTCTTTCCCTGGTTTCCGAGACTGGAGCCAACCGACCCCAGTGAAACGGGGTCCTGGGGGCCCCAGCTCCCAGAACTGGGGACAGGGCACCGGAAGCTTCCCCATCAGCGCCAAGACTTTCCTAACCTGCCAGCACAGCATGTCCAGCTGGGGACTGAGACAGCCCTCTGAGTTGCTTTGCACGGACCCTGGGTTTCTCACACCACCACCATCAGCGCATCTTCTACCTGTGAGGTGGGGGTGGGTGGGCGGCTGCTAGTGGTCCTCTGGACTACCCAAGCTTTCTCTGCTGCATCCCACAGCCACACACTACTTAGCAGCGGTGGGGCCCCCCCGCATCGGCTCTGCCTCCCTGAGCCTCAATTTCCTCATCTGCAAAGTGGGTAACGACACCGACGATTCCGAGGTCATGCATGCAAGCCTGCCTTTGCTCTGTCATTGATTTCTCAGTTCATTTCACACATATTTCCAAGTGTCTACTATGTGCCATAGCACAGCAGCCAGGTGGTGGGACTACAGCAACCAGCAAAACAGCCCTCTGTTTGCTGTGCTTGGACCAAAGGCTGGTGAGGGAACAAGATCAGGTGTAAAGACAGGAATACGCGCTGGTGAATTCAGACTGTAAAGACTAAAATCTCAGGGCATAGAGAGTGACTGCGGGTAAGAGTCCTCGAGGTGGAATGAGATTTCTGGTTGGTATCTGCCTTATTCCTTCATTTCATTCAGCTGCTAATATGGGGGCAGGGCCAGGTCCAGAACAGTGCCTGGCACACAGTAGGTGCTTAATAAATGTTGAATGAATTAAAGAGGGTATTAGATTCAGACTATTTTCATAGTACTTTAGGTCAGGAAGGAGGCTTATTATGAACCGATCCACCCTCCCTCCCATTTTACAGATGAGGCAAGTGAGTCCCTAAGACCCAGAAAAGGGGAAAGAACTTGTCAGAGGCAATACAGGAGTTGATGGAGTATCATTCCCATAAAGTGAGCGTGGCTGAAGGAAGGGGAAAGGAAGAAAGTCAAGACCAGATTTGAGCACAGGGCCCCCCAGGAACGCATGATCGCAGCCAGCTCCTGCCTCTCTCTCTGTACCACACAGACACAGCCCTCCTGTGATGAATATCTCTACTCAACAAGTATTTATTCAGCACCTACTACTATATGCCCGGTGCTGAGGCCACAGCAGGGAACAGGACAAAACTCTCTGCTCCCACAGAGGTGCCATTTAATGGAGAAAACAGAAAAAGAAACAACACAATCAAATATATAACAACAAATTATGATTAGGACTGTGATAGAAATAGAAGGCTGTGTTGAAAAAGCAAAACGGAAGGGCGCACTTCAGGTTGGGTATCCAGGAGGACCTCCTGGAGGAGTCGAATTACTCTTCAAACATCCCCCCCACACACACACATACACTTAAATCCAGACGGACATAATCAGACTAACAAACACCGTATGCCGGCCGAGCCAGCATAGCTAAATAACATGCCTGAGGCCACACAGCTAGCGAGCAGCCGAGCACAAATTTGAACCCAGAACCCGCATTTCTAAGTACTGTGAAATGCTGCCTCCCACTGCGTCCACATGAATGCAGTCTCCCCTCTCCTCATGTACACGTTCATGCCATAATCACACAGAGGCATTCCAGTCTCTTTCCTACAGAGGCTGATGTGGCTTCGCCCTGTCACATACATATACTCCTGCAGGTATGGTCTGGTTTCAGCTGTGCGGCACTCACAGAAAGTTCCACCTGCTTGGCGGCACACGACAGCTGTATATATGCATATATACACACACGTGTGCCTGGGCCCCCTGGTGATCCTTCCTGGCCCGGCTTTAGCTCCGGGCATAGAGCTAGTTAGTAACTCTTCCTTCACAGGCCTGAATGCTCAGGGCCAAGGTGTGGTTAAGGGCATTTATTTTCACTTCCTTCCCTCTTGTTGGCCATCCAACCCTGCATCCTCCTTCTGAGGGTGGTGGGCTTGGGTGAAGCCAGTGCTTTACTGTCAAGCCAGGCCAGGGGCTCCCAGGCTGGGCCACTGACTGATCGCGCTGACGGGCTGGGGTAAGGGGAAGCAGCCTCTTTCGGCCTGAGCCTGGTGCCAGCTGCCCAGAGCAGCCTGCTCTGCCATCTGGACCCCCCTCCCCAGTCGGCCTGCTGCTCAAGGGAGGGGAAGGCAGGCTCAGAGGCACCCCTCTACCTTGGGCACTCAGGCCAGTTCTTGATGTCCTGCCTTCCAAACCTGGGGGGTTCTGCCAAGGCTGACTTCTGCAAACGTGCTCAGGTGTCCAGACAGCAGTGGTGTGTATTGTCTCTGCCCTTCTTCCCTGGACCGCAGGGCTCTGTTGGCCATCCACTCCTCCATTCCTTCCTTTATTCTGCAAACCCATGGGCTGTTCCAGGTGCTGGGGATCTGGCTACAGAAATTGAAGAGCCCAGGGAAAGGAAAAAATGCAGGGCCCTTGGTCAAAGTAATGAAGCATTTCAAGACAAGGGCAGCATGTTAAACCTAAGCACGGGGCTGTGAGTGACTACACAGGTCACATGTCTGTGAAGTTGGCTCTGGGTATAGCTAAACCCAGACTGAAAAATCCCCAGCCCTTGTGGAACTTGGGCTGCGGACAGCAGAAATGTAAATATATGCTATGTCAGGGATGATGACAGCCGAGGAGAAAGATAAAGTTGAGTGAGGGCGATGGGGTGGAGGGAGGCATCTATATCAGGGAAGCCCTCTGGAAGGAGGTGCCCTTGAGCAGAGGCCTGAGGAGGTAAGGGCGTTTACTGGATTTATTCGTTCTTTCAAGATATATATGTTGAGCCCCTACTGTATGCCAGCATTGTCCTAGAACTGAAAAGCCAGCTAGAGACAGAACAGATCCACATCCTGGCTTCACCTCCTAATAAAAGGACGGGCAACAGCTGATAAAAACAGTAGGTACATTCTTTGTCTTGCTAGAATGTTGTAAGTCTAAAAGAAACAAACAAACTGAAAGCAGAGTCAAGGAGATCAGGAAGTGGAAGGAACACAGGATATCCGAGCCTGTTTTTTTGGGTCAATGAGAACTGCAAGTACAAAGGCCCTGAGGTCTGAATATTCTTAAAGTCTTTGCAGAACAGTGAGTCAGCTGGTGAGACTAGGGGGAGGATGGGAGGAGGTGAGGTTTCTGTGAAGGTGTTGCTGTCTTCCATGTCTGTCTATAGCTCCTTGTGAGTCAACAACAATGATGATAATTGTTATTATTACTAGGATAGTGGCTACTGTTTTGTGAGCACCCACTATGAACCCATCATGGTGCTTAGAACCTTACATGCATTTCTTCACTCCAGCTCACAATAACCCCTTCGGATAGGTTTGGATATCGTTCCCATTTTACAGATAAGGAAACTGAGGCTCAGAGAGGCTGGGTGACTTGCCTAAGGACACACAGCTAATAAATGGCAGAACTAGGATTTGAATACAAGCCTGTCAGTGTAATTTTTTTTTTTTGAGAGAGAGAGAGAGAGAGAGAGAGAAGCACCCATGCTGCATGGAGGTGGGGGTGGAGGAGAGGGAGAGAGAGAATCTTAAACAGGCTCCATGCCCAGCGTGGGGCTGGATCTCAGGACCCTCAGATCATGACCTGAGCGGAAATCAAGAGTCGGATGCTTAACTGTGACTGAGCCACCCAGGCACCCCTGTCAGCGTAATTTTGGAGCCTGAGCCTGGCCCTTACTACATGCCCTCTCTCTGTCTGAGTGCATGTATCTGATTTCGTACACAGTAAGGGGGTGCCTCTTTCTCCCTGTGTCTATCTTATTCATTCCTTTTTTTTTTTTTATTTGACAGAGATAGAGACAGCCAGCGAGAGAGGGAACACAAGCAGGGGGAGTGGGAAAGGAAGAAGCAGGCTCATAGCGGAGGAGCCTGATGTGGGGCTCGATCCCATAACGCCGGAATCACGCCCTGAGCCGAAGGCAGACGCTTACCTCTGTGCCACCCAGGCGCCCCTATCTTATTCATTCCTTTATTCGTTCAGCATTTATTGAGACCATGTGTGGGGGACCGTAATGAATGGGTACCATTTTGCAGATAATTACAACTCAGAATGATGAATGTTTTAAGGGGGGCAAAATAAGCAGCAGTGGGAGCTCAGAACACGGACTGTCTCAGTTTGGCTGAGAAATGGAGGTGACCTTTAAGCTATCTTTGTACATTTGTCCATTTGTTCAACAACTGTCTGTCAAAGGCTTGCCGAGGTTGGTGAGATAATGTTTACATTCATTTCTACTAGTTGACACTGAACTGAAATGCTAGTTAGTGCAATAAGGCAAGAAAGAGAAATAAAAGCCAAAGTAGGGGGTAAAGTAGCTAGTCTGTAGCAGACCTTGCTAGGAACTTTATAATTATGCTATTATGTCCTCAAAATAATAACCAGACATTGAACAAATACTTACTAAGAGCCTGCTATGTTTCAGATTTGGTTCTAGGGACTGGGGATATGGTAATGAATAAAATAGATAAAATATTATTGCCCTCCTGCAGCTGATATTTTAATGTGGGAAGAGACAGTAAATGTAATAGATAAATTACATTGTATGTTATCAGGTGGTAAAACCTGTGAAAAATAGAGCAGGATAAGAGGGACTGAGAGTCCTGAGGGGCTAGCAACTTTAAACAGGGGTAGGATGGAGAGAAACTCCAGGAGAAATGCCTGAAAAGGTGAGATTTGAGCAAAGACCTCAAGAATGTGAGAAGCCTGTGGATATTTGAGGGAAGAGTTCCAGGCAGGACCAGCAGGTGCAAAGGCCCTGAGGCTAGAGACCAGTGTGAATAGAGCAGAGGCTGAGAGGGAGTGGTAACAGGTGAGGACAGCCAGGTGACTGGGCACATTGTGCCAGGACTGTGTGGGCCTCCTCTTGAGGATTTTGACTTTTCCTCTGAGTGAAGTAAAAGCCATGGAGGGCTCTGACCAGATGAGGGACCTGATCTGACTTGGGTTCTAACAGACTCTCTCAGGCTCAGGTGTTGGTAGTACTAAGAACTTACTGAGTGCCAGACACTGTCCGGTGAGAATTCAGTATGGTCTGATCTCATTTCATTCTCACATGGACCCTGTAGCGATTATCATTCCATTTCACAGAGGAGAAAGTGAGGCTCAGAGAGTTTGTCATTGACCCATGGCCACACAGCAATAATTCGCAGCACCTGGGTGCGAAGGTGAAGCGAACCAGCCTCCCCCTCCTCCAGGCTTTCAGGCAAGGATCGCCAGCAGCAGAGCGCACTCATCATCGGGAGCTGCGTCTGTGTCCCTGTCTGTCTGTTTCTATTTCCACGCGTCCCTGTCTGTCTCCGCGCGCCTCTGCTTGTGCGTCCCCCATCTGTGCCCAAGCCGCCGTCTCGCTGCGCCCGGCCCCCGCACATCGGAGCTATTTCGGGTTTAGGCATAAAAGCCCAACAGCTCGGAGGAGACGCTTCCTCCGGCCCCCGGCTCGGACCACGCGCCACACGCGGCCGCTTCTGGGAGCTCCCGGTCTTCTCTGCGGGATCCCCAGGCCGGGGGAAGCCCCCGCGGGAGGACGGGTGGGGGCTGGGGCGACCGGGTCCCGAGGCTCCTGGCCCCCCAGTGGCCAACCTGGGCATTGACGCCGTCCGGACCCCAGCCATGCGTCAGCTGTCGCTCTGGCAACGGGCGGGCGACGTCATCCGTCGGGCAGTGCGTCAGCCACCTGCTGACGTCACGCCTCGGGAGAGAACTCTAGCGAGGGAGGGTAGGATTCAGGCTCGGCCGGCAGGGGGAGCCCCAGGGCACTAATGGCGGATGCCTTCGGCTTGGTCCTTCAGGAGGCGCTGGCCCGGGCGGACATGACCCCCGCAGCCCCAACGGCGCGCTAGGTTGGCGGGATGAAGAGGAGTCGCAGTGTCCTGTCGGTGGCCGGGACCGGGGACGAGGTGCGAGAGGCGGGGCCCGGGCTGGGGCGGGGCTTGGGCCGCAGGGAAGACGGGCGCCCTCTTGTGACTATGGCTGTTCACTAAGTGTGGCTTCACATTCTCAAACTGGAGGAATGTCGTCGCCTTGTGCCTCAGTTTACTCCTTTAATTCCGTAATTTTCCTGCCTCCTGGATTAAGAGGCTCTCAGCCCTGGGACAGAAGGCAGGGGGTTCCAAGGGGCTTCCCAGGTGGGGAGAAGATTGTAGGATGAAGGAGGGGTGCCGAGGGTAAGGTCTTGAGGGTCTAAGATGGGTGGGAGGGGCCACAGACAGTAGGGCCAGGAGGGGCCTCGTAGGCGTACAGGGTGGGGATATGTTAGAGGGGCTTCACAGTGAGGCACTCAGTGTACAGGCATGAGGTGTCCAGAGCCTCAGGGCCAGAACATCAAAAGGGAGCCCTATAACAATTATGGCCGAGAAAGGGTGGGAAAGCGCTCTTTGTGGGAGGGATCAGCGAGTGGCTAAGATGTGAGGGGGAGACAAGGAGTCTATATCCCCAAAAGCCACTTTCTCAAGTGGCTGGGGAAGGGTGTTACTGGAGGGAGGGGCTCAGAGCGACCTGGTCAGGCCCCTATCCTGTCCTTGTCCCTTCTCAGAGGCCTTGGGAGACCCCCGAGCCCACCAGTGCCGACATGCTGGGGGCTGACCTCCGACGCCCTCGCCGTCGCCTTTCCACAGGTCCCGGCCTGGGCTGGGCCGAGACTGAGCCCTCAGAGCCTGGGGTCCCACTGCCGCCAAGGCCCACCACACTGCCACTGCTGGTCCCTCCGCGGATTTCCATCACCAAAGCTGACAGGTAGGCAGGAGGGGACCAGGCTGGGAGGTGGGGTGGAAATTCAGGGCCAGCTGGGCTAGGTCCAGTCACCCGTTGCCATTTCCATGCTCCAGGCCCCTGGCCTTTCACAAAATCAGTTGAAATTTCTGGAGCCTTGTGGGTCAGGCTGTGATGCCCCTTCCCCAAGGCGCCCCTTGCAATCTCTAGGAACCCCTTCTTCCATTTTGCAGCTGCCTGAGTCAGCAAGAGGTAGGACTGTGGAAAGGGTTTCAGCCTTCCAGTCCCATCATGCCCCCACAATCAGAGAGCTGGGACAGGTTAGGGAGTAGGTCTCCCACCAGTCAGCTGCGTGCCCCTATTTCTCCTGGGAGGGTTCACTTCCTTCCAGGCCTTAAAGGGGATGGTGAGACCCTGGCGGAGGGCTGGACTGGAATTTTTCTTTCTCTTGGGGGTAGATGTAAGAGGTATGTGTGAGCCCCTTGCTCTTTCTCATCTGGGGTCCTCCGAGGGCACTTCAGCCCCCATCTTGGCCAGAGGATGAGTTCGAAAGCTGGACAGCTGAGCTTGCCCTGTGCTGGCCAGGCCCCTGGCCCTACTGCCCTCCTCAGGCCACTGTTCTCTGCAGCCTCAATCTT
The DNA here is from genome assembly GCF_017311325.1 of Ursus maritimus. Classification (NCBI taxonomy): domain Eukaryota; kingdom Metazoa; phylum Chordata; class Mammalia; order Carnivora; family Ursidae; genus Ursus; species Ursus maritimus. The sequence goes on along the minus strand of NW_024423786.1, from coordinate 49,970,644 downwards.
TCCATCCCCTTATCTACTCAATTGGAGGTCTCCAGGGTCTCTGCTTGGGTCATGATATAATGTTTCATTTCCAGATGGGGGGAGGAAGTGACTGTCATTCCCCCCTCCCTGGGTCTAATGTATCTTCCTCCAACTCCCCTTCCCCCCAGATAATCCTCTACCCTTTGCCAGGTTCAGGTTCAGCCTGGTCCAACCCGGATTCGGTCCAGAGCTCCAAACACCAGCCCTAGCCCACTGCCTTGTGCCCTTTTTCTGCAAACCGCCCCACCCCCACCCCGCTGTGTTCTATCCACCCCCTCATCCCCTGTTACACACCCAGAGCTCCGCCAACCTTAGCCTCCGTCCTGAAGAATTGGGCCCCAGCCCAGACCCTCAAAATGGGATCTCCGGGAGAACCTGGCAGCCTTATCAACCCCAGTAGCTGCCTGACTCGTACCTGGGAAGGGTCCCTGAGAGAAGTGGAGAGCCAGATTCTTGTCTGGGGATAATCGCCGCGGCCTAATGGCAGGGTTCTTTGCTTCGTCGTCTCGCCCACGCCTGAGCCCCTTTCGGGGAGGGAGAAAAGCGGCTGTGGGGTTGGAGATGCGTTTTTTTTTTGAACATAAGACATGCGGGGTGGGGGGGGAGGAGGCGGATGTGAGTAGACGGCACTGGCGCTGCCCTCTGGAGTCGTGAGGGCGGGGGCGGGACCCTGGTTCCGGACTGCACCAGAGCAAGCCGTAGCGTCCGAGCGCGCGGCCGGCCCGGGGTGGGGGTACTAGGACGGTTGTGCCCCAAGCTGGGGCCACCGTAGGGCTGCTCGTCGGCAGATGGGGAGGGTGGGCGCCGATCCCCGTTTCCGTTGTCGCTCGCCTTTCGCTACTCGGCGCGGCGCTGGGGGAGGCGGGAGCGTGAGTCACGGCGACTCCCAGATTTAGGTGCCGGAAGGGGGGCTCTGCCGGCGGGGGCCGCGGGGAGGAGGCGCGGCTGTTTACTCGCCTGAAAAGGGCATGGGGGTGCATCCCGCGGCTGCCGGAGACCTGCCTCAGTTTACCTCCTGTAGAAGCGCTTTACAAGAGGCAGCGATACACAGAGCGGTGGGCAGGCAGCTGGGGTGTCCTCTTGGAGCCACAGGGAACCAAAGGGACACACCCCAGAAACATCCCAAAGCGGCCCTCAAGCCGACCACACACACACACCAACACATACAGACTCCCTCAGACACCACAGTCAAACCGCTAAGGCTGAATTGCCTGCACAACTCCGCAAGCACGGACCGAACACAATACACACCCAAACGCGTGGGTACACATGCACAGCCCCAGGCCACCAGAACAGACCCCACAGCGGCGCACACCCTCCAAACAAGCAGCACACGTGCGCACACATCCTTCACCCACAGACACACTGATACACACACAGCGAAATCCAGAGAAGCAGGCAGACCGCAGCAGCCAACCACGTGCGCACACACACTTCCAGCCGACACCAAAAACACAGACAACCCTCGGAAGGGGCCACGTGCACGCACATCCTCCCCTGGGCACACACCATCACCATCTTCCGACCCACCGACAGGAGAATCCCCGAACATCGCCGCTGCCAGCCGCAGGGACCACGTCGGTGGCACCGGGACCACTCCCCACAAGCTCCCCCCGGCCAGGGGTAGCGGCGAGGACACGCCAGCATTGGGCTCCGCCCCCGCCATGATGGACGGGCTGACTGACACACCGGCAACCAGTCGGGTGTCTTCTTCCTGATCGGATTAACCGTTTAACTCCTTCTTACCCGTGCACGCCGCGGCTAGGCTCGGCGCTCAGGAGAGAGCCGAGTTCCGGCGCCCCCTCCCCTCCGGGAGCGGGGCTCTGCGTGGGCGGGGAGGGCCCCCCTCCTTGGGTGGCTGCCCCCCACTGGCCCGGACGGAGGAGGAGGAGGGGGGCGGCGCTGACAGAGCGGCGGGCGGGGGGCGGGGAGGGGCGGGACGGGGCGGGGGAGCCCGGGCTGGCGCGGAGCGGGGTGCCGAGCGCGGAGAGCGCTGCCGGGCGCAGAGCAGAGCGCCAGCCGCCGACAGAAAGCCGCGGCGCCCGGCCCGGGGGCGACCGGCCCGTAGCGCCCCCGGGTCTGTCCCCGGGGCGCCATGGCCCCACCGAGGCCGGGCGCACCCGCGGGGCCTCGGGCGCGTCGGCTAGCCCGCCGCTGAGCAGGGTGAACCTTGGAGAGGCCGGGGCCCCCCGGGGCGCAGGAGGGGGCCGGCGCCATGGAGCCCCCGGCCGCCCCCTCGGAGAGGAGCCTGTCTCTGTCTCTGCCCGGGCCCCGGGAGGGCCAGGCCACCCTGAAGCCGCCCCCCCAGCACCTGTGGCGGCAGCCGCGGACCCCCATTCGTATCCAGCAGCGCGGCTACTCCGACAGCGCGGAGCGCGCAGAGCCCGAACGGTCGCCACACCGGCCCATAGAGCGCGCCGACGCCGTGGACACCGGCGACCGGCCCGGCCTGCGCACTTCCCGCATGTCCTGGCCCTCGTCCTTCCACGGTACCGGCACCGGCAGCAGCGGCGCGAGCGGAGGCAGCTGCAGGCGGTAAGACTCCGGGCGGCGGACGCGCGTGGAGCCGATAGGCGCGCAGAGAGGACGCAACTCGCCCCGCTGACCGCAGGGGGCGCTGCGCTGCGGGTGGAGTCCGAGTGACTGGCGGGGGTGTGTGTGGGGGCGGAGTTCTACTGTGGGGGCGTCCGGGACGCGACCCTGGTGGTGCTCTGTATATGGGTACCCTTCTACTGAAGCCGGTCCTGGGGTCGACTTAGGGGGCGCCATGCTGCGTGTAGTATTAAAGACGTCTTGGTTGAGGGCTGCAGCGTTGGGAGTCTGTACCTTAGTTGATGACAGCGCAGGACAGTGGCTAGCTTGGGTACTTGAAGGGACTTTCCTGGGGGCACTGTACTGGCAGCTAGATTCCCTATGTTTGTGGACGACCTAGAGGGCAATGTAGAGGGCGCCTGCTGGGATCACAATGTTTCCTCCAGGCTGAGGGGCTCTCGGAGTCCCCTTCAGGGGTGGAGGACCGTAGAGGGTGGGGGAGGGAGCATTCGGGGACTCGCCCTGAAGCAGCTGGGGTCAGAAATCCAGAGGGAGCCTCTTGGGGGAGCACCGTGGTGGGGGCCTGTGTGCTGCGTTGGAGCTCCCTCTCAGGGCAGGAGTGTTAGGGTTCAGTAGCTGACCAGAGGGAAGGACCGGTGCCCAGAGGGTGCATGGTCCCAGCACAGGGTAAGGGAGTCCCTGTCTCCCCGAGGGGACAGTGTTAGTGAGGGGAGGTGTTGGGCTGGCTCTGATTACATCCTCTCACTGACCTGGGTTGGCTCCAGCTGTTGGGGTACGACTAGCTGAGCCTGCCTTAGCTATATGCGCTGCCTGGGCTTCTGGAGACCTGTGACTGGGACATGGGATTATGTGTGCTCGGGGACAGTGATTATGGCAGTGGAACCATATGTGCTTCTGAGACCGTGACTGTGACAGCATCACTGTGTGTGCTTCAGGATAGTGTAGTTGTGACACAGTGTGTGCTTCCAGGACAGCGATTGTGATAGTGTGACTTATGTACTTAAGGGTCACAGGAATTGTGACAGTATGACCTGTCCCATGACGATGTGACTGTGTGCTTCTGGGACAGCGACTGTGACAGTGACTGCATGTGCTCTTGAGGCACGGACTGTGACAGTACGATTCCTGGGAGGCAGGAATGGTGGCACTGGGACAGTGTGACCATGTCAGCGGGACTGTCCGATCTCCCAGGGACACTGATTGAGACGCTAACATGCTCTTAGTTGCCTCTGTTCCCCACGTCGAGGAGTCGTCTGACTTCTGGGGTGTGCTCTCATCTGCCTGCCATCCTCTAACCACCTGGTGTTTTTAGTTACACTAGCTGCTCTAGTGGTGCTCAGGGGTCTGACTGTGTGATTGACAGCTTCAGCTGTGTGCTCTGTCTGGCCCCCATGGGTGCCCCTCTGCTTGGGACATCACTGAAATGGTCAGATTCAGGCCTGTCACTCCTGGAGTCCCGAGGGAGGCCCCTCTAGGCAGTGACCCTACAATTCTAGCTCTTTCTGGGGCCTTCCAGCAGGCCCTACAAACCCCCCCAACCACCCAACCCACTCCCATTGGAGACATACCCAGTCCCAGCACCCCTGCCCCCCAGGCAGGAAGCAAGTGTCATGGGCCCAGCATACATAGCCTGCTATTTCCCAAAGGGAACTGGAGAGAAGCTAAAGGAAAACAAAAGCTGGAATCAACAGGAAATGCCAAGACCCGGGGCTGCTCGCCAAACTGGCTCAGGTCTCTGTCCTGAGAGACCAGTGAAGGAGTTGGGTGCAGTCGGAACTGGGCCCTCTTCCTTTTTAAGACCCCAGGGACTCCCTCTACCCTGGTGTCTGGGGTACTGACTCTCTGGGGACAGTGGCTGAGTGGTAACCATCATCATTATCTTGGTGGTATCCATCTCCTAATGGCTCACTCTCGGGCTCCGTGCCGGGGACTTTTCCACATGTCTTCCTCTCCAGTGCCTCAGGAGGTATTCCTGTTGGACAGACTGAGGCCCAGCAGAGCAAAGTCCCTCCTTCGTGCCCAAGCTCACACAAGCAGGAAATGGCAGAGCTGAGATTCCAACACCCCTCTGTCCGATGCCTGGGGTCCTGGCACCAGGGTCTTGCCCTCTCTGGGCCTCAGTTTCCCCATCTGTAAAGTGGGGCTGGTGGTACTGCTCTGCTGGGAGGGGGTGTGTTTGAGAGTTCTGGGAGATTGGGGATGTGTGTACAGGACTTAACACACTGAGTGCTCAGTAGATAGTCACTCAGGGACCTGGACTCAGGAGAGGAGATGGCGTTTGAGTAGACCCTACTCTGCCAGGGTGGGAATTAAAAATAGGAACCTCAACCACATCCCAACAGGGCTCAGGTTTCTGTTTCACTGTAGGCCTGCGTAGCCTCCAGTGGCTGTGGCCAGAGGGAAGGCATAGGTGCCAGCGTCTTCCCCCTACCCTTAGGCAGAAGGAGGAAGGGGGAACTGAGAGGCCTCCAGTGGAACCTTGCTTCTTAGAATGGGCTTCCTGCCAGCCTGTTTCTCCAGAAAGGGGGTTCTCTGAGTGCACACAGGGCGTTCCAGTGCTACCCACATTGCAGTTCATGCAGCCACCAAAAAGGGGATCCAGACAGCCCTAGACTTGAGTCACAAGAACCCCCAGAGAGAGGGCACTGCCCTCCATCTGAGATGGCATCCACAACCCCCCTCCAGACCTGGGGAAGTATGAGCCTGTGCTCCTGGCGCCCTGCGGGGCTGAGTCACGGCACCACCACGATCTGTCAAGAGGCAGATGGAGCTGGAGGAAGAGAAAGACTCCGGTGGTAGTGGGGGCGGGGAGGGGGGGCTTGCCTGAATTGAAGGCAGGACCAACGTACGGCCCCTACCCCCGTGCCCCTCTGTACTTCCAAACTCTTCCCGCCGAGGGAGGTGCTGTTGGGCCGCAGGAAGGGGTAGAGGCAGCCAGACTGGGGTCTCTTTCTGGCCCGTGGCCTCTGTCTCCACTTGGGTCCTCGCCTCCTCTCATCTCTGGCTCTCCCTTTATCCCTGGCGGTGCACTGGAACGGGTCCCTCCTCGCGCCCCTCCCTCCGCGCGCCCTCTGCTGGGTGACGAGGAAGGCACAGGCTGAGCGCGCGTTCCGAGTCCGGACCTGCCCGTGGGGCTCTAGTCCCCGAGCAGAGCAAAGTCACGGCCGCCACCACTACCGTGGCGCCCCAGGTTATTATTTCATGCGTATCGAGCGCCTCGGAGAGTGGGCGCCAGGCCGGCCGACCGCAGGCTGCGGGTGAGGTCCTCGGCGTCCCCGGGCGGGACCAGGCGGCTCTCCCCGTCCAGCCCAGCGCAGTGGAGACGGCCGTCTGGCGGATGCAGAGGAAGTTGGCGGAAAAGTTGCGGACACGGAGTTCCCGGCTCACCTCGGCGCCTGCCCCTGCCCGTGCCCGTGCCAGGGCCTCCCAACACCAACCTGCGTGTTAACTCCCAGCGTCTTTGGCTCGCCGTTCCTGCCGAGGAACCGGAAAGAACTGACTTGCCCAAGGTCGCACAGCGAGTTGGGGTTAACACCCAGGTCTCCTGGACTCCAGATTGGTGGGTGAGAATCAGACTGTAGCCCTGCCTGCCAACTGGCTGTGAGACCAGGAGCCCACGATCATGCCCACCTGAGCCTCAGGGTTCTTACTACACTGGGTGCATAAGATCTGCCCCCCCCCCCCCGCCCCCTGGGGCTGTGGTAAGGCTCACGTCTTGCTGGTGTTGGGGCTGGGCAGCCAGGAGATGGTGTTTTGAGAACTGCACTTCTGCAAAGTGCATCTCTCTGACGTCTGCAGACAGAAGGGGGGTGTCCTCCAAACCACAGTCCTGGGCCCTGGCTGCCAGGGCACCCCCCCCCCCTTTCACCAATCACAGATTGACTGCAGGCTCCTCTGAGTTGCAGGTAGGGCTTTGGGCCTGACAGAGTGAGGACAGAGTTTCTGAGGGGGGCATCTGAGCCCACTGTCTTCACTCCGGAGTAAGAGCTCAAATCCAGCCTTTACCCTTGACTTGCTATGTGACCTGAGGAGAGGATTCACCTGCCTGAGCCTCATTTTCCTCATTGGAACAGGGCCGTTCATGCCACAATGAGCGATAGAGCATCTTCAGGCTGTGGTCAAGAATGAGACAGACCCCCAGTCCCTGCCGTCCTGGAGTCTCAGGCTAGTGGATGAGGAGGAATAACAAGTAAAGGCCTATGATAATTTCAGATGGTGACACGTGGGACAGGAAGAAAAGAGAGACCCTAGGGTCAGGGTAGGGCTCTCTGAGGAGGTGACATTTTAGTACAACCTAAATGAAGTGACACACTGGTTGCTAAGTGAGCCTGAGGGAAGAAGGTGACAAGCAGAGGGAACAGCCAGTTCCAAGGTCCTGGGGTAGGAGCATGTCTGTTATGTTCGAGAAAAGTAGAGAGGCAAAGTGTGGTAGAAGTGAACAAGAGATGAGTGGAAGGAAATGAGGCAGGGAGGTGACAGGGCAGCTCATATAGGTTCACACGGCCATGGTCAAGATTGGCTTTAGGCCTTAGTTTATCTCTGACTTTTTAGGAAGGGGCAAAGGTCACTGAGCTGGAAGGAGACTGAACCATGAAGGGCCTATGTAGCCTAGTGGCTAAAATCCCAGTCTCTGGAGTCAGACAACTGGTTTCATCATCCGGCCCTGCTCTTTCCCTGACCCTGGCCATGTCACTTCCCCTTCCTGGGCCTCAGGTTTCCACGTCTGTGAAATGGGCCTATTCAGAACCCCATTTCCAAAGTCTGACTTGAAGAGTCCGCAAAACAATGGAGGGAAGCCTGAGGGCAGGTAAATGAGAATGTTCTTCCTTTCTGTTTGCAGCTGGACCAAAGGGTCCCAGTGGCCAGTGCAAGAGTCTTAGTGGGTTTAGACCAGGAGTTTTCACCTGAGGGTGATTCTGGCCTCCAGGGGACATGTGGCAAAGGTTGGAGACATTTTAGTTTAATGATTGAGGGGGTGCTCCTGGCTACTAGTAGATAGAGGATTATCTGACATTTAATGTCAACAGTGCCAAGATTAGGAAACCCTGCATTCCCAACGAGGGAGCGAAAATTGGTCCTTGGGTGATGTGTGTGTGTGGGGAAAAACCTTTACATTTATGTATAAAGCCAAATAAACAGATAGTACGTAAAGAGATATACAATACAGGCATACCTCGCTTCATTACGCTTTGCAGAGACTGCATTTTTTACAAATTGGAGGTTCGTGGCGACTCCACATGGAACAAGTTCCTCAGCGCCATTTTCCCAACAGCGTTTGCTCACTTTGTTTCTGTGCGTCACGTTTGGTAGTTCTGGCAACGTTTCACACGTTTTCGTTTTTATTTATTGTAGTCATGTGATCCACTTGATGGGACTAGTGTCATTATTTCGGGGCACCACGAACCTCGCCCCTGTAAGTCGGCAAACAAAATCCATGAAAGTTGTGCTGTGTTCTGACTGCTCCACCGAGCAGTTTTTTCCCCCTTCTCTCCCTTTCCTTGCGCCTCTCTATTCCCTAAGACACAGCAGTATTGAGATTAGGCCAGTGAATCATGCTGGTGGCCTCTAAGCATTCAAGTGAAAGTCCGAGTTGCACATGTCTCTCCCTGCCAATCAAAAGCCAGAATTGATTATGCTTAATGAGGAAGGCATGTTGGAAGCTGAGACAGATGGAAAGCTAGGCCTCTTGGACCAGTGAGCCAAGTTGTGAAGGCAAAGGAAAAGCCTTGAAGGAAATTAAAGGTGCCCCTCCAGCAAACACAGGAACGGTAAGAAAGCAAAACGGCGTCGTTGCTGATTTGGAGAAAGTTTGAGTGGTCTAGATAGAAGATCAAACCAGCCACAACACTCCCTTAAGCCAAAGCCTCATCCAGAGCAAGGCCTTCACTCTCTTCGGTTCTGTGGAGGCCGAGGGAGGGGAGGAAGCTGCCAGAGACGAGTTCCAAGCAAGCGGAAGGTTGGTTCATGAGGTTTAAGGAAAGAAGCCATCTCGATTACATAAAAGTGCAAGGTGCTGGTGTAGAAGCTGCAGCAAGTTATCCAGAAGCTTGAGCCAAGATGATTAATGAAGGTGGCTACACTAAACACATTTTCAGTGTAGACAAAGCAGCCTTCTATTGGAAGATGCCTTCCAGGACTTTCATAGCTAGAGAGGAGAAGTCAATGCCTGGCTTCAAAGGACAGGCTGCGCCTCTCTTGTTAGGGGCCAGTGCAGTTGGTGACTTTAACTGAAAGCCAGTTCTCATTTGCCATCCTGAAAATCCTAGAGCCCTTAAGAATTAGGCTACACCTATTCGGTCTGCTCTGTAAATGGAACAACAAAGCCTGGATGACGGCACATTGGTTTATAACATGGTTTACTGAGTATTTTTTTTTTTAAGATTTTATTTATTTATTTGACAGAGAGACAGCCAGTGAGAGAGGGAACACAGCAGGGGGAGTATGAGAGGAAGAAGCAGGCTCCTAGCAGAGGAGCCTGATGTGGGGCTCGATCCCGGAACGCCAGGATCACGCCCTGAGCCAAAGGCAGACGCCTAACGACTGCGCCACCCAGGCGCCCCCCTACTGAGTATTTTTAACCCACTGTTGAGACCTACTGCTCAAAAAAAAAAAAAAAAAAAAAAAAGGATTCCTTTCAAAATACGATCGTTCACTGACAACGCGCCTGGCCACTGAGGAGCTCTAACAAAGACGTACAATGAGATTAATACTGTTTTCACGTCTGCTGACACTACATCGATTCTGCAGCCCACGGATGAAGGAGTCATTTTGACTTTCAAGTCTTATTATTTAAGAAATACATTTTGTAAAGCCATAGCTGCCGTAGACCATGACTCCTCTGGTGGATCTGGGCAAAATAAATTGAAAACCTGGAAAGGACTCACTATCTTAGATGCCGTCCTGAACATTCTGACTCACGGGAAGAGGTCAAAATGTGAACAGGAACAGGAGTTTGGAAGAAGTGGCTCCCCAGCCCTCCTGGATGACTTGGAGGGGTTCCAGACGTCAGGGGAGGAAGGATCTGCACGTGTAAAGAGCAAGAGGAGTAGAATCAGGAGTGGGGGCTGAAGATGAGATGGCATCACAGCAATCTCACGATCAAACTGGATCGGAGCAAGGGTGGCTTCGTAGGGATGAGCCAAGAATGTGGTTTCTCGAGAGGGCATCTGCTCCGGGTGAAGATGCTGTGAAGATTGTTGAAAGGACAAGGACTTTAGAATATGCCATAACGTTGGTTGATAAAGCAGCCGCAGGGGTTGAGAGGATTGACTTCCATCTTGAAAGACTTTCTATGGTGGGTAAAATGGCTACAGAGAAACTGCTCCTAAAAGGAAGACCCGATCCATGCGGCGAACCTCACTGTTTTCTTATTTGAAGAAATCCCTGCACCAGCAAAGATTACGACTCGCTGAAAGTTCAAATGGTGGTCAGCATTGTTTAGCAATAAAGCGCTTTTAAATTAAGGTATGTGCACTTTTTTAGATGGAATGCTATTGCACACTTAGTAGAGAACAGTGTCACGTAAACATGACTTTTATGTGCGCTGGGAAACCACAAAATTCATTTGGCCCGCTTTGTTGGGATCTTCACTTTATTGCAATGGTCTGGAACCGAACCCGCTGTGTCTCTGAGGTCTGCCCGTGTATCGGTGGCTGGAACATTTCACAGAGAAGGCAGTTTAGGGGTTGGGACTGTCTAAGCAGGCTATTCCTCCAGGCGGGGAGGGGATAATGAAAATAAAGGGTGGCAAACACTGCTACAGAGCCTGGCTCAGACACTCATTGGCTGTGTGACCTTGAGCAGGCTGTTTCTCGCCGGGACTCAATTTTCCCATCTGTAAAATAGGGACAACAGTATATCACTTTGCGGGTATTTTGTGAGGGTGAAAAGAGATCAGAGATAGAGTGCTGAATGTCCAGGTTAGCTGCTATCATCATCATCACCATCTTCATCTTCATCATCTGGATCCTCTGGCTAGTATAGTGGCTTGCACATTATAAGCTCTCAAAAAAAGGTTTTGTCAGATAATCATAGCTAATATTCAGTGAGTGCTTTGCTATGTCCAAATGCTTTTCCAAGTCTTTTTTTTTTTTCACATGTCCATCCGTGAGATGCATAGTATTATTATGCCAATTTTACAGGTAGGAAAACTGAGGCTCAATGAAATGAAGTGACTGACCCAAAGTCAAATGACTAAGAAGTGCTGGAGACCAGACTCAAGCCTAGGCCAGCTTGGGGGCCCATGACAATGGAGCCAACAGGTAGAGAGAGAAAGGTATTTACAGAGGCAGGGCCCTACAATAGAGATTCACTCCATTGTTCTTATTTAAAACAAGCTTCTCCTAACCCCAAAGAGCCACAGACAGGTTGGGGTAGTCTCTGGAATTGTAACCAGCTGGCTAACTTTGTTCTAGAATCTTCACCTCCTCCGGCTCCCTTTCTTCATCTGTGAAAGGGAATCATGTGCCCCCCCCCAGAGTCACAGTGGCTGGGCATGCGGAAACTCCCTCTCTGCTTCTACTGCTCTGCTGAGGGGAGGTCGGCTTCTTGGGGCCACGTCATGAGCTGTGGAGGGCCCAAATTCTAAGATGCCTCAGAGATCCTAAGGAGTGGCAGGACTGGGGGAATCTCAGGAGTCTCTGGGGGCTGTGAACACACTCAGAGTCTAGGGGTGTCTCAGAGTTATAAGGCATGTCTCAGAAGCTGGGGTGGGACATTCTGGAGGTGTCCCCAAGGATTGTGGGTTCATCTTCGTTTTGGAAGGTAGCCTAGGGTTATAGGACTGTCTTAGGAACCCTGGAGGAATCTAGTTGTGTCCCTGGGGTCTGTGGGGCACTCTAGGATTTTGGGGGCAGATACATATTTATGGGAACACCCCTTGAGTCTGAAGACACCCCCGAGGTTATTTTGGTGTCTCTGAACTTGTGGGGGCATCTCAGGGATGCTGTGGAGCCACTCAGGGATTGGGGGACATCTGAGGGACTGTGGAAGCATTCTTAGGATCTGTGAGGGATCCTAGAATTTGGGGGGCCCTCATGCGGTCTGTGGGGATACTCTGTGGCTGTGGGAAATTCTAGGGGTGCGCTGGGGGTCTCTGCCTGACTCAGGGATGGTGGGGGTGCTCTAGGGGATTTGGGGGACATCCGAGGAATCCTGGTGTTGGTCCTGGGATCTGAAGGAGTTTCATTTGCGGGTGCATCCTGAGAGTCTTGGGGTGCTCCTGGGGTTTGTGGGAATATATCAGTAACAAGGAGGACACTAGTTGGGGACATTGGGAAGCTAAGGGATTGTCCCAGAGTCTGTGGGGCCTCTCAGAGCACCTCTGGCTTTTGGGGGGAACTCTGGGATTTGGGGGCACCTCTGGGTTCTGTGGGGGACACCTCAGGGATAGTTGGGACACTCCCTGGAATTGTGGGGACATCTGAGGGACTTTAGGGACGCCATTGAGGTTTGTGAGAGCCACAGCGGTTTGTGAAAGCACCCCAGGGATTTGGGGGGCACCCCAGATGTTTGTAGAGACGCTTCCGGCGGTTGTAAGGACCTCAAGGGGATTGCGGGTGCCCCTGCGGTTTGAGGGGTGTCCTGCCGCAGCCGCGTGGGCGCCCCGGGCCCGCTCCGCCCCAGGGGCGGCCCCAGAGCGAAGCCGGAAGGGCCGAGGCAGCCGGGCGGGGTGGGGCCCGTGGGCCCCAGGGCTGGGCGGCCAGCCTGCGTGGGCGGCCCGGGGCTGGCGGGCGGCGCTGCTCCCCAGCGCCCGCCAAGGCGGGGCCGCCCCGCGCCCCCTGTGGTTATGGCGCGGCCGCGAGGTCTGGGCCGCATCCCCGAGCTGCAGCTGGCGGCCTTCCCGGCGGCGGCGGCTGCCGAGGACGAGGCGTTCCTGCCTGAACCACCGGTCCCGCGCGCACCCCGCCGCCCACGTTCGCCGCCCTCTTCGCCGGTCTTCTTCGCCATCCCGTCCCCAACTTTCCGCAGGCGCCTTCGGCTTCTCCGCAGCTTCCAGGATTTTGGCCGCCAGGCGTGGGCTGGGTAAGTGCGTGCCAGCGGCGGTGGGTTCGAATCTCCCCTGACCATCTGGCGCGGGTTAGGTCTGGGGTTCCTAGCTGGCTCTCCCCAGCGTAACTTCCCCTCTTCCGTCACAGGGCAGCGATAAAAATCATCCCTGCCCTCGGGGGTTGCTGTGGAGACATCTGATAGGGCATACAGTAGGCACTCAATAAGCGTTAAGTTCCTCCCACTTCCTGTGCAGACCTGAGGCTGGTCAGACTTCGGAGGAGTGAGACCAACCTGCCGTCCAGGGTGATCTGGGGACGTGTGTTCAGGGCTGCTAGCCTCAGTCTAACGGCCTGTGAAATGGGGCCAGCGCTGCCATCTGCGGGTTGCCTTGCCAGGAGGCACGGTGATGTTACCGGGTGCATCGGGCACTGAGTGCAAATGGACTTTCTCTTCCTGGCCAGACCCGGGGTGGGATGCGGGGGCTGGAAGCTTGAGGGTGAGGAGCCTGGAGACCACATCCGGTCTGGCTTCCCAGGGTCCGTTTATCTTGGAAACGGAGGTTGACAGCCCGGAGGTGGGAGCAGACTGGCTCTGGGGGCTTCTCCAGAACCAGGAGAGGGTCCTCTGCCTACTCTCTTAACCCCTGCTCTCCACACGCACTTGTTTGGAACCTGAGTCCAGAGATACACCGGGAGAGGACCCTGCGGGGACAGGCTCGGCGTCTGGACTCGGGGAAGAGATCCGGGAGGGGAGAGAAGAGGAGGAAGGGTCGGGAGCCCCGCGCGGAGTCGGGGATGGGGTATGTTTGTGGGAAATCAGTGCCTCTCTCCGAGTTTCTCTGTTTCTGTCTCCACTTCTGTCTTTCCTGTCTCTGCTCCACCCCCTTCCCCGCATCCGTCGTCCCTCCCCCCGGGTTTTTGTCACCAGACCCGCACTCCGCCGGCGGGGGCGAGTCTCTCTCCCCCAGGGGCGCACAGCGTTCAGAGGGCTCCAGAGGGCCCAGCTCGACGTCAGAGTAGGGAGGGAGGAAGGCGGGGCCAGAGGCAAGGCGTGGCAGAGGGGGTGGGGGGGGCCTGGGGCCAGAGCCCAGGAATCGGGAGCCTGCCCCCCGCCCAGGCCAGGAGGGAGGGGGACAGGCGGGAAGTGTGCTCAGAGTTCCGCAGGCGGAGGCCCGCGCGGAGCCCTCCTGGGCGCTGGGGACAGGAGAGGCCCGGGGCAGTCCCTGGGGGGGTCACCGGGAGGGCGGGTGTGGAGGCGGCGCCGGCGGTGGCCACAGACACCTCCGGCCTGCGAGCAGTGCTTGTCACACCACCGGGCCGCTGTCCCCATGCTCGCCCCGACGGCGCTTGGCACCCATGCGCTCAGGTGCAGCACCCCGGGCAAGGCCCCGGCCCCCTGACCTGACACTGCCCCCCGCGGGCCTTGAGTACCTGGTCCACTTCTCCTTCAGCGACGAGGACACCCGTTGGCACCCTCCAGGCAGATCTGTCAGGTGGGTGGCGGGCGGCCAATTTCCTCCTTTACCATCAAGGGCTCTGGCTGGGGGGAGAGGGTGCCTAGTCTGCCTTGCGGAGTCCCCAAAGTGGCTTCTAGGGTCTGTCTGGAGCCCCATCCCCTTCCCTGGCCCTAAAATTCTTGGTGTTGCTAGGGGCTTCCTGCAGGTGATAACCCTCCAACAGAGTGTTCGGTCCTGCCCCCCTCCTATTTAAGATGGGATCCCTTCACCCTCTTTATGCCCCTAAACCTGGGTTTCTGGCACTCATTCTGGCAGCAAATATGGGTGTCCAGCGTCACCTGGGCTCCACTCCCAGGCCACCGGCCTGGAGCCAGGTCCCTCTGGCCCTGCTCTGCTCAGTGCCTCCAGTCTTCCCTACCCCCTCTGTGCTGGGGCTGCCAGGCTGAAAACCAAGCTGGGGTGGAGGAGGGAGGGTGGCTCCTGCTGGAACTCCTGGCGGTTATTTAGAACCAGCTGGACACTGCTGGAGCAGAGAAGTTCTCAGAAGTCTCAGGGTGCTCCAACCTTGTCCTTGTTTCCCTCCACCAACCCCTTCCGACACCTAGACACACACAGACACAGACACGGACACACACACACACACACACACACTCTACATCCACAGCTACACCCGACACAAACACAGACACACCCACACACAGGGTATTCGGGGTCACCTGGTGTTTACTACATAAGGCATGGGTCTCTTAGCTGGTAGGGACACAAAGAGACTCTGCGGTTGACCCATGGGTGCAGTGACACACAGACCACAGGAACCCTGGTCTCACACAGTATGGTACACCACACTGCCTGCAGGAACACACTCTCACCACGGCACACAGCCAGGTCTGATTCCCACCTGCGAATAGCCACACACAGGAACACACCTCATCCCCACTCAGGAGTCAGGGACAGTCACGGCGTATGTGTGGCAGCCAGGTACACTCTTCCAAGGTCACATGGGTTCATAGACATAGATGCCGACACACAGAGCCATGCAGGCACCCATGCGCACCCAGACCCCACTGACACACTCGGATGTACAAATCCACACGGAGACCTCTATACACACGGGTACCCCTGAGCACACGTACACTGTGACTCACACAGACACAGACCCTCTGTGCACATCCAGCCCTTACAAACAGCCGTGTCACCTGGCACCACGCGCCTGCCTGGCAGACACACACCAGCGCCCGCCCTCAACCTCTGTGTGACCTTCACAAAGCAAATGCCAGGCCTTTCCATAAAGGCTGCCTGGCACCTCCTACGAGGGAGTCGGGTGAAGTGGGGCAGGGAGCCCAGGGAGATGCTAGGCCTGCCTGGGGGAGAGGCAGACACCCGGTGATTTAGCGTGCAGGTTTGTAGTCTGGCTGCCCGGGTTGAAATCTTTCTTCTACTACTCGCCAAGTTGTTCATCCTGTCTGTACCTCAGTTTACTTCTCTTGAAAATGGGGCATTAGTACGTGCCCAGACACAGCACAGTGCCTAGCATGTGGCACTTAACAGCAGTTGACTGCTTTCATTGTTGTTATGATTTTTACCAACTGGGATGTGTCTCCTTTCCCTTCTGCTCCCCTCCCAGCTTGTTTGTTGCCCATTGGCCCCTGCAGCAGAACTCTCTAAAGCCTTGATATGCTCCTGGGCTGCACAGTCCTCCAGAGGCCCAATTCGATGCTTGGGGAGCCCACGTGGGCAGGCCGAGGGGCCCTGGAGGGGTGAGGGCAGATGGCAGCTTCCCCTGAGGATGCCGCCAAGTGGTCAGCCTGTCTGAAGGGGAGTCTTGGGCGGGTTCTTTCCCTTATGATGGAGTGTCTGGGCATGTGGCTGTGATGTCAAGGCCTGTTGGCTGCCCTTGACTCCACTTGATGGCCTTGGGTCCCATTGGGACATTAATGGAGCAGCCTCCAGCCCGACTTTGTTCACCCTGAGCAGCGGCAGGCCAGGGAAGGAAGGGTGACTCCACATAGCCCCGGGGTGCAATTCTGTAGGGTAGCCGAGTCCCCCCCACCCCTGACCACACACACACACACACACACACACACACACACACACACAGCCTGCAGTTCCACAGGCCTAATCCCCTCCCCTCTGCCCTTCCGAAGCCCAGGGGACAGCAGCTCCTGGAAGCACAAACAGCAGGGCCCCAGGGAACCTCTTCCCATCCTGGCCTCTGGGCTCCTGCTTACGTGAGTGGAGTCCCCTGGGGCTGCAATATCGGCCAGCCATGCTGGTTGGCCGGCCTCTGGGACTTGGGTCTCACCTTCCCTAACCTGGCTTCAGTGTCTGGGGCAACGGTGGGGTCCTGAGTATGTAGGTATGCTCCTCTCCCCTCCCTGGTGGCGCTCAGCAGCGCCAAAAAATCCAGGCTATGCCTTGGGAAGCTGGACATAGTTCTCAGGCAGTGAGGCCACCAACCCCTTGCCACCTCTCCGTGCCTCACTCTCCTTGTTGAGCTGGGATGTTAACACAACACAACTCACAGAATCAATGGGAGACATAACTGGGTTCATGTACATAAGGCACTGGGACAGTGCTAGGCACATGGCAAATACTCAGTAAGTATCTTGTTATTATTGCTGTATACCTAAAAGGATCTAACGTGGCACCTGGTACACAGTAGATGCTCAGTAATTGGGCATTGTTATCGAAGGCCCAACCTCATGATCTAGGAATAATTCATCTCAAGACTTTTCTTTTCTTTTCTTTTCTTTTCTTTTCTTTTCTTTTCTTTTCTTTTCTTTTCTTTTCTTCTTCTTCTTCTTCTTTTTTTTTTAAGTAGGCTGCACACTCAGCGTGGAGCCCAACATGGGGCTTGAACTCACAACCCTGACATCAAGACCTGAGCTGATATCGAGTCAAATGCTTAATTGACTGAGCCACCTAGGCACCCCTTAAGAGGTTTTTTTTTTCTTAATTTACTTTTAAAAATTGACGTATAATAAAATTCACCCTTTTTATTTTTTTTTTATTTATTATTTTTTTTTTATTTTAAAGATTTTTATTTATTTATTTGACAGAGATAGAGACAGCCAGCGAGAGAGGGAACACAAGCAGGGGGAGTGGGAGAGGAAGCAGCAGGCTCCCAGCGGAGGAGCCTGACGTGGGGCTCGATCCCAGAACGCCGGGATCACGCCCTGAGCCGAAGGCAGACGCTTAACCGCTGTGCCACCCAGGCGCCCCTTCACCCTTTTTAGTATACACTGTATGAGGGTTTTTTATTGTAGGAAAATATACCTAACACATAATTACCCATTTGAATTGGTAATGGAGTATACAATTCAGTGTCGTTAAGTACACTCACATAGTTGTGCAGCTATCACCACCATCCATCTCCAGAACTTTCTCATCTTCCCAAACTGCAGCCCTGTCCCCATGAAGCACTAACTCCCCACCCTTTCCCAACGCTTGGCTCCCACTATTCTACTTTGTCTCTATGAATATGACTACTGTCGGGACCTCATATAAGTGGAATTTTACAATATTTGTCCTTTTGTGTCTGGCTTATTTCATTTAGCATAATGTTTTCAAAGTTCATCCGTGTGGTGGCACATGTCAGAATTTCACTCTTTTTAAGACTGAATACTATTGCATTGGCAATTATGCCACATTTTCTTTATCTGTTCACCAACTGATGGACCCTTGAGTTGTTTCCAGCATTTGGCTATTGTGAGTAATGCTGCTGTGAACATTGGTTTACAAATATCTGTTTGAGTCTTGCTTTTAATTCTTGAGTATTTAATATTTCATTTAAAAAATTTTTTTTATCTATTTTTATTTTGAGAGAGAGAGAGAGAGCACAAGTGGGGTTAGGGGCAGAGAGAGAGGGAGAAGCAGGCCCCCCCACGGAGCAGGGAGCCCGATGTGGGGCTTAATCCCAGCACCCTGGGATCATGACCTGATCCGAAGGCAGACGCTTCACCGACTGAGCCACCCAGGCACCCCTCCTAAAGATTTTATTTTTAAGTAATCTCTGCACCCAACATGGGGCTCAAACTTAGAACCTAGGAGTAAGAGTCGTATGCTCTACTAACTCAGCCAGCGAGCGCCCCTATTTTTAAAAAAATAATAGCCATTCCAATGAGTGTGCGGTGACGTCTCATTGCACCTTTGATCTGCATTTCCCTAATGACTGATGGTGTTGAGCAACTTCTCCCGTGCCTGTCGTCCACCTGTATGCACACATACCTTATCTGCTGTGCCTCGCTTTATGGCACTTCACAGGTATTGTGGTTTTTACACATTGAAGGTTTGTGGCAAGGCTGCGTCAAGCCAAGTCTATCAGTGCCATTTCCCCAACAGCATTTGCTCACTTCATGTCTCTGTGTCACATTGTGGCAGTTCTTGCAATATTTCAAACTTTTTCATTAATATTCTATTTGTTATGGCAATCTGTGACCAGTGATTAAAACTCACTGAAAGCTCAGATGATGGTTATCATTTTTTAGCAATAGAGTATTTTTCTATTAAAGTATGAACTTTTTAGGGGCGCCTGGGTGGCTCAGTCGTTAAGCGTCTGCCTTCGGCTCAGGGCGTGATCCCAGAGTCCTGGGATTGAGCCCCACATCAGGCTTCTCTGCTGTAAGCCTGCTTCTTCCTCTCCCACTCCCCCTGCTTGTGTTCCCTCTCTCGCTGGCTGTCTCTCTCTGTCAAATAAATAAATAAAATCTTAAAAAAAAATAAAGTATGAACTTTTTAGACATAAAGCTACTGCCCACTTAATAGACCACAGTATAGTGTAGACATAACTTTTATATGCGCAGGAAATAGAAAAAACCCATCTGACACGCTTTATTGCAGTGTTGCAGAACGAAGCCTGCAATATTTCCGAGGTATGCCATATCTTCTCTGCAGAAATGTTTATTTAAGTCCTTTGCCCACTTTTCACTTGGGTTGTTTGTTGTTGTTGTTGAGTTTTAGCTCTTTATATATTCTAGATATTAATCCCTTATCAGATATGTGATTTGCAAAAATTTTCTCCCATTCTATAGATTGCCTTTTCACTCTCTGGATAGTTCCCTTTGATGCAAAAAACTGATAATTTTGATGAGGTGCAATTTCTTTCTTTCTTTCTTTCTTTCTTTCTTTCTTTCTTTCTTTCTTTCTTTCTTTCTTTCTTTCTTTCTTTTTAAGATTTTATTTACTTATTTGACAGAGAGAGCGCACAAGCAGGGGGAGCAGGAGAGGGAGAAACAGGCTTCCTGCCGAGCAGCGAGCCTGATGAGGGACTCAATCCTGGGACACCAGGATCATGACCTGAGCTGAAGGCAGTTGCCCAACCAACTGAGCCACCCAGGCACCCCTTCTTTTTCAAGATTCATTTTTGCTCTTCAGGGTCCCTTGAGATTACGTATGAAGTCCAGGATGGATTTTTTTTTTTTTAATTTCTGCAAAGACTGTTGTTAGGATTTTTTTTTAAAGATTTTATTTATTTATTTGACAGAGAGAGAGACAGGGAGAGAGGGAACACAAGCAGGGGCAATGGGAGAGGGAGAAGCAGGCTTCCCACTGAGCAGGGACCCCAACTGGGGGCTCAGTCCCAGGACCCTGGGATCATGACCTAAGCCAAAGACAGACACTTAATGACTGAGCCACCCAGTTTCACCTGTTGTTGGGATTTTGATAGGGATTGCACTGAATTTATAGATTGCATTGGGTAATATTAACATGTTATTAAGTCTTCTCATTCTTGAATACAGGGTGTCTTTTCATTTATTTGTGCCTTCTTTAATTTCTTCCAGCAACATTTTTGTTTTCCGTGCACTTCTGTCCCTTTGGTTAAGTTCGTTCCTAAGCATCTAATTCATTTTGATGCTATTGTACATGGAATTGTTTTCATGATATTCTTTTTGGATTATTCATTGTTCGTGTACAGAAAAGCAACCGATTTTTGTGACTTTGTATCCTGCAACTTTGCTAAATTCACTTCTTAGTCAGTTCTGAGTTTTGACACAGGTGATCTCCACTGCTGGCTTCTTTCTCTTAGCAAAATTCATCTGAGACTCATTCAGGTTGTTTTGTGTATCAGTAGTTAAAAAGGAAACTGCCGTTTCTTTCTACTCTTGCTGACTCTTCACTTCTGACACCAAACTTATGTGGTTTTTTCCCCTCCACGCCAACCAATTCTGCAACTCTCTGACACCGACCAGATAAACTACATTCTGTTTCAATTCTGACACTAACTGCCTAGAATTACTACCGATCCCACAGGTTAAGGGCTCAGTCCGGTAAGGCTGCCCCCACTTGAGCATAAGTCTCAAGTCCAGGGTGTTACCTGTGCTTCTGACCTACTGGCTATTAATCAAGTTTCCGACAACCCCGGCCTCAGGTTTGGTTAATTTCCTAGAGCTGGTCACAGAACTTAGGAAAACAGTGCACTTACTAGATGACTGGTTTATTAGAAAAGAGACAACTCAGAAAGAGCCAGATGGAAGAGACGCAGGGAGCAAGGTATAAGGGGAGGGGCATGGAGCTTCCTGCCCCCTCTAGGTGCACCGCCCTCCCAGCCCCTCAATGTGTTCGGCAACCCGGAAACTCTCAGGGATGTTGATGGAGGCTTCATTTTGAAGGCACAGCTGATTAAATCACTGGCCATTCCATTGGTGATTCCCTCAGCCTCCTCTCCTTTCCCTTCCAGGCCAGGGAGGGGGACTGAAAGCTCCAGCTGTCTAATCACATGGTTGGCTCCCCAAGCAAGCAGCCCCCCTCTTGAGGCTCTCCAGTGTCCCCAGCAGAGAGTCATCTCTTAGCATACAAAGACACTTTTCACTGCAAAGATTCCTAGCGTTTTCGGAACTATGTGACAGGAAACCAGGGCAGAGACCAAATATATATTTCTTACTGTTTCACAGTAGTTCAAAAACAATTTTTTTTTTTAAAGGAGGCTCCACAGGGGTGCCCGGGTGGCTCAGTCGATTGAGCGATTGAGAGTCTGCCTTCGGCTTGGGTCATGATCCCTGAGTCCTCGGATTGAGCCCCATGTCGGGCTCCTTGCTCACCAGGGTATCTGCTTCTCCCTCTCTGTCTGCCTGCTACTCCCCCTACTTGTGCGCTCACTCTTTCGCACACGCACGCTCTCTCTCTGGCAAATAATAATAAATCAAAATCTTTAAGTAGGCTCCATGCCCAGCACCGGGCCCAATGTGGGGCCTGAACTCACAGCCCAGAGATCAAGACCTGAGCTGAGATCGAGTCAAACACTTAACCAACTAAGCCACCCAGGCAGCCGCCCTCCCCCCAATTTTTTTTATTGCTGAATAGTATTCCATGGTATGGGTCTGCCATAAATTATCCATTCACCAGTTGATGATTTGGTTTAGTTGTTTCCAGAATTCGGTGATTATGAGATTATGAGCAGAACTTCTATAAACATTTGTCTGCAGGTTTTTGAATAAACATACACAGTTGACCATTGAATAACATGGGCTTGAACTGTGTGGGTCCACTTAGATGCAGACTTTTCTCGATATATATAGAACAAGACTGGAAATGTATTTTTTTCTTCCTTATGATTTTCTTTTTAAAAAAATATTTATTTAAGAGAGAGACAGAGAGAGCACAAGCCAGGGGAGGGGCAGAGGGAGAGGGAGAAGCTGACTCTGTGCTGAGCAGGAGACTGACTCGGGGCTCAATCCCAGGACTCCGGGATCATGACCTGAGCCGAAGGCAGATGCTTAACTGACTGAGCCACCCAGGCGCCCCTATGATTTTCTTTTTTTTTTCTTTTTTTTTAAAGATTTTATTTATTTATTTGACAGAGATAGAGACAGCCAGCGAGAGAGGAACACAAGCAGGGGGAGTGGAAGAGGAAGAAGCAGGCTCATAGCGGAAGAGCCTGATGTGGGGCTCGATCCCATAACGCCAGGATCACGCCCTGAGCTGAAGGCAGGCGCTTAACCGCTGTGCCACCCAGGCGCCCCACCCCTATGATTTTCTTCATAACATTTTCTTTTCTCTAGTTGACTCTATGGTAAGAATAGGGCATATAATACATATGCAAAATACATGTTAATCAACTGTTTCTGTTATTGGTAAGGTTTCTGGACAACAGTGGGCTGTTAGTAGTCAAGTTTTGGGGGAGCCAAAAGTTATATGTGGGTTTTCAACTTCGCAGGGGGTAGCACCTCTAACCCACTTGTTCAAGGGTCAACCGTATTTTCACTTATCTTGGGTATAAACATAGGAGTAGATTTTGGATCACACAGTAAGTGTATGGTTCATTGCTTAAGAAACGGACCAGCTGCCTTTCAGAGTGGCTGAACCACTTGGCGTTCCCTCCAGCAACCCAGGAGGAGGGTTCCTGTTGCTCCAAATCCTTGTCACCACTTGCCATTATCGTCAGTTCTTGTTTGTTTCTTGTTTGTACCATCCTAGTAGGTGTGAAGGGATAGTTCCTGGTGTTAATTTGCATTTCCCTAAGGAGTAGTGGTGTTTCCTATGCTTATTTGCCATCTGTATATCTTCTTTGGTGAACTGTCCAGACCTCTGCTCATTTTTAAATTGAATTCCTTGTCTTCTTTTTATTGAGTTTGGAGAGTTCATTATATAGTCGGGATACAGGTTCTTTGTCATATATTTTCTCTTAGTATGTAACTTGTCTTTTTACTCTTTTTTTTTTTTTTTTAAGATTTTATTTATTTATTTGACAGAGAGAAACACAGCAAGAGAGGGAACACCAGCAGGGGGAGCAGGAGAGGGAGAAGCAGGCTTCCCGCTGAGCAGGGAGCCTGATGAGGGGCTCGATCCCAAGACCCTAGGATCATGACCTGAGCTGAAGGCAGACACTTAACGACTGAGCCACCCAGGCGCCCCTGTCTTTTTATTCTTTTGACAGTGTCTTTTGCAGAGCAGAAGTTTTCAGAGTTTTTATGAAGTTTTTTGAATTTTTTTTTTTTTAAGTTTGAATTTTTGCCTGTTTAAAATTTCTGATTTCTGGGGTGCCTGGGTGGTCCCGTTGGTTAAGTGTCCAACTCTTTGCTCTCGGCTCAGGTCTTGGTCTCGGGGTCGTGAGTTTGAGTCCAGGGTTGGGCTCCACACTGGGTGTGGAGCCTACATAAAAAATAATAATTAAAAAAAAAATAAAATTTCTGATTTCTTTCCTAAAATTGGAATACCTGGTTGCTCAGGGCCCCCAGCATCACCCTGCCTTTGGTGTCAGCTGCCTGTCTGCTCGGAACATTTGCTTTAATAGTAGGAATGTGCTCGAACGGGGCTTGAGCAGGCAGAGGGTGGCATTTGAGGGGTTACAAGACTTGGGTTTGAATTCGGACCTCACCGTGCTCTTGCTGTGTGACCCAGAGCTAACCATTCTCCTCTCTGACCTTAGTTTCTTCATCTGTAAAGTGCGGTCAACAAAGTCCCTCCCTATACCCCTCCCCCAGGGCTGGTCCACCAAAAAGGCTAATATATGGATGCTGGTTCGGCTATCCTACTCTAGGAGACTTTAGACTTATTACTTAACAGAAGGGCCATTCAAATAAAATCTTACACTGATTCTCAGTAGGTAGGACTGGAAAAGGGAGGGTTCCATTTCCTTCCCCTACCCCCTTGCAGCCACCAGAGCGTAGCCTGAAGTCAGCTGACCCGTCTAACCCCCTCACTTTAACACCAGGGTAACAGCCCAGAGAGGGCCGTGGCCCTCCCGAGGCCACACAGTATGCTGCAGGCACATAGCTCCTATACACATCCTCAGTTCTCAGTATCGGCGGCCTTGCTGAGTTCACTGCCCAAGTGGGTGTATGGGCCTGATTGAGTTACGATTGCCAGTGTTTCCTGAGCTCTGTGCTGGGCGCCATCCTGAGCCTTGTCCCTGTGTTCACGCTGGTCACCTGGATGAGCTGAGGGAGGTGGTGCTTGTCCCCGTTTTGTGGATGAGGAAACTGAAATTCAGCCACGTCCCCTCAAGTCACACCTCTGGGAACTGGCAGAGCCAGCACCTCCCTGCCTCGTCCTGAGGATCTCTGTCTTGCCAGTGCCCCCAGGCTGGGGTCCTAGCCTTCCTCCCCTCTCTCTGTAGCTGTGTCTCCATCACAGCCTGTATCTCCACTCTAGTCCCACCAGCTTCCTTGCTAGTCCTCAAACAAAAACCAAATCCTGCCCCAGGGCTTTTGCACTTGCTCTTCCTGCCCGCCCCCCCAGAGTGTTTTCTCCTACCTCCTGACCATCTTTCAGGCCCTGCTCACATGTCCCCTTCTCAAAGAGGCCTGGCTCAACTACAGAAGCTAAAATCACCTCCCAGTAACTTTCCGTCACCCACCTGGTTTTTAATTCTGTGCATGGCACAATCCAGTTCATATATTCATTCATTACGTTTTATGATTTATTCAGTCAATGTTAATTGCGTGTTCCCCATATGCCAGGCCATCTTCTTGACGCAAGGGATAGAGCAGTGAACAAAGCAGACAAAAATCCTTGCTCTGCAAAGCTTAATTCTAGAAAGGAAGGCAAATAGTAAAGAAGTCAAATATAGAGTATGTCAGGTAAGTAGTATTTCTTTTTTTTAAGGAGGGGAAATATAAAATATGAGGGCAGAGATTCAGATCTTAGATGTGTTGGTCAGGTGAGGCCCCCTGCGAAGACGACATTTGAGCTGAGGCCTGAAGGAGGTGAAGGAGGAGCCACTGGAGATCTGGGTAGGGGAAACAGCCTGTGCAAAGGCCCTGAGGCAGGAATGTATCTGGAATGTTTAGGAAACAGCAAGGAGCCACCATTGTGGCTGGAGTAGAGTGAGTGAGGGGTAAACTGGGGGGTCATGGGGCAGGGCCTTGTGGGCCACAGTGGGGACTTTGGCTTTTGCTCTGGGTGAGCTGGAAGCCTTAGAAGCATCTGAGCAAAAGAAGGATGTGACTTGACACAAGTGTTCACAGGCTCCCTCTGGCCACAGTGGAGGGGAACAGACTGAGGGGCAAAGACAGGAGCCATCAACCAGGGCAGAGACAAATGCACTGGCCCAGGCAAGCAACGAGGCAGGGCTGACCAAGGAGGGGGTGCGAAGTAGACAGATTCTGAATAGACTTGAGCTTCAAGTAAAGAGTAGAGCCAAGAAGGCCCCCACACTTTTGGGGTGTGCACTGCCACTAGGCTAACCTGTTTATAGTCCAGCCCTCCCCATGTCCATGAAGGACAGATGGTGGTCTGTCTTGGTCACTGCTGTGTCCCCAGCACCTCTACAGAGCCTGGCTCACAAAGGCACTCAATAGTTGTTTGATCTCTGCAACTCCCTGTCTCCCATCTCTTTTGGGGTATCTGTCTCTCTTTAATGCCTTCTATCTGCCCCTCCTGCCTCTACCAGGAATTTCCTTGGTAATCTTATTCCTCTTGACCTCCCCAGTACCATCGCAGCCCCCCTGACCTCTCTTCTCGCCCATCCCCTTACAGCTTCGAGGCAGAGAATGGGCCCACACCATCTCCTGGCCGCAGCCCCCTGGACTCGCAGGCGAGCCCGGGCCTCGTGCTGCATGCTGGGGCCGCTGCCAGCCAGCGCCGGGAGTCCTTCCTGTACCGTTCGGACAGCGACTACGACATGTCCCCCAAAACTATGTCCCGGAACTCCTCGGTCACCAGCGAGGCGTGAGCACCCCCTTCTCACCCTCCAGGCCTGCTCCCAGCATGAGCTGCCCTTGCTAGCAGGGAGTGGGGACACTGCCCAAGCCCTGGGGCCACCTCTCCCTTCCAGTGAAAAGTAAACAGCCCCACAGCAAGGGCTCAGTCCCACCCACCCAGCCTGCCCAAGGCCACTCCTACCCATTGGCAACTGGGGCCTTGTCCCCGTTCAGCCTGTCTCTCCAACAAGGAGGGAACTCCACTTGAGTCCCTCCCTACTGCCACTTCTTCCACAGACTGTCCACCTTGGCTGAGCCCCCTCTTCCTTCCCCCCCTCCAGGCTTCCCTAAGCCAGCCCCTCTTATCACGACCACCTGTTGAGGTGTGAGCACCCCCAGACCTGCTCAGCCCCCTCCCCTCTCACTGGATCCTCCAGCCCTGGCCCTACCCATCCAGGTACCCACCTCAGCTCCCCTGACTCCTTCCTGCTCCCCACCCCCTCCTGCCCACTGCTCTCACCAAGCCCAGCCCTGGCAGTGTATTTATGGCCATTGTCTTTGTCTCCGCACACCCCCTCCCTGCCCACCCATGTGAGCTCCTCTCTCTGACCACCATTTCCTTCGGGACCAGCCCCTACAGGTGTCTACCCTTGGGAGGTGTAAGTGCCTTCTGCCCTCACCTGTTAGAGCCTCCCCTCCCAGCCCACCAACCTCCCCAGGCCCAACCCCCAGAGTGTCCACTCTAGAGAGTTGCTTCTCTGGCACCCTAACCCTTCTCCACCCAGGCCTGTGGGTGTCCCACTGTGAGGATGCCTGACCTGCCTCTGTCCTTGATTGCAGGCACGCTGAGGACCTCATTGTGACACCTTTTGCCCAGGTAAGACCCCTCTCTTAAGGAGGGAAAGGATTCCAGGGGCGCCTGGGTGGCACAGCGGTTAAGCGTCTGCCTTCGGCTCAGGGTGTGATCCCGGCGTTATGGGATTGAGCCCCACGTCAGGCTCCTCTGCTATGAGCCTGCTTCTTCCTCTCCCACTCCCCCTGCTTGTGTTCCCTCTCTCGCTGGCTGTCTCTATCTCTGTCGAATAAATAAATAAAATCTTTAAAAAAAAAAAAAAAAGGAGGGAAAGGATTCCAACCCTCCCCCACACTTGGGGACAAGGGCCTAGCCTAGCCTAGCCCCAGCTGCCCCTCCAGGTGGCTCCCTCTCCTCACTGCTGCTCCCTATCCCAGGTGCTGGCCAGTCTCCGGAGTGTTCGCAGCAACTTCTCACTCCTGACCAATGTGCCCATTCCCAGCAACAAGTAAGTCAAGGCTGGGCCCCAACGCTCATGATCATAAGGCTAAGCACACCTGGGTTCAACTCGTAGCTCTGCTGTGTGATCTCAGGCAGGAACTTGACCTCTCTGAGCCTCTGTTCAGGCAACAGCTCCCTCTAAGCCAGTAACCATTACAATTTGAATGCCTAAGACAGAAACTTAAAAATAAAGACCAAGGGGTCCAGACACATGGTGGTGAGGCTAAGGGTAGCCAGTTACCCCAGCCTTGGGGCCACTGCAGGCCCCCGTGCCAACTTTCTGGCCAAATAGCATCTTGTGGTACCTTTGCTCCCCCTCCATAAAATGGGAATTTAATAGCACCTGCCATGAGGAGTCTGAAAGATAATACATAGAGAAGTGTGAGGACATTTTCCAGCACATAGTAAGTGCTCCCTAAATAGCAGTAGTTATTATGTGGCAGCAGGTGCATGGCTGAGAACTGCTGGTCCCTCCAGGAGTTAGGGGAGAGATGCTCAAGGAAGCAGGAGCTTTGGAGACAAAGGACCTGTCCCTACCTCTGATCAGTCACTTCCTTGAGCCTGTTTCCTCATCTGTAAAATGGGTCCTCATGGGTCTCTCCGTGAGAGGCTGCAGAGTGAGTACATGGGACACAGCGCTCAGAGAAAGGAAAATCGGCATTATTCATGGAGAGGGGGAGGCAGGAATCTGGGGGCACACAGGCTGATGCTGGAGCCCCATTTCTTTGCAGACGGTCCCCATTGGGCGGCCCAACCCCCGTCTGCAAGGCCACGCTGTCAGGTAACAAAGCCCAGGGGCTGGGAAAGGGCCTCTCTTGCTGCTCCAGTAGGGGGAGGGGGTCCCTTCACTTGGGGTGGCTGTCTTAACTGTCCTTTCCCAGCACCCCTCTCACCTGGTGGACCCCCATCATCACGGGCTGGGGCCTCTGGGTCACCACCTGTGCTGCCCCTTCTCCAGAAGAGACATGTCAGCAGTTGGCCCGGGAGACATTGGAGGAGCTGGACTGGTGTCTCGAACAGCTGGAGACCATGCAGACCTACCGCTCCGTGAGCGAGATGGCCTCTCACAAGGTGAGCGGGCCTGGAGCCAGCAGGGCGGAACCAGCCCCTCCTGGGGGCCTGAGGATGGGGGCCAACTGCTGGGTGGGACCTGTAGGTGAGGCCATCCATAGGGGCGGGGCCAGTTTCTAGATAGGGCCAATGAGGTGGGACCATTCCCTGGGACTGTGAGGTGGGGCTAGCTGCTGGCCGGGGGCCGGGGGCGGGGCTAACCATGGGGCGGGGCTGGAAGGGGCGGGGCCAATCTGTGGATGGGGGCCTACGAGGTGGGAGTCCATCCCTAGGCTGGACCAGCTGCCTAGGGTGCCTGTTCCTGTGGAGTCTGACTTCTCCCAGGGGTGGGGGGAGCCTGGTGTGTGTGAATGTGTGTGGGTGTGGGTGTCTGTACATCTGTATGCAGACAACCATCTATCTTAGAGGGGGTTGTCCTATGCTAGAGTCTACAAGTGTATATGAGACTGTGGGTCTGTGTGGCTGTCAATTTGTTGACTACACATTTGCAGCACAAGGTGGGGTGTGAGGAGAGGTTTTAAGAGGGCACGTCAGGAAGTCAGGAGTGGTGTGCAGATGTGTACCTATGGAGGATGTATGGGTGTGCACAGGCAATTGTACTGGGTTGTAAGTGTGTGGGCCTGTGCCAGAGGGTATGTATGTTTGTTCACAAGTGTGAGTTGGTCTAGGAATGAATCTGAGTGTGTATTTCCACGTGTTTGTGACTCTGTGCGTGTGTGTGCTTGCCAGGCTGCGGGAGGGGAGGGGTGCAAGGCTTCCATGTACAGCTGTGCAGATTGTGTACTGCACAACTCCAGAGGGACCATTCAGAAAGCAGGCAATATGAATGATATTTCTGGAGTTGTGCAGCATGGCGGTAGCCCTCGTGGGAGGATGCCTATCAGGAAATGAGTCTGCAGGTGGAGGAGTCTGTGTTGGGGGGGTGCCTACACCTGTGGGTGGAGTTTTGTCTGGGAACATTCAAGTCTGAGGGTGATTGTGTCTCTGAGGGTGTACTGAGCATCTGAGAATGTGACTATCTCTAAATGTAGGTCTTCGGGTGTGTTTCTGCGAAGGTGTGTGTGTGTATTTATGGGTGTGAGTGTGAGCATCTCCTTGTGGATTTCTCAGGGTCTGTTTGTGCCCAAGGCCACATGGGTATTTGTGTTTGTTTGAAAGTGTGTCTGTGGGTGTGTTGAGTATGTGTTAAGTGTGTCCGGTATATCTAGGTGATTTTCCCTAGGTGTGTGTCTCCACGTCTGGGTTTGAGTCTCTGTTTTTAGAAGGGGTGTGTCTGAAGGTGTTTACATCCTGTATGCTCAACTGTCTACCTGTAAATGTGTTGGACATCAGAGTTGTGACCGTGTGTGTGTTTGCCTGTGTGTTGGTGTGGAAGGTGTGTCTCAGACTGTTTGTGTGTCTATGAATGTGTAGAGTGTCTGGGTGTGTGTCTTTGACTCTGGGTGTGTCCATGGAGGGGACATGTCCTCTGGAGGGTGTGTGTGCCTTCCTGTCTATCCCTGGCAGCCCTACCTTGATCCTGGCTTAGGCCTGTGGGCTTGGATGCCCCTTTAACGCCCCCCCACCCCCGGCACCACCTGACGTCGCATGCAGCCTGCCAGTGCTGCAGTGAGCACGCACACGCACACACACAGGCGCGCACACGGAGCCCAGAGCCTCCGAAGCCACCTCCCGGGACCCTCGCCCTGCCCCCTCATGGGCAGGGGTCCCAGGCCGCCTCCAGCCGCTGCCGCGGGGGGGCCCATCAGGGCCAGGGGCTGGCAGACCATGTAACCAGGGCTGCTGTTGGGAGCGCGGAGGGGAGGGGAGCCCCCAGCCCTGCTGGGCTGGCCCAGGCCCCTCCGCGGCTCCCCCTTGCATTGCCCACCTGCCCAGAACCCCCCCCACACACAGTGGCTATTAACCCCGGGACTCCCCAAACCCAGCCTCTCTGTGCGGCAGCCCCAAGCGGGGCTAAGATTTCAAGATGCCCTTGGTGGATTTCTTCTGTGAGACCTGCTCCAAGCCGTGGCTGGTGGGCTGGTGGGACCAGGTAGGGGAACTTGGGGTGGGGGATGGGCAGGAGACTCGGCCCTGGCCTTCCCACCTTGGATCCTCCAGCCCCTGGTCTGGGCTGGTGTGTGCAGCTGTGCACGTGTGTGGCCTGAACATGAAACCTTGTGACTGTCTGTCTCTGTGTGTGGCCCAGGGTTGGGCAGGGAGAGTGGGTGGCTGGGGATGTGGGTCTCTGGCTGGGTGTGACTGTCAGCACTCGCCTGTGTGTGTGCCTGCAGTGGTGTGGGGCCGTCTGACCATATACTTATTTGCCTGGGTCATGATGTGGCCCTCTCTGAGATCATATGGCTCTGTTTGTGGTGGTGTGTATTGGGACACGTTTGTGAGCCCAGAGCTGTGTGATTTCTGGGGCGTGTGACCCCAAGTGTCAGTGACTGCCTTATTGTGTATGCCCCTTGACTTGTGTGTCTGTAGCTGTGTAAAACTGTGTGAGATGGTAGTCTGTGACTCTCTGTGTGGTTGTGTGACTTTGTGGGTCCATCTTGTGTGTGTATGTGTATCTTTCTTTGCAACTGGGGTCTCTGGCAGCACTGGGAGGAGTAAGCACCCCATCCTGGTGTGGGCTATGTGAGCTTACCCTTCCTGTCAAAGTGTCCCTCCTGCCTCTCTGGACGGAGTCTGCTCCTGGTTTGGGGGTGCTTTGGTGGAGCTTGGGGGCGGGGAACCAATGCCCTTTCTCCTCCATGCACAATGTCACAGCAGACGCTTGTGTGAAGTGGCATGGAGGGACCAGGAGGGACTGCCAGGCCTGGTTCTGTGTCTACTCCATTCATCTGTGCATCTATCCACCCCTCTGAGGTTGGGGGAGGGGGACTATGATGGGAACCCCCCTCCCCTGGGTGACCGAACAAGGTTTCCTCAGCTCACTATTCTCCCCTGCCCCTGCCCAACCTTCTCTTCACCCAGAACTTGCATTCTCTCCTGAAAAGGAGAGACTGTATTCTCTCCTTCCAAACTGGGTTGGGAGCTGGGGGCCAGGACGCCTTGGGAGTGGGGTCCATATCTGGGAAGACTTGGGCCAGGGTAGCTCTGGGAAGGCAAGGGTTAAGGGGCCTGCGGACTGCCCCCCTTTCCCCCAGCTCTGTAGCTGGTTGGAGGGGGAGTTGCTAAGGAGACTCCCATCACCATGGCGATGGGATTCTCCTGACACCCCATTGGCTCACTGTTAGGCAGGAGCCCCTCCCTTCCACAGGTGCCCCTCTGGCTCCTCCTTTTGGGCCGGAGGAGGAGGAAGTCTGGGAAGGGGTGCTCCCCTTCCTCAGGAAGGGAGGGGTATGCTGAGCCCGGACTTCTAAGCCTGGAGCCCCCATCCAGACCTGGGAGGGCGGGAGGGGCTGACCCCTCCCCTCTAGCAGCTTGCTGAGGGCTCTGTTGGCTGAACAGAGAAGTAGGAGGGACTCGTGGGGTCTTCAGAAGTTTCTGGGGAGGGGCTGACCACCCCCACCCTCTGATGCCCTGTCTCCCCATCATTCCTTCCTTCTTGCCTCCTTCACCTTAGTTCAAGAGGATGTTAAACCGTGAACTCACACACCTGTCAGAGATGAGCAGGTCAGGAAACCAGGTCTCTGAGTACATCTCCACCACATTCCTGGGTGAGTGAAGGGCAGCACTTTGTGGGGAGGCTGCACGCCTGGACTGGAGGGGGCTACCCCAGACCGCAGTTCCAATTGCTGACATTAGCCCAAGGGACCCTGACTCCTAATTCCCCAAAGATCAATGTTACCATGCTCAAGAGTTCCCATACTCTCGATGCCCCCCAAACTCAGAGGGATGTCGACTTTATAGAACCTCCACATTAAAAAAAAATCTCTCCAAGCAGAAAAGCCCCTCCAAACTCAGCGGAACCACAATGGAACTTTCAAACTCAAGACCCCAAGAAACCCACAAACTCAAATAGAATTCTTAAACTTTAAATGCCTCCAGGCTGAAAGCCTCCCCGAATTCAGTGGAATGTCCAAACTTGGATTACCCCCCCACACACACACACACAAATTCAGGAGATCCCGCAAACCCAAGAGAGATGCTCACCCTCAGCAGGGTTCTCAAACTTAAGGGAACTGCTGTTCTTAAGAGCCCAGAAAAGACCCTCAAACTTTAAAAACCCCTTCAAGCTGAAAAGTCTCCCAACTTCAGTAGAATCACCCAACTTTATATGACCCTCAAATTCAGTGGACTCCTCCAAACTTTCCAGACCCAATACAGTTATACAGAATACCTCAAACTCATTAGAACCCTCAAGCTCATGGGGACCTCCAACTCGTCCTAATCTCTGAACCCAAGAGGCCAAGCTGAGGCTATCTCCCACAAACACAGGATAATTTCACCTTCTCAATTTATCACCAAAGGTTTCCAAATTCTGGAGAACGGCCCTGCACGGAGCTCGAGAGAAGGGTTCAGAGTTTCAAATGCTCCCGCCAATGGGGGTGTGGCCGCGCAGAGTTCTGAGATCCAGCCAATGGGAGCACAGCATGCAAATAACCCCTATTAGGCCTTGTTGACTGGCAGGGCCCCAGGTCACAATGGGTGGCCCCGGCTTGGCTCTGGAAGCCCTTGAAAGCTCAGGAAGAGGGCTCCTGGGGCTGGCCCCCAGGCGGCTGGTGTCAAAGGGGTGGGCTGGTGGGGGCGGTTCATGGAGCCAGAGACTACCCTTCCCTCCCTCTTCCCAGTGCTCTCCACCCCCACCAGCACTCTTAGTCACCACAGAGGGGTCTCCCCTGCCCGAGAAGTTTCCCTGCCTATACAGGCCAGGCAGCGACTTTCTCTAGTATCCCCACCCAGCTTCCTGACTTCCCATGCCACTCCCCTGCCAAACCTGGCGATCAGACTGGGGCCACCCCATAGCTCTGGGCCCACCCCAGGGTCCCCACTCCTGCCCACCACCTCCCAGAAGAATTCCTACCTTCCTTCTGGTTTCCAGCCTATAAGTAACCAACAGCATGACACCCTGAAGGGATCTGCCCTCCTGAGTGAGCCTTCCCAGGGCATGGTGGGGAGCAGGGGAGAACTGAAGGCCAGATGAAGGCATCTCTGTGGGGTGCTCATGCTTGTCTCTCGTCCATCTTCTGCAGACAAGCAGAATGAAGTGGAGATTCCATCACCCACAATGAAGGATCGAGAAAAACAGCCAGCCCCGCGGCAGAGACCCTCCCAGCAGCCCCCGCCCCCTGGGCCGCAGTTCCAGCCCATGTCTCAGATCACAGGGGTGAAGAAGTTGAGGCACAGCAGCAGCCTGAATGATTCCAGCATCCCCCGCTTTGGGGTGAAGACTGACCAAGAGGAGCTCCTGGCCCAAGTGAGTGGCGGCTCAGCAGGGGCTGCACTAGAGAGGAACAGGCGTCTCCTGGGGCCCAGACAAGGACTGGGCATTGGGTCGGTCTGAAATGAGGATTCAGGTGTACTGGGGTTATGAGACTCTCAGAAGAGGGGGAGTTAGAGGAAGCAGGATAGGAAGGAGCTAAGCCCGGAGGTGGCGTCAGCTAGAATCTGGCCTCAGCCTGACCCCTCGAGGAGCTCTGCAGTGTGAATACCACCACAGAGTTGAGCCCACCTTGAGGCAAGAGTGCCGGACTTTCGTACCCCTGTGTCAGTGATCGGCTGTGGGCTGCCCCCAGAGTGGACAGCATTACCTCCTCCATGTAGCTCCTGTAGGGGCAAGAGCAGTTTTCTGGAGAACAGAGCAATGTGAGTCTTGGTAAGCAACAGTCGAAGCTGGTGGGGGGTAAGTGCAGCAGTCAGTGAAGGGGGTCTGGGCAGAACCCGCATAGCATCCACTACTGGCCAGACCTGGGTTCAGCCCCCAGCTCTTTGGTCACACCTAAACACTGTCTCCCACGTGGGTTTGTACAGTGGACGCGGTGCGTGGTGCATGTTTGTTGGCTCACTTAGTTGCCATTTATTGTAACCTGCCAGCCGGCACTAGACTGCCGCCTTCGGTCACCCAGCATTTATTGAGCACCTACTGTGTGCTGGCACTGTTCAGGGTTCTGGGAAGACATGGAAAACTAGGCCGTGTTCCTTTCCCCCTGGCGCTGATGAGCAGTTTCGGGTCAGCCTAGGGAAGTTCACATTTCAGCTTGGCCACTCGTGGGAGACAAGGTCTTGGGGAGGTCTCATCACTCCTCTGGGCTTTGGTTCTCAAACCAACCAAATGAGATCAAGCACTTAGTGTAATGCTCGGCAGATAATAATCACTCAATAATACACAGTCGCCGTGGTTGCTTTGTTATCTTCCGGCCGGTAAGAGACGGACGGTAAATCCCGTGCTGCTGAGCACGCCGCCGCTGGGTGAGCAATAATGGTGCTACTTTCACGCCAGAGCTGTGAATTGCTAGGAAAGAGTCGAGAGGGGTCAAGATCATCCGAGAGGAACTTCTGACCCAAGTGGCTGGGGGCTTGGCCCTGGGTCTTGTGGGCTCCTGACCTCTGGCCTCCAACTCTGCCAGGAACTGGAGAACTTGAACAAGTGGGGTCTGAACATCTTTTGTGTGTCAGAGTGCGCCGGAGGCCGTTCCCTCAGCTGCATCATGTACACGATATTTCAGGTAGGGTGGGCCGAGTGGGGCAGGGTGCGGGGGGGAGGGCAGCATGGAGAGCCGAGAGGCAGCGAGAGTCACTGCCCCCCTTGTACCTGCCCTCAGGAGCGGGACCTGCTAAAGAAGTTCCGCATCCCAGTGGACACCATGGTGACTTATATGCTGACCCTGGAGGACCACTACCACCCCGATGTGGCCTACCACAACAGCCTGCACGCGGCCGACGTGCTGCAGTCCACGCACGTGCTGCTGGCCACACCCGCGCTCGATGTGAGCCTGGCCCCCGTGTCCCCCCACCCTGTCTTTCTCTTGCTCTCACTGCCCACCTCCCATCTCCCTTTTGTCTCCCTGGCCCTAGGTCTCTGACCTCCATCTCTCTCTGATCCTGTGCTTCTTTCTGACTCTTATCTCTCTCTCCTGCCCCCCTCTTTTGTGACACCCCCCATCTCTCTCTTATCCTGTTTCTCAGATCCCTCATCTTTCTAACCCATCTCTCTCCGACCCCACTCTCTGCTCCTAGGCTGTGTTCACGGACCTGGAGATTCTTGCCGCGCTCTTTGCGGCTGCCATTCATGACGTGGACCACCCTGGGGTCTCCAACCAGTTCCTCATCAACACCAGTGAGTGGACCCCCGGGGGCGGGACCAGCCGGGCTAGAGGCGGGGCCTGCCGGGCTGGAGGTGGGGCCTGCGCTGCCCCACCCCGCGCTGCTGACCCGTGGCCCCTGCCCATCCCTGACCACCTGCCTGGGCCTGGGCGCAGATTCGGAGCTGGCGCTCATGTACAACGACGAGTCGGTGCTGGAAAACCACCACCTGGCCGTGGGCTTCAAGCTGCTGCAGGAAGACAACTGCGACATCTTCCAGAACCTCAGCAAGCGACAGCGGCAGAGCCTGCGCAAGATGGTCATCGACATGGTGGGCGGGGCCGAGGCGGGGACCCGACAGGAAAGGTTGCCTCTGCGGCTTGGGGAGCGGCAGGGTCCGAGTCCAGACCCGGAAGCCCCGGGAGAGGCGTCCCTGGTGGGGGCTGGGAACAGGTTGTGCCAGTGAAAACTCTATAGAGGCACAGGTCGGGTCGGTACGGCCCAGAGCAGGGCTTCAGCGGCCCCTGTGATGCCCCCTCACCCGCAGGTGCTGGCCACGGACATGTCCAAACACATGACCCTCCTGGCAGACCTGAAGACCATGGTGGAGACCAAGAAAGTGACCAGCTCAGGGGTCCTCCTGCTGGACAACTACTCCGACCGCATCCAGGTGCCCCCTCGCCCACCATATAAGGAGACTAGAGCCTCTCTCTTTCTCTCTCCCCTTTGGGTCTGGGTGGCTCGCCTCCCTCAGCATCCAGCTCCCATGTTGCCCATCTTCCTGTCTCTTTCTTTTCTCTCTCTCTCCCATCTCTCCATCCCAGCCCCCATCTCCTGCCATCCCTCCTCATTTCCTCTTCCCTTCCTTCCGTCAACCTCTTCCTGTCTCCTCTGCCTCCCCCAACATCACCTTCATTCCTCTCCTCCACCCATCTCTTTCTTTTCTCTCCTCCTCCCTTCCTCTTCCCTCTCCCTGCCATTGCCCCTCCCTCTCTCCATAGCCCCACTACCCCTTCTCCTCACTCTCCCCATAAAGGGGGAGGTAAGGAAGCATGAGGTCCCACGCTGTGACAGGGGCATGGCCTCTGAAGGTCCCCCACCTCGTGCAGGTCCTTCGGAACATGGTGCACTGTGCGGACCTCAGCAACCCCACCAAGCCACTGGAGCTGTACCGCCAGTGGACAGACCGCATCATGGCCGAGTTCTTCCAGCAGGGCGACCGGGAGCGGGAGAGGGGCATGGAGATCAGCCCCATGTGCGACAAGCACACAGCCTCGGTGGAGAAGTCTCAGGTACAGTTTTGCAGGTCCTGTGGAAGGCAGCAGGGTGGCCCTCCCCATACCATGCTGGCCTAGATCCCCGAGAGGCCCAGACACTCCTGACCTGCCCCTCTTCAAAGTCTGGGTTTTCTGTGGGTTTTTTGTTTTTGTTTTTTCCTTTTCTATCTTGATGGGAAATTTGCAACATTTTCTCTTCTACAGAACAACTAAATTGAGCCTCTGGACTCGCCACTTGTAGACCTGAGTCAAACAGTTCTAACTCCTGTGCAAGCCACCAAATAGCATTAATAATAATACTTACCCGGCTCTTAGTTACAGACCTTCTGTCCATACAGCCTCTCGATTTCCCTGTAACCTGGCCACAGATCTTGCCCTTGATTTTTGGTGCTTTTTTTTTTTTTTTTTGAGATTTATTTATTTATTTATTTATTTGATAAAGAGAGAAACCAAGAGACAGAGCATGAGCAGAGGGGGAGGGGCAGAGGGAGAGGGAGAAGCAGGCTGAGCAGGGAGCCAGATGTGGGGCCTCCATCCCAGGACCCTGGGATTATGACCTGGACCAAAGGCAAATGCTTAGCCTTGATTTTGGGTGGATTTTGAAATGAGATGCGATGACTCGTCATCGTGTGCTTATTTAACTTAACAAGAGGTACAGAAACACAATCTTGTTTGTAAAGTGTGAGCGTGAAAGCTTCTCACCCTCCCCACTTCCAGTCTCCTCCCTGGTGAGACCTACTTTTCCCGGTTCACTGTGCATGCCTCTCCAGACCAGAGTTACCCAGCACTGGCACTGTTGACATCTGGGGCCAGATCATCCTCTGTCACGGGGCCGTCCTGTGCATTGGAGGATGTAGAGCCGCATCCCTGGCCTCCACCCTCCCCTTCCAGTTACAACAACCAAAAATATTTCTGGATGCTTCCAAATGTCCCCTGAACCTGCAGATCACCCCCATCCTCCAAAGCCTGGGAAAACCAGTTTCATACATTTTATTATGTAGTTATGTTTACAGGCAACTTAATAGTTCATGGGTTTTGCTTTTTTAAAGTTTTTTTTTTATTTTTTTTTTTTATTTATTTGATAGAGAGCACAAGCAGGGGGAGCGGCAGGGAGAGGGAGAAGCAGGCTCCTGCTGAGCAGAGAGCCCAATGTGGGGCTCGATCCCAGGACCCTGGGACCATGACCAGAGCCAAAGGCAGATGCTCAACCGACTGAGCCACCCAGGTGCCCAATGGGTTTTGCTTTTTTTTTTTAATATGAATTTTATCAATATATACCGATTTTTATACAGCTTGCCTTTTCTTCCAAACAATGCCTTGGAGATCTGTCCAAGTTATTCTGTGTAGATTTAGCTCATCGTTTTTGACTGTTGTATAGTATTCTCACAGTATAGACGGCTAATGGTTTCTGGGGAGACATGGTTTTTCTCCTGTAGCTGGACATTTAGGTGCTGAGGAGTTACAAATTCACAGTGACTCAAACAAGATAAATCTTCATGTTTGTTCCCTCTTATGTAAAAAAACCTAGAGAAAGAACACCGCTCCCTTGGGCTCCATGAAATGGTCAGGCACCTAGGAGATTTCTCTCCTACCATCCAAAGCATGGGGCCTCTGTCCCCAGAGATGCCTCTCATGGTCACAGATGCTGTGTAAGCTCTAGCCATTCTGGCTACAAAGCAGGGAGAAAAGGTCTCTGCCAGTTGAGGCAGCACCCCTACCCCTGACTCCCACCCTAACTCCCATCTTCTACATCTACATGTGGTCACATCACGATCCTCTCTTTGCAAAGGAGGCTGGGAAATGTAGTTTTTAACTGTATGGGGGAAGCATTGCCTCCACCAAGAAAAATCAAGATTCTATTAATAAGAAGGAGGGAAGAGGGACGCCTGGGTGGCTCAGTTGGTTAAGCGTCTGCCTTCGGCTCAGGTCATGATCTCAGGGTCCTGGGATTGAGTCCTGCATCGGGCTCCCTGCTCAGCGGGGAGCCTGCTTCTCCCTCTGCCTGCTGCTCCCCCTGCTTGTGCTGTCTCTCTCTCTCTAACAAATAAATAAAATATTTTTTTAAAAAGCTTAAAAAAATAAAAAGGAGGGAAGATAATATCAGAGTGGGTTAGCCAATACTCTGCCACGGAGTTATTTCTAGTTTTTCTTTGTTGCCAAAAAAAAAG
Source organism: Ursus maritimus (assembly GCF_017311325.1). NCBI lineage: Eukaryota > Metazoa > Chordata > Mammalia > Carnivora > Ursidae > Ursus > Ursus maritimus. Next base: position 49,932,062 of record NW_024423786.1, on the reverse strand, counting down.
TCATTATTAATATCTGTGGTGTACCACAATTTTTTAAAACTAATTCCCAACTGACAGATATATGGAAGTTTCTAGTATTTGTTGGCATCTCATATGTAAAGTTTTTTTCTTTTTCTCACCCGTGCAAGAGTTTTTCCAGGGTGCATCTGGAGAAGCAGGATGACGAGGTGAAATGCTGTTGGCCTCTAGATCCCACAGCATGGCAAGACGATCTGCACCCGCGGGCCACCAGTTTATACCTCTCTCCCTTCTCTCCCAGGTGGGTTTCATCGACTATATTGTACACCCGCTGTGGGAGACATGGGCTGACCTGGTCCACCCAGATGCCCAGGAGATCCTGGACACGTTGGAGGACAACCGGGACTGGTACTACAGCGCCATCCGGCAGAGCCCTTCACCACCGCCCGAGGAGGAGCCCAGAGGGCCAGGCCACCCACCCCCACCAGATAAGTTCCAGTTTGAGCTGACGCTGGAGGAGGAAGAAGAGGAGGAGGTGTCTACCGCCCCAGGTGCATTTGAAGTGCAGGACTTGTCCATGGCCCAGCGTCCATCCCCCGCTGAGGATCTGTCGGACGTGGATGGCCAGGCTGTGCCCACAGCCGTGAAGGGAGAGGAACCACGCTTCACACAGCAAGCCGACTCAGCAGATAGTGTGGCCGCGGGCCAGGACGAGTCCGTGTCCCCAGATGCCTCTGTGGAGGCTGGGGGCCGCAGCAGCCCCCTGGCCCTGTCTGCTGAGAGCCCCCCTCTGCCTGCCTTGAGGACCCCACCCCCTCCAGAGGAAGCCCCGGGCCTTCCGGGCCTCCCCTCCATGGCGGCCGAGGTGGGGGCCCAAAAAGAGCATCAGGCTGCCAAGAGGGCGTGCAGTGCCTGCACAGGAACATCTGGCGAGGACCCCCCCCCACTCCCAGCTCCTGGTGGGTGGGGTTCAGCTGGAGGTCCTACCTGAGCCCCAGCCCGTACACCCTGTTGCTCTCCCCGCCTCCCTCCACCACCATCACCCCCCCACCACCTCCTCCACTGCCTCAAAGACTCTTGGGCCTCCTGAGAAAAAAGAAAACAGAAAAGTGGGTTTTTTTCTCTTTTCTTTTTTTCCTCTTTCCCCCCACCCCCACCCATGGGGCCTCTTTTTGGAGGTGGGGGCTGGGGAACAAGGGGCGGAGGTCCCGGAAGGGATTTTATTTTTGGAATTTTAATTGTTACATTTTTAGAAAAAGAAAAAAAAAAAAAAAA
>NW_024423786.1:49907515-49930819 GCF_017311325.1 Ursus maritimus | reverse complement strand
CTGCATCGGGCTCCCTGCTCAGCGGGGAGCCTGCTTCTCCCTCTGCCTGCTGCTCCCCCTGCTTGTGCTGTCTCTCTCTCTCTAACAAATAAATAAAATATTTTTTTAAAAAGCTTAAAAAAATAAAAAGGAGGGAAGATAATATCAGAGTGGGTTAGCCAATACTCTGCCACGGAGTTATTTCTAGTTTTTCTTTGTTGCCAAAAAAAAAGTCATTATTAATATCTGTGGTGTACCACAATTTTTTAAAACTAATTCCCAACTGACAGATATATGGAAGTTTCTAGTATTTGTTGGCATCTCATATGTAAAGTTTTTTTCTTTTTCTCACCCGTGCAAGAGTTTTTCCAGGGTGCATCTGGAGAAGCAGGATGACGAGGTGAAATGCTGTTGGCCTCTAGATCCCACAGCATGGCAAGACGATCTGCACCCGCGGGCCACCAGTTTATACCTCTCTCCCTTCTCTCCCAGGTGGGTTTCATCGACTATATTGTACACCCGCTGTGGGAGACATGGGCTGACCTGGTCCACCCAGATGCCCAGGAGATCCTGGACACGTTGGAGGACAACCGGGACTGGTACTACAGCGCCATCCGGCAGAGCCCTTCACCACCGCCCGAGGAGGAGCCCAGAGGGCCAGGCCACCCACCCCCACCAGATAAGTTCCAGTTTGAGCTGACGCTGGAGGAGGAAGAAGAGGAGGAGGTGTCTACCGCCCCAGGTGCATTTGAAGTGCAGGACTTGTCCATGGCCCAGCGTCCATCCCCCGCTGAGGATCTGTCGGACGTGGATGGCCAGGCTGTGCCCACAGCCGTGAAGGGAGAGGAACCACGCTTCACACAGCAAGCCGACTCAGCAGATAGTGTGGCCGCGGGCCAGGACGAGTCCGTGTCCCCAGATGCCTCTGTGGAGGCTGGGGGCCGCAGCAGCCCCCTGGCCCTGTCTGCTGAGAGCCCCCCTCTGCCTGCCTTGAGGACCCCACCCCCTCCAGAGGAAGCCCCGGGCCTTCCGGGCCTCCCCTCCATGGCGGCCGAGGTGGGGGCCCAAAAAGAGCATCAGGCTGCCAAGAGGGCGTGCAGTGCCTGCACAGGAACATCTGGCGAGGACCCCCCCCCACTCCCAGCTCCTGGTGGGTGGGGTTCAGCTGGAGGTCCTACCTGAGCCCCAGCCCGTACACCCTGTTGCTCTCCCCGCCTCCCTCCACCACCATCACCCCCCCACCACCTCCTCCACTGCCTCAAAGACTCTTGGGCCTCCTGAGAAAAAAGAAAACAGAAAAGTGGGTTTTTTTCTCTTTTCTTTTTTTCCTCTTTCCCCCCACCCCCACCCATGGGGCCTCTTTTTGGAGGTGGGGGCTGGGGAACAAGGGGCGGAGGTCCCGGAAGGGATTTTATTTTTGGAATTTTAATTGTTACATTTTTAGAAAAAGAAAAAAAAAAAAAAAAACAGGATAAAACACAGCCACTGTAGACGCTCCTGTTCCGGACTAAACCCCTCGTGTCCCTCCCGGCCCACCTCCCCTGCCCCAGGTCCCACGCTCAGTCTTCCGGCCTCCTAGGGCTCCCCGCCTGGGCCCAAGCAGGCATCATGCCTCCTTCCCTCCCTCCCTCCCTCCCTCCCTCCCTCCCTCCCTCCCTCCCTCCCTCCAGGCTTTTCTTCTGAATTTTGGAGTGTCTCTGGAACCCAACCAGGAATAGCCATTCTGGGCGGGGGCTCTGGGGGGCTGTCACCGGGGGAGGCCCTGGCTCCAGCCCGTCTCTGGCTCATTGCCCACCACCACCCCCAGAAGTCTTCCGCCTCATTTTGCACAAACCTGGCAATATTAACTTGGGGGACAGGGACGGGGCCGGGAGCTGTGCGCCTTCAGATGTAGCAGAGGGGAGGTGTTGGAGGGACATTCACACCACTAACCTGGGGTCTGAGGTTCGAGGAGGGCCTGATCCCCCCTCCGCTTGCCATCCCCTCGCCCTTCCACTTTGGGTTCTGTTTGAATTTTCTCCATTTAGGAGGGAGATGGCTCTGAACCACACCCCTCCTTCCAGCTGCTTCTCCTCTTGTTTCTGCCTTAATTATTCCCATGGCTGTAGGAGAGGGGTTTGCAGTGGCTCCCACCTGCACCTTGGGTGGGGTGGGGCCAGGCCCAGAGCCCCCATCCTGGGCACCCCCCCGCCCCCAGCATCCTCCTGACCCCTTTCATGACCCTTTGCCCTAGGAGGAAGCAATAACAGTGTGCACCTACATCCCCTTTCTGGGCAGCCCTCTCCCACCCTGGCACCAACCAAAGTCATTTCTCCTTTGCCCCCACCTGGCCACGCCTCGCCCTCACCCCTTAGCTATTCCTGGAGCAATACGACAGACAGATGCAAGGCCATTTTTCTCCAAGCCATGGGGGACTGTTTGGAAGGAAAGACCCCCCCCACTTCCCCCTCCTTTACGCCCTTCGGCCCAGTTCTGCAGCTGGGCAAGGCAGGGCCTCTCTCTCATTCCCCTACCCCCAATTCTGAGCACACGGTACTGTAGCCCCCAGCTGCCCCCAGCCTTCCATCTGTCTGTCCATCCCTGTGGGGGTACCACCCACTCCCACCCCCATGATGCTGTACAGGGTTCATTTTTGTAGAGAAATTAGTTTCTGTCCCAGCCAGTGACTGGAGTGGGACTTCTTTTGGTTTTCTTTATTTTCTCTTTCTTTCTTTCTTTTCTTTTTTCTTTTTTTTTTGTACATACTGTATGGTTGGTTTATAAATTATTCTACAGAGGCAAAAAGGGAAAATAAACTTGCCCTTCCCCAGCTGACCCGGTCAGGGGAAGGAGGGGTGGGGTCTCCCAGAGAGAGTCCCCATTCCCACTGTATTATACAAACTGTACCATAGACCCCAAAAGGGTGGATTCCATGCTGCCGCTCGATGGGAAGTCGTGTCATTGTAGGGGGCGAGGGCTGAGCAGAGCCTGCCCCTTCCCCCTTACCCAGGTGTGACTGGTGAGATGGAACCCCACCCCCGAATTAGGGCTCCTCTCCCCGGGGGGCGGGCACAGGACCCCCTGAGCTGCTCTTGTGTTGTCCACTTTGACGATCAATCAGTCGGTCGGTCTGTTGATCGATAATCAATCCTTCGATCTTGTCTCCAATTAAACCGAGGCTTTCACTGATCTTCCTGGCTTATGTGACTTCCTTTCCCACCCTGCTCTTGGGAGGTGCGCCTCTCCTTGCACTGTCTGCCTGGGGTGGGGATAAGGGGGAAGGGAGTCTCTGTTCCTATCCCTCCCCAAGAAGATAGAACCCGAAGGGAGGGGCAGCAAGTGTGCCAGGAGGCAGCTGCCCTGCAGCCTGGGCCAGACACCTGCTCACGGACTCCAGGAGGTTCAGACCAGTCTTTGGAGGCCAGCAGACCCAGGTAAATCCACTTCTCCTGCATAGCATATCTGACACAACTCCTGGGTACTTCTGGAATCTCAGACTCATTCCTGGAAACCTCAAGGGGGCCTGATTGATAATGCCTCCACTGTCTGGCTGCCAGACCACAGTAAAAGGTCTCTGGTCAAATTGTGCCGTGCAGACATTCAACTTGATAAGTACAAGGGCATTTACTTAGCCCTGTAAGTCCTATGAATTCCCAGGATCCTGGCCATTTTGGTGTTGCAACCCGAAGGTTGCATTAAAAGAAAACCAAACAACCTGAATATCTTTTTTTTTTTTAAAGATTTTAAGTAAACTCTACTCCCAATGTGGAGCAGCTCGAACTCACAGCCCTTTGATCAAGAGTAGCACGCTCTATTGACTGAACCAGACAGATTCCCCCAAACCTGAATCATACCTTAAAGGCAGGGCTTTGTGTTGCTTTGAGCCTGTAAGCCTCATGGTCGGTATCAGGTGAGCTAAATCCTCCAAATTCACCCAAGACTGGCTTGAGAATGAAGCTGTTTTGCTAATGTGTTCATTCGAGGTTGGGATGAGGTGGGGAGTGAGCAACTCTCAGAATACTTTAACCAATCCATGTATTTGAACCTGTTAATTCCACTCAAGGGATCCCATTTTTCCCACCTTTATCAGGATAATTAACAAACCCGCTAATGAACAAAACTTCCCAAGTGGATAAAGATGCGGATAACAGAAATGTTTGTGATTTGAGCTTTTGGTTTAGAATACTGGCTGCCTCTGGGGTCTAATGAATTGAGATACACACATACACACTGAGTGCTTAAGTGGTTAAATGCAGTGGGATCATAGATGTATATATTCACAGCTTGTGTGTTTTGAAATGAAATGAGGACAGGTTCCTTGGATCTAAGGAAAGGTTGACCTGCCTACTCTGCTCTATTCCTGTCTGGTTATCAGGGAGTAGTTTAGATCACCCAGCTGTGTGACCTTGAGATAACCTTCAGTTATCTCATCTATAACAGGATAACAAAATCCCAGTCCGTCTAGAGCAGGGCTGACCAGTGAAACCTTCTATAATGATGGGAATGTCCTGTCTGTGCTTCTCCAACGTGGTGGCCACTAGCCACACGTGGCTGTTAAGCACTTGAGATGCAGTGAGTGCAACCGAGGAGCTGCAGTTTTTGTTTTCCTTTCCATTGAGTAGCCACATGCAGCCAATGGCTACCAGCTGAGACTATACAGTTCGGGAACTTGAGAGAGTGAGTGTATAGGATTTAGCATGTACAAAGGTTTGCCTGTTTCACTGTGGTTTGAAGATTTACAGTATGTAGATATCCTGGCCCCAAAGAGTGAGGGCCAGCCTAGACCCAGAGAGGGGAAGAAGAAGAAAAAAAAGGCTGGAAAACTAGGTAGAAGTTTCCAGGGAATCTGAACTTTGTGCAAGAAGTAAAGAGGACACACAGACGTTTTCCCGAGGGTGTTTCAAAGGGAGGCAGAGTCGGGGAAAGGGTGTCGGGCTGAGGGTCAGGAGGCGACAGCACCAATCCCAGGCTGCAGGGGAAGGCTGATGAGACTTCTTGCTCTGGACCTCAGTTTCTCCAAGTGTAGGCATGATGTCCTAAATCCCTCCTCTGTTGGGACACTGTAACAATCTGAGAATGTGGGTCAAAGGGCAAGAGGTGGGCATGTGACCATCAGCTGGCTCTTTAAAATCCTTGTGATGGGGAGTTCATCTTTCCTCAGGCAAAGGTGACCAAGGGCAGTGGGCCACAGCAGCAAAGCCTCGTTATCTGAATAGGACAGGGAGACCTGGAGAAGGGGTGGAGTTGGTCTATGTTGAAGCTGACATCGGCCACTTGCAAACAAGTTCCGTAGTCTGGGACAAATGGCTCTGGCTCTTCCAGCCTTTTGAGGGCTATGACCTGTGCTAAACTCATTAGGTGGATTATCTTACTGGCTCTCCAGCAGCCCTTGAGATATATACTATTACAGGAAACTGAGGCCTAGAAGTGATCTAACCCTGTCGAGGAAAGGCAGAGACCTCACTTCACCTACTCTCTGTCCCACAATGATAGCTACTGGAAAACTACCTGATACTTTCATTATTATTGCTCCTTTTTTTAGCCCTACACCCAACATGGGGCTTGAATTCACGAACCCAAGATCAAGAGTCACATGCTCCACCGACTGAGCCAGCCGGGCGCCCCTAAAAGATATATATATCTTTTTACATATATTTTACACCATATATATATATATAAATATTTATATATATATATATACACATATATATATATATAAATCTACTAGCAAATAATGAAACAATGGACCATCCTGGAGTGGGCAAAGAACTTCCACAGCTCGCTGGTGTTGGTGGAAGTTGGCACATACAGCTTTCCAAGAGTGGTCTGACAACATTTATCGAAAATATAACTGCATGTGGGCGCCTGGGTGGCTCGGTCAGTTAAGTGTCTGCCTTTGGCTCAGGTCATGATCCCAGGATCCTGGGATGGAGCCCCACATCAGGCTCCCTGCTCATTGGGGACCCTGCTTCTCCCTCTACCCTCCCCCTGCTTTTGCTCTCTCTCTTGCTCTCTCAAGTAAATAAATAAAATTTTTAAAAAAATAAAAAAATATATAACTGCATGCATTTTGACCCACCCATTGCAGTTTTTAAAATATTTATCCTAAAGAAACAGTTGGATAAAAACCTAAAGGTGAAGACAGCACAAAATGCCCATTCTAGTATTGGTCAGAATAGTGAAGAACTATGAAAAATGTCCAACACTGGGGACGCGTGGGTGGCTCAGTCGGTTGAGCGGCTGCCTTCGGCTGGGGTCATGATCCCGGAGTTCCCTCGCCTGCAACCGGCTCCCTGTTCAGCGGGGAGTCTGGTTCTCCCTCTCCCTATGCCCCTCCCGCTGCTCTTGGTCTCCAGCCCCCCCCCTCTCTAATAATAAATAAGAAAAATATTTTTAAAAATATTAACAATGTCTCCAGGGGTAGGATTAAGAGAGATCTGTATTTTCTGTTCTGCAGTCTTTGATATTTTCTGAACTTTAGCAGTAAGCAGGTATTAATTTTATAATCAAGGGGAAAATTATTTTATAATCAGGGTAAAGAAATACCCGGTATTTGTTATCTGGGAGGCACAAAAGCATGGTAGATAAGCACACAGACTTTGGATTCATTTTGCCTGGATTCTAGCTCCCACGCCTCCGGTTAATGACTGGGCTCGTCGGAGCAGGTTACTTACTTGTTCTGTGCTTCAGTTTCCCTTGCTCTAAAATGCCAATAACTGCCCAAGTTACTATGTGCCAGACGCTGTTTGTTTTACGTAAATTATTGCACTGAATTCTCACAACAGCCTTATAAAGCAGGTTCTACCATAAATGGGTCACAGGCTGGGAAGAAGGCGGGACTGGGAACTCCAGCCCCCAAGCGCCTCCTAGAGCGGAGCTGGGGAACTACAGCACGCTCAGAAATGCACGCAAGCGCAGACCGAGTGGAGGGCGTGGCGAGGACGCGCGGGAGGTCTCCCCCTGCGCTACGATTGGCTGTCGTGGTTGTCATTAGCCGAGAAGGCCGCCAATGAGGGGCGCGGCCGCTTCGCCCTGGGAACCCGACGGCTGAGGGAGCTGAGGCGCTCGGGCTGCTGCAGGTGCGCGAGCCTCAAAGCGGGTGAGGGGACCTGGCGTCACTCCCTGAGAGTGACCCCAGCGTCGTTCCCACTTGTTAAGGGGACCCCAGCGTCAGGCTCCTTTCCTGAGAGTTCCCTGGGGTCGTTGCCACCCTTTTTCCCAAGAGTGACCCCTGAGATGATCCCTCAGGAGGACCCCGGCGCCCTCTCTCCTTCTAGAGGTGAACCGTAGCCTCGTCCCTTCTTCCTGAGCGGGACGCCAGAGCCACACACTTCCTTAGGTGGACCCCGGCTTCCTCAGCCCTTCCTGAGGGGACCCGGGTGTCAGCCCCCTTCCCTGAGGGCCCCCGCATGGTCTTTCCTGAGGCACCCAGGGGTCATCCCTTCCTCCTGAGAGGCCCCCTCTCCTACCATTCCCCCTTTCCCAAGGGTCCCCCGTGCTCCTTGCCGGGAAGGGGCCTGGCGCTGCGCCCTCTTGGCTGAGGGTTTTCTGTCACTGCCGTCCCCGCAGCCCGAAGGAGCATCATCCCCCTTTCCTCTGCAATTTGAGCGGACCGCACGGGGCCTTGGGCTGTCCCCAGCTGGGGAGGAGGGGGGAGGCGGCTCAGCCGGCCGCACGCGCGCGCGCGTGTGTGTGCGTGTGTGCGTGTGTGTGTGTGTGTAGACACCAGCTGACACAGGGACTCACCGTGTCGCCTGAGATACCGTTTAAGGAACTGGGGCTGTTTCTCCTAAAATGGGAGCCGCTATGGAAAAGATCTAAAGCTGCTTTAAAATGTCTTTCAAGTGCTTCCACGGTCCCTGACATGGTCAGCAGGTCCTTGCTGGGTGATTGGGTATGTGTAGGACTGTCCCCTGGAGGAGGGTCTGCTTTGGCCCACGAAGTCCCAAGAGATCTGATGGTAAGGGTTACAGGGAGGCTGAACGGGCTTCCCTGTGTCGAATGAAATCCTAAAAGGCTGAGCACAGAGCTGGCAAAGTCCGCAGCCTGCAAGACCTGGCCAGTTGCATTCCATCCTGCAAAGATCGACGGTCCGCGGTGATCACAAATTGTCTCGTCCATGTGCACACACGTGTGAAGTTCCTGTGTGTGCTGCCAGTGCATCAAATGCTGAACAAGACAGAAGAAGAATAATTTTAATACAAGGCCCACAAATAGGGTGCTCATGACTTCTGCAAGCGATGCTACTTCTCCCTCCAGGTTTCTGGTTGTTCATTAAGAACAATCAGTCCGTCTCCCACCTGGTTGACTACAAACTGCAGGAGGGCAGAAAGTGTCTCTCCTAGTTGTCTCTACCCAGTGCCTGGGACATGGTAGGCACGAAGTATTTGTTGTCCATGTCCCAGCTCTTCACTTGGTGAATCCTTAGTGGGACTGAGAGATGACCAGGGAGGGTGAAGTATGATGAGTAAGGGGAAGACCCGCAGTAGAGATGAAAGAGAAGCACCTGCTGTGGCTGAGAGTGAAACACCAACTCCTTGGCTAACACGATTCATCTTTCCTGACCCTGAAGCTAAGAGCAAGTGAAGGCAAAGAGGCAGCTGAAGTCAGCAGCTCGGTTTAAAATTTCCCACCAGGGGCGCCTGGATGGCACAGCGGTTAAGCGTCTGCCTTCGGCTCAGAGCGTGATCCCGGCGTTGTGGGATCGAGCCCCACATCAGGCTCCTCCGCTAGGAGCCTGCTTCTTCCTCTCCCACTCCCCCTACTTGTGTTCCCTTTCTCGCTGGCTGTCTCTATCTCTGTCGAATAAATAAAATCTTTAAAAAATAAAAATAAAAAGTAAAATTTCCCACCAAAGTTGTCTAGATCAACTGATTTAATCCGGCAGATCCTGGGATATGTAGTCTGAAAAAGGTTCCTGAGTGCCCTGTTTGACATGTGGCCTAAGAAAATCAAGGACAGGACCCTGAGGTGTGGATGTGGTGCTGGGGCTCATGGGAGGCTCTTTACCCAGAAGTTTTGAAGAATGCTAATTAAAAAAAAAAAAGGGAATAAGCCAAAGTCAGGTAATTTTGCACCCCAGGCTCCTCCAATCTTGTTTCTTTTCTAGCTCTCCTCGGCCATTAGTTCCTCTTTTTGCCTGGAAGCCCACAAGAGGGTGCTGCGTTCCCTTTAGACTACACCTCCTGTATCAGCCCAGATAGTTAGGGGGAGCTAGAAAACCATTACAAAATAAGGCAGATGAGCTGGTGGAAGCACTGATTTTCCACAAGTTACAAGATCCAGTGAGGAATTTTAAATAGCACAGGTAAAGTGTTCTAAGGTCATTAAATGTTATGCCATTATCTTGCTAACCTTAACAACCTTGATAATTCTGACTAATGTTAGCATATCAGGTTTCCAGTACTTACCTCATTCCTATCAGTCATAGTACATTTATTGTATCTTACTGCGTGCCAGGTGCTAGGTAGTTATTGTCTCCATTTTACAGACGAGGAAAGCCAGGCACAGAGAGGAGTTACACCAAGTTTGAGTACCAGATAAGGGGTCTTAAGCCTAGTCTGTTGATTCCAGTGTATTATTCCCCCCGCTTAAGTTCTATCTTCCACAAACTTTAGTTCCACTAACATTTATATTTTAAAACCATAATGCACACTCAAGGGAGAAGATATTCATTGAATTGAAGGTGTGTTGCACCGCACAAAGCAAGGGACTCTAGCATCCAGAACTACAGTGCCCTTCGCAGAGCTAAAGGTTATCTTAGACATTGTCGGCTTGATTGAAAGTGGGAAGTTATTTGCTTACCATCACTATGAATCCATCCTCTTACAGAGCATGAGCAGGGGGGGAGGCAGAGGGAGAGGGAGAAGCAGACTCCCCACTGAGCAGAGAGCCCGACATGGGGCTCCATCCCAGGACCCTGAGATCATGACCCGAGCCAAAGGCAGATGCTCAACCGACTGAGCCACCCAGGCACCCCATCACCTTCATCTTTGATCATCTTTCTATACTGAAACTCCCCCTCAGCTTATAAGCATGTGTCTTCTGAATCTCAAAAACAAAACCCCAAACCCTCCCTGAACTTTTTGTTCTTCTCTAGCTTTCATGCAGTCTTTTTCTGCCTCTTCTCATCCAAATGCCTCAGAAGAGATGTTCTCTTCCTCAGTTTCCTTCACTGATTCAGTGTTGTCTTCTCAGCAACAGTACCTGTTCCAAGGAGGCACTCCATAAACATTTACTGAAGGGATCTGTTGCTTTACCCTCATGAATCTACTGAAATGGTCCTCAGTCAGATTACTTCTGATCCCCTTGGGGCGCCTGAGTGGCACAGAGGTTAAGCGTCTGCCTTTGGCTCAGGGCGTGATCCCAGCGCTATGGGATCGAGCCCCACATCAGGCTCCTCCTCTATGAGCCTGCTTCTTCCTCTCCCACTCCCCCTGCTTGTGTTCCCTCTCTTGCTGGCTGTCTCTGTCGAATAAATAAATAAAAAATCTTTAAAAAAAAAAAAAAAGATTACTTCTGATCCCCAAACCCAGTGGGCATTTGAAGGGGTCTATCTTTCTGAAGCTTCTTGCACTTCCTAGCATTTTCCTTAAAATTTTTGTGCTCGACTTTTTCTCCACTTAGCCTCTGTGACACTATACTTTTCTTAGTTTTCCTCATGCTTTTCTGCTGCTGTTGTTTGTTGGGGTTTCTCTTCCATTTACTCCTTAAATGTTTCTCAGAATGTGATTTAACCCGCTGTTCCTGTTCTACACCAGTATGTATGTCTTGCCGTGTGGTCCCTGGACAAGCAGCATCAGCATCAACTGGGAATGTTAGAAATGCAATTTCTTGGGACCCACTTATTGAACGAGAGACTTCTGGAAAATTCAACACCCACTTATGATTTTAAAAACCACACACACAAAGCTAACTAGGTATAGAAGGGAGCTTCCTGAACTTGAAAAAAGTTCGAGCAAAACTTCAGGTATATGTTACAGAAAATCCTTTGGCAAACATCAGATTTAATGCTGGTACATTAGAAGCACTTGCCTTATCATTAGGAATAAGACAACTATTCCCCACTATTCCCACAACTAAGCAACATTTCACAGAAGGTCTTAGCTAGCGCTATAAGGCAAGAAAACGAAATGAGTGCTGCGACTATTGGAAGAGATGACATTCCACTCTTATTAGTTGCAGACAGTTGAACTATCTGCTTAAAAAAAAAACGAGAAAGAGGCTAGTGGAAGATCAAGATATCTAAATCAACAACTTTCCCAGATACCAGAAATACCAATTTTATTTTATTTTTTCAGAAATACCAATTGTAAAGGATCAAGGAGTAAAGATTTCATTGACAACAGCAACCAGACCCATAAAACTCCCAGGAATAAACCCTTCACAAGCCCTTCCTGGAGAAATTATAAAGCCTTCCTGAGGACAGCAAAGAAGCCTTCGCTAAACAGATACACTAAGTTTATGAACGGAGGGTCCTAATATTATAAAAATATTATTCTGCCCCAACTCGATAATTTTAATGCAACCCAATTAAAATTTTGATTTTTCATGGAATTTCATCCATGAAGCAAAGAATAAATATGCAATAACAGAATAGCTCGGGGTTTGGTTTTTGGTTTCATTTTTTTGTTTTTTGAAAAACAAAAAGGGAGAAGGGACTTTTCTATCTGATATTAAGACATGTTATAAAACTGTAGTAATTAAAATGATGAAATTGATGCAAAAATGGATATTTAGGTAAAACAACAGAAAGTCAATATAATGGAATAGAGGTCCCGTGCATAAATGAGAAGTTTGTACATGACTGGGATAGCATTTCAGAACTATGGGAAAAGAATTAATTCGTCAAGAAATGGTTTGAAAAATAACAGATTGAGCAGTAATAGCTATCCATACAAAAAAATTAAATTCCTACTTGATATCACACATACCAACAAATTCCTGTTGGATTTAGTAATAGTACAAAAACGAAACAATAATACCTGAAGAAAAAACAGTACAAAAACTCTTGATGTCTCTATTAGTCAGGATTCTTGGTTTTAACAGAACCAACAAAAACCAAGTCTGGTTAACTTAGGCAGAAACAATGTACGGGCAGGAGACAACAACTTAACAAATGGGTAGGAAGCCTTGGAAAATGGCAAGAAACAAAAGTCCTTCTTAAATATGACACAGAAGAGAAGAAACATCAAGGAAGAGTGATAAATTTGTGTAAAATTTATAAAGAACTTCTAGAAGCGGTAAGAACATGGTTTGTTACAACCACTTTGGAGGGCGATCTGGCAGCATCTAAATAAAGCTGTGCTTACCTAAGATCTAGTAAGTTCCACCTCTTAGTATCCCCCTGGGGAAGTACACACATTTGTGCCAGAGGAGACATGGTTAGGAGTAGGCATTTTGGCCTTATCTGTAATTCTGAGAAACGAAAAGACCTGTCTGTGGGTACTGGAAGAGATAAAACAGAACATGGGTACCTGGCAAAAGGAATGTGACATCACAGACAAAGATCTAGAAGTCTGGGGGGAGGGGGGAAGCAAGTTGCAGAATATTACAGGCAACATTATGCCATTTTTGTAAGGAATACATAGAACATTACTGGTTTGTTTGTTTTAAATTGAGAGGGGGCTGGAATGGAGAGATAAGATTTCAGCTTTATCTATAATGTTCTATTTTTTTAAAGATAATACTTAGGTATTTAACAATTAAAGAGAAATGAGCATGTCCCACAGGGCCTCTTCTGACGCCATGTTCCTCCTCCCTCTCAGGGTTTCATCTAGATTGCTTCCCAGTGCCACAGGACCTTTGCATGTGATGCTGCTTCTGTCCAGAATCTTGCCCCGACTTTCCTCACCAAGTTTACACTATCAGTCCTTTGGATTTCTGTGCGAAAACCACCTCCTCAACAATGTTTTCTCAGGGCCTCTGACCTAGGTCAAGCTCCTGGCCTTCAGAGGGCTTACCTTTGAACCTAATCACGTATGCATTTTGTGATCATTAATTCTAGCTCTCGGAGAAAGAGACAGTGTCATGCCTGTTCCTCACTGTGTCTGAATACCTCACTTCGGGCCTGGTAGAACAGCCATTGAAGAACTACTTGTTGGAAGCATTAAAGTCTGAAGGCTAGAAAAATGACTGTGTACTCTCCTAAAACAATGTATCTTGAGGCCTCAAACCTGACACACCCCAAACATTGTCTTTTCCCTTCTGTACCTGCAGCCTCCTCAAAGCTTCTCTACCCCTGGCTGCTGATTAAGGTTGAAGCTACACAGGAGCATTCCTAATTCTCTGCCCTTCTTTTTTTTTTTTTTTTTTAAGATTTTATTTTATGTGACAGAGAGACAGCCAGCGAGAGAGGGAACACAGCAGGGGAGTGGGAGAGGAAGAAGCAGGCTCCCAGCGGAGGAGCCCGATGTGGGACTCGATCCTGAAACGTCAGGATCACGCCCTGAGCCGAAGGCAGACGTGCAGTCGCCCCTAATTCTCTGCCCTTCTTTTCCCATTGGTCTCACCTGTAAGCTCGACCTCTCTCCACTCCCACAGCCTCATGCAAACTGCCATCCTCTCACCTGGCTAATGCAATAGCGGCTTCACCTTCCCCAGTGCACTCCAGCCAAGTCATGTATGTCCCCCTGGTTTCCAGAGCCATGGACTTTCAAATGGGAACTTAACCATGACCCTCGGCTGCCTGTCACTCAGCACGGTTGTAATACAGCTTCAGCATCTGGCTTACCTGTAGAGTTGACCCAGTTTACCTGGGGCTGAGGGGTTCTGGGATGCCAGCCTTTCAGTGTCCAAACTGCGACTGTCCTGGGCAAACCAGGAGAAGTTGGTCACCCTACTCCTCTGCTAGGCTGTAATTTCCATGAGGGCGGGGATCATTTGGGGGCTGTTTACTACCCTAGGCCCGATACCCAGCACAATGAGGCCTTTTCTTCAAACAGCTGTCTTTGCAGAGTTAGAAAGTGAGTGTAAATACTCACCTTTGTTGGTCCAGCAGCTTACACAGGGCCTAATGCCCATTCGGTGTCCAAGTACCATTTTTGCAGATAAGAAACTGTTCACCTGACTGATACCCAAATTGCTTTACTGAATCAGCTGAAACCTTGACCTCAGGACCAGGGTTCTAACCCTTGTAGAAGGAAACACCACTCTGGGATAGGCTGTGTGGCTTCTGGCAACCGAATTACATGCAAATTCCTCGACTCTAGATTAGATCGCTGTTTCCGGAACTTTCACTGATATACACCCTGACCCCACGGGACCTCCTTATGTCCCTTCTCTCACACACAGTGTTAGAGCGTGTTGTGGCTGCTTTGGTGTTCACTAGAGTCAAATCTAAACCCTACCATTTAGTGGCCACATGACCTTGGGCAAGTCACTTCTCTAATCTGTAAAGGATCAGGCTTGCCCTTCTTAGCTCACAAGCATGCTTGAGGATCAAATAATGTGCAAAAACACTGCAAATGCTGAAAGGCTATCCAGATACTATGTTTATAATTCCTAGTCCTCCCCCATCCATTCAATGCAGCCAATGCAGATCTATTTTCTTGTTCCAATAAAACCTCAGGAAAAGGACCCAGGAAGCGGCTAAGACAACCTTCAGGTGAATTGAGTGAACAAAGCTGTACAGCCGGGAGGTAAGGTTTTCCCTGGAAGGGAAGGAATCAAACGTTTCCTCGCTAAGCTCCTTGGGAAAACGTAGGACATTCCTGATAGTTGAGACCACACTTCATTCCTCTCTGCTCCACTCTCCCAGTACAAATAGTTAATTGGCTTCAGAAGAGATCCAGGCCATATATTGCCTTCACACGAATTGTTCAGAAGAGACCAGGTGATATTGAGCCCTTTGCCTAAGAAAATTCCCAAGAACCCCTTTTGTCCTTTTAATACCCAGACACCCAAATGAAAGGCTCAGTCTGTGTCACTGACGCGCATAAAAATGACCGGATAGATCTTCACCGATCTGGAAAGCATTCTGGGGATGGTTTGCCTTAAAACAGAACTCCAGGGAGCCCTAAAAGAGAGGTGTCAAGGAGTTAGGTCATTGTCTTCAAAGCAGCCCAACGTGACAAAGCGAGCCCCATGTGGCTTGCCTACGGGGAGAAAGATGCCCTACATGTCAAGATGCGATGGGCAGAGATAATGCACTGGTTTCAAATTCAAACTCGAAATCAAAGACTTGAGTACGTTTCGGAAGAGTCCTTTCTGTCCCCAGGTTCGAGACCTCCAGCTGAGAGCCCGGGTGGAAGACACTAGTTAGTTTGTTCTTTATTTTCATTGGAAAGTTATATGGTTACTTATCAACAAAATGCCTGTCCAGGGCAGAGATATCCAGTGGTTTCTATGTATAGGCCCATCCCTGGGGTCCACACCTCCACAGGAGCCTCACCCCTGAGGCCTCAGCTTGCTCCTTCCCAGGCCTCCAGGAACCAACCACAAATACACAAGGAACAAAAACCCGGCCTGACCTTGGCACCTGCTTTCACCCCAAGGGGAGATGGCGGCTGCTGGTTTGGGACCCAGGCCTATTCTCAGGGTAGTGGGTGCAGGGGCCTCTCCTGGGAGCCTGCCCTTCATGCACCCCCTGCCCAGGAAGGCTCTCCTGGACATTCCTGGGACGACTCTGACAGGCTCATGGGTTCCCGCTCTGGCCTTCTTTTCTTTCTAGTTGTCATTTGAACACTGAGGCATCTCAGCCTCCCATCTTGGAGGGTAAGCATTTGCTTTGTCGCCTTTTCTTTTGTCCCTGTTTTTGTACAAAAACAACAATACTCTCGATCAGACCATTTTTTTGCCCAAGAAACACAAGTGGCTCAACAGGTACAGTTCTGCTGGTCGATCTGCTTCCGGCAGGGTTCCATGGTGACAGCAACACCCACCCCACTGCGGCCGGATGTCATGTGGGTCACCTCACTCCAGGTGTCTGTGTCTGGATCGTAACACTCCACACTGTCCAGGAACGTGTGACCATCGTAGCCTCCTGCCGGGAGAGCAAAGAAAACAGTCACCCCCCTGAGGGCAGAGGAAAGAAAGAGGGAGAAGGAACCGCAAGAAGCCTTCCTACTGGGATTTGAGCCTGCCCCCCAAAGACGGGGTTAATCAGTCTTCTCCACCCAGGTCCCTGCCCCAGGACCTCACCGAGAACGTAGATCCTTCCCTGGTGCACAGTAATCCCCAGGGCACTTCGCCGATGCTTCATGGGAGCTACGAAAGTCCACGTTTCTGTCTCCACGTCATAGCGCTCCACGCTGTTCAGCTGGTCCTGACCGTCGTAGCCCCCCGCAGCATAGATACAGTTGTGCAAGACACAGACTCCTAAACCGTACCATGCAAAGAGAGTGACCTCAGGGCCTGGCGTTGGCAGCCCCAGCCACCACCTCCTTGGGGGCACCCTCCCCTCTCCCCTCTTCCGGGGCACCCTTCAGAAACAAAGCCGGAAGAGAAGAGCTCGGACTGTAGGGACCTAGTTCTCCTGTGTGTGCCACAGGGTTTAAGACTGAAACAGGAAGCCTCCCCCAGGCCTTGCCGAGTTTCATTCCCAGGGGTGGGAGGGGGGGTTCCTCCACACTCCCCTCCCGGCAGCCCCCACCCACCCACCTGCCCCACTTCGGATGGTGTTCATGGGTGTGATCATTCGCCACTCATTTCTCTCTGGGTAGTAACACTCGGCTGAGTTGAGGCGGTTTGTTCCATCAAAGCCCCCGACGGCATAGAGCAAACGGTTGAGGACAGCCACTCCCACCCCGATCCTTCGAGTCAGCATTGGGGCCACCAAGTGCCACTCGTCCCGTTCTGGCTCATACCTGCAAGGGCATAATAACAATGACAATGCTGATCATGGCTGACCTGTGTGGAACACTTACTATGACCAGACATGCTGCTAGTTCTTTATGCACTTAAACTCCTTACTCCTCATAGCTTTTCTCTGAGGACACAGGCTCACAGCCGTCATCTGCTCAAGGCTACCTGCACGTCTGCTGGACGCTGGTGGTGGCTCCACCACAGACCACAGCCAGCCCCTGTGCTACGTGTTGTGTTAGCTCCCCAGAACCCCACTTAGCCCGTTGGGCAGGTGGTCCTCATTATCATCTCCTACTTCCCCATCATCTTCAGATGACAAGACGGAAGCACAGAGGGATGAAATGGCATGTCCAGGGTCACCAAGGAGGTGGGCTGGGGGTTTGAGCCAGACTTCTAGGACACCAGAATCCTAATTCTAACAACTAGGCTACCACCCAGGATGGTTTTTGTCAAAGTGTGGTGTTTGTTTAAAATTTCCATTCCTCGGCCTCACTCCAAACCCACCGATGCCAGATCTCCAACAGTGGGCTAGGGAGTTTGTTTTAACAAATTCTCCAGCTGAACTGTATCCTGGATCACACTTCTGGAAGAGGAGAAGGCAGAGGACTGGCTGTGCAAAAGTCGAACGCCAAAATTGTTCAGCCTCTAAACACAGGGTCACCATGCAGTTGTGCAGGCTGTGCACTGCACAAGGGAGCCCTTCCACATAGAAGGCCTCATACATCTGTTTACTATGGCAGTTTGGGGGCAAAGGCAGTAAAGTGTCATGTTCTAATAAAATTAGCATTTTACAACAACTTCAAACTGATAGAACTCTTTCCAAATCTGCAGGAATTTTATGGGTTTGTGATAGCCCTGTAAGCAATTCCCAGGCCCAGACACATCATCCAACTTCACTGACCATAAATCTCCCATGAATTTAGCTTCACCTGAGGTTTCCACTCCTGAAGGCAGAGTACAGAGATAGGCACTCAACAGCAGGGGGAATCCCCAAATCCCAATGGGTTGGGACCCGTTAGCAATGGGAACCTCAGAGCCCACCCCTCCCGGCCCTGCCACTCACCTCTCCACACTGTTGTGGTGGATGCAGCCATGGGAGCCACCAACAGCATAGATGTGCCCATCGATGACCCCAACCCCGATCCGATTGCGCGGTACACTCATGGGGGCACAGGGCGACCACTGGTTGGTCATGGGGTTATAGCAGTCCAGGGCATTGGAGTCGGTGTTGCCGTCGGGCGAGTTGTTCCGGCCGCCCACAGCATACAGCAGCCCACCCACGACGCAGCCTGCCAGGCCACTACGGGGCACCTGCAGGTCTGCCAGTCGGAGCCAGGTGCCATCACTGGGGTTGTAGGCCTCCAGGTAGCTGAGTGACTGGCGGAAGTAGCCACCAGCGGTGTAGATGAGCCGGCCCACTTTGGGCGCCCGACAGGGCATCACCTGTGTGGGCTTGTGCAAGGTAAGCTCCTGGAAGATCTTGACCAGGTAGTCCTTGCAGCGGGAGTCCGACTGCAAGATCTCACACTTCTGGAGCTGCATCTGCAGGAAGTGGGGTGTGAGCGAGTGGCATCGCACAGCCCGGAGCAGCGCCTGCACGTAGAAACGCCGCTGCTCACAGTCATACTTGACCCAGTTGATGCAGGCGTGGAAGACCTCGGACTCGCAGCGCACGTTCAGATCATCTCGGCTGATGAGCGTCACCAGCTGGCAATGGGACAGGTTGAAGAACTCCTCTTGCTTGGCCACCTGCGGAGGGCATTACTGTGACAGGCTGACTCCCCTCAATGGCGGTATGATTGCGGACAAGTCACTCAACCTGCCTCTGACAATCTCAGTTTCCTATTTTGTAAAATGGGGATTCAAATAGCATGAACTTCATAGGTTGTGAAGATTAAATGAGTTAATACCACATGCCAGGCATATAGTACCTAAGTACTCAGGCAAATGGGCAAAGACACAATGTACTATGTACCTTTTTGTATCATTGAGTGCTTGAACTACAAGATTGTTACCTTTTTTTTAAACGAAATTACTTTTTCAAAAGGGTAGACTGACTAAAAAGGAAAAAGTAATAGTGATAGAATATTCTAGAGAAGTGTAGGCTCTAAAGAGAGAAGTTGGCTGAGCTGCAACTTGGCCTACTACTTTCTAACTAGGTGATCTTGGGCAAATATCCGAAACACTTCGTGCTTTGGGTTTCCTCCTCTGTAAGAGAGGGATTATATTAGTAGCTACCTCACAGCCGGGCTACTCCTAGGGTATACGGGGCTCCAGGCAAATATTTCTTGTTAGGCACCAGTCTATATAAATAATTTCAGTCACCCCACATCAGCAGGTCACCAACACTCTGGTACCCCAAGCCCACGCAATCCCTTTAAAGAAACACTGTGCAGGTCTGTGGGAAAGCCCTGCTCACAGACCACCTTCCTGGAAGCCACAGCCCCCAGGACTAATGCCAGCGCTCCTCAGGGCATCTGGTCAACCCCATATGTGGGGCAGAGGGAGGGTGAACACCCACCCCTTAAGGAGAGAAATGGAAACCACGGTGGTATCTACCTCAACGGATCCCAGCCACTGGAGGAGGACTTTGAAAATTTCCAGGAAGGCCCTCTAAAGCACGGGACTCCCTAAGGCGTGGGGCTTGGGGTACAGCCCAGTTGGGCCAGACCTAAGGGTGGTACTTCCTCTTAGGATAGTTGGGAAAATCCAATGATTTAAAGAATGGAAATCACTTAGAATAGGGGTTGGCCCACAGCAAGTGCTCAACAAATACTTATTATCATCATCATCCCAAAGGCACAACCTCTAGTGGCTGCCACCCAAGAATTTGGGCTCATCATTGTGATTTTACAAGGAATCTGTTATTTTCTGCTCACAACTTCCTCCACTTAAAAACGAAAATGAAACCAAGAACAGGGTAAGGACAACCCTGCGTGGACCAGAGAAAGCACGTCTAAGGGTCACATTTGAGACAGGCAGCAGGTCATGGGTGTTCAATAAATATTTGCAGACTGTCTGAAATATCAGGCCCTCCTTTAGCGCACCCCAGGGTTGAGCTGCTGTCCATGTTCACTGTACCCTGTCCTTATCCTTGGCCCCAGAGAAGCCGGGAAGCCCAGAGACAGACCCAGGAAGCTCTCATTTTGCTCAGCTGTTTCCCAGAGTCACCCCAGATGTACAGACTAGGACCGCAGAACCCCATTTTTCTCCAGTTCCCTGATTTGACCCTTCACATCTCAAGGGAAGACAGGGATGTCCATCCATCTGTCCCTGGTCCTTCTGATATCGCCCCCAAGCCCTGACTCCATGTCTCCTCCCGTCACTCACCTCTCCGAAGTGCATATAGATGTATTCGCGGGCACGCTGGTGCAGCTCGGCGCAGCCGATCTGTTCGGCGAAGTTGGCAATGCCAATGGCGTTGCTGGGGTCCAGCTGCTGCACGAGGAAGTCGCTGCAGGCGCGGACGACGCTGTCGATCTGGTACATGACGGCGCCATTCATCACGTGGAGCACACACTTCTCACCCATGGAGATGGAGGCCGTGTAGGCAAACTCAATTAGGCGCTCCATGACCTTGGGGTGGATGCCCTCAATGGACACCACCTCCATGCCCTGCTCCCGTAGCCCGTTGGTGAACATGGCCTTGAAGACGGGGCTAGATGAGGCCAGCACCACCTTGTGAGCCATGAACTGGGCGGCTGGCGCGTCCTCGTATTTGACCTGCAGTGTCACATCACACAGCTGCTGGCTGAGCCGCAGCTCGTTCATGATGCCAAAGGCCTGCTTGGTGTGGTCCTCCAGCGTGTAGCTGAAGGTGCGGTTGCCGTGCTGGGAGGGTGTCACCTCGGCTTTGCACTCGGTGGAGGCGTACATCACCGTGTCCCCTGCCCCCTTGGGGCGCTGTGACCTCAGGGGAAGGAATCGGGTGCGGGCCCCAGCCCCGCTAGGCCTGGGTTCCGGCTGCATGGGGTTCCAGGTGACAAGGGGCAACACCACCACTGGCACTCAGAGGCCTGGAGGAGGGAGAGCACAGGGCTGGGGACAGGGCCTGGGGTCAGGCCTCCTCTTTTTTAAGATAAAGCAACTCCTAGACCAGTTTTCCTTCCCCAGCCCAGATGAAGCAATGTCCATTTGTGCTCACTAACTGCCACATGGCCTCAGAGCCCAAGAGTCCATCTTAAAACACAGGTCGGATGATGTCCCTCCCTTGCTCAGAATCCTCCCACAATTCTCTATGGCACAAAGAGTAAAACCGAACTCTGCAATGTCCTACTAAGCCCTATACAGTCAGCCTCTGTCCACCTCTTTCCTTTGCTCACTCTGTTCCAGCTAGCTGGTGGCCCTTCCCTTCCTAGATAGAGCATGTCTAGCTCATTTTTTCATTCACCTCACCAACATTTATTGAGTATCTACTGTGTGCCAGGCGCTGTTCTAGGCACTGGAGACATAGCAGTGGAGAAAGGCAGACATAAACTGTGCCCTCCCCTCCCCCCCGGAGATGACACTTGGGGAGGGATGGACTGTAAGTAAAATAAGCAAGACTTGAGTAGAAATTGGGGTTGTGAAGAAAAGGACAACAGCATTGTGACAGTGTGACTTGGGCAGTTTAAATTGGGTCCAGGGCTCTGTTAGAGCTGAGACAAGGAGGATGTACATGTGAAAGGGGTTTTCCAGGCAGAGGGAATGGCAAGTGCCAAGACTCAGAGGCAGAGTGAAAGAGACAATCTGGAGAATCAGGGAGGAGTGTAATGAGAAATACTAGCAAAGGGAAGGTTTCCATGAAACCTGTGGAGTCTGGAGGGCCAGGGCATGAGCTGTTGTTTTGAAAGATCCGGCTGGGAGAAGAGGGGGATCTGCAAGAGGCTCCCCAGGTTCTCCGTTTATCTTTCCCGGACTCACAGCGGAGTCATCTCCTCCCTGTTTTATTTCCACCACAGCACTTGTCAGAAACCGAAATGAGCTCCGGCGCTTGCTTGTGGAGGGATGGCCCATGCCTCTGGCCCGCAGCCCCGGGGCTTCCGAAGGCAGGGAGCCCTGTGTAGGTCAGGGCTGTGCCCACCCTCGCATGTGCCTCCCCCACGTCCTGCCTGGGGCCTGGCACTGCTCAGGGGTCAGTAAGCGACTGGCTGGCTGGCTGCCCACTTCACTGTGCCTGCCAGAGCACCCTCCTCCTCCGGACCCAGGGCGCCGCTTGGCCGCCTCTCCCCGGCTGAGGCCCCTGTCCTGCCTCTTGGTCTTTGGCCAGTCGGTCAACGGTGCCCCTTGGACACCAGACACTGCCCCCCCCCCCAAGCGATAAGTGGGGGACTGCGCATGTCCTGCCTGAGCCGCCACCAAGGCCTGGAGAAGGGAGGAAGTGACCCCCGCCGCGCGGCCTTTTCACTGCCAACCCCAAGGCGCAGATCGAGCTCCCCAGCGCGCCAGGCTCCCGGGCCCTCGGTCCGAGGGTCACTCCCTGGGCCTCTCGCCCGGCTTGCGTAGCTCCCGGGCCACCCCTCGTGTCGCGCCGTCCAACAAAAGCCTAGGACTCGAGCCGCGCCCTCCTGGCCCTCCGCGAGGCCGCGGGAACCCCAGGGCGACCGGACCTGCGACGCCCGGTTCCCCGACCCCCGGGGCACGCCCGGCCCGCCGTTCGCACAGCCCCGGCGCAGGCCGCCTCACTCACCCCGCCATGGCCGCGCACGAGCTCCGCCTCCGTCGCCCAGGCCCGGGCGCCTCCATCGCTGCGCGCCGGGGGGAGGCGCGGAGCGCGCGCAGGTCACCATGACTAAGCAGAGCCGGGAGCCGGCCGTGTCAGAATAAAAGTCCCCGCGTCCCCGGGCCTCCTGCGGCGGCGAGGGCAGAGGGGCCGCTCCCCCCGCCCCCGCCGCCCGTCACCTTGCTGCGCAGCCCCAGCGCGGCGACCACTCCGCCTGTCCTTGCGGCGCGGCGCACTCAGCCGCGTGGTCCGAGCCGCGGGGAATCAGAGCCTCGGCTTCGAGGCCCGGCGCGCCCTTGCCTGCATTGGAGATGGGTGGACAGCCCTACGGGCCGGCGCGCTCACCTCGGGCCCCGCGTAGCCTCGTAGCTCTTGCCGCAGGGTGGGGCAGCCCGGGGCACCGCGGCGGCTCCGGGCACAGTGGTGCCATCCGTGCCCAGAGCTTCCGGGAAACCCTAGGGTCCGCGGCCTGGCCGGGGGCGGCTCCCGCTTAACTTTCGCTATGGGGCGCCCGCGGGCGCGTCCGCCGTCGGGGGACCTTGGCTCTGGGGCGGCACGGCCTGAGGGGTCTTGGACGCCGGGGTGGGGGGCGGCCTGGAAGGAGGCGGGGAGAGGGCGGAGAGGCGCGGTGGGGAAGGAGCCGGGATTCCCCGCCCTTCCCGCAGGTGCCCGGCGCCCCTGGGCAAGGAGCCTGCGAGGGCGAGGGCGCAAGGCCCGGGGTGGGGGGTGCGGGGGCGGCCCGATCTGTCCTCACTTCGCACTGTCCCTTCTATCCGCCCGATTTCGTCATCTCAGCGCGTGGCTCCTCTTCCCGATCGGCTCTTCTCCTCGCCCCCCCCCCC
>NW_024423786.1:49905751-49907505 GCF_017311325.1 Ursus maritimus | reverse complement strand
CCCCCCCCCCCTTTTTAAAGGTTTTATTTATTTGTCAGAGCAAGGGGAAGCAGGGGCAGCGGCAGGCAGAGGGAGAAGCAGGCTCCCCACTGAGCATGGAGCCCAATGCGGGACTCCATCCCAGGACCCTGGGCTCATGACCTGAGACCAAGGCAGTCGCATAACCGACTGAGCCACCCAGGCGTCCCTGCTCTTCTCACTTTAACCCCACACAGCTCAGGCCTCACCGTCCAGTGGTCGCAGGATCCTGCTTGAATTATTTACCTACATGGCTTTTTCTTGTCTTTATTTGGTTACCTCCAATCTAGAGGTGCGTGACGCTGGCCTACAGGTGTCTGAAGCCTGGCTCTGCCACTTTCTAGCTCTGTAGGGATAGGTCCATAACTCAACCTGTCTACACTTAAATTTCTTCCCTGTAAAATGGCAATAATACTAGCACCTACCTGCTAGGTAATCCGCAGGACGAAATGCTAATACTAGTGCCCAAAAGATAGGAACAGTTGTTATTTTCATGGCAAGGGATACTGATTTGCCATTTATGCTGATTATGATATAAAGTTAATTTTTATTTTATTTATTTATTTGAGATAGGAAGAGAGAGGGCGTGAGAGAGCAGGAGCAGCGGAGCAAAGGGAGAGGGAGAAGCAGGCTCCCACTGAGCAGCAGTCCCTATGTGGGGTTCGATCTGAGGACTCTGGGATCATGACCTGAGCCTAAGGCAGACACTCAACCGTCGGAGCCACCCCAGGTACCCCAAAGTTAATTTTTTTTTAAAGATTTTTATTTATTTTGTTGACAGAAACAGCCAGCGAGAGAGGGAACACAAGCAGGGGGAGTGGGAGAGGAAGAAGCAGGCTCATAGCAGAGGAGCCTGATGTGGGGCTTGATCCCACAACACCGGGATCACACCCTGAGCCAAAGGCAGACGCTTAACAACTGCGCCACCCAGGCGCCCCCCAAAGTTAATTTTTAAATGTACTTTTTTTTTTCTACATGGTTCCAGGCAGATTTGCCCTGAAACAAATCTTTTTTTTTTAAGATTTATTTATTTATTTATTTATTTATTTATTTATTTGACAGAGACAGCCAAGGAGAGAGGGAACACAGCAGGGGAGTGGGAGAGGAAGAAGCAGGCTCCCAGCGGAGGAGCCTGATGTGGGGCTCGATCCCAGAACGCCGGGATCACGCCCTGGGCCGAAGGCAGACGCTTAACGACTGCGCCACCCAGGCACCCCTAAATGTACTTATTTTTTAAAGAGCCCATCTAAGCCAAACTATGGAAGCAGCCTAAGAGTCCATCCATAGATGAATGGATAAAGAGGATATGGTATATATTTATAATATTACTCAACCATAAAAAAGAATGAAATCTTGTCGTTTGCAACAACGTGGATGGAGCTAGGGGGTATAATACTAAGCAAAATAAGCCAGTCAGAGAAAGATGAATACCTTATGATTTCATACTATGTGGAATTTAAGAATCAAAGGATGGGGCTCCTGGGTGCCTCAGTTGGTTAAGCATCTGACTCTTGATTTCGGTTCAGGTCAGGTGAAGATCTCAGGTTGTGAGAAGAGCCCCACAATGCGCCCCATGCTGGATGAGGAACCTGCTTAAGATTCTTTCTTCCTCTCCCTCTGCCCCTCCCTCCTCCCTCTCTTAAAAAATAAAAAGGAAAAAAAGAGAGACAACCCAAAAACAGACTCTTTTTTTTTTTAAGATTTATTTATTTATTTATTTATTTATTTATTTATTT
>NW_024423786.1:49879017-49905741 GCF_017311325.1 Ursus maritimus | reverse complement strand
ATTTATTTATTTATTTATTTATTTATTTGACAGAGAGAGAGACAGCCAGCAAGAGAGGAACACAGCAGGGGAGTGGGAGAGGAAGAAGCAGGCTTCCAGCAGTGGAGCCCAATGTGGGTCTCCATCCCAGAACGCCGGGATCACGCCCTGAGCCGAAGGCAGACGCTCAACGACTGAGCCACCCAGGCGCCCCCCAAAAACAGACTCTTAACTATAGAGAACGAAGTCGAAGTCTTGGTTACCAGAGAGGAAGTGGGTGGGGGATGGGTAGAATAGGTGAATGGGATTAAGAGTACATTTAGGGGTGCCTGGGTGGCACAGCGGTTAAGCGCCTGCCTTCGGCTCAGGGCATGATCTCGGCGTTATGGGATCGAGCCCCACATCAGGCTCTTCAGCTATGAGCCTGCTTCTTCCTTTCCCACTCCCCCTGCTTGTGTTCCCTCTCTCGCTGGCTGTCTCTATCTCTGTCAAATAAATAAATAAAATCTTTAAAAAAAAAAAAAAGAGTACATTTATCATGATGAATACTGTGTAATGTATACAATTAATGAATCACTATATTAAACACCTGAAACTAACACTGTATGGTAACTACACTGGAATAAAAATTAAAAAAAATTTTTTTTAAGATTTTTACTTATTTGACAGAGGGAGTAAGAGAGCAGCAGGAGTGGCAGGCAGAGGGAGAGGGGGAAGCAGGCTCCCCACTGGTCAAGAAGCCCCATGTGGGGCTCGATCCCAGGATCCTGAGCCAAAGGCAGATGCTTAACCATCTGAGCCACCGAGGCACCCCTCAAAATAAAATTTTAAAAAATTGTTTTAGAGAGAGCAGGAGGAGGGGAGTGGGGGAGGGTCAGAGAGAGAGAGAGAATCTTAACCAGGCACTACACTCAGCGAGGAGGCCAATGCAGGGCTTGATCTCATGACCCTGAGATCATGACCTGAGCCAAAATCAAGAGTCGGAGACCTAACCAACTGAGCCACCCTGGCCCTCCCTTAAATTTTTTTTTTAAAGAAAGACTATATATCTTTGAAGAGACATAATCAAGGATACAATGCTTTCAGTTTTCTAATAAAATGGCTTCATTTTAAAAATTTAAAAATTGAGAAAAAACAAGTATCTCATAGGAATAATCCTTGCCATATGTGATATACACTTATTCCTGAAAAGCTAGATGATAAACTGACCCAAATTTCAACAGCACTTGGGAAGTCTGTTTCCTAAAGATACTCTATACTAAATCTTCTTTAAAAGAAAAAAACGAGTCCATCTAAATGAAAACTAGGCGAATAATCGAAGGAAATGCCAGGCTAAAAAGATGTTGGTCTAAGAAAAGATTCTGCCAGCCTTAGGAGTGAATTTTAAAGATTCAACATTCCTGCTCAGTCTAGGATTAAATCCAAGCCAGAGGAGGGTGGAAGGGGGTGCTGTTGAGTGAAGCTGCAGTTCTGGGCTTCTCCAGAAGGGGCGCCATAGCATAGTCAGCGAACACGCAGAGTGGCCCAGGCTCAGTGGAAACCAGCACCTTCTAGAACCTGTCTGAAGCAATCTTTCATATTTCAAAATCAAACCTATAGGCCCTGTGATCCAGTGATGCCACTTGTAGAGCTTTATCCAAGGTACACTTGCACACGTGCCGGAGGATGTGTGTACACGGATGTTTACGCAGTACTGCGTATAAAGGCAAAGGATTGGACTCAACCCATGTGGCCATCCATAGGATCCTGGTGTAATACATTGGGGGCACATCCATGCTGTGAAGTAGTATGCAGCCAGTGAAACGGATTAAGACATTTGCCCTATGGATGTTTATCTCGATTCAAAAAAAATTTTTTTTTCTTTTAGTGCTATGGATTGAACTGTCACCCCTCCTGTCCCAACAAGAAATATATGTCAAAACCCTAACCCCCAACATGATGGTATTTGGAGATGGGGCTTTGGGGAGGATGAGGCCATTCAAGGTGGGGCCCCATGATGGGATTAGGGCCCTTTTAAGAAGAGACACCAGAGAGCTTCTTGATTTCTCTATACCATGAAAGGACACAGCAGGAAGGTAGCCAAGCCAGGACGAGAGTCCTCACCAGCACCAGATAATGCTGGGGACCTCATCTTGGACTTCCGACCCCCAGAACCATGAGAAATAAATTTCTGCTGCTCCAACTGCACAGGTAATGGTGTTCGTTAAGGCAGCCCGAGCCAACTAAGACAGTAAGACAGTACAAAATCTGTGGGTGTGCAACAATTCCCAAGACATACTAACTAGTAAGTGAAAAAGCAGGACGCAAAGCAGTGCTAAAGTTGTATAAAAAAGAGAGAAGTGTTTACCTGGCAGCTCCTTTATCCACAGAATAGCTCTGGAAGTTTCCAAGGAATCCCCACAGTGATCACGCCTAAAAAGGGGAACTGGTGCTTTTCGAATTGTGTAAGATGTGAACAAGTGAATAAATCCCCTACCATCATCCTATCAAACAACCAAACAATGGCATGAGCTTCAGGTTCCCCTGGACCATAGAGGAGCTTGGGGTCAGGGACGCCAGGCCCAGTGGGAAATTAGGTCTAGTCCTGGGAGTGTCCTCGTTTCAGTGTGTTTGTGTTGCAGGAAATAGGTTGGTTTCCCTTGCATGTGGCCCACAGGGATTACCTGAGCACGGCTGGCGGACGCTCAGGCCCCCAGGCTGGATCTGTGCCTCCCAAACACACTGCTGTCTTTGCAGCTGCCTGCAGTTACGCGGGTCTCCCGGCAAGTGGCGAGAGGTAGTTTTTAGCCCAAAGCCCCCTGCCCCTCCCCCAGGACAGCAATGTGGCACTGGGGTCACGAATGCATCTAGGGACAGCTGGTACCCACAGCCAGCATGCCTGGAGCCTTTTATAGGTACAAACAGGCCCCTGGTATCGCCCCGCCCCCGGACAAGAATGCAGACCACTGAGGGAGGGAGTGTCTGGCCTTGCCATACCCCTCCGAAGGAGCCAGAGACTAGTCTAGGCCTGCGCTTCTTAGGCCCTGGGAGCCGGACAGTCTGGGCTAATATCCCGGCTCAGACGCTGGGCAAGGTACTCACCGTTTGGAAGGTTCCTCATCTATCAAATCGGGGTGAGGAAATCTACCTTGCAAAGTTGCAGTAAGGGTGAGAAAAAGGTGTGTCTGGGCCTTCCACGACTAGCCAGGCACAGTAAGCTGTAATTGTTCTTATTATTTTATTGTATTTATTTTTTTTTTTTATGAAGGCTCTGACACCACACTCAAAGAAATCTTGTTTCAGCTAGGAATTGGCCGAGTCTCCCACAGTCCAATTTTAGTTTAGGGTGCTGCGTCTTTGTCATCCTCGCCTCTAAACTGGAGAGCTGTCCTTGATTCCTTTTTTTTCTCTCACACCCACACTCATTTCCTCAGTAATTCCGTCTGCTGTCTCCAAAATCTATTCAGAATCCACATAGGCTGAGGCCCCAACCTTGCTCCCCTGAGCCAGTACAGACACCTTCCCCTTGTTCTAGCTTGGACCTTCGCCCTTACAGAGATCTGGGAACATCTCAAGCAGATCAAGTCTGTCCTCCACCTCCCACTTCACTCAGAGTAAAAGCAAAGTCCTCCATGGGGCCCTCAAGGCTCTGCCCACTCTGCCCCATCATTTTTCTGCCTTTGTTTCCTCCCACCATCACCCTCCATTGTTGCTCCAGCAGCAAGGGGATCTTTGCTTTTTCGAGAACACACGGGCATCTTCCAGCCTCAGGACGTTTGCTCTGCTGTTCCCTCACCCTGGAATGCTCTTCTTTCAAGTGTTCCCAGGGCGGTGACGTCTCAACTTACATCATATGTCATCCCTCCTGCAGAGAAGCATCCCCTGACCACCATCGCATCACTGTATCGTAGCTGGAATTATCTCCATGATTTCTTCACTCTGATATTGCCTGTGGCCCCCCATCAGAATGTCAATGCCACAAGAGCCCCGATTTTTGTCTGCCTCATTTACTGCTATGAGGTTTAGCATAAATAAAACACATTTCCCTTCGTCTCTTCTGCCTCCACCATCTTCGCTGCTTTTCCTACAAATTCCTTTCTTTAAAAAGAAAAAGTCTGCAAAACAGCTCTTAGGGAGGGTAATGGCAGGCCAGAGGGCGTCAGTCTGCGGCCGGTGCGGGTACCAGGGTCCGGGCGACTGTGGGTGCCCCAGGGCCGCCAGTGGAGCCGCTAGTGTCCAGCCCGTCCCGCTGGGGTGACGAGCGCTCGGAGCGGCTGGAGCTGCCGTCCAAACCAGGGGGCAGCCAGCGGTTCAGGCCTCCCGAAGCCCCCGCGGGGCTCCCGGATCCCTGGGAGGCGTCCTGCCCTCTGTGCCAGGGGCGGCGGCCGCAGCAGACCAGGCGCAGGAGAGCGTGGCGCAGGTCGCGGTTGGTGAGCGTGTAAATGATGGGGTTCAGAAGCGAGTTGGCCATGGCCAGGCCCAGGAAGGGGTCGGCCTGCAAGAGCACGGGGCAGGCGCGCGCCGGGCACGCCACGTCGAGCAAGAGCAGCAGGAAGAGGGGGCCCCAACACACCACGAAGGCCAGGAGCACCACGCTGAGCGTGCGCAGCAGCGCCAGCGAGCGCGGCGTGCGGCGTGCCCGGCTGGACGCGCCCCCCGCAGCCCCGGGGCGCTCCCGCAGGCGCCGCGCGTTGGCGCGCACCTGGCAGTAGATGTGCGCGTAGAGCGCGCAGATGGCGGCCAGGATGCCGAGGAAGGCGAGCACGCAGAAGAGCACGTAGGCCTTGGCGTAGAGCGGCAGGACCGTGGAGCAGGTGTCCAGCCGGCCCAGGCAATTCCAGCCGAGCGCCGGCAGTAGTCCGAGGAGCAGCGACACGCCCCAGGCGGCCGCCGCCATGGCCAGCGTGCGTCCCCGACGCGCGGCGGGCGCGGGGCCCCGGCGGGCCATGGTGAGGCGGCGCTCCAGCGCGATGGCCAGGAGGCTCAGCACGGACGCGGCGAGCGCCACGAAGACGCCACCTTCACGGGCGAACCAGAGCGTGGGCGACAGACGCAGCGTGAGAGGCCCCGACAGAAGGATGTTGGCGGCATAGGCCGCGCCCGCCAGCAGGTCGGACAGCGTGAGGCTGCCCAGGAGCAGGAACATGGGCGCGTGGAAGCGCGGGTGGCGGCCAAGCACGAACAGCACCGCCAAGTTCTCGAGCACGATGAGGGCGCACACCGCCAGGCACACGACGGCGTCGGCTCGCAGCCCCGCGCCGGGTTGGTAGCGGGCACCGCGAAGCTTGCCGGTGTAGTTGTAATGCAAGACGATGACTTCGCTCACCGGCGCCGGCCGCAGCAGCCCCGGCTCCATGGGCCGCGTGCCCCAAGGCTGCGGAGAGGTAGGGTGCGAGTATCAGGCCTGCGGAGGCGGCCCGGCGGGGCGGGGCCTCGCAGCCCTGGGAAAGGGGCCCTCACCCCCTACCCACCACTCCACACTTACCCCGGGGCCCAAAGGGAGTTAGGGATGGAAAGGAGGTGGCCATGGAGACAGGCTGACACAAAGCCACGCAAATAATATCACGAGGGGACATGGTGACAGAACCCCGCAGGAAATGGACACTAGTAAGTCACGTATAATCAGGGATATCTAGGGGCAGATTCAATCATAAGCAGACAGGGACGCACACACGAATACAGTGACACGCTGGCAAGACATGTACACACAGTCACAAAATAAGGCAAAAATACACGGTCACAGTCCATGAGGGGAACAAGAAAATATATTCACACATGAGCAGAGCGACACAGACACACACAGGAACCCAAATTTAGCCCGAGAGGGCTTCGCCCAGTCGTTCAAGCCACGAATTTCACAACCTCCACCCACAGCCAGCCTGGAGTCCAGAGCCTCACAATCTAGCTGCCTCGCCGCACGCAGGGCTTTGCGCGCTGCACACACTCCTTCATCCACCGCAAAAAAAAAAAAAAAAAAAAAAAAAAAAAACACGTGAGAAAGCTATCTGTCCTCCCGTTTTACAGAGGCAGAGCCTGAGGGCAGCAGACAGGATGCAGATCGCACAGACAGGCTTTTGCAGAAGGGCACACGTGTCATTAGAGTGTAATAGAACTTCCTGTCCAAGGCTTCACCCTCTAATACCCCCCCAGCAGCTCTCCCCTCAGTCCCAGTTTACAGACTGGAAGCTGCGACTGGAAGCCGACACGAAGGTTTTCATGTTTCAACACACATACCGCTACTTAGAAATGGTTACACAGTCGCGCGAGTCGCACTTAATGAGAAAACCGAGGCCTGGGAAGGGGAACGGATTTCTTTGCCCAGGGCGGGATCAAATGCATCCCGGACGGCATCGGTGCCCTCAGGGAACCATGCGCAAATACAGACCCAGGGAGTCCCGGACTCAGCCGCGCTGCGGGGAGGGAGGCATCAGATACATGCAGACACGGGTGACGCTCGGATGGGGACACCGAGCAGAGGCTTACAGCCTCTGCCGTCTCCCGCCTTGCCTCGAATTTCCTGGAAACAGGGCTGAAGTAGCGAAACTTGCAGTGTAGCCGGGAGAGGGCGAGGCCAGGGGATTCCAGGCGCCCCTACCCCCAACCCCGGCCCCAGCATCCAGTCGCCGCCTTCCCTCCCAACCCCCCCGCCCCCTGAGGCCTCCGGGGAAACCCAAACAAGGGGACCGGGGTAGCGGCAGGGCAACCCTTGCGGGCCGGGCTGAGCCCTGCGCACCTGGAGACCCAGTGCAGTACACTCACCCCTGCGCCCTGGTCGTGCGCCCCCGGCAGTCGCGCTGCCGGGAGCACAGGGAGCGGAGGCGGCTCGGCGTGGGGGGCGGGGGTGAGACGGGCGGGGCTGGAGCCGGCAGGCGAGGGGGAGGAGGAGGGCCCACAACGCGGACCTCTGGCGGTCGCCAGCAGTCGCCCCCTCCCCCTGGGGCCCGGGCACCCAGCCCATGGCTGCCAGCCTGTGCCACCCGCCGCGGCACCGGAGCGCGCCCCGTCGGCGACTGGCACCGGCGAGCCCTTGGCTCCCCCCTCCGGGCCTGAACTGCTCTCCCAGGGACGCTCCGTCGCGGTGGGAGGACCCGGAGAAGCGGGAAGGGGAGGTTCTCAGCAGGGGCGGCCTGAACCTCTTCCCGCCCCCCAGCCTAGGGGTCCCGTCTGTCCTCTGGGGCCTGGACACTGGTCCCTGCCCACTTCCCGCCTACCTTCCAGTTGAGCCTCCGGGCTGCACCCCAAGAACGACCCGTCGGCGACGGACCCGGCAGCGCAGGTTAGGAGGGGTCTCCAATAGGGCGGCGATAGCCTCAGTCCCCTTACCCGGGCAGTTACGTCTGGGTGGCTCCGGGGCGCAGGCCCCTCTCCATCCTCCCCCCCACCCGGCTTAGAGGGATTTGGGGAGGAGCCGGTGAGGGCAGGATTCTGGTGGGAACCTCCTCCCCAGATGAGGAAGATCTGGCTCCTAAGCGCTCCTGGCTCCCCCTACCCCGTCTCTGCTACCGTTCTCGCTCCCAGTGTGACTTACTCCTTTAACATGTTTCTGGGCTGTGTCCCTACCAGTCAGCCCCCACGGAGGCAGGGGTTTGCATCTGTCCTGGGCGCGGCGGCGACACAGCCCAGGCCCAATAATTTATCTGCTGAGTGAGTGAATAAATGAATCAATGAACGAACCCTCACTTTCTGTGTGTGTATCTCTTTCATCTGGTCTCTCGGGGTCTGTCTCTCTTTTCCCTGTCTCTCTTGTGTCTCTCTCAGTCGTTAGCTGTGTCTTTGTCTATGTCGCTCTCCCACGCCTCTCCCAGGCCTCAGCTCCTCCAACGGGCCAGTCCCAGCTGGCCCCACACCCCCACTCCCAGTTCCCAGGAGTTTCCTGGCCAGGCCCAGCTCCCCCACCCTCAGACCAGAGGTTCCAGCCAGGAAGGGGGGCTGGGCCTGGTGGCTGCCCTTTGACTCAGCCGCGGGTGGCATGAGGGTGTCCCAGGGGCCATGAGGGGAGGATTGGGGGGTGCCCCCAGGTGAGGGATTGCGAGGGGTACCCAGGCCTGGTCATATCCCCATGTAGCCCCTTGGGGATCCCTGAGGCTTCTACTCCCGATGTTTCTTGGGGAGACAGACCGGTTCCCGCCTGCTCCGACGGAAGACACACACAGGGTAGTGCAGCCAGTGGGGCCGGAGTGGGGGGATGGGGAACGCTTGGGTGGTGCTCCACAACTTTGCCTTCCAAGCTGGCAGGGATGAGCCCTGAAGATCCCCCCAGTGTGGTGGGGCCACCCAGGTGCTGGATAAATGACCCCCTTCTGGGAAAGGGAAGCCACACCCCTCATGGGAAGGTAGCCTTTTCACACCTCCCTGGGCTCTATGCTGTCCAGGGCCCTCCAACCCCCCCCCCACCTCCTAGTACCTCTTTTCTATAGACTGGGACCCTGACTTCTCCAGCAGATGTCAGGAGCCTGGACGTCTCTGTACCTCCACCCCATGCACCATTCCACACCTGTGGCCACAGTTCTTAATACTCAGATCAGGTCCCGCTCCTGCTCTAAATTCTCCCATGGCTCCCTAGGTGACTCAAAGTAACTGCCAAAGCTCTCACCACCATCCACGTTGCTCTGCTTGGTGTCTCCTTACGTACTTCACTGGTATCCCTGCCTCCAGCCATCCACTGCCCTCCAGCCCCACTGGCCTCCTCCCAATTCCTCACACAATTCAGAACCTTTGCACTTGGGGATAGGGCTGCCTGGAACACCCTTCCCCCAACCCTTCCCAGTTGGTCACCTCCTCAGAGAGGTCTTCCTTTTTTTCTTTTTTTCTTTTTTTTTTTAAGATTTTATTTATTTGACAGAGAGAGACGCAGTGAGAGAGGGAACACAAGCAGGGGGAGTGGAAGAGGGAGAAGCAGGTTTCCCACTGAACAGGGAGCCTGATGCGGTGCTCGATCCCAGGACCCTGGGATATTGACCTGAGCAGAAGGCAGACGCTTAACAACTGAGCCACCCAGGCGCCCCCAGAGAGGTCTTCCTTGATTTCTCTCCCTCCTCCCCAATCTCACATGGCCTTTGGCACCATCTGAAATTACCTTGATTATTTATTTATTCATGTGGCCTATTGTGTCTTTGCCCTAGACCCCCAGATCCAGGAAGGCAGAGACCCTGTCTGTTCCTCTGCCCCAATGTAATTTAAATATAAAGGGTTCAGAGTCTGTTGCCAGGCTCAGCTACTCTGTAGTCTAGGACCATGGGCAAATGATGCCCCCCTCTGAGCCTCAGTGGCCTCATCTGTGAAATGGAGTTATTAACAGTGTCCGGTCTGAGGGATATTGTTGAAGATGAAAGGTATGATTGGAACAGAACCAGAACCAAAAAGAAAAAAAGAAAAAGAACAGAGCCAGGACATACAGTGAGAGCTCAATAAATGTTGGGTAGTATTGGTCACCACTGTATCCCTGAGGAGGAATTAGGAGGGAACTCAGCTCAAGCCCCATGGGCTTCAAGCACCCCCCAACCCGTCCCCCTGCCCCCTCCCCGCCCCCCACCGTCCCCCAGTCAAGCCTGGTCTCTTCCCCAGGGAAGGGCAGCTCCTGCCACAGCCCGCCCACCCGATGCATGCCTGGGCGGGCGCACCCACCAAGCAGGTTCTGCTCCCAGGGCCCTCACACAGGGGCTGCCCCGCCCAGTCTGCACCCGCTCTCAGAGCAGAGTCAGCGCCTGCGAGAGGACTAAACGCCTAACATGGTGTCCTCAGACCCCCCCCCCAACCACCTAGAGGGTTGAAGGACCACAGCAGGTGTGGGGATGCGGGGGTTCCATTCCACTCTCTCCACCCCCTTTGGACCAACCATGAGGCATGAATGCGGCTGGCAGGGAGGTGCAAACTGACCCCCTTCCCCCTGGCCAGAGACCAGAGCAGTCACGGTTTGGGGGATCTCAAAGTAGAGGCCCAAGGGCCAAGGGTACCCCACAACCCCAGGCCTGTTTGCTTAGCTCAGAGGCCTCCCATTCAAACAACCGGCTGACCTGGCCAGAAACACTGTACTTTAGTTGGTGAATTTGTTGCTCTCAGGGGTACAGGTTAACAACTCTGGGACTATTTATACGCTAGTGTTGAACCAATAAGTACATATGGTAGATATGACAGCCAAGTTTCACGCCCTTGCAGAAGGAAGTTGCAAATGACCAAGGTGGGAGTGCCTGGCTGGCTCAGGCGGTGGAGCGGTGGGGCGTCCCAACCTTTGATCTCTGGGCTGTAGGTTTGAGCCCCACATTGGGTGTAGACATTACTCAAAAATAAAATCTTTTTTTTAAAAAAAGCAATGTGGTGCCGGACTGTGGTTAGCAGTATGATGTCTATTTTAGTAGATATAAGGGATTGCCTGGGTGGCTCAGTTGGTTAAGGGTCTACCCTCGGCTCAGGTCATGATCCTGGGGTCCTGGGATTGAGCCCCACATTGGGCTCCTTGTCAGGAGACGAGCCTGCTTCTCCCACTGCCTGTTGCTCCCCCTGCTTGTACACTCTTTCTCTCTCTCTGACAAATAAATAAAGAAAATCTTTTTTTTTTTTTAAGATTTTATTTAGTTTTTTGACAGAGAGAGAGAGAGACGGCCAGCGAGAGAGGGAACACAAGCAGGGGGAGTGGGAGAGGAAGAAGCAGGCTCATAGCGGAGGAGCCTGACATGGGGCTCAATCCCAGAACGCCGGGATCACGCCCTGAGCCTAAGGCAGATGCTTAACAACTGAGCCACCCAGGCGCCCCAAGAAAATCTTATTTAAAAAGACAGATATGAAAATACCATTTTCCTACACAGGGACCCAGGGCTGGAGAAATGGCTGATTCTAGGGCTATCGCAGAGAAAATACTAAACCAACCTGGAGACTTTTCCAGTGCCAAAAAGTACTTAAAACAAGCCGAAAGGACACAGGAGCCAACCTGAAAGAACTTCCCTTGGCCAAAGCTGAAACAATCTGAGAACAAAGTGAATAACCGTAATATTGGATTATAACCCAAATGATGAAATAAATGTCCACAAGTCCATACTGATTAAAAATACACGATTAAACCCATTTAAAAATGGAGGAGAAGGGACAAATCTCCCTGACAGAAGACTTTCAATTAATAAATGTAGAATGTGGGATGCCCGGGTGGCTCAGTCCGTTAAGCGTCTGACTCTTGGTTTTGGCTCAGGTTGTGATCTCAGGGTCATAAGATGGAGCCCCGCATGGGCTCCATGCTCAGAGTCTGCTGGAGAGTCTCTCTCCCTCTCCTTCCCCCTCTAACCCTCCCCCACTGGGCCCACACTCTCTCTCTCTCTCAAATAAATAAATACTATCTTTAAAAAAATAAATGTAGAACGAACGATAAAAATAGAAACTAGCCATTAGAATACCACGGTAATGACTGCTGCAGGCAGAATCCACTGATGGATGAGAAATTTAATGGATAAAACTTTAAGGAGAAACAGGACATTTGCATAGCCTCAAATTTCTACCCCTAAATATTCTTTAATCACCTTGATGTCTTATGAGGTGCCTGGCTGGCTCAGTCGGTAGAGCATGTGACTCTTGATCTCAGGGTTTCGACGAGCCCCACATTGGTGGCCTTAATCTTTCTCTACAAATTCTTGATACTCCTTTCCATAAAGAGTGGAGCTAAGTTGCCCCCTCCTTGAGGGGGAACGGACTTGGTACCTTGCTTCTCAGGACTAGAGTACAGCAAAAATCTGCACACAGGGGTTCATAGCAGCTTTAGTCATAAATGCTAAAAGTTGGAAGCAACCAAGGTGCCCTTCAGTAGGGGAACGGATAAACCGTGGGACATCCACACCCGGGAATCTTATTCAGCACTAAAAACAAAGGAGCTAGCAAGCCATGAAAAGGCAGGAGGAACCTTAAATGCATATCACTAAGTAAAAGAAGCCAGTCAGACAAGGCTACTTGTGGGGCGCCTGGGTGGCTCCGTCAGTTGAGCACTCGACTCTTGGATTCCGCTCAGGCCATGATCTTAGGGTCGTGGGATCGAGCCCCACATCAGGGCTCTGCGCTCAGTGCAGAGTCTGCTGGAGATTCTCTCTCTCTCCTTCTCCCTCTGCTCCTCCCCCTGCTCTCTCTTTCTCACTCTCTCTCTCTCTCTCAAATAAATAAATAAAATCTTTTTTCGTGAGTAAAGTGACAGAAGTTTATGAATCAGGGGCACCTGGGTGGCGCAGTCGTTAAGCGTCTGCCTTCGGCTCAGGGCGTGATCGCAGCGTTCTGGGATCGAGCCCCACATCAGGCTTCTCCGCGGGAAGCCTGCTTCTTCCTCTCCCACTCCCCCTGCTTGTGTTCCCTCTCTCGCTGGCTGTCTCTATCTCTGTCAAGTAAATAAATAAAATCTTTTAAAAAAAAAAGAAGTTTATGAATCAAGAATACAGAAAAAGCTCTCAGGAGTGAGAGGGGTCCCTACAGGGTTGCCCTAAATAAATAAAATCTTTAAAAAAAAAATGGCTACATGCTGTTTGATTGCAGCTCTATGATATTCTGGAAGAGCCCAAAGTGTGGAGACAGTAGAAAGCTCAGGGGTTGTCAGGGGTTAAGGGGTGGAGAAGGACGACTAGGTGGGGCGCACAGGATTTTTATGTCAGTGATGGTGGATACGTGTCATTATACGTTGGTCCAAACCCATAGAATGTACAACCCCAAGAGTGAAGCCTAATGTCAACTGTGGACCCTGGGTGATAATGACGTGTCGTGTCGGTTCACTGGCACTACCCAGTGTGGCACTGTGATGTGGGGTGTTCACGGTGGGGAAGTTGTGGGGGCAGCAGGGTGTATATGGGGACTCAGTACTTTCCACTTAATTTCAGAGCAATACAACCGCTCTGCAAAATAAGTTTATTAAGTTTTCAAAACACATATGCCATTTTAAGCAGACAGATGCTCCCAGGCCACGCTATCTGGTGACTTTGGACATACAGATGGCCAGCCTGGCCTCTGAAGGTGTTTGAGATTGGGACTCTTGGCTGAGTTGCCAGGGACGTGGACTTGGGGGCAGACCGATGGCAGGGCAATTTCCAGTTTCCTAAACCTCTCTGCACTTTAGTTCCTCACCTGAAAAGAGGGACACACAGTGCCCTCTCCCCGTGAGGGCCTCAGCTTTTGGTGGGGGGACCAAAAACCCATATACAAGTCAATAAGGGAATTTCACATAGTGATGTGTGCTATTAACCAATAAAACTTCATGGTGTGACAGGAGAGTGACTGGGGACCACTTCAGATCCAGAGAGCCGGGCATCCCTCCTTGAGGAGGTAAAGGGAGCTGAGGTCAACGGAAAGGGGGTTCCTGGCAGAGGAATCATCATGAGCAAAGGCCTAGCATACTCTTTTTATTTTTTAAAACTGAGCGGATATTCACATAACATAAAATTAGCCATTTTAAAGGAACAATTCAGTGCCTTCGGGTACATTCACAATGGTATGCAACAGCCACCTCTGTCTAGTTTTAAGACAGCTCAGAAAGAAGAGGAAA
The DNA here is from genome assembly GCF_017311325.1 of Ursus maritimus. Taxonomy (NCBI): domain Eukaryota; kingdom Metazoa; phylum Chordata; class Mammalia; order Carnivora; family Ursidae; genus Ursus; species Ursus maritimus. The sequence goes on along the minus strand of NW_024423786.1, from coordinate 49,892,285 downwards.
AAAAAAAGACATTTCATCACCGCAGAAGGAAACCACACCCATGAAGCAGCCACTCCTCATTGCCCCCTCCCCGGACACTTCATGTAAATGGCATCAGACAATCCACGACCTGTTGTATCTGACTTCTTTCACTTGGCATCATGTTTTCGGGGTTCATCCAGCTGTTGAAGGCATGCGGGGGGGTCCATTTCTTTTTATGACTAAATAGTATTTTATTGGACTCCTGGACTTCTTAAAGGTTCTAAAAGTCTCTGAGAAGAGACTTTCGGTTGGCGGGGAAAGGGAGGAGAAGGCAGCCTGGTTGTGGGGCATCACGCTGTCCCAAGGTGATGGGCAGGACTTGGGCGGAGCCACACACCCTCTCCTCACCTGCTCACCCCAGGCCTGGCCACCTGCCCAGGGGGAAAAGCTGACCTCATCCTCCCTGGCCTGTGTCCCCAGTTACAGCTCGGGTTAAACTCAGGCCAAGGACTTTAAAATCTGTTCATGTGGGTGTGGGCCAAGTCCTCAGGGAGACAGGAGGAGGCAGGCCTTGATCTTTTCCCCAGGCCGTCCCTCTAGGTACCCTCCTCCCTACACCTCTCATTTCCCAAGCCCTAGGCTTGGAAACTCAGAGTCAGTACCTCCTCTCTCTCGCCCCCTCACACTTAGACATTCATTTTACAGACTAGGCAGAAGGGAAGAGGAAAGAACAGCTGGGCAAAGGCAGTCGATCAGCACGGGCAAAGAATGTGTGTGCAAAAGAAAAGGAAGTGAGGGGCGCCTGGGTAGCGCAGTCGTTAAAGCGTCTGCCTTCGGCTTGGCGTGGTCCTGGCATTCCGGGATCGAGTCCCACATCGGGCTCCTCCGCTGGGAGCCTGCTTCGTTCTCTCCCACTCCACCTGCTGTGTTCCCTCTCTCGCTGGCTGTCTCTCTGTCACATAAATAAATAAAATCTTAAAAAAAAAAAAAAGAAAAGGAAGTGAGGTCAGTTGGGCAGGAGCTTGACTTAGGGGGAGGAAAGAACAGGGGGATGGGGGTGGGTTGGGGGTGGGGGAAGGGTCAGATCTGGAGGGGCCTGAAATGCCAAGCCTCTGCTCTCTGACCATCACTTCGCTACAGGACTTGCCAAAACTCTCTGATCTCAGTCTCCCCCTCGGTAAGCTGGGGTCTTTCACGCACTGATCTCGCGAATACGGGTGCAGTCATTGGCGCCGTGTGCTAACACCTCTCCTGACAGAGCAAACCACTCTATAAATGTCAGATACTGTTTTAACCGCCTTATTGAGGCACGATTCGCCTACCATACAATTCACCCACTTAAAGTGTGGATTTTAGATTTCGATGGTTCTTGGTGGATTCACAGACTGTGTCGCCGATCACCATGTCTACTTTTAGAACACTGCATCACTCAGAAGGGAAACTCCATACACTGGCCATCACCCTCATTTCTCCCCTCCTTCCAGCCCCTGGAAACCACTCATCTACTTTCCGTCTCTATGGCTTTGTCTTTTCTTGACGTTTCATAGGCATGGAAGCACGCAGTCCGGCTTCTTTTACTCAGCCAAGCGTTTTCAAGACCCGGCCGTGTCGTAGCATGAATCTTACGTCATTCCTTTTTACGGCGGAATAAGATGTCATGGTGTGGATATGCCACGTTGCGCTTTTCCATCCGTCAGCTCGTGGGCACTTGGGTTGTTTCTCCTTTTTTGGCTAGCTAGCCAAACGCGGCTATGAGCCTTCGTGTGTAGGCTTTTTGTGCGGATATATCTTTTTATTTCTCCTGGGTATATGCCCACGAGTGGAATTGCTGGGTCATACGGTAACTCTTTGTTTAACATTTTGAGGAACTGCCAGACTGTTTTCCAAACCCATTGTGCCATTTTGCGTTCCTAGCTGCAATGTATAAGGGTTCTGATTTCCCCGCGTCCTCGTAACGCTTGTTATTATCCTTTATTCTGATAGCCGTCCGGATGAGGGTGAAGTGGCATCCGATCGTGGTTTTGATAGTTATTAGTTTTTGTTACTGTTTTTATTGATCCACTCTTTCCACCACAGTCCACCCTTCTGTTCACAGCCCTCCATTACTCCTTGGTGCCCTTTGAAGAAAGTTCAAAGAGTCTTGGCCATTGGCATTGGCTCTCCCCCCCCCCGCCCCCGCCCCCCCTTCACCCCATAACACAGTTCCTGCCTCTGAATCTCCAAATCCGGGAACTGCTCCTCGTGGTCAAAGAGAGGCAGGTTTTGGGGTCAGGCAAATAGGGGCTGGAATCCTGGCTCTGATGATCTTGGGTGGATGGATTCACCTCTGTGAGCCTCAGTTTGCCTCTCAGTTAAATGGGAATCAGATTATTCCCCCCTCATAGGGTTCAATGAGCCAGTTCATGTCAACTCTTTTTTTTTTTTTTTTAAGATTTTATTTTTTTAAGTACTCTACACCCAACATCGAGCTGGGGTCAAGAGTCGCACACTCTACCGCCTGAGCCAGCCAGATGTCCCTCATGTCAACTCTTCAGTGCAATGTCTAGCATTGAGTAGGGGCTGTATCGATCAGGATTTGCTTAGTTGGAAGTTCCAGAAAAACAAAACAAAACTAAGTTCAGCTGAAAAACAACTCAAACTCATGAGAGGAAAAAGGAGAAATGAATTGGCTCCTGTACCCGAAAACCTAGGGGTCTAAGAGTTGCACTGACTTCAGGCATAGCTGGCTCAAGAAACTGTAACAGAGCCACTAGGAATCTAACTTGCTGTCTCCGGGTTCAGCTGGGCTTTCATCTCATCAGGCTCCCCTTCGGGTGGCAGAGATCCTATCTGGCAGTTATAGATCCATGGTTTCCACTCAGCAGCTACTTGGAGAGAGATATTCAACTGGGCCCAAGGTTTCCACGGATGTCCTAGTACTACATTATCATCGGTCCACTAGGATCACGTGACACAACCAAACCAATCACAGGGACTAGGGGATGGACTGCTCTGATTGGCCGGGTCGGAGAGGCGGTCATCCCAAATTTGTCTGCCCACCTCCATCTGAGCCAATAGGAGTCCTCAAGCCTTGGTCGGTTGTGTTTCAGGCGTCTGAGATGGGAAGGCATGGAGCGTTGGAAAGGTCAGGAGGTACATTCGTGGCGTTCAGTTTGGGCCAGTTGAGTTTGAGATGCCTCCCAGACATCACATGGGGCCCCTGAGTCATCAACTGGGTAGGAGACACCATCCGCGGGGTGTCCTGGTGGCTCACATTCCTTTTATTGCTTTTATGGAAAGGTAATTTCATTTCCCTTTGTGGGATACAATTGGAAAGTGTAATTGTCATGACGTATAATTTTTCCACCTGGAGATAATTGCCTCTTTCTTTCTTTCTTTCTTTCTTTCTTTCTTTCTTTCTTTCTTTCTTTCTTTCTTTTTTCTTAGAAGTTCTGGCAGCCCATCTCAATTCAGCTTTCCAAATGATCACATGATCCAGATAATGTATTGGGAGCATTCTGTTTTCCTGCTGGGCAGTTTCTCCTGCCACCATCCTGGGAATTATCTTCAATTCCCATATTGGGACACCTGTTTCCTCTATCTCATGTCTTCCTTTTTGTTGTTGTTGTTGTTGTTGTTGGTTCATCCCCTTGTTTTGGTGGGGTGCATCCTGCAATAGCTTTCCAAGAACAGAAGAGCATGGGAGATAACATTTTTGAGCCCCTGCATGTTTTGAAATGTCTTTGCCTGTTCCTCACACTTGATCACTATTTGGCTGAAAATAGCGGTCTGGGTTAAAGGTCCTTTTCTGTCAGAATTTTGAGCCACAGATCCATTGTCTCTTTATTTCCAGTGTCATTGAATTTGCTGTTTGTGCTGCCAGGAATGCACTCCCTTCCTCCTCATCCTTTCAATCCCATGATGGACATTTCGAGGGTAAACCAATAGCTCTTGACTGAAAAACTCATCCAATTCCATGACTGCCTTGACTAATTCTGGTCGTCGGAATGCAAGTAGAAGTGGAATCACTTCTGTATATACGTCAGTCACTTCTGAGCAGAGGCATTGAAAAGCCCACATGCGCTTCTCCAGTCTCCCTCCTATCGCTCTGAGGCAGCTGAGGCACTGAGTCCAACATGGCGGCTGCCTCATCACCCTGGGCCTCTGCCTGACTGTGTGGAGCTGAGCGCCTGCCAGCCCATATAGGGTGAGTAACTTGAGGGAGAAATAAACTTTGGTTGTGTTAAACTACTGTGCTTTGGACTTCTTTGTTCCTGCAGCGAAACTTGACTTACACTAATACAGAGTCCAACTTGAGTGTGGCTTCCTCAGAGACGTCCTCCTGGGTCACAGCCGCTAAACTAAGATTACTTCCCCCTATATCAGCTTGTATTGTCCGAGGTGACCCTTACTGCTATCATAACTGTGAAATTGATTGTGTAATGAGTTCAGCTTCAATCTCCCGCAGCCCGCCTCCAAGACCCCAAGAGGAGAGAGTGGTATTTGGGTCACTTACCCAGTGCTGCAGCCTTGAACCCAGGACAGAGCCTGGCCCACAGCAGATGTTCAGGATACATTTGTCAAATGAAAGAAGAGTTTTACGTCCTTTCAGCCGGACAGGCAGCAACGAACAGAGTTTATTTCTGCCATGTTTTCTCACACAACTCTTCATGTAGTAGAGGCGTGAGAGGCGGCACAGGACGGCCTCAAGGAGGCCAGGAAGTTTGACAAGGAGCGTGATTGATGGTGAGAAAGCATCTGTCTGCGAATTCAGTTTTCTTCAAGAGTGTGTCATTTATTCTAAGCAACCGCTCAGCCTGGGAAGGATTTCCAGGCCATGATGTATTTCAGTAAGGGGCATGGGAACAGGGTGGAGGGTCACAGAGGCATTCTTGGAATGCTGAGAGACCCCGGAGGAAATTCATGCAGCGACGGCAAGATGCAGTCACCAGCAGACAATCCTACCTTATCGGATTCCACTCAAGTGCGGTTTTGAGTCTGCGCCCTCACGCTGACGTGTTCCTTCACCTTTGCTGAGTTGTCACTGATACACAACAAACCGCTCGTGTTGCTAGTGTTCCGGTTCTTCCGCGTCTTCTCCAGCACTTGGTTTGGGCAGTCTCTTTCATTATAGCTGCTCCGGCGGGTTTGCAGTGGGATCTGGTTGTCCCCGCTTCGCATTTCCCGGATGCCTGCTGATGTTGAGAATCTTTCCTGTGCTTATTTGGCACCCGTGTATCTTCTTTCATGAGGAGTCTGTTCAAAGCTTTTGACAGTCTTTTTATTGGGTTGCTTTCTACGTTTTAAATGCAATGGAGGGGCGCCTGGGTGGCTCAGTAGGTTAAGCATCTGGCTTCGGCTCTGGTCATGATCCCAGGGTCCTAAGATCGAGCCCCGCATTGGGCTCCCTGCTCATGGTGACTCTGAAGATTATCCCTGGGGATAGTAGGAGCGCCCCTGCTGTAAGACCTCTATATCTGAGCCTCTCTTTCCTCATCTGTAAAAGGGGGATAATAAGTGTACCTACCTTATAGGGTAGTGCTGGGTGTTAAGTGCTTAAGACAGGTCAAGTCATGGGGCACCTGGGTGGCTCCATTAGTTAAGTGTCCAACTCTTGATTTTGGCTCAGATTGTGATCTCAGGGTCATGAGATTGAGCCCCAAGGTGGCTCCGTGCTCAGCAGGGAGTCGGCTTTAGATTCTCTCTCTCTCTCCCTCTGCCCACCCTACTCCCACCTCTTGCTTGCTCTCTAAAATAAATAAATAAATAAATCTTAAAAAAAAAAAAAGACAGGTAAAGTCAGTAGGAAACTGATCTGGAGCCCTGGAGAAGCCAACTGTGGAGACTCAGAAACAACTGGGAGGAGTTTTGAGGATGGCTAAATTCTATGATCAGTTAGTCATTCAACAAACAGTTATTGTGCATCAGTCGTGTTCCAACACAAGAGACACAGGGAGTGGGGGTTTTCTCTTGCCATCGCTAGCTCTAGGTGCAGGTGTGTTGCAAGGGATGATGGATGTTTTTGAGAGAATAATGGAGTCAGGAGAGTTGGAGCTCCTGTCTTTGTGGGTTTTGCTCTCACAGGGGCACCAGGATTCACAAGCAATGACACAGTTGATGAGGAATTATTACAGCTGTGGTCAGGGGGAGGCTGAGAACAGATAAAGGGCTTAGCCTGGGGTGCCTGGGTGGCTCAGTGGGTTAAGCATCTGCCTTCAGCTCAGGTCATGATCTCAGGGTCCTGGGATTGAGCCCCGTGTGTGTGTGTGTGGGGGGTCCCTGCTCAGTGGGGAGTCTGCTTGTTCCTTTCCCTCTTTCCTTCCCCACTCCCAGCTCCTGTGCTCACTCTCTCTCTGTCTCTCTCCCTCTCAAATAAATAAATAAAATCTTTAAAAAAATGGGGAGGTCCTAGCCCCGTGGAGGTCAGGACAGGCCTCAGGGCAGATGATGGGCAAGCCGAGGCCTGAAGGGGAGGAGGCGATATGAGTTTCCCACAGCTGCCGGAATAAATTACAACAAAGGGGTGGCTTGAAACGGAAAGGGGTTCTCTTACAGTTCTGGGAGCCAGAAGTCCAAAGTCAAGGTGTCAGCAGGGCCACGCTCTCTCCGAAGGTGTCAGGGGAGAGGAGAGACTCCTTCCTTGCCTCTTTCTAGCATCTGGTGGTAACTGACATCTTTGTTTCGTAGGTGAATGACTCCAGTCTTTGCCTCAGTGGTCACTTGGCTTTCTTCCCGGTCTCTGTGTCTCTCTGCCTTCTTTTCTTACAGGGACACTGGTCACTCATCGTCTTGGATTCAGGGCCCACCCTAATCCAGTATGACCTCAACTTATTTCATCTGCATAGACCCTTTTTCCAAATAAAGTCACAGCCGCAGGTACCTGGGGTTAGGACGTCAACATATCTTTCTGGGAGAAACAATACAGTCCAAAGGCAGGCTGGCCCGGGACAATACGGGGAGTTGGGACCTAAGGTGGTGGCCACAATCGGCACCAGACAAGTCTGGGGTGCCCAGTGGGGGGTTCCTTGGGGTGGGGGTGCCTGGCCACTGAGACCTTGCAGGAGGAGGAGGGGGAGAGGAAGGGAAGAAGTTGGAAGAGCAGGGTCGGCACAGATGGAGACAGAGCAGGCGCTGAACAGCTCCAAGGGTCAACCCTGATTCAGCCAGAGGTTGTCCAGGGAGGGAAGGACCCAGGGGACCAACTGTATCTGGGATGTCACGTGTCTGTGCGTGTGCCATGGTCATATTTCCTGCACTGTCCAGTACAGTAGCCACGGGCCACGTGGGGCTGGCAAGCACCCGAAATGGGCCAGTCTGAATTGAGACGTGCTATGGGTATGAAGTACACGTCGGCTTTTGAGGACGGCACCCAAAAACGTAAAACAGCTCAATAATCATTTTTTATACTTAGTACATGCTGAAATGATAATATTTTGTGTATAGTGAGTTAAATAAAAAGTATTATTAATCGTAATTTTACCTGGGGTACCTGGCTGGCTCCGTCAGTGGAGCACATGACTCTCCACCTTGGGGTTGTGAGTTTGAGCCCCACGTTGGGTGTAGAGTTTACTTAAAAATAAAATTTTTAAAAATTAATTTTACCTGTTTTTTAAATTTATTTTTTATTGAGCTATGATTGACATATAACACTGTATTAGTTTCAAGTGTACAACATGATCTGCTATCTGTATATATTGCAAAATAATTGCCCCACTAAGTTTACTTAATGTCCTCTCACATAGTTACAAACTGCTTTTCTTATGATGAGAACTTTTTAAAAAAATACTTTATTTGAGAGCGAGAGCACGAGCAGGAGCAGAGGCGGAGGGAGAAACAGACTCCCTGGTGAGCAGGGAGCCCGATGTGGGACTCGATCCTGGGACCCTGGGATCAAGACCCGAGCCAAAGGCAGACACACAACTGCCTGAGCCACCCAGGGGCCCTGATGAGAACGCTTAAGATCTATTCTCTTAGCAACTTTGAAATACATAATATGGTGTTGTTAAGTATAGTCACCATGCTGTACACTACACCCCCAGGACCTAGTTATCTTTTTTTTTTTAAGATTTTTATTTATTTACTTGAGAGAAGAGAGAGCATGAGAATGAGCACGAGGCGGGGACGGGGTGGCAGAGGAAGAGGCAGAAGCAGGCTCCCCGCTGAGCAGGGAGCCTGATTCGGGACTGGATCCCAGGACCCTGGGATCATGACCTGAGTTGAAGGCAGATGCTTCCCCAACCGAGCCATGCAGGCTCTCCAATAAAGATTATTTATTATTTTTTTAAGATTTTATTAATTTTTTAAAGTAAACTCTACACCCAACATGGGGCTCAAACTCACGACCCCAAGATCAGGGGCTGTACTTTCTACCAAGTGAGCCAGACACCCCTAAGATCTTTTTATTTTATTTATTTATGTATTTTAAAGTTCTATTTATTTAAGTCATCTCTACACCCCGTGTGGGGCTCGAACTCATGACCATGAGATCAAGAGGCTCGAGCTCCCCCGACTGAGCCAGCCAAGTGCCCTATGTTTGGCCTTTTTCTTAGATTCCACATATAAGTGAGCTCATACACGGTATTTGTGTTTCTCTGTCTGACTTATTTCACTGAGCGTAACGCCCTCCAGATCCATCCATGCTGTTGTGAATGGCAGGATTTTCTTCTTTGTTAAGGCTGAGTAATATTCCACTGTATGCATAGACACCACGTTTTCTTTATCCATCCACTAATGGACAGTTAGGTTGTTTCCAGGTGTTGACCACTGTACGTAATGCTGCGGTGAACATGGGAGCGCGTGTATCTCTACGAGATCCTGTCTTCGTTTCCTTTGGATAAACACTGTTTCCCACAGTGGCTGCACCAACATACACTCCCGCTACCAGTGCACCAGGAATCCCTTCTCTCTACAATCTCACGAACACTGGTCATCTTTTTGATACTAGCCATTCTAACAGGTGTGAGGTGATACCTCATTGTGGTTTTGATTTGCCTTCCTCCTGATGATTAATGACGTTACCCACCTTTTCATATACCTGTTGGCCATTCGTGCGTCTTCTTCGGAAAACTGTCTGTTGAGATCCTCTGCCCATTTTTAATTACATTGCATTTTTTTTAAAGATTTTATTTATTTATTTGACAGAGATAGAGACAGTCAGTGAGAGAGGGAACACAAGCAGGGGGAGTGGGAGAGGAAGAAGCAGGCTCATAGCAGAGGAGCCTGACGTGGGGCTCGATCCCATAACGCTGGGATCACGCCCTGAGCCGAAGGCAGACGCTCAACCGCTGTGCCACCCAGGCGCCCCTACATTGCATTTTTCTGACACGGCTACTAGAATTTTGAATATTATATCGCATGTTCTGTATCTACTGAGCGGTGCTGCTGCAGATTTGTTTGGTGTGTCGGAACTGTTCATAAGAATAACTTGACAGGGGCGCTTGGGTGGGTCAGTCGGTTAAGTATCTGACTCTTGATTTCGGCTCAGGTCATGATCTCAGGGCCGTGAGATCAAGCCCCGCCTCAGGCTCCGAGCTGGATGTGGAGCCTGCCTGGGATTGTCTCTCTCCCTTGCCCCTCCCCCTTCCTCTCTAAAAATATAAAAATAAATAACTTGGTAAATAGGTTCTTCCAGCCGTTGGGCGGATTAGAGGTATCGGAGTCGGCAGCTGGCCGCTAGTGATGGGCGCCGGGCTGGGAGGGCAGTGCTGAGTAAGAATGTCAATAGCAGGGGCACCTGTTAAGCGTCTGTCTTCAACTCAGGTCATGATCTCAGGGTCCTGGGATTGAGCCCTGCATGGGGCTCCTTGCTCAGTGGGGAATCTGCTTGTCTCCCTCTCCCTCTACCCCTCCTACCCCCTGGTTGTGCACTCTCTCTCTCTTTCTCTCTCTCTCATAAATAAAATCTTAAAAAAATAAAAAAGAATGTCACTTCACGCTGAAGTAGTGGCTGGTGTGAGCCAGGCCCTGTTCTTAGCCTTCTGTGTATTCCTTTCATCCTTCTCCCAAACCCTAGGAATTAGGCACTGTTACTAAGCCCGTTTGGCAGATGAGGAAACTGAGGTGTAGGGAGGCAGGGTCACCTGTCCAAGAGGCCTGACTGCCGCATCTGCCTAAGTGGCCATGACTATTGTGCTGTTTCAGGAGTATGAGGACAACTGGGGACAGACAGACTCTGGTCACGGGGGCAAGGGAGGCTGGGGGGTGGGGGTGGGGCAAGGGGGTGGGAGGAAAAGCTGGTGGGGGTGAAATGCAGGATCAGTTAGGGGTACACAGAACCTGGGGAGCCTGGGGGACATTCCAAGGGGGACACATATGGAGGCTGGACCCCGGGCTGGAACCAGAGACCCAGGTGGGGAGATGAGGTGGTTTTACTCCTTGAAAAGGAGGAATGAAGGGCAAGGAATCCAGGGCCCCAACATATCCCCCGAGGAAACAGCTTGACCATGGAGGGGGTGGTCAGCCACTAGATCAAACAGAAGGGGTTACCTGTGGCCCCCACAAACCATCTGCCCCTTGCAACAAGTTCTCCTTTCCATTCCATATGTTATTTGTTGCACTTATTGTATGTTTTTTTAAGATTTTATTTATTTGTGAGAGAGAGAGCACGCACAAGGGGGAACAGCAGGTAGAGCAAGAAGCAGGGTCCCTGCTGAGCAGGGAGCCCGATGCGGGGCTCAATCCCAGGACCCTGGGATCATGACCTGAGCCGAAGGCAGATGCTTAACTGACTGAGCCACCCAGGCGTCACTACTGTGTTGTTGAGCACCTACTGTGTACATGCAGGCCACATGCTGAGTGTTGAGGAGGCAGCAGTGACCAAGATGGACAGAGTCCCCTGGCCTGGTGGTGTGGTGGGGACAGAGGTAATAAACATACTATATATTTATCATATATATCATATATATATACACTCTGGTCTGAATGTTTGTGTCCGCCCCAAAATGCATATACTGAAACCCTAACCCCCAGTGTGACGGTATGGGAGGCAGGGCCTTTGGGAGATGATCAGGGGTTAGGAGATCAGGGAGACCATCATGAGGGTGAAGACTCCATGATGGGTTAACGCCAAGAGGAAGAGACAGGAGATCTTTCTCTCTCTCCCTGTCTCTCTCTCTCTGCCTGCACACACCAGAGAAAGGCTATGTGAGGACATAACCAGGAACAGGGCCCTCACCGAGATCTCGGCTGTCCTGGCACCCTGATCTCACGCTTCCACCCTCCAGGATCATGAGAAAGAAATGTTTGTTGTTTCAGCCACCCAGTCTGCAGTATTTTTACAGCAGCCTGAGCTGACTCAATCAGGTTGTGATAACTGCTCTGGAAAAAAAAAAAATAGCAGGGAACAGGAAAGGAGTCCAAAGGTGGGGGAGGGGTGGATTTTGAGCATGGTCAGCCGGTGGGGATGACATTTGAATAAATTCCTGACAGAGGTTCAGGAGGAGCCAGCCTTGCAGGTATCTCAAGGATGGGAGGGCCAGGCGGGCAGGGGGAACTGTACGAGCAAAGGTCCTGGGGTGGGCCTGCACATGTTGGGTTTGAGAAAGGAGGTTGGGTTTGAAGGGAGGTGCAGTGAGGGGAGAGCAGAGGGAAATTCAGCGAAGTGACTCTTTTTTTTTTTTTTTTTTTTTTTTTTTAAGATTTTACTTATTTGACAGAGAGAGAGGCAGTGAGAGAAGGAACACAAGCAGGGGGAGTGGGAGAGGGAGAAGCAGGCTTCCCGCCCAACAGGGAGCCCGATGTGGGGCTCGATCCCAGAACGCTGGGATCATGACCTGAGCCGAAGGCAGACGCTTAACGACTGAGCCACCCAGGTGCCCTCGAAGTGACTCTTTTTGCACCCTGTTCACGTCCCACATCCCACACTCTCATCCAAATCCTCATCCTATTTTCTTCAGCTGGCTGAGGACAGTGCCCTCGGGCTGGCCACTAGAGGCCACTCTCTGCCATTCACAGGGTCACAACCACTGTCATCCACCTTTGAGATTGAGTCTTGTTTTTTCTGCCCTGACTCCCTGAAATGCCATGCTAAAGCGCTTTACTCCAATGAGCTCAGCTCCTCCTCCTAACATTCCTGAGTCCAAACGCACTGAAAATTTTTTTACAGCTTTACTGAGTATAACTAACATGCAACAAACCACACACATTTCAAGTGTACAATCTGATGAGTTCTCACATCCTGTAACCCAGCATCACGATCAAGATACTAAACATCTCCACCATCTCAAGAAGTATATTCTAGCCCTTTTTTGTCCCTCCTTCTAGCCTCTCCCCACCCCATTCCCAGACACTCCGAAATTGATCTGCTTTCTGTTACTAGAGATGAGGCCTCATTTTCTGGAGTTTTAGGCACCTGGGACCGGGGAGTATATACTCCTCTTTTTTATCTGGCTTCTTTTCCTCCGCAGAATTATCACGAAGATTCGTCTATGTTGCTGCAGTTGAGCCCCTTTTGCTCATGAGGGAACTGAGGCGCAGAGAGGTGTGGCTTGGGGGTGCGAGGAGGAGGCGGTGTCACACAGGTTTGGCCCCAGAGCGTCGCGCGTCCGTGTGCGCAGGCCACCGAGGGGCGCTCTGGCAGGTGGGACGCGGGCAGGTGCACACACGCGCGGGGCCGCCCCCTGGCCGGCCTTCCCCAGAACGCCGCCGGGGGCGGGGCCGGGGCGGGCCGGGGGCGGGGCTTCCCGGCTCTGGGGCCTCCGATAAGGGCCTGGCGGGGGGGGGGACCTCGGGCGCGCCTGGGCGCTGCGATAGGGTGGCCGGGCGTGCTCGTGGGCCGCCGCGGGGAGGCGCCGCGGCCGAAGGTCCCGGCGCGGCCACCCGGAACCGGGGCCGGCGACCCAGGCTGGGGCCGGGCGGGGCGGGGCGTCCGGCCGTGTCGCGCCCGCCTGGCTCCCGGGGCCAGGGCCGCTAAAATGGCGGCGGCGGCGGTGACAGCGTCCCGCGCCGGGCCCGGGGGCCTGGCCGCCGCGTCCGGGGCCGACTAGCGCCTTCCCGGGCGCCGCGGCCCGGCCCCCCTGGGCGCTCGCGCGCGGCCCCCACCCGGGCCCTCGGTCCGTCCCCCCACCCCCTCCGGCGCGCCCATGAACTCCGTGTCGCCGGCCGCCGCGCAGTACCGGAGCGGGAGCCCAGAGGACGCGCGCCGCCCCGAGGGCCGCAGGCCGCGGGGCCCCCGAGTCCCGGACCCCAACGGCCTGAGGCCCTCTGGAGCCAGCGGCCCCGCTCTTGGCTCGCCCGCGGCCGCCCCTGGGGAGCCGGACGAAGTGGACAAGTTTAAGGCGAAGTTCCTGACGGCCTGGAACAACGTCAAGTACGGTGAGGAGGGGGCGGGG
>NW_024423786.1:49860694-49878687 GCF_017311325.1 Ursus maritimus | reverse complement strand
GGGGAGGGGGTGGAAGCGCTGCTGCTGTCATAACTGTTATGTTACCTATCTGTCAAGCAAGTGCTTCATCTGGCTGGGTGCTGCCCCACGTCTCCCCAGGTTGGGCAGTCAAAAGCCGGACCAGCTTTAGCAAGATCTCCAGCGTCCACCTCTGTGGCCGCCGCTACCGCTTCGAGGGCGAGGGTGAGCTGATGGCCCCAGGCCAGGGTTGAGGGAGGCCTGGTGTTCCTGGTGGCAGCTGACAAGCCTGATTTTGTAGGTGACATCCAGCGTTTCCAGCGGGACTTTGTGTCCCGCCTGTGGCTCACATACCGCCGGGACTTCCCGCCCCTCGCTGGAGGCTGTCTGACCTCGGACTGTGGCTGGGGATGCATGCTGCGCAGTGGGCAGATGATGCTGGCCCAGGGCCTGCTGCTGCATTTCCTGCCCAGAGGTGAGCAGCGCAAGGCCAGGGCAAGGCCAGGGCGCCCTAGGAGTGTCCCGCCAAGCACAGGGCCGCAGGGTCAGAATTGTTTGTAAACTAAGCTTAAAGGTATGTGAGATTGTGTGCAAAGTGCGTTTTTGGGGGGGTGAGAGTTGATAAAATAAGTTGCAGGAATGTGAAAATTGTTGGTAAACCTGGGGTCACAGGAGCATTAGAATTGTACAGGAAGCATGAGCACATGGGAACTGTGCCCCCTTGCCCCACCGGCACCCTTTGACTCTGTACTCCATCCCCACCAGACTGGACATGGGCCGAGGGCTCAGCCCCGGGCCCCTCTGAGCCATCAGGGTTGGCCTCTCCCAACCGATACCATGGGCCTGCACGCTGGATGCCCCCGCGCTGGGCCCAGGGCACCCCTGAGCTGGAGCAGGAACGTCGGCACCGGCAGATAGTGTCCTGGTTCGCCGACCACCCCCAGGCCCCCTTTGGCCTACACCGGCTGGTGGAGCTTGGGCAGAGCTCAGGCAAGAAGGCGGGGGACTGGTATGGGCCATCTCTGGTGGCACACATACTCAGGTGAGGGCCGCTGCAGGGGACACGGGAGCCACTGGGTTCCCCCAGGCGCTCAGGCCTTCCCTGTCATCCCCCAGGAAAGCTGTGGAGAGCTGCTCAGAGGTCACCCGCCTGGTGGTGTATGTGTCTCAGGACTGCACAGGTAAGAGGCTGGAAACCAAGGTCCCAGAGTTCTCGCCCTGAGCCAGTCGCTCCCTCAGCTGCCTCTGAGGACCTGCCTTCCTCGGAGGCTGAAACGAGTTCTGGGGCAGAGGAAGCCTTGGAAAGGATTCGAGGCCCACACAGTGGCCTCTGGAGCCAGTAGAGGAAACTTTAGGGGCTTCTCTGCAAGTGAGAGAATAGAGGACGTAAGGACTTCCCTCTCTTAGGTCCAATTTACTCTTACTCTGTAAACGATTCTGACATGTACAAAAGTCTGCTCTCTGCCTCACAGGATTGTCGTAAGGATTGAGTCAGTAATACAAGTTAAACCCTTAGAGTAGTGCTTGTCACAGTGAGTGTTCACTAAATATTAGCTATTATTATTATTGTGCCCCACTATCCTCCAATTCAGTTTCTTTCTTTTTTTAAATATTTTATTTATTTATTTGACACAGAGAGAGAGAGAGAGAGAGCTCACACAAGCAGGCGGAGCAGCAGGCAGAGGGAGAGGGAGAAGCAGGCTCCCCACTGAGCAGGGAGCCCGATGCAGGACTCGATCCCAGAACCCTGGGATCATGACCTACGTGAGCCGAAGGCAGACACTTAACCAACTGAGCCACCCAGGTGCCCCTCCTCCAAATCAGTTTAAAGGGTCCTCGTTCATAAGAGTCTCAATGGTTTGGTGTCAGAGAATCTACAAAACCTACACATTTTTATATAAAATTGTAGTTGTTTGAGACAATATGTGATTTTCGCAGGTGGCCACTGTCTTAGTCCATTGGGGCTGCTGTACCAAAAACTCCACAGACGGGATGGCCTATAAATAACAGGAACTTGTTTCTCATAGTTCTGGGGGCTGGGAAGTCCAAGGTCAAGGCACCAGCAGATTCGGTGCCTGGCGGGGACCCACTTCCTGGTTCAGTTTGTCGTGTTCTCACATGGTGGAAGGGGCAGGCGAGCTGTCTGGTACTAATTTTTATATAGGTACTAATCCCACTCATGAGGGTTCCACCTTCATGACCTAGTCCCCTCCCAAAGGCCCCATCTTTTAATACCGTCACTTGGGGGATTAGAATTTCAGCATCTGAATGTTGGGGGGACACATGAATTCAGACCATAGCAGCTGTGTTTCCAGAGGGTTGAATACACTTTTCTGGGAGCCAGGAAGGGGCTTACCTAGCAGTAAGGGAGGAGGTGGGGGAATGGAGACCCGCAGATTGGATTTGAGGAGGAGGGACACACAGGGACATTCAGCTAAGGGGCAAACTGCTCGGCGCTCCCGTTTCCATATTGGCAAACTCATGCGCTGAGTAAGTAAAGACTAATCAGGCCTGGAACTGGGGAGGTGCTCTGGGCTACGGGGAAGGCTCTCTGCCTCCTCCTGGTTTTATGTTCTTCATCTAAATCTCAAGGCCTCAGTCACCATCTCTGTAAAGTGGGGATGTCTACACCTGCCTGGAGGCCCTGGAATCATTGGGGGGAGAGTTTGGGGTGAGTGGGGCACCAGAAAGACCACCTTTTCCACTGATGACAGGAGTGGGGCCCTACGAGGTTGCAAAGGCACGTGGAGGGCCACAGTCCGAGGCTGGGAGGGTGGGTAAGAATGTGACCTGCTGTGTTGTCCTTGCAGTGTACAAGGCAGATGTGGCACAGCTGGTGGCCAGGCCGGACCCCACGGCTGAGTGGAAGTCCGTGGTCATCTTGGTGCCAGTGCGGCTGGGCGGCGAGACTCTCAACCCTGTGTACGTGCCCTGTGTGAAGGTAGGTTCGGCCAGGCGCCACCAAGCCTCCCCGGGGACCGCGCAGGCGGCTTGGCTTGGGTCAGGTGTTTCTGCTTCCTTCATCTGTCCGTCTGTCATTCAGTAGTGAGGGAGTACCTCGTATGTGCCAAGCACCGTCCCAGCTGCTGGGTTTCAAAGGCACCGACGTAAATGTTCGTGCCCTCTGGGAGTGGACATTCTGCTGGGGGAAGGACAGACAGTGGATCCGAAACCAAACTGACACCAAACTGACAGCTGCGGCATTACACCTTCAATTCTAGAGGAAGGAAAACTAACACTTTGAAGGGCAGGGGGAGGGGGCGGCTGCAGCCTAGGAAAGCCCCTCTCCAGCCAGGGCGGATGGGCCAGAGTGCTCCAGGCAAAAGGAATGGCAAGGCTGGAAAAAACCCTGGGGTGTTTTCACTCAGAATAAAGGCCAAAGTTCTCCCTACAGCCCGCAAGGCTTTGTACCATGTCCCTGCCCGTGCCTTGACCTCATCTGTCCCCCCCCCTCCCTCCCACTTCTCTCTGCCCCGGCCACATGAACCTCCTCACTGTTCTCAGAACACACCGGCCTCAGGGCCTTTGTACTTGCGTTGCAGCTGCTTGGAGTGCTCTTTCCCCAAAGATGCACTTCTGACTCCCTCTCCGACCTCTTCCGGGTCTTCGCTGAAATGTCACCTCTCAGTGAGGCCTGACTCCCCCACTTAAAATTGCAAAGCCCTTTTCCCTTCTTTATTCTTCTCCCAGTGTTACTGCCTACTAACCCGTGGCAGAACTTACTCGTCTTGTTCCCTGTTCATCTCCTACATTGGAATGTCAGCTCCATGAGAAGGGCTGGGTTTACACACATTGGGGGTTTGCTGAGTGCTTCTCAAGGGACTGACAGCACCTGGAATACGCTCCCCACCCACTTTTCTCCCTGCAGGAGCTCCTGCGTTCAGAGCTGTGCCTGGGCATCATGGGGGGCAAGCCGCGGCATTCACTGTACTTCATCGGCTACCAGGGTAGGCCCACCCCATCCCGCTCCATCCCGCTCCCCCCACCCCGCCATTCCTTAGCCCCCCTCATGCCTCCACCCCTGCAGATGACTTCCTGCTATACCTGGACCCCCACTACTGCCAGCCCACTGTGGATGTCAGTCAGGCTGACTTCCCCCTGGAGGTGAGCCGGATGGGACCCCTGGGGTGGGGCTGGAAGGTGGAGGCGGCCAGGGCCCTGAGCTTCCCTCATTCGTACTCCCCAGTCCTTCCATTGCACCTCACCCCGAAAGATGGCCTTCGCTAAGATGGACCCAAGCTGTACGGTGGGGTTCTACGCTGGAAACCAGAAGGAGTTTGAGACACTCTGCTCAGAGCTGACCAGGGTGAGCCAGGAGTGGTGGAGGGTGGAGGGCAAGGGGCAGTGAGGGGGTAGAAGGGGAACAGAGAAACCTCGAGTCCAGCAGACCCTGGGGAATCAAGATTATCCTGCCCACAAGCTATAAAAGCCCAGGTATGACTGACTGGACCAAAAGGGCAGAAGAGGAAAAGTTAGGGACATCATTGCTTGAAGGACAGCTGCATCCGTGAGCTCAATGGTGGAACCTCTCTCCATCTCATGGCTCTACTGTCCCATCAGGCTTCACCCTTATAGTGGGAAGGGGTACCCACCTCCCTGTTCAGTGGAAAGGGAGCCCTACTTTCCCAGCAAATAAAGCAAAAATCCTAGGGTTGCTGTCCATTGGTCACACTGGGTCACGTGTCCATCACTGGGCCCGGGAATGGGAGGTGCTGATTGGCTGGCCTGGGTCATTGCCCTGGAGGGATGAAAGTTGAACTCAGGAAGTACCTGATAAATATACCTATTAGGATAATTATACCTGTAGGACAATAAATATGGTTTGGAGCTCAGCCACTCTCTCCCTCCTCCCGCCAGGTCCTCAGCTCCTCCTCGGCCACTGAGCGATACCCCATGTTCACCCTGGCTGAGGGCCATGCTCAGGACCACAGCCTGGACGACCTCTGCTCCCAGCTCTCCCAGCCAACACTGCGGCTCCCTCGCACGGGCCGGCTCCTCAAAGCCAAACGCCCAAGCTCTGAGGACTTTGTGTTTTTATAACGGGTGGGGTTGGGGGAGAAGATGCGCACTATTTATTTTTTTATTTATGTCATGCTGGGTGTGGGAGCTTGAAATCTGGAGGTGATGGGTCTTCCCCTTCTCACCCCTTTGACAAGTGCAGCTGAGACCAGTCCAGGAAACCTCGAACTGGGGGCCATCCAGTCAGGGGCAGAGCCAGTACGCCTGCCTCCAGCCAGCTGGGCCCTCCGCACAGGGCAGGGAGGGAGGGCTCCCGGACACCCACTCAGGGCCTGACTCAAGTACTGTAGTTTGCACTGGACCACCCGTGCCCCTCACTGGTCCCAAAGCCCCTATCCTGCCGAGGTCTAGGGGTGGTGGGGAGAACTGTGGCCACTGGGGGCTAATAAAGCCGTTTAACTTGACTGTGGCGATGGCTGGCCCAGCATTTGAGGGATGGGGTCCAAGGAGTGTCTCCAGGTGAGACGGTGGGGGAAGCCGGTTAGGTAGGCCTCAGCTTCCACATCTGTGAGACGGAAGACTTCTTTGCCCACGGGCAGATACAGGGTCCACACAGTCCATGAGGGAGATGTATCCAGGAGCTCAACTGGACGGGAGGAAGCCCAGGGGCCCCTGCCTGCTCCCTGGAGCTTAGGGGCCGCTCTTGGGACCCTGGGGCTTCCTCCGCTGCCGGCCCAGCTGGCGGAAGTGCAGCCGTTTGGGGTTGAGGCCAAAGGCCTGCAGTCTCTGGCGGCTAAACTCACGCCCACCGAATGTCACGGTGGGGCCCAGGAGACGTGCCTTCTTGCCCCTCCTCCGCCTCTGGGGGACCGGCTTCTGGGTGTGTGACATGGGGCCTGCTTCTTCCTGTGCTGGGGGGCGGCTCCCAGGCGGGGGCTGCTTCCCGCCGGCCCCATCGGGTGCCAGCAGCTGCCCCTGCGGGCCATCTTTGTCTCTCTGTGGCTTCCCTGTGGCTTCCTTAAGTGTCTCTGTCCTGAGGAGAAAAGGGGGGGCTCAGCCCAAGCTGGTCACGATTAGGCCTGTTCCTGAGCGCACATCCCCCAGTTTATGGAGGAGGAAAGGAGAGGCTCAGAGAGGCAAGGCAACAAATCAGGGGCCTGCCTGGGATTCAGACCCAAGTCTGACACCAAAACTGGGCCTTTTCTACTGAACCTGGGATTTGACTGTATTGCTAATCACTGGCATTTCGAGCCTGGGCCTATATAAGCTGTTCATGGAAATTGACTTACTGCAGCTTTCAATCAGCTCTGTGGTTCTATCACCCCTGCTTTGTAGATCAGGAAGTAATGGGCATAATAATAATACTAATACCTGTATGGTATTTCCTATGTTTTAGGCACTTTACATGAGTTAATTCACTTAATCCTCAAAAACCCAACAAGAACCAGCCATCTTAACCCCCTACCCCCATTTAAAAAATGAGAAAACAGGCCCAGAAAGGGCAAGGGCCTTGCCCCAGGCCACACAGCTGTGGCCCAGCCAGAATTTGAACCCAGGGATTGAGAAAGGAAGCCCCATTCCCCGGGGCCATGCAACAAATGGCTGGCGGAACGTGCCTCAAGCCCACCCTCCTCCAGCCAGTGACACTCACTCGTCTGGGCAAAGTGACTTGAAGATCTGCCTCTTTTTCCAGGAGTTCTGGGCCTTCTGGCTGTACGCCCTCTTGTCCTGCAGCTCCTCCTGCTCTGACCTGCGGGGGCCCGGCAGACACGCCTAGTGCCGGGCGCTTTGGGAGGTGTCCACGCTGCTGCCGGCCCGCTCCCCCCCACCCCCCACCCCCAGCACACCTGGCCCTGCCCAGTCACCTGTACATGCAGGTTTTCTTCAGGGAGCACCACCGGTTCAGCTCTTTGTCATCGGCAGCCAGGATCTGCACGGGAAGGGGGGGGTCCAGCCGTGTGAGCTCGGGGTTGGGGGTGCGGGGGCCTGGCTCTCTCAGCTTTAGCCGCCTCACTGGTCAAAGGCGGGTCATGCTACTGCCACTCGGCAGGGATGTCACCATAGCAGGAGAGGACTGATTTCTGTGGGGCCACTGGATGTTTTTGGCAGTGGGCATCAGATGGGGAAACTGAGGCTTGGCAAGGCAATCCTTGCCCTAGGTCACATGATCGGGAAGTGGCTGATTTCAGATTCCAGTTTGGGCGCAGGGGTCCTAGAGCCTCACTCGGATGGTCCCAGCAGCCTCAGGACAGGCAAGGGGCTGTGCGCCCATGGCCAGGTCTGCCAATTACAGATGAGGCCAAGGATCCAAACTGCAGGCCTCAGTTTCCTCATCTAGCAGGTGGGCAAGCCCCTTAGAAACTACTGAAAGGTTGCTGGGAAGACTGAACGCAGAAGGTATAAGCTCCATTAACGTCGGCTTTGCTGGCCACGAACGTGAGGCTCCCACAGCCACCATGGCTAAGGGGTGAGCACCGCTGCAGGAGCACACCCGCTCACCTCAGCTCCCCAGGCACAACGTGGGGGCTGTTACTAGGCCCATTTTATAGATGGGGAAACGGAGGCACAGCATGCTAGATCACAGTTGAGGAGTGGCCACAGTAGGATTTGAATCCGGGCCATCTGTTTCCAGAGCCCACCCAGTCTTAACGGCCACCCAACTGCGGATATTCGGTAATAGATTAAAAAGTAGTACATAAGGCGTGTTCTACGGGCAAAGCGCTGTGTGAAGCCCCGGCCTCTGAGGCCGTCTGAGGCAGGGAACGTTAGCAGTACGGTTGTTTTCCAGATGAACAAATGGGGGTTGCAGCATCTGCTGGCTGCACACTCCCTCTTGCCCACGGGGCACCCCCCACCCCCGGGCTGGGCACCATTCTGGGGCCCCACCTCCTCAGTGCTCAGCCCGAAGTCGCAGGGAACCACGGTGCGGTACTTAAAGCGACAGGGCAGGTCATCAACGATGTCCTCGTAGTCCAGCCGGTAATACTCGTCCAGGTACTCCTCGAACGTCTTGTCTCCTGCGCAGGGTGGGAGCCAGGCTGCCAGGGTGTGCCAGGCCCATCGGAGCCCCTGCCCGCCCCCCGCCACCAGCCCGGGCCTCACCAGGGTCGAACACGGGCTTTTCCTGCCCCACGGCCGCAGCGAAGGGTGACTTGCGCTTCTTCTTGCCCGTTAGGGGGGCCTCACGCAGCTTTTTCCGCGGCTGGCTGGGGTCGTAGTCAGCATCCATCTGCCGAGACGCAAAGGTCAGACCAGCCCCCGGGAGGGGGGCCCCACTTACCCCCCGGGGTCCCCCCTCTGCCTATGGCACCTACATTGAAGTCGGGGTCCTCACAGTGCAGCTCCTGCAGGTTCCAAGCTCCCCCCTGCTCCGGCCCAGCCCATGTGTCCCAGTTCCAGTCATCTGTTTCCAGAGGACACAGAGGTAGGGGGTCAGGGCAGAACTCCAGCCTTCAGACCCAGCAGCTCCCCCAGGCTGGTGGCCCGGTGACCTCACCTTCAAGCCCTTCTTCTTCTTCAAACTGCGGCTTCTCCTCCTCCATGGTACCATAGTACTCGTCCCCAAAACATCTCTGCAGGGTCAGGGCCAGGAGGGTCAGCAAGGCCCACTCCCCCCAGACGGTGTTACTCCTACACCTTACATGGCTCCCAGCACCCTCCAGACCTAGCTGCTGACTGGGGTACACGCCCCAGTACCCACCTGCTGCACTGGTTACCATCCTGTTCCACAGAGCTGTAGTTCTTTCCCACCCCACAGGCCTCTGCCCCCGCGGGACCCCCCACCTGGTACACTCCCTCCCCCCCTCTCTGCCCAACTCCTGCTCAGGCCTCAGCTGCCCGCCCTGACCCGCTCACCACCACGCCCGACAAAGTCGATCGAGGACTCCTCTAAGACCCCACCTCCCCCTGCACGTCACCATCACCACTCGGACCGCTGGGGGCCGTAACTGGACAGTTAAGGGCCTGCCATTAGACCGGGAGCTCTAGGAGGGCACGGACTGCTCTGTGCCCACCAGGCTGGTTCTTGCCATTCCATGAGCTCCAAGACGGCTGAAACGGTTGGGCCCTTGATGGAACCCCAGCACCCAGGGCGCGTCTGGCAAAGGCAGATATTGCAAACTATGTCATTTATGAAGCACCTACTATGTGCCCACTGCTGGGCTGTGTCTCACTGCATTCTCGCAAGCACCCCAAGACACAGAAACTACCTCCATTTTACTGAGAAACTGAAGCCTACACAACCTGTCTCCTCCCCTGATCTCGCAGACTTGGTCAGGGGTCTCTTTGGGGTTCCCGGGGTCCCCGCTTTCCCCATACAGCCCTACTGCCTGTTTCCATGGCCCGATGCTATGCCCCCTCAAACCCAACAATAAACATTAATGGCAACAAGTTTCAAGGAAGCACAGCTACCCCCTGTTCCTTGAGCCTTACCAATCTTATGCGTATTTCTCTCAGGCTATCCTTACAACAGCCCTGAGGTAGACAGTATGGCTGAACCCACTTTACAGACAGGGACACACGCCCAGAGACGTCAAGTCACTTCTCTGAGGCCACACAGCTAGGAAACAGCCGCGGATTCCAGAGCCTTGTCCCAAGCAGCACCGGCTGGCTGGGGTGGGGTGCAGGGGCCGCACCTGCATGAGCTGGTCATGCCGGCTGGGGTCGAAGTCGTCCTCGAGGTCCCGCTCCTCAAAGCCCAGCGTCTCATTGCCTGTGACCTGCCGCAGCCTCTCCAGCTTGGCCAGAATCTCCTTCCTTTTCAGGTTCTTCAGCTGCTTGAGCTCTTCCCGCTTCTTCGCCTTCTCCTGCGGGTGGCAGGCCAGGGGGAGAGGGAGGGCATGGGCTCTCCCTGCAGGGTGGGCAGCCCTCCCCAGCCTGGCACCCCCACACTCACCCTCTTCTTTCGCTCCCGAGTCTCCTCTCTCCTCTCCTTCCTGCGCTCATCCTTGCGGCGCACAGAGGACACGATGCTTCGAGGGTAGGTCTTGACCTATGGGCAGCAGGGGAGCCCACAAGGGCCACAGAGATGATTCTGGGCTCTCCCGGCCTGGGCCCCAAGGCCTGGGTCCCCCCCCAGCCCCCGCCCCAGTCCCACACCAAGGCTGAGTCTGGCTCCTCGAAGCGGAAGTTGTACTTGTGCTCAAAGTCCTCCTGCTTCTTCAGAAACAGCTCCCCCTCATCTGAGGAATCGTCCACAGCTAGCTGGACCGGGAGGCTGGGGCCCCTGAGGGACAAAACGGGACAGGGCTGGGGGTCAGCCAAGGCCCTGCCCTCCTGTGTACCAGCTGTGTTAACGCACTGAATCCTCACAAGAGCCCTACTTTGGGGCACCCCCATTTTACAGATAGGGAAATTGAGGCACAAAGTCCAGTGACAGGGCCACCTAGCTCCAGAGCCCACATGCCGCAGGTCTTCCTCACAGAACAGTAACTCTGCTATCATCTGTGTGAAAAAGTAAACGCCTGGTGCCCTTTGCCCTCTGGCTAGCACTCACTCCAGGCCCCTGGGGCACACGGTTGCTCACCCTTCCTCCTCCTCTTCCTCCTCTTCCTCTTCCTCGCCTTCCTCCTCCTCATAGCGTTTGTTGAGGATATAATCCCGCAGGAACCGCTCTCCTTCATCCAGCTCTGGGTCATTCCAATATTCCTTGAGGTGAGTCTGGGGGTGAAGGGGGTACAGGACCCCGGTCAGGGACTTGTGGGCAGGGAAGGAGGGTGGGCTTGGGCTCCATGTGGACTTAAGTAACTGAAACTTCGCAGCCAGACTGTAAAGTAGGGGGATAACCTCCGTCTTACAAAAGTAGAAAACGGCGCCCACAGAGGGGCACACCCCATCTTCAGATTATGGGCTCATGGCTACTCCCTCAAGGACTGGTTTCCACAAAAAGCCTGGAGATGAACCAGACGTAAGAACTCACCAGTTCTTTCAGCATGTCAGGGTTGTGAATCTCCTTCTGCCCCTTCAGCCACTCCACATAGTCCGCGTCCTCCTGGGCCTGAGGGCGGGCCAGCACTGAGGGTCTGGGGACCCCTTCCTGCCATCAACCCCCAGCCAACCAGCCCTAGCACCCACCTTCTCCTCCCTGGTTTTTGCACGTTTCTGTAGCAACCCAGAGCCACCTTCCCCGGCACTGTCCTCATCGTCACTGTCCTCCACGAATGCCCGGAAGCTGTCCGTGGGAGAGAATACGGCTCAGGAGACGCAACCTGGTCTCTGCCCCCAGTTCCAAGATGAACCCTGTTTTATTTTTTTATTTTTATTTTTTTTAAAGATTTTATTTATTTATTTGACAGAGATAGAGACAGCCAGCAAGAGAGGGAACACAAGCAGGGGGAGTGGGAGAGGAAGAAGCAGGCTCATAACGGAGGAGCCTGATGTGGGGCTCGATCCCGGAACGCCGGGATCACGCCCTGAGCCGAAGGCAGACGCTTAACGACTGTACCACCCAGGCGCCCCAAGATGAACCCTGTTTTAAGTCCTGAGCTCGCCTCAACAAGCTCAGAGCAGTGCTGTGACATAGAGGGCATCATCAACCCCGTTTAACAGATGCGGAAACTAAGGCACAGAAACACTAAGTGACGTGCCCAAGGGCACACAGCCGTGAAGTAACAGAGGTGGACTTGAACCCAGGCCTGTCCAATCCCAGAGCCTCAAAACCGACCCATCTGGCCATTCAGCCGGCCCAGGCTTACCTTTCCTTGAGCTGTTTCTGTTCTTCTACATAACTTTGCGACGAGATCTGCTGCAGAGAGAGTGACGTGGGCCTCGGGCCCAGCCCCAGGCCCCTCAGCCCCCAACCGGGGCCTCCACCCCACCTACCTGGAATCTCTGATCAGAGGTCTCTGCGTCTGAATTTTCCTCATCGACGTATTTGCTGTGCAAGGATGAATGGGGGCTTCAGAACAGGACTCCCCACGGCTCATCTGTCCCCACAGGGCGGGGAGCTGTTACGAGCAGCAGTCAGGGGGCGGGGCGGTGCTGGTGGATCACGGGCTCCCTCAATCCCGGGTGAGTCACCACCGGGAGTCACCACCAGCTTCTTCCCACCTCTTCTAAGACCCCCATGCGTCCACCTGCCCTGGGAAGGCTTGGGGGAGGGGTGGGGTGGGGAGGCAGGATCTCTCCTCACCCCTCTTTCTCCAAGATAACCTTCCTTTCATAGTCCTTCAGGTACATAGGCTGCATTTTCTTTGGTTTCTCTTTGGCCGCGGGCACTTCCTCAGCTTCCTCGCTCTCCGAGGACGATACTGTCAGGTTACCAGAAGACACCTGCCATCACCCACAACCCCCTTCCTTCCCCAGGCAGAGAATCCCACAGGGCGGGGCCAGGGTCAGACCACGATTTCACACAGCACACTTGTGCTACATGGTGGTAGCTGGCTGTGCTCACTCGGTAACTCACGCTTTGCCCAGTGCCAAGCACACAGTCATTATTAACAAGTAATAACCTAAAACGCTCTGCTAAGCACTTTCCGCATAGAACACAGAACATATATGGTATAAGGGTTCATTAAGTAGTCACAAAAACCAGCAAGGCAATGAGGAAACCCAGGCCTTAGGGAAGAGCAGCCCCAGACCTGTTTTCTGATAGAAGGTGGCATCCTTCTCATAAATACGGGGGTCCTTCTTCTTCAACAAGGAGAGAGTCCTGTAAAAGTCACGCTCTTGCTGGGGGTCAAATTCCTAAGACATGAAAAGGATGAGGGATTGACTTCAGAAGGGAGATGGTGCGAGCCCTGGTGGAGGCTGGGGGGCACTAAGTAACAAGGGCAGGTGGGCTGCGAGGGTGCGGAAATTAGGGTGGAGGGAGGGGCATACATTAGGAAGAAAGAGAAGGGATCCAGGTGGACAGAGGCAGGTTGGGGGCTGGAGGGTGGGTAAGAGGGGCGATGGGATGATGTGAAACAGGTGGCGGAGGAAGAGGGGCCCTCATGGGGTGGACTGGGGCGGGCCACACAGAGGTACTGGAGCTGAGACAGAGGAAGGTAATGGGCAAGGGGACTTCCTGGGGACAAAGGATTGACATGGGGGCTGGTGAGCAGAGACGACATATGTGGGACAGCAGGCAGGGGCTGGGCTGCACAGTGAAGCCCCCAAGAAGAACAGGGCTGATGTGAGAAGGTGAGTGCCCCATGTGGCAGAGGGATGTTCCACTTCAGGGACTGAGTCGCGCCCTGATAAGTAGTTAAGCTCTTGAGGATGAAAGAGTGGACACCGCGGTCGCACCTCAACATCAGGATGGGGAGATGGATGGTGGTGGGAGACGGGAAGTAGGGGGGCACTTGGTCACCCCCTGGGGATGGAGAGGGCGCTATGTGTCCTTCATAGGATTAGGAAGAGGAGGATGAAAACTCCCGCAGGGTGAAATAGGGTTTGGGGCTAGCCGCCGTCTGTATATCGGGGTTGGGAAGCGGTGTGGGGCTTAGATGCTTCCCGAATGTACGGCACCGGGGTGAGAAAGCTCACCACGCGCTCGTCGCTAGAGTCGGACTCAGTGCTGGAGTCGCCGCCGCTGTCCCGGTCCCCGTAGAGATCTTTAACTGCGGAGCACAGATGGGAGCCCCCTAGATCAGCGTGGTGGACCAGATGAACCCCCACTTCCCGACGACCCAGCACGCGCCGCCGCTCCGCGCTCATGCGCCCCGCACTCACGCCGCTGCAGCTCCTCGCGCTCCCGGTAGCGGCCGTACCGCGCAGCAAACGCCGCGTTTACACGAAGGGGCGACGACCCGCGCGGTTCCGGCATGGCGGCTCTGCGGCCCACTGCGCACGCGTGTGGCGAGTGTCCCAAAAGAGGCGGAGCTACTCTCGGCCCCGGCCCCCGCGAGCCTCAGAGGAGGCGGAGCCTCGCAGGCCGCGCCTCATCCCGTCCCCAGGCTTTCCGGGATCCCTTACGCCGTGCGACCACAATCCCCGCCCGCAAGTCACGCCTCTGCGGGTCAGACTGCAGCCACCGCCCACTCCCTCCCTCCCCGCCCCCGCCCGGGGCTCCCGGCACCCAGCTGACATCTGGGGGCCCTTTCTCCACTCGCGGTTTCCTGCCTCCCTTCCGTTCCGACAGCGTAAACCGCTGCCCCACCCAGCTCACTCACCTCTGGCACCCTGGGAATTACCACTCTCTCCCCTCCCCCAAAGCATCCACGATCTGCGATCCCCCCAACCCCGCGACCTCCCCACTCCCCACAAACATACTGGACGCGCGGCTCTCCATCGCAGACTCAAAAATCAGAAGCCACCAGCTCTGTGATCATTCACAAGTCTTAATTTAATGGGTAAAAACATTAAGTTATCACACAACAATTTTTTTCCCACAAAGCTTAATAAATAGAATCTCTTTTTTTAAACGCTGTACAAGAGACTGGAAACCAAGCTTCCAACAAAATATGAATGAACTCATACTACCCTTTTATTGATTTGAAACACTCCCCCCTCCCCCTCCCCGTGCCTGAAAGCAGTGTGCACACTTGAGGTCTCTCTGTGGGTACAGCCAGCCAAGGTCACCAGGTTCCAGGAGCGCTGGAAGCGATGACCTCACTCTGGGGCTGGGGCTTTAAACACTCTGCCCTTGGGCGTCTGCAGCCCCAGCAATCTGAGGCGCAGAGAAAACTGAACCGTTTTGATGGCTGTTGTCTGCAGGAGCCCTTCTCTGCCCAACACATCAAAAGGGGTGAGAAAAACAAATGAGAAATGTCCCTCAAACACACACACCCGGCAAATGAACACCAACAAGCCACAAACTGGTGCCCCTCCCCTTACGACAGTGGGCAGAAGTGAGGGGAGAAAGTGTTTCTTCTCTCCTCTTTTGACACAGAACCCCGCTGGGTCCTGTTGCTGGAGTGGGCGGCCCCAGGTCACAGCAGTACCACCGTGTGCCCCTGCAGTATGTCCATGAGATCCTGAGCCCCTATCCCCTGGGCCAGCTCCAGGGGTGTGAGTCCCCTGGCGTCCCTGTGATGGAGATCAGACTCGGTAGCCAGGAAGCTGACCACAGCCGTGTGGCCCTCTCGCACTGCCAGATGGATGGGGAGCGCCCCAGTGCCATCAGGCACGTTGACATCAGCACCGTGCTCTACCAAAACCTTCAGGGTGTCCAGGAATCCAGTGCGCGCTGCATCATGGGTTGGAGTAGTGCCGGTGGTGTCCTGGACATTGGGGCTGGCACCTTGCTTGAGGAGCTCCAAGGCAATGGTGGGGCTGCCAAACATCATGACCTGTGTGGGGGCCGAAGGTAAGGGGTCCTGAAGGAGAGGTTCCAGGAAAAGGGGGTCACTGAAGAGAGGAGTCATTCAAGAATAGGGAAGATGAGAGGTCTTCTAAAGAATGGGGAAACCCCAGGGAACACAAGCTCTCAGACAGCTGTTTGATACCCCAGAGAAAGACATCTCCTGGGAATAGGGACCCCCAAAAAGTTGGTCACCCCCTAAGGATAAGACAATCGTCTAGGGAATAGCCTGCATGGAAACTTTCAAGGAACCTAAGACCCTCGCCAGGGAAGCAGAGACACACCCCATCCCATAGGGGAAATCATTAGGAAATATGGAACCCCCCCAGGAAATAGGGCTCATAGAATGAAAACTGTCCCCAAAGAACTTGACAGCCGACTGAAGGGAAAACAGATGCCCAGGGAATTTGAAACCCCTTCTCCAATTAATAGCTCCTCCTATATAGTGGGGATGCTCTCCAGGGTACTTGACTCCCTTAAGAAACGGGGTTCTCCTGTGAAATGCCCCCCAAGGGAATAAGGACGCCCATGCAATGTGTAACTGTGCCCCCATTAGGACTTCCCTTAATAAACCAGGAATCTGGGGGAGCAAATAGACCCAGGAATGGAGATCTCCCCCAAGTAACTGGATACCTCTCAGAGAACCCTCCAGAAATGGGGATTCCCTGGACACATGAATCCTTTCCTCCAGTGATTGGATCCCCCCACAGAAGCTCCAGGAAACAAGAGCCATTCCTATGAAACCAGGATCCAAAGAAACTGAACTCACACCACGGAATAAGAACCTCCCCAGGGAAGCTGAATCCTCTGCACCCAGAGAATAAGAAATTCTCCAGAGAAGATGGAAAGTCCTCCCCTCCCCCAATCTAACCCCATCCACCACCCACCCACGAAAAGGGACATCAGGAAGCAACATCGGCCCAGAGAAAAAGGATGGGATCCGCAGTCAGCCACCACCGCGACCAGGAAACGTAAGGGAAAGGGTCTGGGGTCCCAGCCCCGCACTCGCGCCGCGCCGGCCGGGCCTCACCTGCAGCGCCGTCTTGCCGAAGCGGTTCAGGGCGTCGGGGTGCACCAGCTCGCGGTGCAGAAGGCGGCGCACCTCCTGCACGTCGCCTCGGGCCGCGGCCCCGCTCAGCCGGTCGCCGGCGCGGACCTCCTCCAGCAGCATGTCGACACTGGCAGCCTGCAAAGCCCCCCGCCCCACCCCGGCGCCGTCAGTGCGGGGAAAGCCACCGAAGCAGGCCCGAAGACCCCTTCCGCGGCGCACCTGGCCTGTGCGAGGCTCCCAGCCCGGCTCAGCGGTTGGCTCTCCGGCGCGACCCCCGCCCTCCCAGCGGGCTCCTCCCCCTGTCGGCCAGTGGGTCGCCAGGGGCTGGGAGCCCGGCCCAACCCTCCGCCGCCCGCCCGGCCTGGCCGGGCCCGGCGCCCGCCCCTTGGGGGCCGGGTCACCCCCCAACTCACCCTCCCTCCTCCTAGACGCCTGTTCTGAGGCGGCGTCGGCGCCGCTGCCAAGCTGGCCGTCAGGGGGCGGTGCCAGCGCGCTTGAGGCCCCGCCCCGAACGCCGCGGATTTGTTTTCTTACGAACTCGCTACACTGTAGCCCAGGCGCATTGCCCGGCGCGCGACCCGGCGGCGTCCCGCCCACGCGGCCAGCGCAGCCAATGGCCACGCGTCGCTGGGGGAGTTTTACGCTCCGGCAGGGGCGGTGCCGCCCCTGATTGGCCGAGCCGCGGCGACCGGTGGACCGCCGGCAATGGCGGGGTTTTCGGTTTTCAAACTCGCCAGGCGGGCGGGAAAGGGAGCCGGTTTAACTGACCCGCGGGAGAAAGGTCAGGGGCATGGAAGCGCGGGCTGCCCCGGGACCTCAGCACCTCTGAGAGGAAGGGAGGCAGGGCTGGGGCAGTCCAGTCCGGAGTTTCACCATTCAGTCACGCGATAAGCATTTATTAGCCCTTACTATGTGCAGAGCGCTTTATTTCATTCACTCGCCCACTGTGTGTTGGAACCTGTCCCGGCGCTGGGGAGCGCACATTCAGGCAACTACATAATTTTAGATAGCGTTAAGCACCGTCAAGAAAATAAAACGGGAAAATGGGGTGGGTGAGAAGGAATCACATTCTGGCTCAGATTGAACCAAACCTGGTACAGCAAATGCCACGGTGAGGACAAAACTTCACGCTGCAAGCTGCAGCCGCCACGTGGACGAGCCTGGGAGGCGGGAGTCGAGGTCGGAGGCGGCTGCTACAGATGCCTGTATTCAAACATTTACTGGGCACCCTCTGTGTACTAGGCGTGCAACTGGAAAGCGAGCCAGCCAGGGGTTCCCGCTGCAGGACCCCCACCCTTTAGGTGGGGAGAAGACAGTAATTAAATCTTTTCAGAGTGGTGAACGCTACAGAGGTAATTAAGCAGGTGATAGTTTCTTGGGAAAGGAAGGCCGTTGAAATAGAGAGGTCAGGGAGGGCCACTCCGAGGAGGTGACGTTTGTGACCTGAAAGTGAGGGAAGGAGCCTTGTGAATATCTGGAGGGAAAGCATGCCAGGTGAAGGGCATTACAGATGAGATGGCCGAGGTGGGAGCACCTGTTGTGCACAGGAAGCGTGAGGACTAGAGGGGGAGACGGGAGGAGGTGAGGACAGGTTAAGTGGAGGGAGGAGTAGCGCAGATCAGGCTTGTGGACTGCAGTAAGCACTTGACTTTTTACTTTTCACAAGGGAACCGTGGGACGGTTCTGAGAATCATGATCAGGCTTAGAAGTTAAGAGGCGCCCCCTGGCTGCTACAAGGGAAACTGATGCTGGTGGAACACAGCTGGAGCCAGGGCCCAAGGAGCGAGGGGGGAAACGGCACCG
>NW_024423786.1:49829876-49860684 GCF_017311325.1 Ursus maritimus | reverse complement strand
AGCCCCGCCCCGAACGCCGCGGATTTGTTTTCTTACGAACTCGCTACACTGTAGCCCAGGCGCATTGCCCGGCGCGCGACCCGGCGGCGTCCCGCCCACGCGGCCAGCGCAGCCAATGGCCACGCGTCGCTGGGGGAGTTTTACGCTCCGGCAGGGGCGGTGCCGCCCCTGATTGGCCGAGCCGCGGCGACCGGTGGACCGCCGGCAATGGCGGGGTTTTCGGTTTTCAAACTCGCCAGGCGGGCGGGAAAGGGAGCCGGTTTAACTGACCCGCGGGAGAAAGGTCAGGGGCATGGAAGCGCGGGCTGCCCCGGGACCTCAGCACCTCTGAGAGGAAGGGAGGCAGGGCTGGGGCAGTCCAGTCCGGAGTTTCACCATTCAGTCACGCGATAAGCATTTATTAGCCCTTACTATGTGCAGAGCGCTTTATTTCATTCACTCGCCCACTGTGTGTTGGAACCTGTCCCGGCGCTGGGGAGCGCACATTCAGGCAACTACATAATTTTAGATAGCGTTAAGCACCGTCAAGAAAATAAAACGGGAAAATGGGGTGGGTGAGAAGGAATCACATTCTGGCTCAGATTGAACCAAACCTGGTACAGCAAATGCCACGGTGAGGACAAAACTTCACGCTGCAAGCTGCAGCCGCCACGTGGACGAGCCTGGGAGGCGGGAGTCGAGGTCGGAGGCGGCTGCTACAGATGCCTGTATTCAAACATTTACTGGGCACCCTCTGTGTACTAGGCGTGCAACTGGAAAGCGAGCCAGCCAGGGGTTCCCGCTGCAGGACCCCCACCCTTTAGGTGGGGAGAAGACAGTAATTAAATCTTTTCAGAGTGGTGAACGCTACAGAGGTAATTAAGCAGGTGATAGTTTCTTGGGAAAGGAAGGCCGTTGAAATAGAGAGGTCAGGGAGGGCCACTCCGAGGAGGTGACGTTTGTGACCTGAAAGTGAGGGAAGGAGCCTTGTGAATATCTGGAGGGAAAGCATGCCAGGTGAAGGGCATTACAGATGAGATGGCCGAGGTGGGAGCACCTGTTGTGCACAGGAAGCGTGAGGACTAGAGGGGGAGACGGGAGGAGGTGAGGACAGGTTAAGTGGAGGGAGGAGTAGCGCAGATCAGGCTTGTGGACTGCAGTAAGCACTTGACTTTTTACTTTTCACAAGGGAACCGTGGGACGGTTCTGAGAATCATGATCAGGCTTAGAAGTTAAGAGGCGCCCCCTGGCTGCTACAAGGGAAACTGATGCTGGTGGAACACAGCTGGAGCCAGGGCCCAAGGAGCGAGGGGGGAAACGGCACCGCCCCAGATGTGCCATGCCTAGGTCTGAGAAAAACGGATATTCGTTGCCCATTCCCATCCCAGCACTTCAGGGGTGTTCCTGGCATCCCCAGTCCCCAGCCACGAATATACACAGCAGCTAGATTCATTCTTTTTAATACCATCCTAAAACTCAGGGTGGGCCAGCATGGCCTCTGGGCTCAGTAGCTGTGAAGGAGGGGCCCCAACACCCCTAAGGCAGGTCACTGCAAGAAGGCACTCATGAGGGGGGGGGCTTCAAGACCCTCCTCTGTTTCTTCATATAAAATTGGAGGAGGGAGGACCCCAGAGGCAGAAGGAGGTAGGGAGACTGTTCCTTCCAGCCTATGGGTGGAGGGAAAGGCAGGGAGGAAGCCAGGTGCTGGATGCTGGGAGCAAGAAACTGCTAAGTCAGGGGCCTTCCCTGACACATGACCCCCATCTTCCTCCCTCTAAAGTTTACAGTCCCAGCCTGGGGAGAGGGAAGGCCCCATGTCCAAGTCCCCACCTCTTCTCTCTCCTAGCTGGTACGAAGTTGATAATCTGCAGGAAAACAATGAGCAGAGACCATCTCAGAATGTGGGGAAAGGGAACAGAGGGAAAGCCCCCCTCCCTCATTTATCCCCCACCCCAGTGCTCATAATCAACCCCATGGGTATGTAATAAGGCTAAGAAGGGGGTTCAACACAGGGAAGGTAACCATAGCAACAAGCTTGTTTCCAGGTACAGATGGGGGTGCTGTGTGTTCAGTCTCTTGTCCAAACCCTATCAGCACCCTAGAGAGGGCATCTGCCCCCATTTTAAAGATGGGCAAACTGAGGCCAGGCCTGTTGCATTTTGGTGCCCTCTGGGCCAGAGTGTGGTCAAAGCCCCAAGACCATCCTTTGGATCTCCTTGATCCCAGTGTCCCAGGGAGCCGGGCTGCCTTACCGCCACTTTGGGTGATGTAGCGAACCCATGGCAGGGCCTGGTAACCGCTTTTCTCAATGATCTTCATGTATCGGACCTGAAAGGGAATGAATCAAGGTGGAGCAGGTGGTGCAGAGAGCCTGGCTGTGGGGAGAGGACTATATGTAACACAACTCGGGGGGAATGTGGTGACACGGTCTCTGAGTGATGAGGTGACATGGGTTGGGGCAAAGGTGTGGCACCGGCAGTGGGGGGAGAGGAGTGGGCAGACAGTCCAGAACACTGGGAAAGAGATGACAGAGTGTAAGGGAATAGACACAGGGTGGTTTTGGGGGGACGAGATGGCATAGGCCAGGGAACAGATGTGACTTAAGCCAAGGGAATGGAGAGCCCACTGAGGCCAAGGAACGAAGACACCTCCTCACTACACTCACCTGGATCCCGGAGACGGTGAAATAGGGGATCTCAAACTTGACCCCAATGGGGGGCCGGCCCTCTACCTCCTCCTTCTCCACACTGGGGAGGCCAAAGTGGGCACGCATCAGGTACTCCTTGCCCCCCTGAGGGCACATGGGGGTATCAGACACACCAAGAGGCCTCTCTCTGCCCCAGACCATCCTCACGACAGCCCCCAAAGCAGGCTCTGTTCTTTGTCCATTTTAGAGTAGAAAGTGAAGGCTCCTGGCCAAGATATAGCTGAAGCTTCTAACTATGAAGTCTGATCAGAGGGCTTCTAATGACCAGCCCCCATTTTCCAGGCCCCCCCCCGTTTGCAGGGACCGACCATATCCTCCAACAGCCCAAGGATGAAGGTAACATGATCCTGTCTATGTCACAGATGGGCAAACAGAGGCTCCCTGAGGGGAAGGGGGTTTCCCAAGGCTATGCAGCCCAGAGAGGCAAGAGTGGAGAACTTGAACCCCAGGCTGGTTTCCTCAAGACCTGGGAGGTGGGGAGTTTAACCACCACGCTGGCCTGGTTTCCAGCTTTATTACCCCTAAAGGATAGCCATGTGCATACACACATGGGTTTCTGATTTATTCTGTCTTGCTTGCAAGCCGCAGGGGCAGGTCCCTCAGATCCCACACCCACCCCAGTACTCACCGGGAAAGACTTAATACTCCAAATAACAACATTCTTTTCTGGCACGTACTTGGCGCTGCCTACACTCGTCTTGAAGCGTGGGGAGTCGGCATCACTGGGCACGGGCACGGATATCTCCACGCCGTTGGCCACCGACTGCTTCTTAAACTGCCCCTTGGCCTGTCAGGGGAGAGGGTATGGGGGGTGAAGAATTCACTCCTGAATTCTGCAAATATTCAGCAAGCCCTTTTCCCGCATGACCTCGTAGAGAGCCTCCGCAGTCCTCAAGTGGGAATGACCATCCTGCCCATTTCACAGATGAGAACATGGAGACGCGGAGAAGCTAAGGCATTTGCTTGGAGATGCACAGCCCGCAAGTGGCAGAGCTGGGGGGTCACACCTGCGGGAGACTCCAGAGGTTCTGTTCTTAGTGCCTTCCTTTTGGAAAGTGTCCTGCATCTGTGCCTGGTCCAAAAGGCTAATGATGCCCATCACAGAGGAGTTTTCACTTGAAAACTGATGAGCCCCTAGCATGTGCTGGGCCCCAGCCAACCACTTGGTCCTCTCC
The DNA here is from genome assembly GCF_017311325.1 of Ursus maritimus. Taxonomy (NCBI): domain Eukaryota; kingdom Metazoa; phylum Chordata; class Mammalia; order Carnivora; family Ursidae; genus Ursus; species Ursus maritimus. The sequence goes on along the minus strand of NW_024423786.1, from coordinate 49,856,823 downwards.
CTAACTCCCTAAAGTAGGATCCATCCCTGAGGTCCATTTTACAGATGAGGAGAATGAGGTACTTTGTCCAAGTCAATTAGCTGGTACCTGGCACAGCAGGGACTTGAATGGAGCTTGTGCTGTCAACCATCGCGTGCCTTCCTTACAAATAATGAATCGGTTACATGTGTAGTCGCTAGCATTATGATTACTACCACTGTTGATGAATTCGGGGGAGGGAGGTTTGAGAGATGGGATCAAGGGCAGAGGACCTTGAAGTAAACCAGAGGGGATATTCTTTCCAGGAAGCACCGGCATTAATGGCCCCTTCCCCTTTCCCCGCCTACCGGGATGGGGATATTGAGGGGCGTCAAGACCCTTCCTGGTGACCGTTCATTCACCTTGCAATCCAGCTTCTCTGGCTCCCCGGGACCAGGGAACAAAGTCAAATCTAAAATCACAGACTCTTGAGACAGGCAGACGCAAGTTCAAACTTCTTCCTAGATGGGGGACATCTGCACCCCTCTGAACCTCCGCTTCCCTGTCTGTAAAAGAGGGCTCACTCTAAGCTGTGGAGAAGCTCCCATTGGGACCATGGGAGACATGCACAGAGCTGTTCATGGCAACGAGAACTAGAGTAGCCAAGAATTGGAACAACCCTTGCAAGAGAAGGAACAGATACAAAAGATCCCCATGGTGGAATATTCTACAGCTATAGAAAGAGCCGTACTAAGCTTCAGCTCCTGGGACTCGTGTTCAGATCAGTCTTACACAACCAAAGCAAATCAGTCCACTGATAGGATCAGAAACCTGCAGAACAAAATACTTATGGTTAAAACTGTGGGCGGCAGGGCGCCTGGCGGGCTCAGCCGGTGGAGCGTGCAACTCTTCATCTTGGGACTGTGAGTTTGAGCCCCAGGATGGGTGTGGAGATTACTTAAAAATAAATCTTAAAATAAAAAATTTTAAAAACCTTTTAAAAAATGTGAGTGGCAAAACTATAAAGTGAATATGCTGAGGACTTTCTTTAAACCATGTATATATTACATGTATGGATATATATTGGTTATGAAAGTAAGTAAGTAAAACATGTCAGTTGGTGTTAAGTCATAGGGGAAAAATAGAGCAAAGAGGGAGGTGGGGAAGGATAGGGGGTTGCAAATTTTTTTTTATTTATGTATTTCGTTTTTTAAAGATTTTATTTATTTATTTGAGAGAGAGTGAGAGAGAGCACTTGCTGGGGGAGGGAGGAAGGGCAGTGGGAGAGGGAGAAGCAGACTTCCCACTGAGCAGGGAGTCAGATGTGGGGCTCGATCCCAATACCCTGGGATCATGACCTGAGCCAAAGGCAGACGCTTCACTGACTGAGACACCCAGGCACCCCAGGGGGTTTACAATTTTAAATAGGGAAATCAGGAAAGGCCTCTGAGGAGGTGACATTAAGCAAAAAACTGAAGGAGATGAGGGAAGGAGCCATGTGAATATCTGGGGCAGGGAGGGGGTATGAGCCAAAGGGAACGGCCAGTGCAAAGGCCCTGAGGTATGACCTTATTTGGTGTGAATAAAGAGGAAGCTGATATACCTGGAATGGAGGGAGGGAGGGAGACAGTGGAGGGAGGTAAAGAAGGAAGGTGACAGGGCAAACTGCGGCAGAGCCTTGTGGGCTGCCAGGACTTTGCCTTTTACTCTCGGTGAAGTAGGAGCTTGTCCTGTCTTCTCGCTGTCCAGACACAGCGAGACTGGAGTGCTCCCAGGTGCCCTCTAAGGGAACAGATGGTGGGGGGCGAGGGCAGGAGCTGGGAGACCAGGGCAGATGCAGTGGAGGGACTGTGAAGTGGGCAGATTAGGGATCTATTTTGCCCAGGATTTGCTGATGGTTTGTCTATCTCCCCAGCTGGCCTGCAAGCTCCTTGAGGACAGCGTATCTTTTATTTCTTCTCTCTTGTCCCTTAGTTCCCGCACAAAGTAGAGGCTCAGTTAAAATAATAATATGAACAGCTAATACTTTGTCCATCATTTAGACATTATTGAGAACCTACTACATGCCTGACACTGGGGAAAAGAAATCCACACAGGGGAGAAGTAGATGTGATGGTCAGCAGAGAGGAGACCAGAGGGGGTGGGAGAGGGTGGGAACCGAAACTGTGGGCATGGCTGCTGGAACAGCAGCCTAGGTAGAAGGAACAGCCAATGCAAAGCCCCAGGGAACTGTGCCTGACACGTTTGAGAAGCAGCCAGGAGACCAGTGGGGCTGGAGGGGAGTGAGGAGCCAGGGAGGATGGGAGAGACGGGGTTAGGCCAGTGATTGCAGGGAGGGGCAGATCAAGCACTGTAAGCAATTGCTCCCTGGGCCTACCTTGACCATGATCTCCACTCGGCTGTGGGAGAACTTCTCAATGACGGACTCAATCCAGATCAATGGCTTGACCTGCAGACAGCAGAGGAGGGAGTTCTTGGAGGTTCTGGGGGCAACTCTCACCCCCTGCAGTGAGGCTTTACCCTGCTTCACCTGGGTGCTGAGGCGGTAGGACATGAGCTCAAAGTCGCCGTCGGGTGGGATGAAGGAGATGGTGCGATCATTGTCAAAGCGAGAGAGCCGCACGCACTGGTGGAACTTCACGTCCTCCAGCTCCACGGACTTGTTCTTGCTCCCTGAAACTCGGAGCCGAGCAGGTGGGCAGGTGACCCTGGAGGCCTGGGCTAGAGACCCTATCCCAGGTCTCTAGCCCTGCCTTCCCCACCTACCATTTGCCATTACCTGCCATTTTACAGGTAAGGAAACTGAGGCCCAGAGAAGATGAGTAACTTGCCCGGGGTCACCGAGGTGGCCAGGGGGCAGAGCTAGGATCTGAATCCAGAGAATCTGGGTCTTGCTGTCAGGTTTTTAAATAGGATGCTATTCCGTCCTCCTACTCCCACTGGAATGTCAGCTCCACAGTGATTTGTCTTTTTCACCCTTGTACTTGTGCCCGGCACCCAATAATGAAGCCCTGTTTGCGCCAATGAGCCAGCAGCCGCAGCACCGGCTGTGACCAGCAGAGGGCACTCGAGTGCTTATTTCAGAACTGGCTGCAATTCTCTGCGTGTCCGGATGGGGTAGGGTGGGCTCCCTCCCGTGCCCCCCTCCAGATGCTTACGGCCAGTGAGCTCAAAGAGCACACGGTCGTTGAGGCCAAGCCGCAGTTCTGGCATTCCCGACAGAAACACCTTGAGCTTGATGGTGCCCACGATCTCGCTCAGCAGGACGCTGCCGTTGGCATTGACCTGAGGATACACATACAGGGGTCAACAAGCATAGGGCCTCCTCTGCTGCCCCCAGCCCGGGGAAGGAGTGGGGGAGAGGGATGGGGGCTCACCAGCAGGTTGACAGACTCTATGACATCGATGAAGACCTCATTCTTCTTGTACTTGATGCCCTCGGAGCGCCAGGACACAGCGTTGGTGACAGTGGGCGGCACCCGTGATTTGCCGGTCTCCAGCTTGTTGCCCTGCTGCGTGATGTACCTGTCGGGAGGGCAGCAGCGACGAGGAGCTGGACCTAGGGCCACTTCCCGGACCCTCCCTGCCTTCCGTCCCCCCCCCCCCGGTGGCTGCCCCGGTGGCCCACTCACTCCTGCAGGATCTTGCTGTCCGTGGTCTGGGGGAAGCCGAAGTCCATGAGCTCGTCCAGCAGCTCATAGACGATGACAAAGTTGTCTCGGATGCTCTCCTCCTCCAGCTCCTTGAAGTACTCGGAGAACACCTGGGGGCGCGGGAAACAGACGTCAGCAGAGGCGTCGCTGGGACCTCACTCTACCAGCCAGCAACCCAAGAGGCAACTGTCGAGTGCCTACTGTATACTAGCGCTGGGACATTAAGAATTCAGGGAGTCCACAAGCTTGAGGGGTTGGGGACCCCACATTCAGAGCCTCTGGGAAGTTGTAGGCATAACCACAGCAGAGAACCTGTCAGTCATCTGACATTCGAAAAACCCTCCATCCCTCATTCCGCTCCAGCCCCACTGGCCTCCTCTCTGTTCTCACCTCAGAGTCTTTGCATATGCTGTCCCCTCTGCCTGGGATGCTCTTCTCACAGTGGCCTTCTTGTCATTCAGGCCTCAGCTCAAATGTCACCTCCTCAGTGAAGCCACTACCATCCCTCCTCCCCCTTGAGTGTCAAGGTGAGACTAGCACCCCAGTCATGGGTTCTCATAATGGCCTGCTGCACCTTCTTCGTGCCCTTTGGCTCCTCGGGACAGGCAGGGACTGTGCCTGCCTTGTGAACAGCTGTGTCCCCTCTTTGCCTGGCAGGGGACAGATCAATACACGTTCCTTGTTTGTTGAAAAGTATTTACTGAGCACTTTCTCAGTCATCGAGAATGGCATCTAGCAAGCACTCAAATTATTATGTGATTCTATAAACAGTGCTAATGCTCACCATAATACCAAACCGTTATTGAGCACTTACTGTATACTAAGCACTGTCTTAAGCATTCATAAATATGAATTTGACTAAATTGTATAACAACCCCAAAGTAGGACTTGTTGTAACTCCCAGTTTAGAGACACTGAGAGAAGGGACTTGCTCAAGGTCACACAGCCAGGGCGGGGGTGGGGGAGGTGGGCAGGGGGATTTAGATCTGGGATTGGAACCCAGTTTTCTCTGGCTCAGATTTGAGCAGTGCACTGTCTTGGAAACCTCCGTGGTCCTTGCCCCACAGGGAGAGATGATCCCATAGCAGCTAATGAGAACACAGAGATGGGGCTTCAATGGAGGTCAGGGAAAGCTTCCTAGCAGACATGGATCCTGAAAGGGAAGGGCAAACTGAGTGGACAGAGAGACCAGCCGGCCAATGGGAAGCCAGAACCTACCTCCACCGTCTTGTAGAGGAAGGAGTACACGAGGGAGGCGTTGGCATTCTTCAGTGTGGTGGCCACCACTATGGGCAGCAAAGTTAAGGAAAAGGTGCCATTTTGGAGGTCTCAAATGGAGCACAGATCCTAAAACCTCACCCTGCCCACTCCCCCCAACCTGAGCCACTGACGTGCTGTGCAACTTCTGCCCTCGGTCCACCCTCTCTGGGCCCAAGTTGCCACCACCCCAGGCCTCCAGGAACCCCGCCAGGGACTGGATACAGTACAGGTTGCTGTGTTTGATCCATAGGAAGTGGACCCGGCCGTGGCTCAGCAGCGGGGCCAGGGCGCCCTCCTCCTCCCGCTGCATGAGCAGAGGCATGAAGTGCTCAATCTCACTCATGGCCACATCACCCTTGTAGTTGCGGCTGATCAGAGGCTAAGGATGAGCAGAGAAGGCCTGGTCACCGCTGGGGTCTGGGCCCCTTCATCCGGGGGCCTCAGAGCACCTGGTTCTGCCTCTACTTCCTGGGTGCCGAGCAGGGGCAGGACTCTGCCGCTCTGTGCCTCAGTTTCCTCCTCTGTAAAATGGGTGCATGATAACAGCAAACGTGTCCAGAGTCCTCAGTGAGGACCAGGGTGTGTCCTACTTAAGACTGGACGTGTGCTAACTGATTTGGATCTCACTACAGTCTGTGGGGTAGGCAGCGGCATCTTCATTGGAAGAATGGGGACGCTGAGGTGTGAACCGTGTGTCTAACAGGAGGGGAAACCGGGAATTGAACCAAGACACCCGGATCCAGAATCCCTGCTCCTGCCCAGGGCTTCACAGGCACCAAACTAGTGAGGTGGGGATGACAAAAGGGAAGGGAAGGGAAGGGTGGGGAGGAAGGAAGGAAGCGAAGAAGAAAGTAAGTATAGAAAGAGAGACGGATACCCACATAGCGGCTGTCCAGCAGCAGTAAGCACTCAATACGAACGTACCTACTTCCCAAGCTCCTTTAGTCCAGGACAGAGAATCACGACGGCCCAGAGCTGGTCCTCAAACACCCTTAGCTTTCACCACCACCGTTTTTATTGATTTGAAATGACAGGGCGAATGACAGAGGGCTTCAGAAAGGGGCAAAGCAGCCCCAAATGGCAATGAGGGTCTCCTGCCCCTGCTGTCTTCTCCAAATATGAATCGTGTGGATGATGAAATAGATGGTGATAGAAATAACTTCAACCGACTGAACGCCTCAAGTCTGCAGCAGGGCTACTGTGCTAAATAGTTTACACTCATCGAGTTGTAGTCATTCTTCTTGGGTGGGGACCTCTGTTATTCCCATTTTTACGGAAAGGGAGACTGAGGCTCAGAGAGGCCGAGTCCCTGGCCCGCATGCGGTTGGTAAACAGTGGAGGTGGGATTCGACCCGGGACTTCTAGGGATTGGGGGAGGGGTGTTCCCACGCTCCCAGAGCTTTCTGGAGCCTCCACGCCCGCGCGGAGGGGCTGCCCCTGGATCCAGGGGAGCGCAGCCTCACCTGTCCTTCCCCCCTATCCTCCCGCGCCCGGCCCACCTTGCCCTTGACGTCGAGGATGAAGACAGCGGAGGCGGACATGGTGGCGGCCGGCGGACTCGGGAAGCGGGGAGGGAGCGCCGGGAGGCGACGGCGGCGCTGCTTCCTTCTTCCTGCGGAAGCGCCCGCGCGCAGGTGAGCGCCCAGGTGAGAGCGTCTTAAAGGGGAGGCCTCCAGGTGCGCGGCGCTGTTGGCCGACACGAAGACTGCTGCGGGGCGGGGCTTCGGAGGGGACGGCTGCCCCGCCTCACTATCCCTTTGCACTCAGGAGAGCTGATGGGAGGAGTCTCCAGGCCAACCAACCATCCCTCCGTCCACCCAGCCAGCCCGCCAGACGGCCAGCCACCCACTCACCCCCCACCCATTCACCACCCACCCATCATCCATCCACCCAACCATCCATTCGTCCAACCAGCCGGCCAGCCACCCACCCATCCACCCACCCAACCATCCATTCGTCCATCCAGCCAGCCAGACACCCACTCACCCCCCCACCCATTCAGCCACCCACTCACCCCCCACCCATTCAGCCACCCACCCCTCCATCCACCCACCCATCCATCCATCCATCTCCATCCATCCACCAGTTCATCCATTCATCTTGTTTCTCTTCTCTCTCTCCCACATGCACATCAGCCCCAATAGAGCAGAGATTTTGTTCTGTTCGTGTCTGTGTCCCCAGTGCCCCACACTGGGTACTCAATAATATTTGTCCAGGTCCGTGGGGAGGGGAGGAAAAAAAATATTTGTGCAAATCATTCATTCATTCATTCATACAATAACTATTTACTAATTAATTTATTCTTTCACTCAGGTATTTACTGACTAGTAAATTCTTTCACCGTGGAGCTGTGGGTAGCTCTCGGGGCAGGACAAGTGTAACTGCTTTTATTGTTATTCCTTTTTTTTTTTTTTTAAGATTTTATTTATTTATTTGACAGAGAGAGACAGCCAGCGAGAGAGGGAACACAAGCAGGGGGAGTGGGAGAGGAATAAGCAGGCTTCCAGCAGAGCAGGGAGCCCGATGCGGGGCTTGATCCCAGGACCCTGGGATCACGCCCTGAGCCGAAGGCAGACGCTTAACAACTGAGCCATAGGCGCCCCTTATTGTTATTCCTAATGTTACTCTTAATCGTTCCAAAAGTATTTATAAGCTCCTGTGATGTGACACTAAGATGCTGATAGAATGTTGAAAAGATCAATGGTCATTATTATTGTGACTATATTATAAAGTTATTCACTCAACAACATTTATTGAGCACCTTCTGTGTGCTGGATGGAACACATGGAAGCCGCTTTCATTATGGTAATGCTGCTGCTGGTGATTCGTGCAGAGAATGAATGTTTGTCAAGCACCCCCTGTGCCACTATGGATGGCAAAGAGACCAAGCCACTCCACTGCTCTCTTCAAGGGAGGGTGACAGGCATACAACATAAAAACCAAAAAACCACGATGACCTCTGATCATGACGGAGATCCTCTTGATCATCTTGACCGAGATCATCTCTGATCAAGAAGGCGAGTGAGCTGGTGCCAAGGTTTTGGGGGGGATGTGAGACGGGGAGATCAGGGAAGGGGCTGCCGTTTGGAAACTTCCTGCCATGACCTTACGAGCAGGGAGAAGACAGAGGAAAGAGACCTCAGGCAGAACCTGGCATAAAGCGGGTACTAATATTGTTTTTGTCGTTGTTGTTTATATGTGCTGGCACAGCACGAGGCCTCAGGAGCCAGCTGCTTGGACTCACGTCCTGGCTCTGCCACCAGCCAGCTGGGTGGCCTCGAGCACCTGCCCTCCCCTCCTGGGACTCCTGTCTGCACATCTGCGAAATAGGGTTAACTGCTCTTTCCTCCTTAGGTTATTCTGCGGGTGCATGAGTTATTACCCCCACCATTACCCATGGAACAGACCTGGGATGTAGCCAACACTCAAGAATGTTATCATCATTATTCGCTATTATTGCTATGATTATTTACTGCGTAGCAGCTAAGAACACAGGTGGCGGCGGGACGCCTGGGTGGCTCAGTCAGTTAAGCGTCTGCCCTCGGCTCGCTCATGATCCCAGGGTCCTGGGATCGAGCCCCAAGTCCAGCTCCCTGCTCAGTGGGCAGTCTGCTTCTCCCTCTCCCTCTGCCCCCTCCCTGCTCATGCTCTCTCTCTCAAATAAATAATTAAAAAAAAAAAAAAAAAAAGGACACAGGTGGCCACTTTGAATCCGGACTCCACGATTGGCTCTGAGGCATTCGGCGAGGGATTGCACCTCTTGTGCCTCAGTCTCCCCTTCTGTTAAACAGGCATAAGAGTCTTGGCGCCACCTCCTCAGACTTCGCTAATTGCCTGGCACAGCACCTGAGCTCCCAGCACATCAGCTATTACAGACCCGCCAACCGTCTGCCCGCCTAGTGGGATGAGCGGGAGGAAAGGGAAACTCACTTTCAGCCTGGCTGGAACCGACCTGCTCAATAGAGGGAGGGTCCCGAAGAGCCTGGGGGTGGGGGGGCTGGACACCTAGCTGGCCCAGGCCTCATCCTTCCTTCCTTCCTTCTGCAAACCCAGCCCCACACCTTTATCAGCCTCTGGGGGTGGGGTGAGTGTCCCCACAGGGGACTTGGGGGAGGGAGGCAAGGACAGCAGCTGCTGCTATCAGACTACCCACTCCCCTCCCTGCGGGCCTCTAACGTGGATAATATCACAGCAACGGCAGTCCGGTCGAAGAGCGTGCATTTCTCCTGGTACTTCTGTCTTCTTCGATTTGTTTTTTCAAGTCTGTTTTTGTTTGTTTGTGTGTTTGTTTGTTTGTTTTCTGTTTGGCTCTGGTCTTCCCATCTTTGCTTTCCTTGATAATTCAGGACCCGAGAGGAAGACCTTTCCTGTCTTCTTACATTGCAAGAAGCAGAGGCCCAGAGAGCTCAAGCCACTTGCCCAGGGCTACACAGCTGCGAAGCAGTTGGGTGAGAATTTGAACTTGAGTCGTGGAGATCAAGAGCTCAATCCCAACCCACTCCCAACTGCTCTGCCACATTGCCGGATACAAGTATTCCTATTACTAACAACAGCTCACGCAGGTGGGGTGCTCACCATACCCAGGCCCTGCCCTAAATGTCTCCCCTGTGGGAATCCTTCTAGAAACAATGCCTTGAGTGAGGGAGGCCTATTATCTCCAACTGACAGACAGCATTGCCGAGGGGAGGAGAGCAACGGACTGACTTGGACAAAGTCACCCGGTCAGCAGTGGCAGAGCTGGAATTCCAGCCCCGCAAAGCCCAAGGTTTTATGCTGTCTTTGCTCAAAAGAGAAGGATTGCTGCCACCCTCCCTTCAATCTACCCTCTGCTCAGAAGGTGACCCAGGAGGATTGCAGATGCTGTCAGACCCTTGCCCCAGCCCATCATTACTGAACCTCTCAAGGGCCCTTCTCCTGGGTCCCTGAGATGTTTTTCAGGCAGTAAATAGAACCCAAAAGCCAGGGCCGAGAGCCCTGGAATCTGAAACTCAAGGTCTGTTTGGCTGAAAAATGCATGAACCCAAAAGCTCCAGTGGGGTCAGAGAACAGAGCAGCTCTGTGTGCCCAACAGCCCGCCTCAGCTGCAACGTCCCCTGTCCCCAGGGGCTGTGGCCTTGCCCCAGTTCCTCCTAGATGCCTGGAGCCTGCCCCAGTCTCGCCTCTGGGACTCCGCCTCTAGGCACCCTCTGCAGTCCCTTCTCCACATTACTAAAGGGAGCGGTCTGAAACTCCAAGCTCCCTCACTCTCATATTCCCCATGGCTCCCACTGCCCTGGAGCTGCTGGGGCCAATACAGTGAGAAACAACCTGAGCTGACCTCTCTCACGACCCACCGCTTGAACCCCTGCCCCAGACACACTGACTTCCTTAATTTCAGTTCCTCTCTCTCTTTCTCTCTTTCCTCCAGCACCTAACGGCACAGCGCTCAACGCCTGCTCCTTTCTGCTTTCTTAGCCCTTTTTCTCAAGCAGCAATAAGGTCTCTTCAGGAACCCTTCTCTGATCTCTCAATCCATGCCTAGGTCACGTTCCTCCTCTGGGCTCTCCCAACTGTCCCATGCTCCCCTGTCCCCGCTGTGTTGCGCCCTGTTTTTAAAAATCTATTTTTTTAAAAAAACTTTATCTAACATAAACTTTGCCATTTTATCCACTTCAAGTGTACAGTCCAGGGGCCATGAAGCACGTTCACGGCATTGTGCAACCGTCACCACCATCCCTCTCCAGAACTTCTTTCATCTCGCAAAACTGAAACTCTGGGCCATTAACCGCCCCCCCCTCCCCAGCCCCTGGTGCCCACCATCTATTTTCTGTCTCCATGAATTTGACTCCTCTAGGGAGTTCATGTGAGTGGAATTGGACAGCATTTAGCATTTATCCTTTTGTGACTGGCCTGATTAAATAGATTTTTAAAATATATTTTAATTTCATTATTTTTTAAATTGAGGTATCGTTGACAATGTTGTATTGGCATGTCTCTCTCTCTCTCTCTCTCTCTAATAGGAGAAAATACTCATGTAGGTAATTAAAACTCTACTGGAAAAAAAAAAAGATTTAAGGGCACCTGGGTGGCTCTGTGGGTTGAGTCTTGCTTTCTGCTCAGATCATGATCCCAGGGTCCTGGAATCGAGTCCTGCCTCCAGCTCCCTGCTCAGCGGGGAGCCTGCTTCTCCCTCTGCCTGCCGCTCCCCCTGCTTGTGCTTTCTCTCTCCAAATAAATAAAATATTAAAAAAATAAAATAAAATATTTTAAAAAGAGAGAGAAGGAAAGAGAGAACATTGTAGATCAGAAAACAGGCCCCTTTGCCCCCCACCCCCTCCATCCTGGTCTTTCTGACAACAATTGGCATGTTCAGATCTTTTTCTTCTATTAAGTTACACGCAGATGTGTGTGTGTGCATGTGTGATGTCGGATTTCTCTCTTTTCCTCATACCATACACAACTAACCAACTAAATACAACTTGCTATTTTTCAACTTGCTATTTTTACTCACCACTGGGACCTGGAAATCTACCCGGGCTACTCTGGCAGGGTTATGGAGTTTCTGTGGGTTGTGAAGTCAGGCTCCAAGAGTTCAAATCCTCGTATAGCCCCACACTCACTACCTGGGTGACTGTAGGGAAATTACTTACCCTCTCTGTGTCATTTTCTCCAACTGGAAAATGGTTGCAAGAATTTAATAGGAAGCACTTAAGAAATGGCTTAACCTCTTTGTATCACTTTCCCCAACTGGAAGATGATTATAAAGATTGAATGCAAAGCACGTAATCCCTCGTCTGATGTTGAGTAAGCTCCCTATAAACATTCACTCTTGTTATAACCTGCAGGGCCACCCCCTTCTTTCCTATTTACAATTTTTCCATTTTTAAAATGAAGCATGTTAAGAAAGGGCTGAAGTCAAGTGATTGCCACAAACTCAACCCACCTGTGTAACCACAGTCTTGCTTCCTGTCCCTCCCGGAAGCTGCCCCAGAGGCCCTACCACAAAGGCAACCACTGATCCACGTTCAGTTCCCAGTTCCCGTGGGTTGATTAGCTATGCCTGTCCGAAAAACTTCATTCAAAAGTGCCTGGCCTCTGTCCCTCAGTATAATAATTTTTTTTGAGACTCATCAGTGTTATTACACTTAATAGTTGATGTCTTTTTATTGCCGAGGACTATTTTATGGTATGGATGGACCATGGTGTGCTGAGACAGTCACCCATTTCCGGACATCTGGGTTGCTTCCAATTTTTGGCCTTTATGAATAAAGCTGTGATAAAGTGTTTGTTTTGTTTAAAGATTTTATTTATTTATTTAGGAGAGAGAGAGCGGGCACACAGAAGAGAGTAAGAGAGAGAAGCAGGCTCCCCACTGGGCAAGGAGCCCGATGCGGGGCTCTATCCCAGGACCCTGAGATCACGGCCCCAGCGGAAGGCAGACGCTTGACTGACTGAGCCACCCAGATGCCCCAAAGCTGTGATAAAGTTGCTATGAACATTTGTATAGAAGATTTTGCCTTTCTTTCTTCCTTTCTTTCTTTCTTTCTTTCTTTCTTTCTTTCTTTCTTTCTTCTTTCTTTCTTTCTTTCTTTCTTTCCTTCTTTCTCTCTCTCTCTCTCTCTCTTTCTTTCCTTCGTTTGTTTTATGGTTTTGTTTTTCTTGGGTAAATACCTAGGAGTAGAATGGTTGGGTCACATGGTAGGCATTTGTCTAACTTTATAAGAAACTAAGAGACCATTTTCCCTTTTTAAAAAAAAATGTTTTGTTTATTTATTTGTCAGAGAGAGAACACAAGCAAGGGGAGCTGCAGGCAGAGGGAGAAGCAGGCTCCCTGTTGAACAGGGAACCCCATGTGAACTTGATCCGAGGACCCTGGGATCATGACCTGAGCTGAAGGCAGATGCTTAACCAACTGAGCCACCCAGGCATCCCTAAGAGACCTTTTCCTAAGTGGTGGTGTCATTTTGCATTCCCACCAGCAGTGTGGGAGAGTCCCATTTACTCCAGATCCTCACCTAATACTTGGTACCATTTAGTTTTAGCTCCTCTGATGAGTGTGGGGTGGTATATCATTGAATTTTAATTTGCATTTCCTTGATGACCTCATTCTTTTTATTCGCTGCATGGTATTCCCTCCCTCTCATCATGTTGCTTGCACTCCTTTGTTGGTGGACATGGAAGCCTCCCCCATTTTTTTTTTTTTTTTTTTTTTTTTACAGTAACTATCAAGGCAGCAGGTAGTAACCTTTGACGGGTAGTTCTCAGGCACAGACACCTACGATGGCTTCTCCAGGGTCAAGGGCAGAGATGAATCGCACAGGCCAAACACGGTCGGATTTAATCTTTTCTGCCAGATAACATTTTTTTTTTATTTTTTTTTATTTTTTTTTTTTTGTATTTATCTTTTTTTTGTTTTATTGCCAGATAACATTTTGACCCACAGCATGTGCTCACCCCGCTGGTTGTTATCGGACTTAAAATTCTTGCCGATCTGATGAATGAAAAATGGCATTTTTGGGTCTGTTCACTGGCGCACAGCCAGCGCTCAATATCTATTTGATGAGTGAACGGGTGGGTAGATAAATGAACGGGTGACAACTGCTCCTAGCCCACCAAACACACCGGGAGAGTCTCCCTTGAGCCCAGACGGGAAACAAAGGTTGGGGCCCCACCCTCTCCCGAGTCCGGCCCCGCCCCGCGTCCCGCCCCCGCCTGCTGCGGGCTCCCATTGGAGGCAGCGTGCGGGGCTGGCCAGGCGGGCGGGGCGGGGCCGGGCCCGGGGCGGGGCGCTGCAGCCCGCGGAGCCTCCCGCCCGCGCGGGCTGGGGTCGCTCCGGCTCGGACTCCCCTCCCCGCCCGACGCGGCCATGGAGGACGAGCGGAAGGACGGAGCCTACGGTAGGAGCCGCCTCTGGCCCGCTGTCGCCTCTCTGGGTTGGGGGGCCTTGGGGGAAGGGTACGTCCGAGATCATAAACACCCGAGCTGCAGCTGGGGGCCCTCTCCTGCTGCCCGGCCCAGCATTCCGCTCTGCGCCGAGCTCACGCCCCCCTGCTCCCGCCGGGTCGTCTCGTGTCGCCTCTCCCGGGAGCCCCCGCACCCCCTCCGGCTGATGGGCCGGGAGGCACGGCGCATGCTCCGCCCGGGGAGGTCCCGTTATCTGGGCGGCTCAGATGCCAGGCGGGGGAGGGGAGGCTTGTCGACCGGGGCTCGGAAAAGGGATAGGGCCCGACTTCCCCCAATCCCCCTCCAGTTCTGGTTGCCTTAGTCCACTTCTTTCTCCTGCCCACATCCCCCGAGAAGTAGCCGTCCCGGGCTTCTGGCGAGATGGGGAAACTAAGGCAAGCCTGGGCAGACCGAATGCTGAGGGGGTTGGAAGCCCATCAGTTCTTGCCAGCGGCCTGGAAGGACGGAAAGAAGGGCGCCCTCGCTGAGGGGGCAGTAAAGAAGCAGGAAACCATTGAGCAACTTTCCTGGCCGTGTGCAAGGGACTGGGGGTGCCCGCTACCGTTTCACGAGGTCCCTGCGACGCGGACCCCCCTCCCCGCCAACCTCTGCGGGTGGCCTTCGCCTCCGGGCCCAGGGGTTGGGGCCAAGATGAGGCTCCTCCCTACCCACGCCCTCCAGTGACTTCCTTCCCTGGGTTCCCACGGAGGGGAGTGGCATCATCCTCAGTTTCTCCTTTCTCTTCTCCATTTTGGGTCCCAGGGCTGAGCTGGGCACATGTCCCACGTAGCACTCCCCTGGGGCAAAGGGGCCCCGCTGCCCCTCCTTGTGTGATAGGAACTTCCTGGAAACTGTGAGACAGAAAGCTTTGGGGAGGGCGCAGGAAACCGCTCAAAAATAATCAAGAAAAACAAGCTGACTAGAGATGTGCCTCCCTCCCGGCTGCCTCCACCAGGGACTGTCTCCTCCGCAGGTTGCAGAGAGACAGATGGGGGAGGCTGGGACCCTCCCTGCCCAGCCCAGCCCAGAGGGAAACACTGGGACCTGGCCCCCGCCCAGCCACTCCTGTCCCTGCTTGGAGCTGCCGGCCCAGCCTCTGAGGGGCATTTTGCCTTTGGTTTGGTTCAAGCCTCAGATCCCGCACGTGTGGGTGCTGCATCCCTTGGGCGTGGCTGGCTGTCTCTGATCTGGGAATCTCAACCTGGAGTCCTGGCCTGGCCCTGCAGGCAGCACCTGAGGGATCTTGGGTCTCTGTAAGGCAGGGCGGCGGGGGGCGGGGGGGGGGCAGGAATGGCAGGCAGAGTGCACAATGATGTGATTCACCAAGCCTTGAATTTGGCCAAAGGGAGCCAGCCATGGATGGGCCTGAGCAAACCCTCCCAGGCCCTGCCAGACCCACACTCCTCAGGGGACCTCAGTGCCCAGCAGAGGTTGCGCTGGGTGCCGGAAGCCCATCCCATCAACAAGTGTTTATTGAGCGTCTCACAGGCGGGGTCTGGACACTGAGAACACAGCAGTGAACGAAGCTGAAAAACCCTTGAATAAACGGATGATTTTAGGTGGTTGTAAGTGTTGTGGAGCAGAAAACAGGACAGCATGTGTGTGGGAGAATCATCTGGGTTTATTTTAGGTGACCATGGGCTGGAGTTGGAGCCAGTGGCCACTGGAAGATCTGGGAGAAGTGTGTTCTGGGCAGAAGGAACAGCAAACAAACCACACGGCTACTTAATTATGGTTCTCTAAGGCACAAGGAAGCCTGAGGTGGAGACTTCGGCTAGGTCTTACCACCAGGCCATCACCTCCTCTAGAGGGGCCACCTGGCTTGACTCCTTGAAGTGTGTGTGTGGGGGGGGGCAGGTTTCACTTAGTTTGTAAATAGTCTGTTCTCATCAGAACCAAAATCCTGAGGCCTTCAGGCTGCGCCCCTAAGTCCCTGCCAGATAATGAGGAGCTTTCCTTTGGGAATGGTGTTGCAAGAGTCGCTCACATATCCCTTGTGTCCCAATGCCTTTCCATCTATCAGTTGCCATGAATTTAGGGGGTGACCTCAGACAGACCGAGGCTCAATCAAAAGTTCTGACACTTACGAGCTGTGTGGCCATGGGAGAGTTGGTGACCTCTCTGAGACTCTGGATCCTTGTCTGCAGGGCTGGGCAGACCACACTTACTGTGGGCAGCATTTTGCACAGTGGCTGGTAGGCTGTACCTGCTCAAGAGGCCTCTGGGGCCCCCTCATACTGGGGACGTGAATTTTCCATGCGCTGATGGAAAAGCAGCACTCCCTGTCTAGGCATAGACTTGGGGCCTGGGCAGGGCAGGAAGCTCCCTCCTCAGCACACAGCATATCTAGAGCAGGTGGCAGCACTGAGCAAAGCAGAGAAATGGCTCCTGGCCCCTATGGGTGACAGCAATGGGTACTGCCATCCTTCCCACCCACCCTAGGCATGATCATGGAAAAAGATTCTAGAACCCAACACAATAGACTCGATGGGGGGGGGGAGGTGCTTGTTTACAAAGCAGATTCCCTGGCCCCATTTGCTAGAGAGTCCAATTCAGGTGGCCATGGGGATCTGGCATCTGATTTTTAAAAAAATATTGTTGGGAGGGGATATTTACTTATTAATTGGAAGTTGGGTTTCTGTTGCTGTTGTTGTTTGCTTGCTTGTTTTTCCAAAAGTTGGTGCTTCAAAAGCATTCACGTGCTTCAAAATACAAAGGATACAAAGACAGTGTAGCTTTATCATGAAAAGTCTCCCTCTTGCTCCCTCTCCCAGCATGACACACCCTTCTTGGCACGTATCACTGTTCCAGCATCTTGTGCTTGCTTCCAAATGGAGTCCAGGCCTTAGAACTTCACAGGAAATTATATACATTTTCTTTACCTAGTGGTTGCTTTTTTTTTCCTTTTACAAAAATATCAGCAAATCTCTAGCGTGCTAATTCCAGGCAGGATTGTATGTCTGTGTGTCTGAAGGTATATCTGCGGTGCCTGGCACCTCGCAGGTATTCAACAAACACTTATGAATGAAAAGCTGTTTCACATCTTGCTCTGTTTTTCTGTTTTGTTTTTTCGTTGCTTTCTTTGTTTAATATGTCTTGGAGATATTACTCATGTCAGTGCCTGGAAAGCTTCCTCACTGTTTTCTCACAGTTACATAAAATAGTGCACTTATGGATGGACTGTCTTACGTTGAATCGATCTTACATGTAACCAATCAAGGGGAATATTTTCAACTTTTTATTGAAGCAGACAAGTCATACGTAAAAGGAAACATCCTAAATGTATGAGGCTCCAGAAGTTTTCACAAGGTGAATACACGCATGGAATCAGCACCCAGATCAGGGGGAACAAAAATATTACCAGCACCCCAGAAACCCCTCATGCCCAGGGAGGGGCTAATCTAGTATTATTATTTTAGTTTATTTTTATTTATTTTTTTTGTGGTAAAAAACATCACATAAAATGTACCATCTTAATCATTTTTCCTTGTACGTTTCAATAGTGTTTTATTTATTTTTATTTATTTATTCGACAGAGATACAGACAGCCAGCGAGAAAGGGAACACAAGCAGGGGGAGTGGGAGAGGAAGAAGCAGGCTCACAGTGGAGGAGCCTGATGTGGGGCTCGATCCCATAACGCCAGGATCACGCCCTGAGCCGAAGGCAGACGCTTAACCGCTGTGCCACCCAGGCGCCCCTCAATAGTGTTTTAAGTATAGGGGCGCCTGGGTGGCTCAGTGGGTTAAGCATCTGACTCTTGACTGCAGCTCAGATCCTGATCTCAGGGTTACCTGAGTTCAAGCCCTGTGCAGGGTTCCATGCTGGGCGGAGCCTACTTAAAAAAAATAGTGTTAAGTATATTCACATTGTTGTGCTGTGGCCTGTTTTTGTAAAGCCAATAGACGAAGAATGGCTCCATTGTTTATAAATTGTTGTTAAAAAAAATTAGAAGGAATATGTGACTGAGATGATATGTGAACCACAAAGCTTAAAATCTTACATATGTGGCCTTTAGCAGAATAACATTTGCAGAGCTTAAGTAAGGACCTTCCCATTACCCCCAGAAAGTTCTCTGTTCCTCCCCAGTCAATCCCCAGAGGGAGAGTTGTTTTTATTTATTAATTTTAATTTTTAAAAAGATTTTATTTATTTGATAGAGAGCAAGCGAGCACAAGCAGAGGCAGAGGGGAAGGGAGAAGCAGACTCCCCACTGAGCAGGGAGCCCGATGTGGGGTTTGAGCCCAGGACCCTGGGATCGTGACCTGAGCCGAAGGCAGGGGCTTCACCGACTGAGCCACCCAGGTGCCCTGGGAGAGTTGTTTTACATAGGATTTTAATCTCTTATGTAATAAAACTAGTATATTCTCTCTATGGGGGCAGGGGGTGCTGAAAATTAAAAAATAAGCCCTTAACCACACGGAATATTTTAGCCTTCTAAGTAAAGGAGCCCTTTACATACCTTTGGCCAGCTGTCCTCATCCCAGAGGTAACACGACCACGAAGTCTCTTGAACGAGCTCAGCCTCTTCATTTCTGTGTGTGTGTGGCGTCCGGACAGTATTTTTAAAAGTTCCTTAGGCTGGTTTAATGGAAAAAAAGGTACTGTTCCCAGAGTAGGATACTATGTTGCCTTGTAAAAAAGTTGAAGTAGGTCTACGGAACCTCCTCGATGGGAAACAAGGACCCATTATGCTAGTATGTGAAATAGCAAAGTTGGGAACAGTGTGTGTAACAAAACAGGGTGTGGGGCCATAAACAGCTACAAGTTTGCTTATGAAGGTATGCTTAGACTAGGTCTGGAAGGAGGAAAGGGAAACCAGGGAGAGGAAGTTGGGCTCTGGGCCAAGGGTGAGAGGGAGAGTGATTTTTTCTTAGTTTGCAGGCTTTTTCTGGTTGAAGTTTTTTTAACCCTAATAAGCATAGAGTTTACCTAATATAAAGGAGTCCGTTCATAACTCCCTTCACACAGTTATTGTGCGGGCACCGTGGGCCAGGTTGTTTCTAGACCCCGGAGATATTCTGGAGAGGGAAACAGACAAGGTATGAAGATAAATGAGGGACATTCTTAGAATGGCAGAGAAGGGCTCAGGAAAAAAAAAAATAATGCAGGAAAGAGGGGTGGGAGTCATCTGTAGGGCCTGGAGGCAGAGTTGAAAATTTTAACACCATCCTAAGGTGACCAGAGGCAGGAGGGAGGGAGCCATGTAGAATGTTTCAGGCAGAGGGCATGGCCTGTGGACTTGGGTGTTCGCTGGGAGAGAGATGGGAGCCATTGAGAGTTCTGAGCAGAGGAGGGAACTGGCCTGACTCAGGTGCTCACAGGCGCCCTCTGGCCTCTATGAGGTGCAATGGCAGAAGCCAGGAGACCAGGCCAGAGGTGATAGCACTTATCCAGAGGCATGAATCACCTGGTATCAAGGTGCTAAGTAAATAAGCACATCTACAGAAAAGCTTACCGCGGAGTTCTGACTCTCAGCCAGGTTCTAGAACCCAGCATCGCCTCTCCTCCAGTCCAGCTGCATTCTTCCTCGCCCTGTACCACCTGTACCTTTTGTGTCCCTGAACCTTTCATATACCCGAGCCTCGGTTCCTCCATCCATAAAATGGGGTTAACAACAGTATTGGCTCTTTCTGGGGGCTGCCTCCTGGGTTCGGTGAACTGATGCAGGTACAGCACTAAGCCAAGAGCTTGGTCCATGGTAAATGCCTAATGAATGGGGGTTCGTCATGGAGCATAGAGTTCAAGGGCATGGTTGTCAGGAGTCTAGTTCAAATCCCAGCTCCTACTGGCTATGTGATTTGGGGCAAGTCTTGAAGCATCCCTGTGCCGTGGTTTCTGTATTGTGCCCTCTACTCTCAGAGCCTCGTGAGGATGACATGAGCTTCTAGAAATAAATGTCTGGTTTGGTCCGCAGCACATAGTAGGTGCTCTGTCTTTTGCTCTTAGGATTGTGACCAGGAAAGTCACTCTCGGCTTTCCTACCCGGAAGCTATTTCCCACCCCCAAACTCTTCGTCGAAGGACTCATGCGGGTGGCTGGGATCCCCATTCCCCAGGCACAGACTTCCGGGAAGCAGGGGTGAGCCAGCCTGGCTGCATGGGTGAGGCCCTGGGCTGCTGTGGGCCTTGGGCACTTGGCCAATATCTGGAGGCAATGGGGGCTGGGTGGCACTTGACGCCCTGGCCCCAGCATTGCGACTGAGCGGCCTGGATCGGTTTCCGTATCTTCTACACCCACTGCACCAGCTGGGACGGCCTTTGTGGCCAGCAAGGCCAGGACCCAAGTCTGCCTCCCCCACCCAGCCTCATCTATTGGCCTGGCTTTCCTGCACCTTCTCCCCTCACTGTTCCATCTTGAGTTCTGCCTCCCTCAGTATCTGCCAAAGAAGAGGCCTGGGTTGGAGTCAGAGGGGCCTTGGTTTGATTCACAGAGCTCCATCCCTCACCATCTCTGCGGTCTGAGCACGTGGCCTCATTTTGCCCTCTCTGTCAAATGGGACCACGCCCCTGGTTAGTGTTTATTGAACCCCAGACCTGTGCTAAGTGCTTTTTGAGCATTGAGTCCTGACAACACCCACGAAGCAAATGAAAGTATTAATCCCACTCTCCAGACAGGAAAATGGCAGCTTGGAGAGGGAAAGGGCGTGTCCACCTCCCCAGCCCTTTTGCAGGCAATAATACCACTCCTGGCTGTTACAGAGAGAGTGTGTGGGGGCGCCTGGGTGGCTCGGTGGGTTAAACGTCTGCCTGCAGCTCAGGTCATGATTTCAGGGTCCTGGGATCGAGCCCCACGTTGGGCTCCTTGCTCAGCGGGGAGCCTGCTTCTCCCTCTGCCTGCCTCTCGCCCTGCTTGTGCGCTCGCTCTCTTGCTCTGTGACAAATAAATAGAATCTTAAACACACACACACAAAACAAAGAGAGCATGTGAAACCTGTTGGCACAGAATCGGGCTCAACACTTGGTTCATGGCCTCGAGACCAGGGGGCGGCAAGCTGTTTCTGCAGAGGGCCAGAGAGTAAACATTTTCCGCTCTGCAGGCCACGTACGGGCTCTCTGGCTACCCAGCTCTGCTGCTGTGGCCACAAACAATGTGAAAAGGAACCAGCATGGCTGTGTACCAAGAAAAATTGACTTATGGCCGCTGACATTTGAATTTCATGTAATTTTCACATGACAAACAAGTCTTTCTCTTTTGATGCTTTTCCAGCCCTTTAAAAATGTAAAGACCATTCTTAGTTCTGGGTCATCTGAAAAGAGACCGTGGGTGGATTCCTTCTACCTCCCCCGCCCCCATGACCATTTGTCAACCCCTGGTCTACATGGTTACCCAGGGTGATAGGCAGAATAAGGTCCCCTTCCCCCAAAGATGTCCACGTCCTAACTCCTGGAACCTGTGACTGTGTTACCTTACAGGATAAAAGGCAATTTGCAGATGAGATTAAATGTAGGATCTTATGATGGGGAGATTATCCTGGATTATCCAGGTGGATCCAAGAACAAGGGCCCGTATAAAGGGAAGAGGGAGGCAATAGGGAGTGAGAGAAGGAGACGTGGCAGGGTCCGTGGACGTGGGCTGGATGGGCGTGCTGGCTTTGAGGGGGGAGGAAGGGGCCACAAGCCAAGGAATACGGGTGTGCAGGCAGCCTCTAGAAGCCAGAACAGGTAAGGAAGCTTTCTCTCCAAAAACCCACAGAAGGAACACAGTCCTGCCAGCACCTTGATTTTAGCCTAGCGAGATGCACTTTGGATGTCTGACCTCTAGAACCATAAGATAATAAGTTTGTGTGGTTTTTTTAAAAACATTTATTTATTTGAGAGAGAGAGAGAGAGAGAGAGAGAGAGAGAGCATGAGTGGAAGGGGGGAGAATCTCAAGCAGACTCCCCGCTGAGCACAGAGCCTGACGTGGGACTCCATCTCAGGACCCTGAGACCATGATCGGAGCCGAAACCAAGAGTCGGACCTTAACCGACTGAGCGATCCAGGCACCCCAAGATAGTGTTGTTTGAAGCCGCCAAGTGGGTGGGCATTTGTTACGGAAGCCCCGGGCAGCTCATGCCCAGGCTAACTCATGAACTGGGTAGCCCCAGCTCTGCTGCTCACCACGGGCACACGACTCGCTGGGGGCCCCCGTGTCTGTGTCCTTCCAATGGAGGTAGGGACAGGACCCATCTCTCTTAAGCTGCTGTAAGGAAGAAACCATGTGATGTTCTGGAAAGGTGCCTGGCACGTGGTAAAGGGCAGTGCCACGGAGGCGTCGGGGCATCTGTACTGTTACTAGCTTGCCGTGTTCCTGCAGAGACTGGGCAAGTTCTCATCCTGCGGGTCTGGATCCGAGCAGTATTTCTTGAGAGATACCAATACCAGTACCAAGCCTCCGGCAGGCGCTACCCTGTACCTTTAGTTCCACCTTACAGAGGGACAGCTCAGGTTCACACAGTGAGGTCATGGCCCCACTGTCCCATCCACAGCCACCGATTTCCCTGAGAGCTGAAACCTCTCTATGCGTCTTCCCCTCCCCATGCTCCTGCTCAAAGACTCTCAGTGGCTCCCACTCACCCATCAGACCCTCTACTTGTTGCTAGGTGGCTGGGCAAGCCACTTCTCCTCCCTGAGCCTTGGTTTCCTCCACTGTAAAATGGGTTGATGATAGGACCTCCAGTATAATGAGGACAGAGGTAGACCCTGAAAAATACTCCTCCGTCAGCAACAGCCACTTTTTCTTTTTTTAAAGATTTTATTTATTTAAGAGTGAGAGAGAGAGCGCAAGAGAAGGAGCTTGGGCATGAGTCGAGGGGAGGAGCAGAGGGAGAGGGAGAAGCAGACTCCCTGCTGAGGCAGAGCTGGACAGGGGGCTTGATCCCGGGACCCTGGGATCATGACCTGAGCCAAAGGCAGACGCTTAACCGACTGACCTACCCAGGCGCCCCGGGCACCAGCCATTCTTATAGGGTTGCTTCCCCTCTGCCAGTCTGGCTGCCGTTCAGGGGACACAAGAAACTAACCCGTGCTCCCTTATCTCTTCTCCACCCTCACCGGTTTCACCTCCTATCGCATGGTGGAAATATGTTCCTGAGTTTTCCCTTCATACCTGTAATAGTTTTGAGTTTTTATCTATTTTGCATGATTAATGCATGTGGAATTTATTTTGCTCTGTGTTGGGGTGAAGTTAGCTTTTTCCCTTCTTAATGGAATCAAGGCTACTGATGGATTGATGTATCCTTTCCCCACCCGCTGAAAATTCCACATTTATCATGTATTAAGTTCTTTATATATAAAATTCACAAATTAATTTTTTAAATACATGCACCTGGAAAACTCTAAGCTATGTTTTTACTTTCAGTCTTAGCTATCTTTTTTTTTTTTTTTTAAGATATTATGTATTTATGTGAGAGAGAGAGAGAGCGTGCACACACACTCAAGCTGGGCACAAGGGCTGGGGGAAGGGGGGAGCAGAGGGAGAGAGAATCCCAAGCAGACTCCAAGCTGTGCAGAGCCCACAGGGGCCCGATCTCAGGACTCTGAGATCATAGCCTGAGTTGAAATCAAGAGTTGGACACTTAACTGACTGAGCCACCCAGGTGCCCCCAGTCTTAGCTCTCTATAAATGGTTTATGTACTGTGGTTATTCATTCAACAAACACTGAGTGCCAGGTGCTATTTTGGGCCCTGGAAACAGTTGAGAAGAGAACATACATAAACCCCTGCCCTTGTGCTGCAAACAGGCAAGGGGGCAGATGATAAACAAGCAATACATAAATGTGTGATGTGTCAGGTGCTGATAAAAAAACAAAATAAAATAGTGCGATGGGGTGAGGGGAAAGGGATGCTGTTTTGGATAGGATGGTCAGAGAAAGCCTCTCTGAGGAGGGGATGATTGAACAGAGCCCTGAATGAAGTGGAGCGACATGGACATCTCTGGGAAGAGATTTCTGGGTAGAGGGAACAGCCAGTGCAAAGGTCCTGAGGTAAGACCATGCCTGGTGAGTTTGTGGTTTAGTTAATGATGCCAGTGAAGCTGAAACAAGCAAGTGAAGGGGAGTGAGGGAGGGGACCTGGCAGAGCGAATGGGGCCCTATAGGTCATGGTGAGGAGTTGGGTTTTTCCTCTGAGGGAGGCGGGAACCATGGAAGTTTCTGGGCCGAGGTGTTCACAGACTTCTCTGGCTGCTACGGAGGGAAAGGACAGTGAGGGGAGTGGGAGGGTGGGAGCTGGGAGAGCAGGGTGGAGCTGCCTGCACTGGTCCAGGCAGGAAACCACAGCTGTGTGACAAGCGTGGGGGTGAGAAGTGCTTGGATTCTTGATAGATTCCGAAGGCGGAGCTGGTGTGAAGTAAAGCTAGGCACCCCAGGTTTCTGGTCTGAGCGCTTGGGAAGACAAAGCTGCCTTTCCTGAGTCAGGGCAGTTTGGGGACCATCAGGGGCTTGCATGTGGCTGTGCTGAGTGTGAGACGCCCATGAGACCTCCAGGTGTCACAGGGGTATACAGCCCAGGGGACCAATGTTTTGGGGGATTGTCGGGGGGAGCTGGTGGCTGAAGTCCTGAGTCTGCAGGAGTGTCCCCAAGGGACCTAGTGTAGCTGGGAAGAGGCCGCAGCCTGTGCCGCTTTTTTTGTCCACTGCTTGGACTGGGTGGGTGGGACCAGCCAGCCTTTGGGTTGGCAGAGACCACGGGAACCACAGGGTTTCTTTGGCAGAACTGGTCACCCAAGGGCATGGCTTGGAGCCTTGAACCTCCCCTGTTTGCTAAAGCCTGTGGGCCACGGGGTCAGGCGGGGCTCCCACAGCTGGAGGCCCCTCGGGGGAGGCGCATTCCTCTAGCAACAAGCTGAGTTAGTGACCAGAGCCCTGTCAGGGAATGCTTGACTTTGAGGTAGCAGCTACACTTATTGAGCACCAACTGTATGTGCCCATACTATAGAACCCCATTGCTGACTATATGCCTCACACTGAATATATATTCCTGCTGACTATGCCACGGCACCAACTGTGTAATCAACTGCACTGTGAAGTATACAGCTGGCCTCAAAGAGTTTTGGGGGGGGGGTGCAGTGAGAACAGGCGCATGATTGAGGGAGCGTACAGTTGGCTTGGGGAGTGGATGGTTGGTGTGGGGGAACACAGTAAGGGGGTATAACCAGCTGACCGTGTACCCCATGCTGATTGTATACCCTCACACTGGCTATATAACTCTTTGCTGACTGTATACCTTGCACCAGCTATATACCCCCCCCCCCGCTGTGTACTGATTAAACACCTCCATGGCAACTGTATACCTCTTTGTTGGCTGTATGCCTCCACACCAGCTGTGCCCCATACTGGTGGTCCCTCCATACCTATACCCCCACATCAGTTAAACACCCCTGCACTGACTACAGTATATCCATGCCAGCCATAAATTGCCATGCCAACTGTATACCTCCTGTTATCCTGTGATTGGTCTTTGACCAGTTTTGGTTTGACACTTCAGCCCCATTTCACAGTTGAGGGGGCTCAGGGCAGGCAAGACAGTAGCTGAATTGTCCTCTGGCTTGGATAGGGCCGAAGGAGCATTTGAATCTAGGGCCATGCAGTTAGGGTGTCAGGTTCACAAGAACAGACCCACAACATTGGGTCTCTCATTTGCCACCGTACTTAGTGCGCGGCCCTGGGCCAGCACCCAGTAGGTGCTCAATAAATACTTGCTCTACAAAACAGTGGCTCCAGGATTCACAACTGGGATGTGTGAAGGGATGGTGAGCTCAGGTGTCTAGCCTTGGGGGTCATGAAGGGCAGTGCCAGGCAAGGATGGGGCATGTGGGCTGCCAGGCCCACTTTGCCAGCCTTCAAGAGACTAGCGATGTGGGTTTTTGTAGGGAGTCTCCCAATGTTTCTCTGTTGGCATTTCATTAAAAAAAAAAAAAAATGCAGACTGAAATAAAACGCGTCCACTGGCCTGAAAGTTTTCAGCGCAGATACTCTATATTCGGGAGTTGGGGTTCAGCCATCTGCCTGTTTTGCGGCGCCTCTATCTAGAGTTACCCGTCTGCGCCTCAGTTTCCATACCTGGAGAATGGGGCAACGTGAGGCGCCCTTCACGGGCTGAGACGTGCGGTAGGCGGCGTCGCCTGGTTGGGACGTAGGGGGAGCGCCGGGGCCGCGGGGTGAAGCCAGAGTTCCCCGGGTGGGGGCTGGGCAGGAGGGGGGGCGGAGAGGGCTAAATCGGGCGCCGGGTGAGTGGCGGGAGCAGCTGCCGCCCCGCCCGGCCCCCTCCGTCCCTCCCTCCCTCCGTCCGTGGGCCAGTCCGTCCCGAGGCTGCAGCGCAGCTAGGTCCGGTCAGACCGGTTTGGGCCGCCCCGCCTGGCTCCGGGCTGGGAGGAGCCGCCGCCCGTCGGTCCGTCCGTCCCTCCCACGGGACGCCCGCTCTTGCAGACCCGGGACCGAGGGGGCTTGGAGCAGGCGGACGGCCGCCGGGGCAGGGCGCCCGCGGGGATGGGGGGCGAACGGCAGCACTACTACGGGAAGCACGGTAGGCAGCGCCCCCCTCCCGCACCCGGGCCTGGCCACTCGGAGGGCGCAGCGGGAAGACCCGGCCGGGAGCAAGAGTGGGGAGCAGAAGTGAGGGTCTCTGCGGGTAGCCCCTCACCCGAGTCCTCTTCCGGAGCTGCCTCTCAGAGCTCCTTCCAGACCCCGTCCACTGAAGGGCCTGTCTTCGTAAGCCCCCTCCCCTGTACTCCTGCAGGAACCTTCTCCAGATCCCACCTTGGACCCTCCCCTCCCTCCCCGGCTCTCCGTCCCCAGTCCAGCCCCTTCCTCAGTGGGTGGCCCCCAGTCCTGCCCCCTCCCCAGTGGGTGGCCGTCAGGTGATAACTCGGGGCTGTTCTCCATCAGCGCCTGCTCCCCCTGCTTGGCCTGCCCGCACTGGGGGCTGGGGTGTGGCCGCCTGGAGGTGGGGTGAAGCAGGAAATCCGCTGGGTCTCTGGACTTCACTCTTCTCTGGGCCAGAGATACCCCTAGGGGCTTCTGGGGGGGGGGGATCTCGCAGCCCCTTCTTGGTCACCCTGCTCAATCTTGCTGATTTTCAGGAACACCACAGAAGTATGACCCTACCTTCAAAGGACCCATTTACCACAGGTAAGGGCTCTGGGTTCCCGGGGGGGGGGGGGGGGGGGGGGGGG
>NW_024423786.1:49827844-49829866 GCF_017311325.1 Ursus maritimus | reverse complement strand
AACCAGCTGACCGTGTACCCCATGCTGATTGTATACCCTCACACTGGCTATATAACTCTTTGCTGACTGTATACCTTGCACCAGCTATATACCCCCCCCCCCGCTGTGTACTGATTAAACACCTCCATGGCAACTGTATACCTCTTTGTTGGCTGTATGCCTCCACACCAGCTGTGCCCCATACTGGTGGTCCCTCCATACCTATACCCCCACATCAGTTAAACACCCCTGCACTGACTACAGTATATCCATGCCAGCCATAAATTGCCATGCCAACTGTATACCTCCTGTTATCCTGTGATTGGTCTTTGACCAGTTTTGGTTTGACACTTCAGCCCCATTTCACAGTTGAGGGGGCTCAGGGCAGGCAAGACAGTAGCTGAATTGTCCTCTGGCTTGGATAGGGCCGAAGGAGCATTTGAATCTAGGGCCATGCAGTTAGGGTGTCAGGTTCACAAGAACAGACCCACAACATTGGGTCTCTCATTTGCCACCGTACTTAGTGCGCGGCCCTGGGCCAGCACCCAGTAGGTGCTCAATAAATACTTGCTCTACAAAACAGTGGCTCCAGGATTCACAACTGGGATGTGTGAAGGGATGGTGAGCTCAGGTGTCTAGCCTTGGGGGTCATGAAGGGCAGTGCCAGGCAAGGATGGGGCATGTGGGCTGCCAGGCCCACTTTGCCAGCCTTCAAGAGACTAGCGATGTGGGTTTTTGTAGGGAGTCTCCCAATGTTTCTCTGTTGGCATTTCATTAAAAAAAAAAAAAAATGCAGACTGAAATAAAACGCGTCCACTGGCCTGAAAGTTTTCAGCGCAGATACTCTATATTCGGGAGTTGGGGTTCAGCCATCTGCCTGTTTTGCGGCGCCTCTATCTAGAGTTACCCGTCTGCGCCTCAGTTTCCATACCTGGAGAATGGGGCAACGTGAGGCGCCCTTCACGGGCTGAGACGTGCGGTAGGCGGCGTCGCCTGGTTGGGACGTAGGGGGAGCGCCGGGGCCGCGGGGTGAAGCCAGAGTTCCCCGGGTGGGGGCTGGGCAGGAGGGGGGGCGGAGAGGGCTAAATCGGGCGCCGGGTGAGTGGCGGGAGCAGCTGCCGCCCCGCCCGGCCCCCTCCGTCCCTCCCTCCCTCCGTCCGTGGGCCAGTCCGTCCCGAGGCTGCAGCGCAGCTAGGTCCGGTCAGACCGGTTTGGGCCGCCCCGCCTGGCTCCGGGCTGGGAGGAGCCGCCGCCCGTCGGTCCGTCCGTCCCTCCCACGGGACGCCCGCTCTTGCAGACCCGGGACCGAGGGGGCTTGGAGCAGGCGGACGGCCGCCGGGGCAGGGCGCCCGCGGGGATGGGGGGCGAACGGCAGCACTACTACGGGAAGCACGGTAGGCAGCGCCCCCCTCCCGCACCCGGGCCTGGCCACTCGGAGGGCGCAGCGGGAAGACCCGGCCGGGAGCAAGAGTGGGGAGCAGAAGTGAGGGTCTCTGCGGGTAGCCCCTCACCCGAGTCCTCTTCCGGAGCTGCCTCTCAGAGCTCCTTCCAGACCCCGTCCACTGAAGGGCCTGTCTTCGTAAGCCCCCTCCCCTGTACTCCTGCAGGAACCTTCTCCAGATCCCACCTTGGACCCTCCCCTCCCTCCCCGGCTCTCCGTCCCCAGTCCAGCCCCTTCCTCAGTGGGTGGCCCCCAGTCCTGCCCCCTCCCCAGTGGGTGGCCGTCAGGTGATAACTCGGGGCTGTTCTCCATCAGCGCCTGCTCCCCCTGCTTGGCCTGCCCGCACTGGGGGCTGGGGTGTGGCCGCCTGGAGGTGGGGTGAAGCAGGAAATCCGCTGGGTCTCTGGACTTCACTCTTCTCTGGGCCAGAGATACCCCTAGGGGCTTCTGGGGGGGGGGGATCTCGCAGCCCCTTCTTGGTCACCCTGCTCAATCTTGCTGATTTTCAGGAACACCACAGAAGTATGACCCTACCTTCAAAGGACCCATTTACCACAGGTAAGGGCTCTGGGTTCCCGGGGGGGGGGGGGGGGGGGGGGGGG
>NW_024423786.1:49818612-49827834 GCF_017311325.1 Ursus maritimus | reverse complement strand
GGGGGGGGGGGGGGGGGGGGGGGGGTGTCTCTGCTAGCACTACCTCCACCCATTTCTTTACCCCCCCAACCACCACGTCTGCCCTGCAACAAACTGGTGATCAATATTTGCTACTTGACAATTGAAAAACTAATTTCCTTAATATACAAAGAGTCTTTTTAAAAAAGATATTGATTGATTGACTGATTTGAGATAGAGTGAGAGAGCAGGAGTGGAGGGCAGAGGGAGAGGGAGAAGCAGGTTCTCTGCTGAGCAAGGAGCTGAGCCAGGACTGGGGGCTTGAACCCAGGACCCGGAGATCATGACCTGAGCCAAAGGCAGACGCTTAACCATCTGAGCCACCCAGGCGCCCCCAAAGAGTCTTTACAAACGAATTTTTAAACTCAGGCAAAAGACTGGAAGAGATAATTTCTAGAACAAGAAATACTGTAGACAGTGAAGCTATGGGGAAGTGTGCAAATTGACCGACTGGTGAAGGAATGAGATTTAAAACAATAACCAAATAGAATTTCCCCATCACAGAATAGCAAAGATTAGAAAGATTGGCACATATGCTGCTCTGAATCTAAGTGGCTCAGTGTATTTTGGAGGGAATTTGGAAATACGAAATTTTTAAAAAAGATTTTACTTATTTATTTGAGAGAGAGAACACTCACGCCGGTGAGCATGCCTGTGGGCAGAGGGCAAGGGAGACAGAGTGTCCCAAGCAAACTCTGTGCTGAGCCTGTAGCCAACTTGGGGCTCAATCCCATGATCCTGAGACCGTGACCTGAGCTGAAACCAAGAGCCCAATATTTAACCAACAGAGCCACCCAGGTGCCCCAAAATATGAATTTTTTTAAAACAGATTTTATTTACTTAATTGACAGAGAGAGCACAAGTAGACAGAGCAGTAGACAGAGGGAGAGGGAGAAGCAGACTCCCCACTGAGCAGAGAGCCCAATTCGGGGCTCCATTCCAGGACCCTCGGATCATGACCCGAGCTGAAGCCTACTTCTCTCTCTCCCTCTGCCTCTCCCCCAGCTTGTGCTCTCTCTCTCACTCTCTCTCAAGTAAATAAATAAAATCTCTAAAAAAATAGTTTAAAATTTAAAAACCATTGATCCCCTATTGCTATTAAAGGTGGGGGGAAGTGGGCTCTCTCAGTCAACGGAGAGCTGAACATTGTGGCCAACTGCTTCAAGAATAGTGTAGTGGTAGGTGACAAAATGTAAGGGGCGCCTGGCTGGCTCAGCCCGTAGAGCATGTGACCCCTGATCTCAGGGTTGTGAGTTCCAGCCCGGTGCTGGGCATGGCGCTTGCTTTTTAAGAAAAAAACTAAAATGTATGTGCTCTTTGGTACAGCATTCACACCACTAAGGAACATGTGTCCAAGTGACACATGAATGTGGGTGTGTGTGCAGGGCAGGATGGGGTCCGTGATAAACTGGGCCCCAAGGCTCCCACCCTGATGCTGTTCTCTGTTCCCCAGGGGCTGCACAGACATCATTTGCTGTGTGTTCCTCCTCCTGGCCATTGTGGGCTACGTGGCTGTAGGCATCATAGGTGAGTGGAGGAGGGCACAGGATTGGGGATCCAAGGTGGGAGGATAAGCCACAGCCCTAGGGCCGAAATGGGGTTGGTGCTGAGGAATGGCCGTACCTCAGTATCCCTGGATCCCTCCACAGCCTGGACCCATGGGGACCCTCGAAAGGTGATCTACCCCACTGATAGCCGAGGCGAGTTCTGCGGGCAGAAGGGCACAAAAAATGCGTGAGTCTGGCTCTTTGGGGCCTGGTGGGACTGGAGAGGTGTGGGCAGGACGGCTTCATGAGCACTGGGGAGAAGGTTCTAGGCTTCGCTCACCTCCATCCCTCCATTATTTAGTCAACAAGTATTTGTAAAGCTCCCGGCCATCCCCAGCCGCTGTTCTAGGCCTTGAGGACACTGCACTGAAGGAGACATTAAGAGTCTTGTCCTCTGGTAGCTCACAGTTTAGGGGAGGGACAGAGAGGAGACAGTCCTGGATCTGATGTCAGGCGGGGTGAGCTAAACAGGTGAGCTAAAAGCGAGTTCAGTCCAGGCTGTGCCACTCCCTGGCTGTGTGAGCTAGGACAAGTGTCCCAACCTCTCTGGGCCGTATTTTCCTCATCTCTGAAATGGGGCTCAGCACAGTCCCACCCTCATGAGGCTGTTGGGATGGTTAGATGAGCCACCAGGCAGAGCTGGAATCGCTCGGGGTTGCTGCTACCGTCGTTGCTTGCATAGATGCCACACGTAGGGACGTTGAGAAATCTTGACAGTTTTCATCTCCCTTCCCCAACCCCAGGAACAAACCCTACCTGTTCTATTTCAACATTGTGAAGTGTGCCAGCCCTCTGGTCCTGCTGGAATTCCAGTGTCCCACCCCCCAGGTAATTCGGCCGCTCTCCTATCTCCTTTGCTACCCCTGCTTTCCATCACCGGGTCCTTTTCTCCCTCTAGGGACAGCTCCTCTCTCAGCCCTTTCTTTTCCCTGGTGCATGGGAGATGGGGCCTCTGTCCTGTGTGGGGACTGGGTGTCTGTCTTGATCCCACCCAACCCCTGCCTCCTGCCCCCCAAGATCTGCGTGGAGAAATGCCCCGACCGTTACCTCACCTACCTGAACGCTCACAGATCACAGGACTTTGAGTACTACAAGCAGTTCTGTGTGCCTGGCTTCCAGACCAACAAGGTGAGGGGAGCCTAGGGAGGGGGCAGGTGGAGGGTGCTGGGCTGGGGCGTGAAACCCTCTCCTTCTCTTGCTAGGGTGTGGCTGAAGTGCTTCGGGATGGCGACTGCCCTGCTGTCCTCATCCCCAGCAAACCCCGTGAGTCTGGGGTTCCGGAAACGGGGGGTGGGGGGTGGAGAGGTTTTAGGGGCTCAGCCTGACTGGTCTCATTCCCTGCTCCCCGCAGTGGCCCGGCGATGCTTTCCAGCCATCCACGCCCACAAGGGGGTCCTCATGGTGGGCAACGAGACGACCTATGAGGATGGGCACGGCTCTCGAAAGAACATCACAGAGCTGGTGGAGGGCGCCAAGTGAGGACCCCGGCCCGCCCCATCGGGGGTCCTACTTTCCGGGGCGGGCCCGGTCAGGGAGGGGCTCCGACACGAGCCTTGTGTGCCTGTCCCCAGGAAGGCCAATGGGGTTCTGGAGGCGCGGCAGCTGGCCATGCGGATTTTTGAAGATTACACGGTCTCCTGGTACTGGATAGTCATGTAAGTGGGGAGCCCCCAGTCTGTGTAGCCCAGGGCTGGCGACAGGATGCCGTCTGCTCATGCCCCCGTTTTGTCCCCAGTGGCCTGGTCATCGCCATGCTGTTGAGCCTTCTCTTCATTGTCCTGCTGCGCTTCCTGGCCGGCGTCATGGTCTGGGTGATGGTCACCATGCTGATTCTGGTGCTGGGCTATGGTACGCCCCCCCCCCCAAGTCTGCAAAACGCCTCTGCTCTCTGACCTGACAGTAGCCATCAGGAATCTTGTCCTAAGCCATCTCTCTTTCATCTGGCCTATTTGCGAAGATGTTCATCTCAGCATTGTTTATGGGAGTAGCACTTGGAAACGACTCTGGTGTTTATCGATGGGGTGTGAGTTAAATCACAGCCTTCCAGGTGGGACCTGGATCTGGATTTTATCTACATCAGACAGCATTCTCAAGTAGACTGCCTAGCGCAGGGGTTAAAGATGTCTGCTCTGGCACCGGACGGCTGGGGGTTAAATGCCGACTCTGCCAGTTCCTTCCTCTGTGACCTTGGGCAAGTGACTCAACGTCCCCGTGCCTCAATTTCTTCCTCTATAAAGTGGGGATAATAAGTATTTACTGGTTAGGAGGCTTAATGAGAAAAAGTGTATAGACGAGATGGGGGGAGGGCCCTGTAGCTCTCAGGCCTGGGAAACCCAGAGGCAATGCACAAAACCCAGTGCTTCGCGTTCTGATTCTTCAGATAAACATTCCAGGGGGAGAGATGTCTTACAGGCAGCCTGGTGTGAGGACATAGATATTAAAATATTCATGCTAGTGGCGGTTTCTAGCTGGGTGCTGGCATTTTAGGCAAATGGTTTTGTTTGTTTTTAAGATTTTATTTTATTTTTTAAGATTTTATTTGAGAGAGAGAGAGTGAGAGAGAAAGAGAGAACATGAGCTGAGGTAGGGGGCGCAGAGGGAGGGAGAAGCAGATTCCATACTGAGCAGGGAGCCCGACGTGGGTCTCAATCCCAGGACCCCAGGGACCTGAGCCGAAGGCAGACACTTAACTGACTGAACAACCCAGGCGGTCCTAAGATTCTATTTTTAAGTCCTCTCTACACCCAGCGTGGGGCTCGAACTCACGACCCTCAGATCAAGAGTTGCATGCTGTACCGACTGAGCCTGCCAGGTGCCCCTGTTTTGTTTTTTTTTTTTTTTACTTAAATTTTTACTTAAAATTACAATTTTATTCTACAAAGAGCTAAGAGGAATATTGAAAATCCCTAATGCCACCCCACTGAATCTTAATACCCACATCCTCCGTCCCCAGCCACAGATCATTGTTACTGGGTGGCAGGGAAAACCTCAGGTCACATAGCATCCTGGCAGCCCATTCAGCCGCTCATTTATGCATGTGTGCATCAAGCCTGGATCGGCGCCTGTGTGCCCAAGCAGTTTTCTAGGTCCCAGGGGTGTGGGGAAGATGGACAAGAAATAATAAACCAGGGGGCGCCTGGCCGGCTAAGTCAGGGGAGCCTGCGACTCTTGATCTCTGGGTCGTGAGTTCAAGCCCCATGTTGGGTGTACGGATTACGTAAAATCTTAAGAAATAGAAATAATAGGGGGCGCCTGGGTGGCGCAGTCGTTAAGTGTCTGCCTTCGGCTCGGGGCATGATCCCGGCGATCTGGGATCGAGCCCCACATCAGGCTCCTCTGCTATGAGCCTGCTTCTTCCTCTCCCACTCCCCCTGCTTGTGTTCCCTCTCTCGCTGGCTGTCTCTGTCCTGTCGAATAAATAAATAAAATCTTTAAAAAAAAAAAAAAAGAAATAGAAATAATAAACCAGAAAACCCTCTAGAAGTTCCAAGCAGAGAGAAGGGATAAGAGGTTGAGTGTGAGGGGCTGTGATTCCAAACGGGAGAAGTGAATTGGGAAGGTCTCATTAGAAGGTGACCTTTGAGGGATGCCTGGTTGGCTCAGTCAGGTAAGCGTTTACCTTCAGCTCGGTTTGTGATCCCTGGGGTCCTGGGATTGAGGCTCGTACGGGGCTCCCTGCTCAGTGGGGAGCCTGCTTCTCTCTCTGCCTCTGCCTGCCGCTCCTCCCTGCTTGTGCTCTTTCTCTGACAAATAAATAAATAAAATCTTAAAAAAAAAAAAAAAAAGAATGTGACATTTGAGTAGAGACAGGAAGGTGTGAGAAATCCAGTACTAAGCAGCCGGGACAGCAAGTACAAAGGCTCAGAGGTGGGGCACCTGGGTGGCTCATTTGGTTAAGCATCTGACTCTTGATTTTCTCTCAGGTCATGATCTCAGGGTCCTGGGATCAAGCCCCGAATCGGGCTCTGTGCTCAGTGGGAAGTCTGTTTGGGATTCTCTCTCTCCCTCTTTCTCTCCCCCTGCTCTCTCTCTGTCACACAAATAATAAATAAATCAATCTCTACAAAGCCTCGGAGGCAGGAGCAAGCGACGGCAGCCGTTATCAGCTCTGTTCTTGCTTCTGCTACACGGGGTGCTCCCACCTGCTTTGCAGCGTTGGGGGGGCGTCCGCTGGGCTGAGGTTGGCCCCCTCTGCAGGCATATTTCACTGCTACATGGAGTACATGCGGCTGCGGGGCGAGGCGGGCTCCGACATCTCCCTGGTGGACCTTGGCTTCCAGACAGACCTCCGCGTGTATCTGCACTTGCGGCAGACATGGATGGCCTTCAGTGAGTCCCAGCCCCCCCCATCTTGCCCCCGGTGAGGCCTGGGAGGGAGTGGGGACGGGCGGCTGGCAGACTCGGCCCGCTCTGCCGCCCACAGTGATCATTCTGAGCATCCTCGAGGCCGTTATCATCCTGCTGCTCATCTTTCTGCGGAAGAGAATTCTCATCGCCATTGCGCTCATCAAAGAAGCCAGCAGGTGGGTGCCAGGGTGGCCCGGGGCTGGCCCGGGGCGGTCCCAGGGCTGCTCAGGCCCTGATGCCTGTGTCTCTGCTCTTCCCCAGGGCTGTGGGATACGTGATGTGCTCCCTGCTGTACCCACTGGTCACCTTCTTCCTGCTGTGCCTTTGCATTGCCTACTGGGCTAGCACTGCTGTGTATCCAGCCTCAGACCCGGATCCCTGGCCCCGGGGGTGGACAAGGGCCAGACTGCCCTGGGAGTGACCTGCAACATGGGGGGCAGGGCCAGAACCCGGTGGGGGAATGGATCCTTTCTCACCAGCCACCGGGGTCCCTAATCCCAAACCTCAGCTTCCTTAACGGACCTCCAGCTTCCTGTCCACTTCCAACGAAGCCGTCTATAAGATCTTTGACGATGGCACCTGCCAGTTTGCTGGGAAAACCTGCAACCCTGAGGTGGGGGTCAGCTGTTTCCCTGGCAGTCCACAGACTATCTGAAATCTCTCATCCCCACTTGAGGATCTTTCAGCAAACATTCGGTGCCTGCTGTGTGCCTGGTGCTGTATGTGGGAAGCACCGAGGGGAAGAGATCCCATTTGGCAGCCCGCAGCCCACCCTGAATACTGAACCACCCACCTTTCTCCCCTTGACTTCATTTCCTGCCCCATACCCCTCTCTTAACCCAGTGATGGCCAGGTCTTACTTCTAGAACCCCTTTCTGGCCTTTCACAGGCCCCTCTCCTAACCCCTGTGGTCCTCGTACTGATCTATCTCTGCCACTCTTTTCCTGTCCACGTGGCCACTCTCCTGACGCATGACCCCACCCTGATCCCCAGGATAGCTTATTCTGTCTCACCCCCATGGAGTCAACGGTCCTGTCTTTAGGAGCCCCTATACAGAACCCCCAGTCCCTCGACTTACCTCTGATTCCCATGACTCCTGTCCCACCCCATGGTCTGTCTGACCCAGACCTGATGCCCAGAGCCCACTCTGAACCCTCGGCCCCTATGTCGTGACCTGGCTCTGCACCCCTCCCACAGACCTTCGCCTCCTCCAATGAATCCCGCCTGTGTCCTGGTGCCCACTGCCAGTTCGCCTTCTACGGGGGTGAGTCGGGCTACCACCGGGCCCTGCTAGGCCTGCAGATCTTCAACGCCTTCATGTTCTTCT
The DNA here is from genome assembly GCF_017311325.1 of Ursus maritimus. NCBI lineage: Eukaryota > Metazoa > Chordata > Mammalia > Carnivora > Ursidae > Ursus > Ursus maritimus. The sequence continues at coordinate 49,820,595 of NW_024423786.1, read as the reverse complement.
GGCTGGCCAACTTCGTGCTGGCCCTGGGCCAGGTCACGCTAGCTGGGGCCTTCGCCTCCTACTACTGGGCCCTGCACAAGCCAGATGACCTGCCTGCTTTCCCACTCTTCTCTGCCTTCGGTCGGGCGCTCAGGTGGGCCTCCGGGTGGGCTGGGGGTGGGGGGTGGGGGCGAGATGGGGTGGAGGAGCCTTGGTGCGGCCACTGACCCCCCTCTTGGCCCTCAGGTACCACACAGGCTCCCTGGCGTTTGGCGCCCTCATTCTGGCCATTGTGCAGATCATCCGAGTGATGCTCGAGTACTTGGATCAGCGCCTGAAAGGTGCGGCCCGCCGGTGGCTGGCTTTGGCTGGTGGGGTCCGGGCTGAGGGCAGATCTGGAATTGGTTTATTGGCGGGTGAGGGGGGTGTTAAGGCCATGGGACTGTGGTTTCTACTTGGGGTGAGGAGGGCGGAGGTGGGGAGTTTGAGCGATTAGTTCCTGAGGTGGAGGAATGGCTGAGGGAGCCCACTGGGTGGAGTTCTTACTTTTGGGGGGTGGGGGGGGTGGGAACCAAGAGGCCGGGGCCACCGGGGCCCCCGTTGGTTCCTGAAGAGGCTAAGATCTGTCTGTGCAGATAAGGGCGGGGCTGAGGCGTGTTTCATTTTGGCAGCGGTGGGGCTGGGATTGGGTGGAGCCAAGGAGGCGGCGAGGATTGGCTTCTGCTTGGGAGGCGGGGCCAGGGCAGTAGTGTGGGCTGTGATTGGTTCCTGCCTGGAGGCTGGGTTGAAAGGCTTCATGATAGGGCCCTTCCTGGGGGTCTGGGCTGAGAGTCCTGGGCCCGGTTGGTTCCTACTTGGGTGAGGGGCAGGACCCCGGGGGTTCTGGATCAAGTTCCTCCCCCTGTCTCTTTGGGTAGGCGGGTTCGGGGAATGCTGGACTGTGTGCGTGTAATGAAGAGGGTGGGGTGGGGGGGGGTGTCCCTACCGGGGAGTCTCCCCTCACCTCTGCATCCCTCCTTTCTCTCTTAGCTGCCGAGAACAAGTTTGCCAAGTTCCTCATGACCTGTCTCAAATGCTGCTTCTGGTGCCTGGAGAAGTTCATCAGATTCCTCAACAGGAATGCCTACATCATGGTGAGGAGGCCTGGGACCCAGAACCAGCCCACCATCTCCTGCTGGGTACGAGGAACCGTCATTCCCAGCCAGTGGGCCTGACCCCCCCTTCCTCCCTCCAGATTGCCATCTACGGCACCAACTTCTGCACCTCAGCCAGGAATGCCTTCTTCCTGCTCATGAGAAACATCATCAGGTCAGGGAAAGCACGGCCCTCGGGCTGCCTCCCTCCTCCCCCAGTCCCTGAGCCCGTCTTCATGCCTGCTCCTCACTGTCCCCTGCAGAGTGGCCGTCCTAGACAAAGTTACCGACTTCCTTTTCCTGTTGGGCAAGCTTCTGATCGTGGGTAGCGTGGGTGAGTGCCGCTGGCCAGCCCGTGGGGCTGTGGGAGCCACTGGGGTGACTTGTGAAGTGCTGTTGGGCCCCCACATCTTCTTCGTGACGGGTGCCATGTTCTCTGAGGTCTTATTGGGGGGGGCACTTCCTTTAGCCAGAACCCTCATCCATCTTGGTTTCCTCCTTCTCCTTAGGGATCCTGGCTTTCTTTTTCTTCACCCACCGGATCAGGATTGTGCAGGACACAGCACCACCCCTCAATTATTACTGGGTCCCTATACTGGTATGGACCTTTGGGGATGGGGTGGGGGTCCAGGGAGAAGGAGGTACTGGGGTCTCCTGGTCTCTTTTTACTAGACAGATGTGGATGGAGGTCAGAGGTGGGGGATTGATGATTTATTCAGTTAGCAAACATGTAGTAAGCATTTACTGTGTAGCAGGCCCCCGGGGGGGTTGGGGCGGTAGAGGAAGGGCTTCCCTCCAGAGGACCTTACCTTTCAGAGGCAAATAGATCTCGAATAATGATGCAGATGGATGTGTGATTACAAACTGATCC
>NW_024423786.1:49817128-49818602 GCF_017311325.1 Ursus maritimus | reverse complement strand
CGAGGATTGGCTTCTGCTTGGGAGGCGGGGCCAGGGCAGTAGTGTGGGCTGTGATTGGTTCCTGCCTGGAGGCTGGGTTGAAAGGCTTCATGATAGGGCCCTTCCTGGGGGTCTGGGCTGAGAGTCCTGGGCCCGGTTGGTTCCTACTTGGGTGAGGGGCAGGACCCCGGGGGTTCTGGATCAAGTTCCTCCCCCTGTCTCTTTGGGTAGGCGGGTTCGGGGAATGCTGGACTGTGTGCGTGTAATGAAGAGGGTGGGGTGGGGTGGGGTGTCCCTACCGGGGAGTCTCCCCTCACCTCTGCATCCCTCCTTTCTCTCTTAGCTGCCGAGAACAAGTTTGCCAAGTTCCTCATGACCTGTCTCAAATGCTGCTTCTGGTGCCTGGAGAAGTTCATCAGATTCCTCAACAGGAATGCCTACATCATGGTGAGGAGGCCTGGGACCCAGAACCAGCCCACCATCTCCTGCTGGGTACGAGGAACCGTCATTCCCAGCCAGTGGGCCTGACCCCCCCTTCCTCCCTCCAGATTGCCATCTACGGCACCAACTTCTGCACCTCAGCCAGGAATGCCTTCTTCCTGCTCATGAGAAACATCATCAGGTCAGGGAAAGCACGGCCCTCGGGCTGCCTCCCTCCTCCCCCAGTCCCTGAGCCCGTCTTCATGCCTGCTCCTCACTGTCCCCTGCAGAGTGGCCGTCCTAGACAAAGTTACCGACTTCCTTTTCCTGTTGGGCAAGCTTCTGATCGTGGGTAGCGTGGGTGAGTGCCGCTGGCCAGCCCGTGGGGCTGTGGGAGCCACTGGGGTGACTTGTGAAGTGCTGTTGGGCCCCCACATCTTCTTCGTGACGGGTGCCATGTTCTCTGAGGTCTTATTGGGGGGGGCACTTCCTTTAGCCAGAACCCTCATCCATCTTGGTTTCCTCCTTCTCCTTAGGGATCCTGGCTTTCTTTTTCTTCACCCACCGGATCAGGATTGTGCAGGACACAGCACCACCCCTCAATTATTACTGGGTCCCTATACTGGTATGGACCTTTGGGGATGGGGTGGGGGTCCAGGGAGAAGGAGGTACTGGGGTCTCCTGGTCTCTTTTTACTAGACAGATGTGGATGGAGGTCAGAGGTGGGGGATTGATGATTTATTCAGTTAGCAAACATGTAGTAAGCATTTACTGTGTAGCAGGCCCCCGGGGGGGTTGGGGCGGTAGAGGAAGGGCTTCCCTCCAGAGGACCTTACCTTTCAGAGGCAAATAGATCTCGAATAATGATGCAGATGGATGTGTGATTACAAACTGATCCCTGATCTGTGCCACAGGGGAGCGTTACAGGGAACCGTCAGAACCTGTGGGGGAGGATTTGGGCAGGCCTGGAAGGCCAGGTGTCTTCACTGTGGAAGTGATGTCGGATCTAAAATCTGAAGGAGATACAGGGAACCTCCAGGCACAGGGATCAACAAATACGGAGGCCCTGAGGTGG
>NW_024423786.1:49755016-49817118 GCF_017311325.1 Ursus maritimus | reverse complement strand
GGGGTGTCCCTACCGGGGAGTCTCCCCTCACCTCTGCATCCCTCCTTTCTCTCTTAGCTGCCGAGAACAAGTTTGCCAAGTTCCTCATGACCTGTCTCAAATGCTGCTTCTGGTGCCTGGAGAAGTTCATCAGATTCCTCAACAGGAATGCCTACATCATGGTGAGGAGGCCTGGGACCCAGAACCAGCCCACCATCTCCTGCTGGGTACGAGGAACCGTCATTCCCAGCCAGTGGGCCTGACCCCCCCTTCCTCCCTCCAGATTGCCATCTACGGCACCAACTTCTGCACCTCAGCCAGGAATGCCTTCTTCCTGCTCATGAGAAACATCATCAGGTCAGGGAAAGCACGGCCCTCGGGCTGCCTCCCTCCTCCCCCAGTCCCTGAGCCCGTCTTCATGCCTGCTCCTCACTGTCCCCTGCAGAGTGGCCGTCCTAGACAAAGTTACCGACTTCCTTTTCCTGTTGGGCAAGCTTCTGATCGTGGGTAGCGTGGGTGAGTGCCGCTGGCCAGCCCGTGGGGCTGTGGGAGCCACTGGGGTGACTTGTGAAGTGCTGTTGGGCCCCCACATCTTCTTCGTGACGGGTGCCATGTTCTCTGAGGTCTTATTGGGGGGGGCACTTCCTTTAGCCAGAACCCTCATCCATCTTGGTTTCCTCCTTCTCCTTAGGGATCCTGGCTTTCTTTTTCTTCACCCACCGGATCAGGATTGTGCAGGACACAGCACCACCCCTCAATTATTACTGGGTCCCTATACTGGTATGGACCTTTGGGGATGGGGTGGGGGTCCAGGGAGAAGGAGGTACTGGGGTCTCCTGGTCTCTTTTTACTAGACAGATGTGGATGGAGGTCAGAGGTGGGGGATTGATGATTTATTCAGTTAGCAAACATGTAGTAAGCATTTACTGTGTAGCAGGCCCCCGGGGGGGTTGGGGCGGTAGAGGAAGGGCTTCCCTCCAGAGGACCTTACCTTTCAGAGGCAAATAGATCTCGAATAATGATGCAGATGGATGTGTGATTACAAACTGATCCCTGATCTGTGCCACAGGGGAGCGTTACAGGGAACCGTCAGAACCTGTGGGGGAGGATTTGGGCAGGCCTGGAAGGCCAGGTGTCTTCACTGTGGAAGTGATGTCGGATCTAAAATCTGAAGGAGATACAGGGAACCTCCAGGCACAGGGATCAACAAATACGGAGGCCCTGAGGTGGGCCTATGCCAGGAATAGTGAGGAGATGGGTGGCGGGGCCGGGGGGGAGCTGGGGATAAGGGCAGGGACGGAGGTGGTGGGGCCGTGAAGGGGTAATGTCATCACTCTGAGAGCAGTGCAGGCCTTGGAGCCCAATGACCTAGATTTTTATCTGAGTTCTCTATTTGCTCTCTCTGAGATGAGTCAGTTTGGGCAAGTTATTTAATCTCTCTATGGTCCACTTGCTTCAATCATAAATGTTTATCAGATATCTGCCAAGGCCCTGTGAGTCTCCGATTGTTGGGGGTGTGGCCATAAGTGGGACAGATACAGTCTAGTGGGGATGAGGGCATTATGCCTTAATTCCCTAAACATGCATAAAATGGCAGCCAGACGAAGGTTTCAGAGGACAGGCATGCAGGGCTAGGAGAGCGTAAAACTGGTCTAGATGTCAGAAACAGCTTCTTGGAGGAGGTGGTATCTCAGGACTTGATGTCTGAACTGAAAGCAGAAGTATAAGAGGACACAAACTAGACTTAAGTCAGGACAACAGCATGTGCAAAGGCCCTGGGGTTGAAGAAAACAAGGAGTGAATGGTAGGATTTAGGATGTTATTTTAGGAGGGCTTATCAGCAGGGGAATGACAGGATCCGAGCCTGGGAGGGTGTGGTGAGTGGGAGTTGCTGTAAGAGCTGGGATGGAAACAGCTTGGGTCCCCTTGCCTAGACGGTGATCGTCGGCTCCTACCTGATTGCCCATGGCTTCTTCAGTGTCTACGGCATGTGTGTGGACACGTTGTTCCTCTGCTTCTGTGAGTGACCCCTCAACCCAACCCTTGCCGGGCTCTGACTGCCTTCTCCCCTCTGGGCATAACATCTGATGGGGCTATGTATTCAGCGGCCAGGTGCCCCCAGCTTCCCTGGGGACTGGCTGTTCTGCGTCAGAGGGCCCTGGCATGCTGTCTCGGCCTCCTCCCTACGCTTGGAGCTGCTCCATCCTGTTGTCCCCTGGTCCAGGCTGCAGCTAGAAGGCTGTGCCCCTGGGCCCTCGGCTTTGGAGTCTCTGGCTTTGTTGGGGGGGGGGATCTGTGGCTGCTACTAACTCTGGTCTCTCCATCTGTCTTTTTGTTTTTTGTTTTTTTCTTTTCTCTTCCTCTACTCCATGCCTGCTGGCTTCCCTGTTCTTCCCTGCCTCCCTCTTTCCCTCCCTTCCTGACCACCCCATTTTCCCCCTGCCGGTTCCTGGGGGGAGCCCAGGTGAGGACCTGGAAAGGAATGACGGCTCTCAGGAGCGACCCTACTTCATGTCGCCCGAGCTGAGAGACATCCTGTTGAAGGGGAGTGCGGAGGAGGGGAAGCGGGCAGAAGTCGAGGAGTAGAGAGGGAGGGAGGCGTGGGGGCCAGGCAGGCCTCCTCGTTTCCTCCCTGTAGACCGGGGGTGCATGCGGGCCTGGGGCTACCCTGCCTGGGAGTGTGGGGAGTGTGTGCGTGTCCCGTTCCGAGCCCACCACAGCCTGCCCCTCTCTGGTCCCAGTGTGTCTTGCTTCCTAACCCTCTGAGGCTTCTCTGTGGCCCTCGTCCTCCTGCCCTGTCCCCAGAGGCCCCTGCCCATGGGCTCCCCTCATGCCACCGTCTCTGGGGCCTCTCTCCGCAGTGGAGGACCTGGAGAGGAATGATGGCTCAGCCGAGAGGCCTTACTTCATGTCTCCCAACCTCAAGAGGCTCTTGAACAAGACCAACAAGAAGCTGGCCGAGTCCTAAAGGCCCCCGCTCTCCCCCCACCTCTCCAAAAGTCTCACACTGGGTGCTTGGCAGCTGGGTCAGAACCCCTGGCCCCCTGGGCTCACCTGAAGTCCTATCACTGCCGCCTCCCCTCCACCCCCCAACCATCCAGTTACCACTGGATTCCAGGGACCTGGAGGATTTGGGGCCTCTCCTCCCTATGCCAGGGGGCAGTTGGGAGTTTTCATGGCGGCGCCCCAAGACTGCACAGGCCACTCCAGCCCTCACTGGCCCGGATGGAGAGAAGTCCGGTGAGGTATCTTGATGGCTGGCATGCAGGGGGGGCCCGACCTCTGTGGGCCGCCTCGTGCTTCCTGTTCCCCTCTTGCGATGGGGCAGCGTTTGTGTCTGCGAGAGTGATGGCTAAAGTGAGCTCCGGCTCCTGAGGCCCCCCGTTCACTCGTGTCTGCTCTGGCCGGGACCCAGCCCCTTCTCCACGCCTGAACAGCTGCCTCGCAGGCTGCCACACGCGTTTCTTTCTTATTTTTTTTTAACCTGGACATGCATTAAAGGGTCTGTTAGCTTTTTTCTGTCTGTCTCCACGGCTGAGATGGGGCCAAGCTGAGGAGTGCCTTCTGTCGTCCCCTCCCTGCCCAGCGTGGCTGGGGTGGGAGTGGTGTGACCAGGTGGGGGTGGCTGCTGGCATGGGAGGCCACAGCAGGGGTGTCATGGAAGGAGAGGGAGTGGGTCTGTCGGGGGAGGGCCGCTGAGAGCACCGGTGTGGACAGACCAGAGCAGGAGGGAGGAGTCCGCTAATAGCTGCTTAATGGAAACCTGCTGGCCTGCTGGAGGAGTTGGGCCCAGTTTCCCCCTTCTTCTGCCAGTTACTGACACAGCTCTCTTTGTAAGAGACAAAGCAGCTGAATCCACGCAAGCGACAATGTCAGGGAAGGGGTGGGGGCAGATGCTGTGGGCGGACCAGGCCATCCTGCCCCCTCACCTCACCTTGAGGATCCTTTTGCCAAATTTGTTAAACTCTGGGGACCTGGTTTCCAGCACCACGGCAGCATCCGAGAGAGGGAGAAACCCAGCCTGGGGTCCCAGTCTCCCATGCCTGCCCGCCAGCCCTCAGGCCCCCTGTTCTGTCTGCACACTCTTGCGTGTTAACTGCATTCCAACCACTAATAAAGTGCCTATTGTACAGAGCCCGGGCCTGGAGTGTTTGTGGAGGGAGTAGGAAGCTGGTAGGAGGAACCCCAGCTTTGACTGCCCTGGGATTGAGTCTCTGAGCTGGGGTGAGTCTCCCGGAGGAAGGAGGGAGGGCAGGAAGCCCCCTGTCTGCCAGCCCCATCTCTGCCTGAATCCCACCATGCAGGCAGCTCGGGTTTCTCCTGAACAAATGCCCCTTATTAGGTTCTGATCCCTAGGCTCCAGGAGGCGGCGACGGCCTGTCCCCCTCCTGCCCACCTCCTCAGTACCGCGGCCTAGACACATGCCCCCAGGCCTGCTTTGTCCCCAGGCCCCAGCACCTGAGGCACCTGCAGTCTGGTCCAGCCTCTTTGAACCTGCAAAGCTGCCAAGATCTGAGCCCTGCCCTGCTGCCTGGGGGCTCGCTGCTGCCCCCTATCTGTCACTGTCAGATAGCTGGGCCACTCCCTTTCTCTGTACCCCCACCGTCGGAATTTTTTCTTAAATAGCCACCGTTTCTTGAGTACTTCCTATCTGCATACCATATATATGACTTTTATTACTCTCCTCGATAATTAATTGAGGCCGGGAGGCTGGGTTACATTTCTAAAGGTTGCCCAGTGGCAAAGTGGCTTAGAAGGCATTTGAACCCTGGTGTCCTTGACCCCAAGCCCTATCCTGTACTGACCCCAGAAAGTGTCACCTCGATTCTCTGGATTGTCTGAGTTTGTTCTTTTCCTTATCCTCAGTTCCTGTTAGCCCACCTCCAAAATACCTCCCAAACCTACTCACCTCCCCCCATATCTGTGCCAGCCCCCATTATCATTCACCTGAACCAACGCTGTCCCTTGCCTAGGTCCCTGGCTCCTGCGATCACCTCCCCTTCATGGTTTCCCACACAGGTGCAAAAGGGTGCTTGAGAACACTCTAGTGAGTTCACACCCCTTCTCTGCCCAAGAACCATTCATGGCTCCCACCTTATTCAGCGTTAACAGCCAAAGTCTTCACTGCAGCCCATGAGGCCCTGCCCCATCTGCCTCATCGGCTCCCCCTTATGGACGCGGCCAGCCACCCTGGTGGCAGGACTTGTGCCTGAAATGCTCCCCACCTGGCTCTTGTGTGTGGCTGGCTCCTCACCCTTTGGCTTTCAGCTCAGGGATGACCTCCTCCAGGAAGCCTTCTGCACTCATCAAAGGTTGGCCTCTCTTGTGACCACACACCACCCTCTTTATTTTTTTTTTTCAGGGCATGTGTCACAATCTGCAAGTATTTATTTCTATTTTCACTTCATAATTCTTAGCCTCCCCACCCAGCATGTCAGCTCAAAGGGGATACAGATCTGGCCTCTCTTTTTACCACCTTATCCCAGAGCAGGGCAGAGTGCGTGGTACAGAGCAGGCACTCCGTATACAGGCACAGAACAGCTGAACGACCGTAGAGGGCTTAGCACAGGGTCCGGCCTGGGCGCAGTGCAGTGTGAACCCCTGGTACTAGTATATTAGTATACGCCAGCATTTAAGTTCCCAGTCTTTCATGCGCACCCAAAACTCTCTGGCTGCTGTGTGCAGAGACGGTACCACACAAAAGTAGAAGCAGGAAGACCAACGAGGAGGTTACTGCAGGGGCGCCTGGCTGGCTGAGTCAGTAGAGCCTGGGACGCTTGGTTTCAGGGTCATGAGTCCGAGCCCCACGTCGGGTGAGGAGCCTACTTTAAAAAAAGAAAAAAAATTTTTTAAAAGGTTGTGGGGCACCTGGGTGGCTCAGTTAGGCATTTGCCTTCGACTCAGGTCATGGTCTCGGGGTCCTGGGATCAAGCCCCATGTTGCCTCCCTGCTTAGTGGGGAGTTTGCTTCTCCCTCTCCCTCTGCCCCTCCCCCCTGCTTATGCGCGCTCACGTATGCGCTAATGAATAAATGGAATCTTTAAAAAAATTTAAATTACAAAAAAGGAGACTGTGCGAATCTGGGCACATAGCGCTGGCAGACTGGACGCAGGTGGTCTCGGTGAAGATGATGAAAAGCATTCAGACTTTGCATGTATTCTGAAGGTGGAGCTCACCGGATTGTTTGCACGTGCAAGAGAGAGGACTCAAAGCAGCAGGAGGAAACCGGGCTGAGGGGGGCAAGCTCAGGCAGAGTCCTACGGAGAGCACCTGTTGCCTGAGTCCGCAGGGAGCTCGGGAGGGTAAGTGACATCTTAGAGCTGGTCTGAAGGGTAGGTCACGGACTAAAGGTGGCCCAGGAGCTGACGATCACAGGCACATCTGATTCTCCTGGGTGTGGAGGCAGAGTGTCCGGTGTGATCCAGTCTGATCCTCATGAGGGTGTTGGCAATGTGGTCCTGAGCCCAGGGTCAGTCTCTGAGGAAGAGCTGGTGGGCAGGCAGTTGTGGCAAAGCCCGCAAAGCCCGGGCAGAGAGACCACACAGCAGAGCGTAAGGGATCCGGGCAGGTCGGTGTATTTTGGACTTGCTTTATACACACTCTCCAAGGGAAGCGGTCACATAGATGGTTGGATGTGTCGGGACTTCACAGGAGAATTCTAGGCTGGAGGCATTTAATCGGGAGTGTCAGTGTTTTGATGGTCTTTGAGGTAGTGGGGCTGGCTGAGATCACCTGGGGAGTTAAGCGTCCAGAGAGGCGAGGTCTGAGTTGCGGAGAGAAGGAAAAAAAGCAGACTCGGGGGAGAGCCAGAGAGTGGTGGCGTCTGGAGCTGAGTGGAAGCAGGAAGTGTGGGCACAAGTGCTCCTGGCTTTACTGTGGGAGCGAATGAATGGAGCGACTATTTTCTAGTGCATTAAGAAAGAAGGATGTCCGCGGAGGGCAGAGCATGTGGAGATGTTGGAAGCCAGCAAGGTGTGAAAAATTGGGACAACACTGCATGAATGAACAATGTCAGGACTGTGGGGTTTTTTTCCTCCCCCAAATTCACCAAGGGGGGAGGTGCAGCCAGAAGGTGAATTTAGTTTGTTTGGGGTTGACAAAGAGGGGCAGGGGCTTGAGGATATGTGCAAGGGGAGATGCAGGAGGGATGCCAGCTTTCCACTGTCCAAAACCCGCCCGTAGCTTTCAAAGCCTAAGTTTCCACGCGGGTCTCTGGGGCCCTGCAGGACCTATCCACCCTTTCTTGGATGGTCCTCCCTCCCGCCTCCCACCCTGGCCCCCTTTCCAGCCCCTCAGGCCTCTTTGCTGCTCCTGCCACAAGCACGGTCAACCTCTGGGAATTTGTACTGGCTGTTCTCACCTGGAATGCTCCTCTCCCAGCAATCTGCTTGGCCTCAGTCCCTGGCTCCTGGTAAGGACTTTTCTGTGCACTGCCCGGCTCAAAACTGCACCTGCCCCAGCCCCGCATCACCGCGTGCTTTTTTCATCCATTGCACTTGCCACTGCTTTGCTTATTGTCTATCACCTGCCTCCCCAGCTAGCTCAGCTCCATGACGGCAGGGCCATGGGATGGTTTGTTCACTGCATCCCCAGCAGCAGCTCCGGGCCGAACGGCGCTATATGCAAACAAGCTCTTTTCTGCTTGGGTTGGCCAGCGTTCATTTCGGTGGTTTGCAACTCTGAGAGGTACCAATCCAGAATACTTTAAGTGGTGTGGCCAGGCCAAGGGGCGGGAGCCCACTGCCCTATTGGAAGGGAGGCCCGCAGGCACAGGTGTGGGGGCCAGTTACCAGCTGGCGGAAAACAAAGTGGCTTGGGCAACTAACAGACACAAAGAGGTCTTCCAATTCTCTAAAATTCTAGCACAGGTAAAGCTAATCCTGGTGATGTAATAGGGCCAGGGATTGGCTAGGGACAGCAGGGAGATTCCTAGGGGCAGTGCCAATGTTCCTTATCTTGATTCGGGTGGTGCTTACACAGATGTATACGTAAACATTTACTAAGATGTACACTTAAATGATTGTATTATACCTTCACTGGAAAACAAAAAAGTGGCTTAAGGGAAATGGGGAGTTCCTCTTTGTCTCCTGTCCATGAGGTTGGACTGACTTGGGCACAGCTGGGGCCAGGTGTGGTGGGTGACCCACTCATGCATTTACTCGTGGTATCGAGTGCTCCAAGCCAGGGTAAACGAGAACCACGTCCTCTGGTCTCAGAGTTTACTCTCTGGCAAGGGAGACAGATAATAACTAAATAAGTAACAAGTGATGATACACACTTCAAAGAAAAATAAAGCAGGATAATCTGACAGTGCTGTTTGAGAAATGGTGGTTAGGGCAGCTGGAGCAGAGAGTTCAGAGAAGGGAGGGAGGGAGCTCTGAATACCTGAGGGAAGAGAGTATTTCAGGTAGAGGGTATGGCCAGTACAAAGGCCCTGAGGTGACAGGATGCTTGAATGAACAGAGGAAGGTGTGAAAGGACACACCAAACTGTATATCCCAGGCTCACACCCTCACAGTCCAGCTGCCCGGGCAGAAAGACCTCTTTCTCAGATGACCGGAGGCAAGTCCCAGAGCGGCCTATTCTTCGGCCAGTTCTGGTGAAACCCGTCTCTGCACCGGTCATTGGACCAGGAAAGAAGTGGGGTTCTGATCAGCCAGATCCAAGGCAGAGGCTGGTGGTGGGAACACAGTGGGGGAGAAGTGGTTCCCCAAGGGAAACCCTGGTTCTCAGAACAAAGGGGGAATGGAGACCCAGCAGGCCAAAGCTACAGGTAGCCAGCTGCTCTGTGGGATGAGAGCAAGAACAAGAGCAAAAACTAGAACAGCAGGAACTTCAGGATGGCCAAGAGGGCCCTGGCAGGTGAAGATGATGACCTCCAGGTGGTTGGGGTCCTACGTATACTTGGCCCACACGTTGGCATCGCTGTGTGGCATGCCAATTATTTCTCCCCATGCCTCAACGTCCTGGAGCTCAAATTGATGTGGCCCTGACATGGCTCCACTTTCACTCCATCTTGTTCTTTTAATGTAAAACATTGCTGGGGTGCCTGGGTGGCTCAGTTGGTTGAGTGTCCGACTCTTGGTTTTGGCTCAGATCATGATCTTGGGGTCATGAGATCGAGCCCCACACTGGGCTCTGCGCTTTGCGTGGGAAGTCTGCTTGGGATTCTCTCTCTTTCCCTCTCTGCCCACACCCCCTGCTCACACATGCATGTGCATGCTCTCTCTCACAAAAGAAATACATTTATGTATAAAATTAAATTTATTTTGAGAGGGACGCTTGAATGGCTTAGTCGGTTGGGCATCTGCCTTCGGCTTGGGTCATGATCCCCGGGTCCTGGGATCGAGTCCCGCATCAGGCTCCTGGCTCTGCAGGGAGCCTGCTTCTCCCTCTGCCTGCTGCTCCCCCTCCTTGTGCGCTCTCTCTGATAAACAAAATCTTTAAAAAAGTTTTTTAAAAATTTGAGAGACGGCACTAGCATGAACGGGGGTGGGGAGCAGAGGGACAGGGAGAAGCAGACTCCCCGCTAAGCAAGGAATCCCAGGACCCCGAGATCAAGACCCAAGCCGAAGGCAGACACTTAACCGTCTGAGCCACCCAGGCGCCCCATAAATAAAATCTTTAAAAAATTTATATATTGCTGTAAAATACACATAAAAATTACCGCCCAAACCATTTTTAAGCGTACAGCTCAGTGACATTAAGTACATTCATGCTTTTGTGCAACCATAACCGCCCTCCACATCCAGAACATTTTGTTCTTCCCAAATGAAAACTCTGTCCCCATTAAACAAACTCGCCCTCCCACAGGCACCCACCATTCTACTTCCTGCCTCTATGAATCTAACTCTTCCAGAGACCTCGTTATGAGTGGAGTCATACGGTACGTAGCCTCTTGTGTCTGGCTACTTTCACTCAACGTAACATCCTCTGGGCTCATCCATGTTGTAGCCTATGTCAGAATTTCCTTCTCTTTTAAGGCTGAATAATTCCCTTGTCTGCATACCTCATAATTTATGCATTCCTCCACTGACAGACACTTGGGTTATTCCTATCTTGTGGCTACTGTGAATCGTGCTGCTATGAACAAGGGTGTGCAAATATCTTGAGTCCCTGCTTTCATTTCTGGTGGGCATATACTCAGAAGCGGAATAGCTGGATGTTAATTGTGCTTAATCTGGGGAGAAAACACCATGTTGTTTTCTTGCTCCCATCTTTTAGCTGAGCTTTCTTCTTGGTTGGTTTCATTCTGTCAAGTTCTTTCACCAAGATCTACTCCCTCCCCCCCCCCCCATATTTCCCTGGCTTCAAGATTAGAACAAGGGCTTCTCTTGCCCCAGAGTCCCTGGCCTGGGGCTCACTGGCTCTGACTGGCCGGATTTGGGTCCTTTACTCATAAACCAATCACTGTGGCCAAGCCATGGGCCTAGTTTTAGAGTATGACAGCAGGAACTCCATCAACTAAACTCCAGATTGAGCAAGAGGGGAAGTTCCCCAAAGCAGCGTGGTCCACCCATGTCCTCTCCACTGAAAGGGGAGGAAGGCAACAGGCATGGGTCAAAAAGGATTCAGAAGGAAAAGCTCCTCAGTGTGACTGGGGGTGGGGGCTGAAGTGCGAAAAATCTCTGAAGAGGAGGAAGGCAAGCAATGGAGAGCATGTTCATAACACTGAAGTCCCTGATGAAGACAGAACCTGGCTAGACAGAGGGAATGCAAAAGGAGGGGACAGACCTTACTCTTCAACTGTTGAGGGAGAGGCTGCAATGGCAAGAGGGGTTGCATAGCCAGATGACAGGGCATGTCAGGGCAGGGAAGTCAGAGAATGGTTGTGCATACAGAGCTTGTTAACCATGTAGTGGTGGAAACGCAAGGGCAGTAGTGGAAGGCTCAGTCAGGGTGGAAATGAACGGACAAGAGAGGGCAGGTGGCACCCTGGGGCTTCAATCTCGCATGGTGACCAAGGAGAGAACACAGACAAGAAGCAGGATGCACATAGCTTGTCAGAAGATTGGGCTGAAAACCTCTTATCCTGCGACTCCTGGTGGGGCTGGGATGGCTCCAACAGAACACACTTTTTTTTTTTTAACTTATTTGAGTGAGAGAGAGAGAGAGAGAGAGCGCACACACACACATGCATGTGTGAGTTGGGGGACGCACAGAGGGAGGGAATTTTCAAGCAGACTCCCCATGGAGTGTGGAGCCTGACTCGGGGCTTGATCTCAGGACCCATGAGATCATGACCTGAGCCGAAACCAAAAGTTGGACACCTAACTGACTGCATCATCCAGGCACCCACAGAACATACTTTTTAAGGGAATGTGGTTTCCTTGACACTTTAACTGCTGCCCAGCAGCTCTTACTACAAAATACAGGTTGGACGAGACACCAGTCCAATAGGTAACAATCAGAACCAAACCAGCTTCCCCCGCACTCATTCCATGCATTCTTAGCAAACCCCTGAGATTGAAAAACACTTCAAATCTGTCCTGGGCTCCTCTAGTGAAGACTGCAGTTTGATCTAAAGACTTTGCTTATAACCATGATCCTATCTACCCCTTTCTGTGTTTGGAGCTGCCTTGACCGGGCTGCCTTGAGAGCCTCAAAAGCAAGTTCTTCAGAAATCTAATGTTTGGTCCCTCCTAAGGACCACCTATGGACTCGGGGAGTCAGAAAACTAGAAACCTTCCTTGCTCTGCCACTTGGTAGCGCTGTTAGCTTAGTCAAATCACACCCCGCTGAGCCTGTTCCTTGAAGTGTCTGTAATTGCGGGTCTCTAACTTGTCAAAGCCAGTTATCACCTTGCTTGTCATGATAACCTTAAACAATCTAAATTTACTTCAACCAATTTTACTTGAATACACGGGTCGTTAAATTTGCCAAAACTTTCTTCAGTCTCAAGTTCTATTTAGGAAAGATCTCCAAATAAAAGAAAAAAAAAAAAAAGCAAGACACAGAATGTCTACCATTTGTGTGAAAAACAGCAAAAATAAATAAATAAAAAATAAAGCTAGGCATCTCTATGAATAAAACACCGTTGCAGAGATACACACAAAACTTAACACTGGCTGCTAAGGAGGGGAAGCCCATTGACTTAGTCCTCTCACTCTCTTGAATTATTTGACATTTTGTATCAGATGAATAGATTAGCCGTTCAAAACCCTAAATAAAATGTAAATAGAAAAGAAAAGCAGTAGGTATAGTATTCACTCATTTCTGTAACCACATTTTTACATCTTACCTTTTTAATAATAGTTATCATTTTGAGGCATTTATTCCGCACACAGAATTGTGCCAAATGCTTTAAAGAAAAATCGTCACCATTTTGTAGATAAGGAAACAGAGGCTCAAGAGAAGTGGGCTGTTTTTGGTCACACCGTGGGACTCAAACCTAGAGCAGACACTGGATCTTGCATCCTTAACAACGGAGCTTACATCCCTACAGTTTTGCTAGGAAAATCCGTTACTATGCCGTTAAGTCTTGAACGACTGACTTCTCACTTTCAGGAAGGAAACCTTTTCAATAATTCCTTGTTTCGAGTCTCGGCAGTTTCAGAACAACAGCCTCGCACACGACAACATGCCTAGTAACAACGCCTGTCTAGCGCCAGCTTGATTCCGACACTGGAGGGGAGCGGGGCTTTAGGCACAGACTGTATGTACATCGGGGATCTCACGAAACGCCGGGAGGATGCAACAACAATGGGCTTGAAAAGAGAAGGCGCTCGGTCCCCGGTGTCTTTACTTAACAACCTTGAGCTGTGGTTGGTCGAGCGTGTGACTCGCAGACCCGGCTCTACCACAAGCAGGATGTGAATCCTCCAGCTGGGGCCTCAGTTTCTCCACCTGTGAAAGGGAGACTAGAATATCCCGAGCAGCGCGGCTCTGCCCTTTGGGAGTCGGGCCCGGCAGGGCGGCCGGACGCTACGCGGAGGGGTTTGCAGGACGTCAGAACTGGAGCGCTCACCGGCGCAGGTCTCGGGACAGCAACAAGGAGATCTGTCCGGCCGTTACTGACACCCGCACCTCGGGTCTTCTTGGCTTCTAGCGAGAGATGCAGGGAGAGAGGAGGAAGCTCCGCCAGATAACCTCAGATGGAGATCAAACCTCCCCAACCAAAATCGGGGGGCTAAGAAGACACTCACGTGCCAGACTCTCGGACCCGTTTCCGCCAACGTACACATGAGCAACGGGCGTAAGATGGCAGCCGCGCAGGCGCATAGACGCGCAGCAGAGGAGACTCCGCCCCTCTACCTGCATCACGTGGTAATGCCGCTTAAAACCGCCATTGAAAAAAAAGAGCGGCGACCACATCACATGACGCAGACCTACCAATACAGCAAAGGGAAGCGCCAAAGTCCTTGTCACGTGGCCAAGGAGGCCTCTGCATTGGCCACTGTCACATGATCAAGGTCTCGATAAGAGGTAAGCGGTTCCATACCACGTGACCAGGAACGCAACGGCTGCACTCCTGCCACGTGACTGAAGCCCACCTTATCTCTTTTCTTCGCTCCCTCCCTCCCCGGCTTGGCCTGCGTCAAGCGGCTACGCGGCGGCAGGGGGCGGGGCTCCAACCGATCACGTGGCCCGCACCTCCCCGGCGCGCGCCCGCCCGCCCGCTCGCCCCCGGCCCCGGCTCCTCCTCCTCCTCTTCTCGCCATTGCAGTTGGACTCAGCAGCCCGGTGCGCACCGCGTGGCTTTTGGGGGGAGACCCCGGTGGGCTGTGGCAGGAGGGCGGCGGCGGCGGTTGCGGTCGGGGAAGGGAACGCCGACAAGGTAAGCGTCAATGTGGCGGCGGCCGGGCCCGCTCCCGCCTCTGCCCCTCCCCCCGCCAGTCCTCCCACTCAGCGCGGGCCGGGCTGAGGGGTCGCGGTGACAAGGCCTCAGGCGCCCCGCGCTCCGCGCCTACGCCCGGTTCTCTCGCCCCAGCGCCTGGCTTATTCCTCCCTCGCCAGTCTCGCTCCCGCGCTCGGCCGTTACTCTCCCCCATTGTGCCGAGGAAACAAAATGGCGGCGGCGGCGGCGGCGAGGGCCCGGTGCGCGCGCATCCGCCCCCCCTCGCGGCCCCTCGGCCGGCGGCGGCGCCTCGCGCGGGGGGTGCGCGCGCACCGGGCCCCCGACCGCCTAGTCCCCCGGGCCCGGCTTTGTCTGTTGCGGCGTCCCGCGCGCACGCGCGCACGTGCCGGGAGCACACACCCCCCTTGGCCGGTAGCATCCTGGCCGGCGCGGCAGGGCGACCCCCCTCCTCGTCCCTTTCTCGTCTTTGTCCCAGCCCCGTCCCGGGTTCCAGGAGAGTCCCAGGTTCCCGAGGCGGGAAATGTCGCCGCCTTTGTCCTTACATGGCGTGGAGACGCGGACCTCTTCCCTGAACCCACGTTCCCACGCTGATTGCACAGGAGGCCTTCGTCGGTGCATGGGGTCCTCAAATCTGTAGTCAGCCAGGCCTCTCCCACATTAGGACCCATGTTTGGCGGAGGGTTTAAGCTTTTCCTTTCTTTAGTTCAGGTGTTTCATTGATGATGAATTTTCTTCAGATTGTTCAGGATTTGCATCCTTCGTCAAAATGGTGATCTGATGCGATTTTGGGGTACGCTGAAACTTGGCAAGATTGTGACACAAGCGAGAGCTTAAAACGGTTTTCTACCTTATTTTCTCAAGTAGTTGAGTGACTGAGTTGAAGTTGGTCCCCAGTTAATTCTGCGCCTGGATGAATTATCTGGGTTGTACAGTAATCAGCATGCTCTCCCCCAGTTCAGAACTTGGGGAGATAAGCCATCTCTTTCCAAAACTGATCCCATTGCTTGAGATTCTGCTCACGGGACATGATGGATCAGTAAGGCAGTGCCAGTTTTCCTGAGAAGCCTTCCTTTTCTGGACTTAGGTATTTCAGTGATTCTGAATCTTCTTCTGATTGTTTAGGATTCTCTCCTCTTTACTGTGAGTGGCCTGTTGGCATATTTGGGTTTCACAGGAAATCCCAAGGTGCCACCCGGAGTTGGGACTCAAATTTAGGGCTTCAAGACTCTTTTTTTCCTCAGGTAGTTGTGGTTGGGAGTCTCTGGGGATTGCTCACACTGCTGCCACTATGCTTTGTGTGTGATGCTTTGTGTGTGATGCTTTGTGTGTGGTCTCGTGGGATGTAGGTAACAGCAGCCAGTCAGGCTGTGAATGAAGTGTGGGAACCAGAAACTCATTAACAGCTGGAAAAGGGAAAAACAGGCCCCTGGGCACTGGTAGGTGCCACTGTCCCTAGGCCTGGGGTCTTCACCCCTGAGCTGTCTGTCTGTTGCCCGTTTGAGCAGATCCTGGACCCTGGGATTTGTGAATGGAATCTCTGCAGGCCCTAGTATTCGGAGTTGATTGGAGGCTGGCAGTAACTGCCAGGCTTGGCCTTGCCAGCACTGGGTGCGGGTGTATCAGAGTTTCCCTACTCTCCTAGAGCTTGGGCAAGCCTGGGAATCACACACTTTTCTGGAGCGGAGTGGTACCTAATCGCTTGCAGTTTTTGTTTGTTTTTTTCCTGATTGAACTTGTCTAGTGCCTGTAGGCAAAAATTCCTTTCTTTAGCTTCTTCTAGTGTATTTCAGAGGTTTTTTGTTTTTTGTTTTTTGAGGTCCATATTACGGAGAGTGAGGAACCTAAGGCTGTTTCTTAGTTTTCTTAATTTTTTCTTGTCAAAAAACTACATTGTCAGGAGCGGCTGCTAATATTTTGCTATCACTTACTTGGTGCTCATTTTCATGCTCCCCTGCTTACCTTCTTCGGGTAGGAAAAAGTGGAGTCAGTGATGAGGAAAGGGCTTTCTGTAAGTCTGTAAGCCTCTTCTCTTTGAGTAAGCAGTAGGCTTGTCTATAGCAAGATGTGGGGCTTGGAAATGTTATTCTGAAAAAGGCTTTAGAAGTTTTCTTTGTGGGGGGTTTGCCTGGGTGGCTCAGTCAGTTGGGTGCCTGGCTTCAGCTCAGGTCATGATCCTGGGACCGTGGGATGGTGGGACCATGCCCCGGTGTCCGGCTCCCTGCTGCGCAGGAAGCCTGCTTCTCCCTCTGCCGCTCTCCCTGCTTGTGCTCTCTCACTCGTGCTCGCTCTCAAATAAATAAAATCTTTAAAAAAGAAAAAAAAATTTTTCTTTGGGCTGAATCAGCTCCCTCTTTATTTACTGCTCTCATTCTCCTCCCCATTTCCTCCTGATTTCACCTTTTATGACTCAGGACTAATTCCTTTCCCCACGAAGCTTGGGTTTATAGCTCCTTTGATTTGTCCTCCTGTTATATTTTGTCAGTAAGTTGATTAACCTTGTGCAGTTTTGAACTATAAATGTCACTATCTAGAATTAAATGCATGTATGTCTCACGCAGAGGGATGACATTTTATCTGAATATTGCTTTGACTGAAACTTCATGGGAATTAGGATTTTCTAGGCTATGTATATTGGATGCTTTTTATCTTAGCCAAGTCCTGGGAGAAAAAGATTTGATTTCTGTTTCCAGCGAAGGGGTTTGAAATTAAAGGCAGATAGTGGTTTGACAAGAGTTTACACACAGTGAAGCAGGTTGGGGGCCCTGAAGGGATGAGATTCCTTCAGTTCCTGCTGTAGCACTGGACAGTTTTGTTTGAAACAACTAGCTTCCCTCTCTGCTCTGTTATTTAGGGTAAGTCGGTGCTGACTTTTTGTGGTGCTAGCAGCATTACAGAAATAATACCAAAAGCAGGGTGGACGGGTGTTTGTGAGGGAGCCTTGTCAGCGTACTGACTTTTAAAAATTGTTTCTTGCCATTTTATGCTCTATTAAATCCCCGTGATATTTCCCCAAGGTTGCACTTTATAGGTGATCCCATTTAAATTGTGATTGGAAATTTAGAAGTGACTTTTAACACCTATTTTCACATGTCTCGAGAAATCGATGTCCAGTTGAAATTTAAGTTTTTTTCTTACTGAATGTTCATGGGATGAAGAAATTGAAAATGTAGTCACTAATTTTAACAAGGAAATGAGTTTATTGTCCACAGGCCATTTTCTTATGTGCCGTATATGATCACTAAGGATCATTTAGTTACAAAACTGAGCATGCATCCTTTTATGATAGTAAGTTTGCTCCAAATTATTTTTATAATCTTAGGTGATAAGTGAGACGTGATGGTGTTGGCAGTTTGAGGTCTATTGTAATTTTCCTTGAACGTTTCAAACAGCCATTCTTTTCATTAGGATTGTGGTTCAGGTTCAGTCTTACTGGGATAATCTTTTAGGCTACTTGCTTTGCTGCTGCTTCCTTTGGACTGCTTTTCCTATCTGACTGAGTCTGTGTGTTTAAAGAATAAAATGTTGCAAGTTAGGTTTGCTTCTCTGCGTACATTTTTTTGCAGGTTAATAATCCTTGCTATGTACTCATAATTCAGAAAAGCAGTCCAAATGTCAACAGTGTGGAAATAACCAGCCCAGCCCCATGGCTCATAGCAGCCCTTAATAAACATTTGTCCTGTGGGTGACCTGTGCAGAATCCCTGCAGAAAGGAAGAATGGCTGCCCAGTGAGGGCTCGCTAATTACCGCAGCATCACAGGGCAGATGCGCGAGCTGACAGGAGTGGAGAGAAGGTGAACTGAGTTGATTTGGTGAAGTTAACTTGGGCTTGTGTTTTAAAATCTCGGCTCTGGAAAAACACTTCGGCGGTTTCTTAGAAAACTAAATAGGCAACCACCATATGACCCAGCAGTTTCACTCTTGGGCATTTATCCCAAAGAAATGAATGTTTATGTTCATATAAAAATCTATACACAAATGTTCAGAGTAGCTTTATTCCTGATAGCCAGGAACCCGAAGCCATGCAGGTGTCCTTCAGCGGGTGAATGGTTAAACAATGGTGCCTCCATACTGTGGAATACTACTTAGCAACCAAAAGGAGCAAGCTGTTGATACAAAACTGGGATGAATCTTGAGACAGTTATGTTGCATGAAACAAGCCAATACTGAAAGGTTGCATACACCACAATTCCATTTATATAACATTCTTGGAGTGCCAAAATTATAGGAATGGTGAATGGATTAGTGGTTTTTAGGGTTAGGCATATGGGGAGTGGTGGAAGGGGAGTGTGGCTAATTACGTGCAACAGGAGGGATCCTTGTGGCGCTGGCAGTGGTCTGTGTCTGACTGTATCCATGTCTGTGTTGTGGTTATGATATTGTACTATGCAGTTTGCAAGATGTTACCATTGGGGGAAACTGGTTAAAGAGTACGTGATCTCTGTTATTTCTTACAACTGCATATGAGGCTACAGTTACTTGAAAATAAAAAGTTTTATTTAAAAGAGGGCCACATGTGGGTGTTGGGCATTTATGAGGGTACATGATGTACTGAACACTGGGTATTCCATGCAACTGATGAATTACTGAACTCTGTCTCTGAAACTAGTAATACACTATATGTTAGTTGACTTTAAATAAAATACAATTTTAAAAAACCTAAGACTGTCACCCTTACCCACTAAAATAATTCATGTTTGTGAATTTGCATACATATTTCACATCTTTTTTTTTTTAAGATTTTATTTATCTATTTGACAGAGAGATAGATAGCACAAGTAGGTAGAGTGGCAGGCAGAGGGTGAGGGAGAAGCAGGCTCTCCGCTGAGCAGAGAGTCCAACACAGGGCTCGATCCCAGGACTCTGGGATCATGACCCAAGCCGAAGGCGGACGCTTAACCGGCTGAGTCACCCAGGTGCCCCCATACTTTGAGAGGTGGTCTTTTTTTTGTAACTGGCAGTGGGGGGGTGCTTTTGGGAGAAGTAAACAAATTTCGTGGCAGGTTAAAAAAAAAAATCTGGGGCACCTGGGTGGCTCAGGTGATTAAGCATCTGACTCTTGATTTCTGCTCAGGTTTTGATCTCCGGGTCGTGAGTTCAAGTCCCACATTGGACTCCACGCTGGGTGTGGAGCCTACTTAAAAAAAAGAAAAAAGAAATCCAACATGGGAGGGTTGCCTCGGGGGGTCCTCTCTCCCCAGCCAGGTGTGGAAGATTTCCTAAACTTACTTCCTTTGCCCCCTTGGTGCTTGAAGAGGATGTTGGAAAGGAGATTTGGTAATTCCCTCTTGGAGTCATGGTACACACTTTGCTGTCAGGTCTTCTCACAGGCAGACTCGAACAAGCTTTCTGTTGGTTCATCCAAGAGTTGTTGAAATTTCTCCTTTAATATATTGCATTTGCAGTTTTACGGTTGATGAAGCATCTTCCCACAAAGTCACCTTTATCCTTTCTATTTGCAACTCATAGGCATAGCTAAGCTAGTGTTTTCCATCTCATGTTTGACCCAGCTCTGAACAGGTAGATAATTGCTGGAAGGTCCCACAGCTGCTAGGTTGGAGAGCCCTGGTGGGTGCAAACCTGGGGCTTCTGTCTCCCTAGACCTGTGAATGCGCTACAATAGCAGTGGGCCTAGAGTCCTGGGTATCACAGACCAGTGGAGTTCCAGAAACATTGTGGGGGGGAAAACCTGTATTTGTCAACTTTTTTATTTAGTCAAGAAAAATATTTTTAATTACTGTACCCGGTCTCCATCTTTTCATGAGAAGAAAAGACATGTTTTTTAAAATGGAAAGTATTTGTGAAAATCTTTATTCCTAACTTTATCCATCCCTGTGGACCAGTAAAAATACTGTTGCAGACAGAATTGGGAACCACTGCACTAGACTTCAGATCTGTGCTGGATATTTAAATTTGTCAGAGTGGCATCCATAACCGGATTTTAGATTGGCATTTTCCGACTGGATTGCTTTGGTAGAACTATTTTTCATTTGTCCTTGATGACATCAATCTGTGAAAGTTGGTAGAGTCACTGAAGAGTAGCACGTGTCTATCACTTCACACTTCAAGATAGGATAGCTCCAGAGATGGGGAAATCAGGAGTGGGGTTTGGATCCTTGTACGTTTCAAAGCCTAATTCCTTCAGTCTCTTAGATGAGCACCTGCTTCAGGACAGTTCTCCAGAGTTGCTGGAAGAGCGGTAGGATTATGTGAAATATCTTGTGGAAAGGGCAGTGTCTACTCTGCAAGATAGGCGGGGCCATACCTGTCAGGATATTGCCACTACACCTGTTCATTCATTCTGTAAACGGTTGTTGATCCACCCATTAACTTGGGCATGTTTCTTTTCCAACAGCAAGTGCCACATATGTTATATTGTAATTAGCAAGAGGTCAGAAAGGTCGTTATCACACTGCAAGGAAAGGGTTTTGTGTTTTAAACTTCTGCAACTCTGCGTGCTGTGAGTGGGCTGGATTCGAGAAGAAAGAAACCTGATCCCTGTTAGAACATCCCCTGCCACACAAAGTTCATGTTTAAAATCCTGATTCTTCATTCTGCAGCCGTTCCTTGCTTTGGTTTCTTTTCAGAGAAGCTGGGCTGGTAAAAATCAGGCTTCCTTGTGCCCCATTTTTGAATCATAAAGGTGTTTGCAGGAACAGCTTCTGTTTAAAGTTTGTTTGGCGGGGTCCAGTGGAGTGTTGCCTATAGGTAGGTGGGTGTTGTGGGCTTCTGACCAACAGTGTTCTTTGCTAAAAATCTTGAAAAGGAAGCTTTCTGCTTGCCCAGAAGACTCCTGTGTCTGTTAATGAGATGGATTCCCTGGTATTCAAAACCAGAGCAGCTGGCTTCTGAAAAGCTGGCTTGGATGACAGATCTGGGTTCACATAGAGACAACGAGGCCAGATTTGTTGGCCTGCAAAGGAGCATTGTCCCCAGTTTTTCAGCATTTGTTTTAGCTCAGATGATTCGTGCTCATACTCATTTTGTGCCCCTGAATCAGGAGGCATCACCGCCAAGACCTGGTCTAAAGGAGGAAGGCTCCGGGGGTGAATGTTCCACAGATGGGGTCAGGTGTGGTGTTCAGGGCCAGCCACAGTCCAGTGAGTCTCCTCAGGGGTTCCTTCTGGGGCCTGCCTCTTGGAGCAGAAGAGGACAGGTGCTGCAGCTGGCCGCAGCAAAGGCACACCCACGGTCGGAGTTTTAATGGTGAAGGCAGCAGATGGAAGCCTACACGCAGGACAGTTGCTGAAAGCAGGTGCATTTGGGGGTGTGTGCATGTCCTTGATGTACTTTTGATGGGCTCATTTCTTTTGACGCAATATCTTTTTACCCATTGGTAGAAGAGTGAGTTTCTACTCCCAGTTTCTCTTTGTCAGACGGCATTTGTTCTTAGTTAAGATGCCCCGCCTCAACTGTGGGCGGACTTCAGTCCCTCTTCACCGTTTTCAGAGTAGGGAGTTGGGATATAGACCCCTCCAGTAGTGGCAAATTAGGATTTGGGGTTTTTAAGTGTCATTATGGACTCAAGCTTTTATGTACATTTAATGTGCTGGATCAGTTTTGGTTATATATTTATAACATTTTATTATGAAATTTTTTAAACATACACGGAAGGTGACACAATTTTACAGTGAACAGCTGCCTATAGACATAGCCTAGCTTCTGCCATTGACATTTGACTATGGTTTTGCCTCAAACATCTCTCCTTCTATTCTGGTCATCCTTCAGTCCACATTTATTTATTTATGCATTTACTGGGTATCTTTGACATATAATCCACTTTATTCTTATGATGTATTTCAAAGTAGAAAATTGCTGTCTTCTATCTAAATATCAACTAGAGTCCAGTATTTATTTACAGTTTTTTTTTTTTTTTAAGTAATGCACACATCTTGAGTATACCATTCAGTTAGTTTTGACCACTGCATACATTCAGCCCCTACCAAGATGTAGACCGTGGCCATCACCCTGAAAACATCCTTCCCAGGTGTCCAAGGCAACTGCTGAGCAGTTTTGGCTGTCTACAACTTCAGACATACAGCAGCATTTTATGTTTGTTTTGGTTTTTTTGTATTCTGTTGCTTCAAATGTAGCTGGCGGGAGCCTTTACGAGTCACCTCCTTGTCCTCTGGACTTGCATTAGTGTCCGAGCGCTTCCTTGCTTTCGGATCTGCAAATGGCCAGGCTCACACAGTTCCAGGGTGAGGTGGCGACTCGCCATTTCTCTGGGGCTCTCCTTTTAGTTAGAAATATTAGGTCTATAAAACCCGGAATGAAAAGGTCTTAGCCTTCTGAAACCTTGATTTAAGCTCTGTTGTCTTTAAAGTCTCTACCTTTGACGTTTGGGGGGGGGGGGATGTAGCATGAACAGCTGGTGAGCGTAAGGTGAAACACCGCTCCCACACCTTGTTGGAAGGAGGGAGTTTTCTTCTTCCCGTGCTAGCCAGCCAGGTCCGCGGGGGCCAGGCCCTTGTCCAACATGTCTGTCACCGTCCCAGCAGCCAGCCTTGGGGCCTCACGTGGAGGAGGTACATGCTGAATATGTGTTGAGTCAGTAAATACGGGTTTAAACATCAGCCTTCGTTATCAGACTGATGCGGTTCCGGCACAGATGTGGCCAGGAACGGGGGCTGTTTAACGTGGCCATCTCACCAGTAGGCCGGGATTTCTCATAGTCTGCTTCTCGGTTTAGAACTGGGTATCTGAGCATTGGTTGAATTTTTAGATGACCTGCCGTGACTGCACTTTTGTCAGGAGTACGTAAGTCCGTTCTGAAGTTGAAGAAAAAACTGGAATGGCAGTTTTCAGATATCCCAGGTGAATCCCAGCATACCCGTCTCCCAGCTTCAACAGCCATCAGCACTTCATCCTGTTTTATCTTCATCCGCATCTCCACTGCCTGCCTCCCTGGAGTGTTTTAGAGCAAACACCAGGCGTGTACTTTCAGCTGTAAATTTTTATTAAATATGTACCTAACAGGCAAAGCATGCTTTTTGAACACAACTTTGATGTCTTGTGTTCCTGACTGAGCGAATGGGAACTTCTTCATAGAGGATTCACTTTGTCTGTATGTCACTCATCGCTTAGTCCCCAGGGCAGCCTGGCAGTTGGAGATCTTGTTGGTAGAAGTTGGTGCCATTGTGAAGGGTTCACGGGGTTTGTTGCTGCCTGCTTTCCGTAGGTTAACTTGTTTAATTTCCACTCCTCCTGCAAAGGTAGAGGGGCTGCGTCCATGTCACAGGTGTAGAAGGAAGCGGCAAGGAAACTTCAGGGCCATGTGGCTAATGGCTGGGCAGGCAGGGTTTCAAGCCCAGGTCTGTGTGGAAGCTCCCACTTGGTGGTGACCGAGTGGTCCATCGAGGGTATAGTGAACACTGAGCCCAGAGATTGACCTCCGCTCCTCTCCCCACTGCCCCACAGCATAGCCTTTGACCCCTGCTTGTGTGTAGCTCTGCAAGAATATCACCTCTCATTCCACCTTTCAGTTTCATAGTTCTACTTTGAAATCTACAAACTTGCAGTTAGACTGTTCGGTAGTCCTGAAGCATTGTGGGAAATTCTTGTTTTGGCCCGTCATGTCCAAGTCTGTCCTTGAAGCATATGCCTTTCCAGGTGGGGCCTGCTGCCCTGGCTGGTAACTAACCAGGATCGAAGGGGCTGGCTGTTGTGTGGTTGGATGGGATGGGTGGATTCATGTGTTGTGTATTACTGTGATGGAGTTTTTTGTTGTTGTTTACTCATTTGGGAGATTTCAGTGTGGACCAGACTGTACAGAGTGGGAATTGAGTAGGTTGTAGTCAGCATGTTATTTAGAGCCTAAGATGGTAATTACAGCTATGCTTGTCCTGAAGACTTCTGTTGCACACTTGAGTTCGCTCGGCTATCCAAAATGGAACCCACCAGTGTGGCCACGTGCTGCCGTGGTCACACCCACCTGATGTTTCAGAACATTTTTGCCTTTAAGGTTTACAGAAGCCTTTTAGGGCTGTCTCCTGCTTTCCTTCCATTTTGTTCATTACCTTCAAAGACCAGAGCTCCTTCGCTCTCTTTTCCTTCTCTAAATTCTAAGAGTTTGTTGAACATTTGTATTGTTACCTTTTATTGGAGGTTCACTGATTTTTGGGTTTTTTTTAATATTTGTAAAAACTGGCGTACCTTACATTAAAAAGATGAAAGAAGATGAAGTAGAAATCCGCTGAATGTGGGTTGGAAGTCAGAGTTGGCTTCTGAAACCAGCTGTTTTGATTTTTAGGGGATTTTATAATTAGTTGTTTGTACCTCAGCTTAGCAGTGGTTACTTGGAAATAAAGATGTGTCCTGCTGTGTTAACAGGGCCCCTTCATGTGGCTGCACCACTGTCTTTCGTCTTATTCAGTATCTGGCTGCTAAAATTCATCCACCTATGAAATATTTGAAACTAAAAAGATTTTCTGATCTTATAGATAGTTGAAGTATTGATAACACCAAGGAAATCTGTCACAATTTGAAAAGATAAGCAAACATTTGATTTCCAGACACTACAGAAAAAAGAAGTAAAAATGGTAAGTTTTTTAAATCGTACTTCTTTATTCATATTCGAAGATATAGCATTTCCCCGAGGCATTTGATTCTTCTGTTTTTTTTATTAGACTTCTTGAATTATTAAATACTACTAGATAGTGTAAGAGTTCACATATGTGTGTGTGTGTATAGGCGTATGAAGTTGAGCATGCCCCCTTTCTCTCAACTGCCTCGAGAATGGACAGCTTTTCCATCTGGTTGTCCTGCCTCTCAGACCTTCAGTAGTGGTCATGTAGGTGGCCTACTTTGTCACAAATGATAAGGCATAATTCTGAGTTGGGCAGCTTGAGAGATAAGTGGAGGGTTGCTCAGTGTCTCTGAAAGGTTTTTAACCGAGTGTTCACATTTCCAGCGTCCGATGCGAATTTTTGTGAATGACGATCGCCACGTGATGGCAAAGCATTCTTCTGTTTATCCGACCCAAGAGGAACTGGAGGCGGTCCAGAACATGGTGTCCCACACAGAGAGGGCTCTCAAAGCTGTGTCTGACTGGATAGATGAACAGGAGAAAGGCAGCGGCGAGCACGCGGAGTCTGAGAACGTGGATGTGCCCCCGGAGGATGAGACCAAAGAAGGGGCTGGGTACGTTTGACGTTTTGCGGGTGGGGATCCTTCCTAGAGAGCCTGGCCAGCGTAGGCGTGAGCATCTCCTTTTCTGAGAAACTCCAGCCTTTCCAGGGCCTCTGGGTTCTGGCTGCACTGAATCTCTCACTGAGCGTACTTTGGTGTGTCCCTCAGGGAGCAGAAGACAGAGCACATGACCAGAACCCTGCGGGGCGTAATGCGCGTTGGCCTCGTGGCAAAGGGCCTGCTGCTCAAGGGGGACTTGGATTTAGAGCTGGTGCTGCTGTGTAAGGAGAAGCCCACGACCGCCCTCCTGGACAAGGTGGCTGACAACCTGGCCATCCAGCTCGCTGTGAGTGTGACTGCCTCCTCTGGGTGGGGCCAGGTCATGCTTGTTGAGGATGGTGGGACAGAGGAAGAGAGGCCCATTTGTGCTGTGCACCAGGAGGCACGCCACAGACCCCCCTCGCACGTGCTTGCCCATGCCTTACCCATAGGTGATGGGCAGGATGCCGCAGAGCTGCTAAGGTTCTGAGATGGTGCCTGACCAGCCGGCAAAGACTCGGTGCCTACCGTGTGCCAGGCTGCACTGTTCTGGGGCCACGCTGGGCTAGAGCTGTAAATCCACGCTCAATTAGGTGGATGGGTGGGTGTGTGGATGCTTGGATAGAAGGTACAATGATTAATTCCTCCTCCCTGATCCAAAACTGAATATAAGGAGTTTTTAAAAACCAGCTTATTTGTTTCATTACAAAAAAGTGTTTCATAAATAACAGCCTCTGACATTTCTCAAGAATTTACTACATCAGACCCTAGGCCAGATATGCTGTTCATATGTATATCATTTCCTCCTAACGACCCTTTGAGATAGGATTTTATCGTCCAAGTATTTTAGGAGATGTGACTAGGGTGCAAGGAGCTGAGTAGTTGATCCCAGGACCCCTGGTTGTGAGTCCGGGGTTTTAGGACCTCTGTGTGTTGCCACCATATGCTGCCTCCTTGGGACACATTCACCCTCCATTCAGCAACAGGATTAGCAGAAGAATAAAGTAACAAAACAAAACTAAGAAATTACATTCCTTAGGGAAACAGGCTGTTCATTTTCATATGTAAACATGGATTTTTGTTTTCACATGTGACTGATAATTTGGGATTTAAGATAGAGGTCAGAATTAAAAATGTGGAGCTAATACAGTGTGGTAGATACTTTTGGAGAGCTGTCTTTCAGGTGAATGAAGCCCTAAAACTTTTCTGTTTTGGTGGTAATTTTTATGTTAATTTTAATTCCTGTCTATAAAAAGTATATTCGTTGATGAAAGTTATGTTGTTGTAAATGTTTCTAAAGGAAACACCTCTTTTGTAAAAAGTCTTTAAAGAAAGATACAAATAAAGTGTATTTTTACCGATTCAGATTAGTGGTTTTTGCCTGGGGCGATTTTTGCCCCCCATAGAGGACATTTGGTGAGTTGGACAGTTTTGGTGTCACAGCAGGAGGAGTGGGGTGCTGCTGATCTCCGCCCAGCGGGGGCCGGAGATGGCTGCTCAGTGCCCTGCAGGGCAGAGGCTGGCCCCCCAGCCCAGAAGGTCCCTAGTGCTGAGGCGGAGAAAAATTCCATTTTAGATTTTTCACTGTGCCTTTGTCCTTCTCTCAACGTGATATTTCCTTTATGTTTTCCCTAACAAAAAGCATAAGAGCTTGAATTTTCTTTATCGGGACACGTTTAAACTGGTATAAAGGAGAGAGTGGAAGTCAGGTGAACATCCTTTTCTAGACACGTGCGTTTGCAGCAAGTACATGCTTCTCTGTGTGTGCGTCATGTGACACAAATTACCTTACTGCACTGTTTTCTTTCCTTGTCGATGGCTGCTCAGCCCAGTGTGGAAACACCCGTGGTGATGCCCGCTCTCCTGGGTGTCGTATTTGCACGTGGTTTCCGTGTAAGCCTCCTGCAACCTGATGTAGGTCTTGTCACGAAGTCCATTTTACACATTAGAAACCAGCATCTGAATGAGATGAAGTGGCTTGCCCAAAGTTACGCAACTACCACGCGACAGAATGAAGATTCACACCCTCGTCTCCTTCTAGACCCTGAAGTCTTACCCATTGCATTGTAAAGCCCCCCACGAAAAAATGACTTCTCTGTGTAGTTAGAGACCTCCGCTCTGGAGTTACCCAGAAAATGGCCAAAGACCTGGTGGGCAAGAGGGAGGTCCTGATCCACTAGGTGATGGTGCTGCTGTCCTATCGCAGCCCCAGAAGTTGACATGTGTGCTGTGGTAACCAGCGAGACAGAGCTGTTGATTGTCTGCCTTAAGGAGGAAGTGTTTGAAAGTTGCGTTTTCTTTTGTAGGCTGTCACAGAAGACAAGTACGAAATACTCCAGTCTGTTGATGATGCTGCGATTGTGATAAAAAACACAAAAGAGCCTCCATTGTCCCTGACCATCCACCTGACATCCCCCGTTGTCAGAGAAGAAATGGAGAAAGTATTAGCCGGAGGTAGGGAGGCTGAGAAGGGCCAGCAGGACTCTGAAAACTTGGTGTTCCCTCGCCAGGCAAATGTGCTATTCAGTTTTAGACTGCTTGGTAAAAGGCTGTCGGTGTAGCTTTGGCCACCTGTACTCTGAGATCGCATCTCCCGTTCAGTTTCAGTACTTGGGAGTTTGACAAAACGGTTGCACTAAAAGTGAGTAGCACTTTTCATAGAGGACTGCACCATTTTTTGTTTATCTGAATCCTTGAATGTTCTCGTCAGTGTTAAACTTGGTTTTTCTGTTGAGCGTTCTCTGGCCTTGGAAAAGTGTGTCCCTGGTGATTTTATGGCTTTTAAATTCTGGAAGACAACCAGATGGTTTCTGCATGAACATCACGTTGGAGTCGTGCAAACAGCTTGTGTTGCAGCAGAACCGAGGGCTGCTTCGCTCGTCCTCTTCCAGGGGCCGCTTTTCTCAGCTGGCATGATTGACATGCAAAGAGCTGGTACAGAGTTTTGGATAAAGTTGTAAACAGTTTTGTGATTTGCAAACCAAAACCTCAGAGGCTCATAATGCTTTCGTAATTCAGAGGCCACCAAGGGCCCCTCATGTGTCTCTTCTGCGCGGACGGTTTTTAATCCGAGCTCTCACGCCGCAGAGCGGAGGTCGCAGGCCTTATCCAAACCCCTGACACGCAGGTGGTGGCGGTGACAGCGCCCCAGTTCTGCTGCAGCAGAGGCTCACACTTGCGCCCTTGTTGCTATTCTTTGATTACCTTTGGTTCTGATACCTGATTCCAATGATCGATTTAGGGACGCTGGACCTTTGACCAACAGGACTCTCTCTGTCAAGGGCTGGGGCTAGGGCAGTCCCGCCTGGTGGGCGGAAGTGGTCCCCTTTGCTGCAGATGCCTCAGGGGATGGCCGTTGTGGGAAGCAGAGAGGGAGTTCATTTCCACTCCCCCCACCTATTTTGGTGTTTTTGTTTTTTTTGGGGGGGTTGTTTTGTTTTGTTTTTATTTTTTTTATTTTTGGGTTTTTTTTTTTTATTTTTTCAGGTTTTTTTTGGTTTTTTTCTTTGTTTTTTTCTTTGGGTTTTTTGGGGGGTTTTTTGTGGTTTTTTTTGTTTTTGTTTTTTTGCTATTGAAATTTTTAGCATAGATTATTTATTGGGAGATCATGGGGAGGAAGCAAGGTAATTGTCTATTAGAAGATAGGATCCACCTATCTGTCCCCCTCCCCCCCCATGGGATTATTCCTTTTAGAGTAACTTCCCACTTTTGTTTTTGATTGTTTTTTTTGGAGGGGCCTCCAATTTTTACGATGATCTCAGGGCAGAGTTAAACGCACTCTAGCTTCTCCTTCCCTGGTCTAGGGTGGAGATGACTTGAGATTCTGGGAGCCTCAGCTGCCCTTTAGGAAGCTGCCACATCCCCTTTCCACCTGACAGAAACCCCTTGGTCAAACTGTACCTTGTCTTCTTATTCCATCCATGAATAGAAACGCTATCAGTCAACGATCCCCCGGACGTTCTGGACAGGCAGAAATGCCTTGCTGCCTTGGCGTCCCTCCGACACGCCAAGTGGTTCCAGGTTTGCATTTTGTTCTTCTATTTGTCTTTTGGTAGAGAATTCCTAAGTTTTAACTTGGCTAACTTTCACCATAAAGTTTCGGTAACATTGAAGATCGCCGTGCCGCACTTAGCATCTGCAGGCGTGCAGTTGCTAACGGAGCGCACATAGACAAATTTGACGTCCCCAAAGGAGGCTTGTGACTGAGTAGGTGGGCTGCTGCTGCTTTGTGCCAAGAGTAACATTGTTCTCGTCCACACGGTGAAACCGCTGCTGACCACACACTTGATGGTCTTGAACGTTCACCATTTACCCTTGACAAAGTAGCACCCTGAGACTTGTGTTTTTCATGTTTTTGCCTTGTGTTTAAGGGAGATTCCCTGGTGTAAAGAGCCTGTGCTTTGTTCTCTAGGCCAGAGCCAACGGGCTGAAGTCGTGTGTCATTGTCATCCGGGTCCTGAGGGACCTGTGTACTCGCGTGCCCACCTGGGGTCCCCTCAGAGGATGGGTAAGGCACCTTGTAGCTGTGGCCACTTGGGGGTCATGTGTGCAGAGACTTGTTCCCATATCCCAGGCATATATTAGATAAGTGGGCTGGAGTGGCCCTGTGGGGTGTGGCCGATGCACCCCCGTACTAGCCGTTTATTGAGCAACTACTTTGTGCCGCACCCTGGGATGGGGGGTGAGAACTAGACCAGGACGTCCATCGCCCCCCCCCACCCTCCCATGGTGGACACAGAGCTCAGCCAAGGGAGGGGGCTGGCCAGGTAGCACATTTACTGTGACACTCACTGTTCTCCGTGAAGAAGCATTTTTGTAGCTGTTCTCGGACAGGGGTCAGCAAAGTGGGACCGATAGGCCAATTCTGGCCAGCTGCCTGTCTGTCTATAGCTCATAGTTAAGAATAGTTTTTATATTTTTTAGTGGCTGTATAATAATTTTAAGTACCTAGGTAATAGCCTCAGCTTTGCCTCTTGGCTCACACAGTCTGACAGATTTAATATTTATCCTTTTAAGGAAAAGTCACCAAGCCGGGCTCTAGTTGGCCTGACTTCGGTTTAGTCTCAACTTGGGAACTTGGAGGGCTTTAACACCCCCACCAACTTGTGAAATTGGAGGGCTTTGACACCCCTCCCCCCCCAAAACACACACACACACAGTGACAGCTCCTCAGTGTCGGCTCACCACCTCCTAGATAGTGGAGCTAACTGTCCCTCTTGCCTTTCAGCCCCTTGAGCTTCTCTGTGAGAAGTCCATCGGCACAGCCAACAGACCAATGGGTGCCGGCGAGGCCCTGCGGAGAGTGCTGGAGTGTTTGGCGTCGGGGATCGTGATGCCAGGTTGGGGCCTTGCGCTTTGCAAGTTGCAGGGAAAGGACAGGGATTGAGGCCCTGAGGCCACTTCCTGGCGGGTCCCCTGACCGGGTTAGGGCAGCAGCAGCCCCGTGTCCCCCTAGGCCTGAAGCATGTGACTACCCTCTTGCACCATCATATCCAGCCCTGTGCCGGCTCCGCAGCTGTGACTCAGGGCGGATCCGGGGCAGTGGTGACCCACTCCCACGCGAGCTCCTTGCTCTGAGACACGTGGATTATTTCTCTCACGGGCTGGACGCCGAGTGGGTCACCGAGCTCAGCGTGTTTTCCAGAGCTGGGTGTGGATGGGGCGTGGGGGGTAACGCACCTGGTTCCCTCAGCCAGCACAACTCTTCCGAGATGCTAAAAGATAATCCTCTGCATATCTTCCTTGTTTCCTGCCTTCAGATGGTTCTGGCATTTATGACCCTTGTGAAAAAGAAGCCACTGATGCTATTGGGCATCTAGACAGACAGCAACGGGAAGATATCACACAGAGTGCGCAGGTATAGTCATCGCCATTGCCAACGTGAGCCCTTACCCAGTCTGTAATCACTGGCTTCCAGTTCCATTACTGGGTATTCTCAGGGTAGCCACTGGACTCGTAGGCTCAGGTTGGGGACCGAAGGTGAAGGGATTGTGCCTGATACAGGGCGCCCCAATCTGGGCTGCTTCTTTCCCTTGGCGCCACGCGTGGTTGTCGCCTGTCCCCTCAGCCTGCTCGAGTGCTATTTTTGGACACCGAGTTCAGTGGGGAGATGTATTTGCTGTGTGCACTGCTCCAGGGTCCTTCCCTTGCAGTCCCACCACGTGGCTCCGTGTGGCAACCAGTCCCCAGGTTGGGGTCTCCTGTATTCCTCTCGAGGGGGGTGGTCACAGGCTGGCCTTCCCCCACAGCAGGGTTGGGCCCTGGCAGTCAGGCCCTTCCCTGGCTGTTGGGGGACCCCTTGCTGTTGTAGGGGAGACCGTTAGCAACCCCCTCAGCTCCCACCCCTTCCAGAAGGCATTAGCAAGCGCACACACCTTGGCGGGGAGCACAGGGCGGCTGAGTCAGGTCCTCTTCCCCTTCTCCAGCATGCTCTGCGACTTGCTGCGTTTGGCCAGCTCCATAAAGTTCTGGGTATGGACCCTCTGCCTTCTAAGATGCCCAAGAAACCAAAGAATGAAAACCCAGTGGACTACACAGGTAAGCGTGCCACGGGGGCCTGGCCCCGGGCTGGTGCTGTCAGCGTGGACTCCTAGCAAGAGTGCAGGAGGGATTCTCAGCCTTTTCTGTTGTGATCTCTTCCTTCAGTTCAAATCCCCCCCAGCACCACCTATGCCATTACGCCCATGAAACGCCCGATGGAGGAAGATGGGGAGGAAAAATCTCCTAGCAAAAAGAAGAAGAAGATTCAGAAGAAAGGTACTAGTATTTTGTTTTAGTCTTTAGTGTGTCTTTTTTCTGGCTCAGTTAAGAGACATCCCAAAGTGGTGTGAGATGCCTGCTTTTGCCTTAATTTTCTCAGACAGGATGTTGCAGCCCATTTTTAAATGACTGGTTATGGCGTGGGTCTGGAATACAAATGGGGTGGATGTGCCCGGGAGCAGCATGGATGAGGCCTTGGCCAGCTGGGGCTTCCACGCCACCGTGCCGCGCGGCAGGAGGCCGTCCGGGGAGACTCTGCCCCACCCTGTTGAGCACTGACTGACAGTCTAGAATGGTGTTGGTGTTCTCTCTCTGTAGAGGAGAAGGCAGAGCCTCCTCAAGCCATGAACGCCCTCATGAGACTAAACCAGTTGAAGCCGGGGCTGCAGTATAAGCTGGTTTCCCAGACGGGCCCGGTCCACGCCCCCATCTTTACCATGTCTGTGGAGGTGGATGGCAACTCCTTCGAGGCCTCTGGACCATCTAAAAAGACAGCCAAGCTGCACGTGGCTGTCAAGGTAAATGTGGTCAGTGTCGGGTACCGTGTGCTTGTTCTCTGAGCAACAGAAGTGCCTCTGCGTCCTGGGCTCCCAGAGAGCCGTCCTAGGCTATCGAAACCCTCAGCATGGACACCACGAGGCTTAGGGAGGGCGTGTGAACACTGAGATGAGTAGATTTCTAAATGTCTGCCAAGTCACACATGGAAGAATGGCTTCATCGTTGTGGTTGACAGAGAGTCCCCAAACGTAGCTGGGCATCAGGGTTTCTGGAGAGCGGTGGGGGGGGGGCAGCCTCTGATTGCTAGCTGCCACCCTAGGAACCTCTGATTCAGGATCCTGGGGATGGGGCAGATCTGTGTAGATGACCCTTGTGCTAAGACCCCCTCCCTAACTGGGGAGCCTTGTGGGTGTCCATCCCGCAGGTGTTACAGGACATGGGCCTGCCTACTGGCGCTGAAGGCAGAGACTCCAGCAAGGGGGAGGATTCCGCTGAGGAAACGGAAGCAAAGCCAGCCGTGGTGGCCCCTCCGCCTGTGGTGGAAGCTGCTTCAACCCCCAGTGCTACCTTCCCCTCTGATCCCACCGCCGAGGTGAGCACATGGTGGGGGCCAGCGTGCCCGATTGGGTGCCGCAGGCAGCTCTGTGTCCTGTGAGCCAGCATGGTTACTGGTTCTCGTTATTTCCCTGGCTCCCAAAAGAGTAGCTTCCAGTCTAGGGGTCTGCACAGGGAGCTGGGTGTGAGCCTTTGAGCCACCACCAAGAGGGCCCTGCTGTTGTAGACCCAGCGTGGGATGGCCCCAGGTGGAAGTCAGGCCATTCCCCAGAGACAGGGTGCAGGTTGGAGGCAGTCCTGTTGCTGGGAGGCCCTCAGATGACTTCCGGAGGCAGGGAGACGAGGGTGGTGAGGGACAGCAGGGAAAGTGGAGTGGAGGGCCTCTGTCATGTTTGGGGGTGCAGCTGCCCTCCACATGCTGGAAAGCCCTTAGCTGAGTTTTTTGGTTTTCTTTTCTGTTTTCCCTGAGAACGTAAAACAGCAGGGGCCGATCCTGACCAAGCATGGCAAGAACCCTGTTATGGAACTTAATGAAAAGAGGCGTGGCCTCAAATACGAGCTCATTTCTGAGACCGGGGGCAGCCACGACAAGCGTTTCGTCATGGAGGTGAGCAGTCAGCTCCCCAGGAGAATACTCCTGCCCCGGAGGGAGGCTCCAGGCCACCCTGACACACACCTGTTCTTCCCAGGTCGAGGTGGATGGACAGAAATTTCAGGGTGCTGGCTCAAACAAAAAGGTGGCCAAAGCCTATGCTGCTCTTGCCGCACTAGAAAAGCTGTTCCCTGATGCTCCTCTCGCCCTGGAAGCCAACAAGAAGAAGAGAGCCCCCGTGCCCGTCAGAGGTGGACCGAAATTTGCTGCTAAGGTAAGCAGTTGCCTCTGCTGTCTCTGGCCTTAGCACGAGTTCTCCTGTGTCGGAGCGTGAGGTGAACGCCACTTGTCTCTGTTCTCTCCCCTGCAGCCACATAACCCTGGGTTTGGCATGGGAGGCCCCATGCACAATGAAGTGCCCCCGCCCCCGAACCTTCGAGGGCGGGGAAGAGGAGGGAACATCCGAGGGAGAGGGAGAGGGAGAGGATTTGGTGGCGCCAACCATGGAGGCTACATGAACGCTGGTGAGGACCCTTGTCCCCGTGGACCCTGCTTGCTCCCTGGAGCGGGTGGGGCCCCCAGAGTCTGGCTGAGACGGCGGGAGAGGCAGGGGCAGGGCAGGTAGATGCGCCTTACATGCCCGTGACCCTGTGTGTTCCTTTCTAGGCGCTGGATATGGCAGCTATGGGTATGGAGGCAACTCGGCAACAGCAGGCTACAGTAAGTGCGCGTTTCTCTTTGTCTGAGGTTGGGGAGAAGCTACAGCTTAGCTCCCACGCCTGAGTTAGAACAGGGCGGCCCACCAGCAGCAGCCTCCCTGAGATTAAGGGTGGCACGCACCTTTTCTCAGTGATGAGGGCAGACAATCCTCCAGCCCCATCCTGCAAAAGTGTAATTTGTTCTTTAAATGTTAACACACATATTTGTGTGATTTGAAATTTTCTTAAGAGTCAGAATTTTAAATTTCTCTGCTTTAAGCCATGCGAAGCACCAGTCCTGTGATGATGCTTTTCCTGACAGTGCACAGCTCTTGTCTTGAGAAGGAGCCTTCATTGGGGGGTTACAGGAGCAGAGAAATCTAAAACATGAATTTCAAATGTGGCGCTCTGTGCCATTTTTCAAAAGAATTCTAATTTTTTTTCTCTGCTCTGTCTCCCCCTTTTGTAGGTGACTTTTTCACAGACTGCTACGGCTATCATGATTTTGGGTCTTCCTAGAGCATCTAAAAGTATTGCACACAAAATCAACTTTTTACTCCAATTTTCTCGAACTCCAAAACCCAAAGTGTCCGTGCTGTGCCCCTGTGCTTCACTGAGTTTCTCAACCGTGGCTTGTCACCGCAGCTTGTCTGAAACTCTTAGCCTGCAGAATTTAAGACAATGGCAGTTTTTATCGTGATTTGCCTTTGAACTTGGTCATATTGAAGTTCACAATAAGTGGAAAACAATTTTCAGAGAATGCATTTTTGTGCAGAATTGCACAGAATTCTAGAGCCAGCGTTGGTCAGCATCAAGGCAAAAGCCCACCTTTGCTTTTTATGGAAAGCATTACTTTATTTAAGAGACAGATAATGATGCATTTTAATCTACCTTTGTCTTAATTTACAGCAGGTTTTGTATGAATTTTTAACCTTTTAACAAATTCCCACATCTGGTTGATGCCTTTGACAGTAATGAAAACGATTTTATCACATCTGAATCCAGAGCAACTGGCTTTTTCTTCTTCTTCTTCTTTTTTTTTTTAAATAAGCTTGTAAAACATTGGGAACATTGGGAATTGTACATTGTGCTAAGTTAACCTCTCCCGCCTTTTGTAAATGCTCTGGTGGGTTCTTGTTTGGGGGTGTGGTATTTTGTGGCTGGTTTAGTTAGAGGTGAACTCTCAAAGGTATCAAAACTGTGCTTCCATTATTAGTGCAGGAAACAGACAGGCTTTAAGGGAGAGAGAACGTGGAATTTTGCAAGTCCTAATCATAGCTGCAAATGCATGGGATTCTAGAGTGAGTTTGTTTTAATGGGGCTTTAATATAATTAAGTAGAAAGTCTTAATATGTAGCCCAATTCTCCAGCAAGGAGCCAGCCTCACAGGGCCTGTACTGCTGGGTATGCGCCATGATGGATTCCAGAAGGCCTGGAATCTTCTGCCCTCTCACCTTAACGGTGCAGGCTGGAGTTTCTGACTTCTCCTTGTGCTCAGAGGCACATAGAGGCAATAGGGTTTTTTACTGAGACCCCCGTTTCCCAGTGGCAGTCCCTTTTGGAAAGAGTACAGTTGGGCTCGGGTCAGCAGTCCTTTGTGGCAAAGCCTGCCTTTGCGTTGACTTGCAAGATTTTGCGTTTCTTCAGGCAAAAAGTGGTCAAAACGGTTACTATATAATTTGTTCCCAGAGGTTTGAAACATTCAGTGAAACTTTTTAAAACTTTGCATGATGTATTTTTTTTTTTAGAAAGTTATTGTTTGAGAATAATGTCTTTTTATACCAGGAAATAGTTATCCTGAAATGACGTTGAAAACTTCTCCTTCCCTTTATTTTTTTTTTAATCAATACATGTTAAAGTAACAAGTCCTCGGTACTTGGCGTCTTCATTCATTCCTGTGCTTTGAGGAGGGGCGCTGAGGTGCTCAGTGCAGGCCGTGGGGCTGCTGAGGCGGCGGGGTTCTGAGGGGGGGTTCTGAAGAGGACCTCCCGTCCTCCAGCCTCTTTGCCAGGCCCTCGCATGTGTGCTCTCTCGCATTGTGGACCGTGTCCTTCTCCTTGGTGTTTTGGCTTTGTGATGGGGGTGGGTGGAGGGATGGAGGAGGCCACCTGAAGAAAATAAACTGATGTCACAGATCAGTTTTATCCAAATTATTGTTCCAACAACCCAAGACTTAGCAGTGTGGGGTGCACATCTCCAGTGGGTGGGAGGCCTGTGATGACTCCCAAATTAATTCTACCCAAAAGGCGGGGGAACCCGTGGTGCTAAATATGGGAAGGAAGGATAGGCTGTGTGGGAGTGTCCCCTCCCCCTCGTACACCCCACACACACACCCCCCGCCCCGGGCACAATCAGGGTAGCTCCAGGCTGTCTGTAGACAGAGGCAGCGCCAACCAGCAAAGGCATGCCCACAGGCCCACCTACCTGCCCCGGGAGCCAGGAGCTCCACTGCCACCCTGTGAGCGCTGGGGATTGCTCTGCTGGGCTTGAGAGCCACACACACAGCCTGGCCTCCCCTTCCTCCCACCTCACCTTAGCGCACCTATCCTCCATCGGCCCACCTGAGTGTCTGGTGGGGGGGGCAGGGCGTGGACATACCTGTCTTGTGGGATGGGATCTACGTGTAGGACCAGAGGAGGGTCTTACTGTGACATTCTCAGCCTCAGGGTCTGAGAATGTGGCGGCCTCCCTGCACGCTTGTCAATCCACACTCGGTCTGCCTGCCCCTGGCAGCTGTGCTGGGAACAAAGATGGCCCTCTGGGGGGCCATCTGAGGCTGTAACTGGAGGCCTGGCCTGGATGTTAGGATCCCAACTTTTTACCCAACCTCCTTTCCCCCATGAGAATCACTCCTTAAGTCCTACGTTTGCACAAGTCACACCTGGGCGACGTCCCAGGTCATTTGACTAACTCTCCGTTTACCCTTCCAAGAGCCATGTCGGACCAGTTGTTCATCCAGGAATGACACCAGTTTTGGGGGCCTTGTTAAAGAGCATCTCTTGGGGTCCCCCAGGCCTATGACTGCAGAGCCTCTTCCCAGCACAGCAGGGGGAAGGTGGGGGTGGCCGGCTGCTTCTCTGGGGCTTTGCTTTCCCTGTCACCGTTGGGGACATCTGGGTAACAGTCAGCTAGTCATGAATGTCATCTCGCGCTCGGAGCTCATCTCATTGTAATGTTGACATCCGCTGCAAAAGCTGCTGTTGGCGCGCTGTCCTGCCGCTGCTTGGCAAAGATCCATTGTTGTCATCAGCTGATGGGTGAGTGGTGCTGAAGGCTGGACCAGTCCAAACCAGGCTGCTTTAAGGACCGGAGCCACTGCTCCTCGCTCTACTGCCTCTGTCCCTCTGCCCTGGCCCAGGCCGCGGGCTTGTGGGTCAGCCTTCAGGACCCACAGCTGCGACCTTCCCTGTCTTTCCCCTCCCCCGTCTCCCCCATCCTCCGCCTGACCCGCTGCCTTCCTGTTTAGGTCAGTTCTACAGCAACGGAGGGCATTCTGGGAATGCCGGTGGTGGCGGCGGCGGGGGCGGTGGTGGCTCCTCCGGCTACGGCTCCTACTACCAAGGCGACAACTACAACTCACCAGTGCCCCCGAAACACGCTGGAAAGAAGCAGCCACACGGGGGCCAGCAGAAGCCCTCCTACGGCTCTGGCTACCAGTCCCACCAAGGCCAGCAGCAGTCCTACAACCAGGGCCAGTACAGCAACTATGGCCCCCCGCAGGGCAAGCAGAAGGGCTATAATCATGGACAAGGCAACTACTCCTCCTACTCAAACTCCTACAGCTCCCCCGGGGGCGGGGGCGGATCAGACTACAGCTACGAGAGCAAATTCAGTGAGTTGGCTTCCAGGGCCCCGAGGCCTGGCCGGGGTCCAGGCCAGCGGCGCATCCCATGGAGTGGCGGAAGCTCGGCCTTGCCCTGACCTCTTGCTGAGGGACTGGAAGGAAGCCGGGCGGGCTTTAGGAAAATCCTGGAGGCAGAGTTCCCCTGGCCCAGGTCCTTGCCGTTCCCTTCCTGTCGCTTTCTCCAAAGGCGGGTCGAGTGGAGACCTCTGTGCCAAGGAAGCCTGTAGGTTGAGGCTGGGGCACAAGGGTGGGGTCCGTGAGTCTGGGCCAGCTGCTGTGAGGTGATCTCCAGGGATGGGCTCTGGAGACAGCGTTGCATCCAGCCCCCAAAGAGCCCGAGTCACTTTTCTGCTCCGCGCTCCCTCCACCTCATGCACACACACGGCAGGCTGCAGCTGAGCTGGTGGCCGAGCTAGGAAAGCGTAGGCGTGCGCTTGTTCTCTGCGATGGGATGCTGGCCTGCAGGCGGGCCAGGGACTTTAAAAGAAGTCATGCTCTCTGTGTGTGGGCCAGGGGATGCTGGGTGCCTGGTGACAGCTTGCGGGGGGGAGGAGAGGAAAAGCTGCCGTGTGGTTCCTGAATTGCTGGGAAGCTTGGGTTGGAGGAGTAGATGGGAAGGCAGGATGCAGCTGGGCCTCTGAGCTTGGTGAGCAGGCTGACCCAGGGCACGGTGCCCTTGCAGGGCTGCAGCCGGCTCCTGG
Source organism: Ursus maritimus (assembly GCF_017311325.1). NCBI lineage: Eukaryota > Metazoa > Chordata > Mammalia > Carnivora > Ursidae > Ursus > Ursus maritimus. The sequence continues at coordinate 49,778,528 of NW_024423786.1, read as the reverse complement.
CAGTTCTCGGTCGAACGGATGTGTGCCAGATTTAAGCAGATGGGACAGGGAGATGTGCAAAGGCCCGTGGTCTCAACCTGGGGCCTGCCACTTCCAGGGCCATAGCATGAGGATCCTGGACCACCCCAGCTGTGTCTTTGCCAAGGCCCCTTAACCACGCTATCTTTTCTCCCCCAGACTACAGTGGTAGTGGAGGCCGGAGCGGCGGGAACAGCTACGGCTCAGGCGGGTCGTCCTACAACCCAGGGTCACACGGGGGCTACGGCGGCGGTTCTGGGGGCGGCTCCTCATACCAAGGCAAACAAGGTGGGCCTGGATCGGCAGGTGGCACAGTACGGGGGAGGGGGGTGTCCGGTGGTGACGAGGGGCATCGCCTGGTGTGGGCAGGCGGGTAGTGTAGGCAGGGCTGCGGTGGCTCCTGCCATCTGGCTTCCATGTAGGAAGAGAACAGGAAGAGGGAGACACGGGCACAGGCTCAGGCATACCCTCCAGCTTCTTGGCTTTTCAGAAGCCAGATGTCCAGATGTTGCCCTGGTCTTAAATTGTTGGCACCTGTCTTGGAAAAATGCTGACAACACTGAGGCCCAGACAGCCTGCTGTGTGGCCTCTGGTTCGGGGGCTTCAAGCTCAGCCTTGTGCTGGGGCGGCCCCCAGATACAGCCCCCACTGCCACTGTCTGTACTGGACAGATCCCTGTCACTTACAAACCAGGGTCCGGTGGTTCCGCCTCACAGGGTGTTGGTGACCACCAGCCCCGATGACCCAGGAAAGGCACTGAGCGAGAGGCCGTGCCTGTATTGCTCCCCTGCTGTGGTCTCACCAGTGGACACGATGTGAACACAACACAGCTCGGGTGCTGGCCATGGTCCTGAGCTCTGATCACAGGGTGGGCCCTGTGCCCCTCACCTCTAACCCACCCCTCTCTTCCCTAGGAGGCTACTCGTCACAATCAAACTACAACTCCCCGGGGTCCGGCCAGAATTACAGCGGCCCTCCCAGCTCCTACCAGTCCTCACAGGGAGGCTACGGCAGAAACGCAGACCACAGCATGAACTACCAGTATAGATAAAGCCCCCCGGGGGGTGAAGATTTGTACCTTCTGCACTTACCCCTTGTTGTAAGGTTCAGTTTTATGCATCACAGTTAACATGTCAGCTGGCCCCTCCAGGCCCCTTCCGCCCCAACCTGTCCACGTTGCTGTGTTGTGCGGTGCAGCTGGTCACTCCCGTGGCCCTCCTGTGACCCATATTTAGCTGTGTTTGGGACTTCATGTCTTCAGTGGTTTGTTAGTTGCCATCACAACTTTGTCCAAGTAGAGTTTTTTGAGTTCTTGCAGTTACGTATCCCTCTGTCTATTTACAATTGGTGTTAGTGTTAACTCAGTTTGTCTTTAAATAGCTACAGAAGGGATACATCATCTGTTAATGCTTTTGTGAAGTGAGTTAAACGAGCTTTCTGTATTTTAATGCTTTAGTGTTTCAGTTTTATAAGTGAAGATTTTATTTTAAAAACCAGTGGGAAAGAGTGGGGTTTTTTTTGTATGTCTGGATCATTCAGGCAGTACATCTGAATTAAGCTGAATGTAGACAAATAAAGAAAAAGAAAACTCTGCCTGTCGTAGGCCTGGGTGTCTGACCCACCAGCAGTGTGATGGGCAGGTTCCTCCACTGTTCCAGCACCTGATGCAGGGTGGGGGGGTGGCAGGACAGTCCCCTGTCACCAAGGGTCCAGCTCCAGGCCTGTAGATGCCTATACTCCAAGGTTGGCTAAGGCCAGCAAGCCGGTTACGTGGGACCTCATATTCTTGGTGTCCCGGGGGCTCCTGGTGGTGTGCAGAGTGGCTTACAAGCGGCCCACACTGCTGTTCGGGGATTTGCTCACACTGTTCTGCATGCTTGCTTTTCTGCTCCGTGAATTTTGGTGTCGTTTTAAGTGCAGTTTCACGTCACCATGGAGTAAAGTGTTCTAGGTTTGGTACATGTGACCTGACTTGAAAAAGGCTGATTGAATTTGGCTAAAGCACCCCGAGCAGAATCTGGGAAACCCAGTCACAGAGCCTTCTGTGTTGCAATGGTGTGGTTTTGTGTCTCCAGCAGCACAGCCTTCCTCCCTGGTGCCGCCCTCGTCCAGACGGAGTGCCCAGCTGGTTGGGGTTCTTTGTCGCGGCCCAGCCCCGTTCTAGGAGGTTTCCCTGGAGCGGTGCTTCTCAGTCCCAGGCAGTTTTGCATTGTTTGGAGGACACTGGGGGACTAGGTAGTGGGCAGAGGCCAAGGATGCTGTTGACTGTTCCTCGTGTTCAAGTGTCAGCTGTGTGGAGGTGGAGGAACCTGCCCTGAGAGCAGTGCTTTCCAGCTCTGGCCCTGCCCCGGGGGGGAGGGGGCACCAGGGGCGCCCCTGACGGCCTTTGCCCGGGCTTCACCTCTGTCTCGGAAGAGCCTCTTGGGTGAGGCCTGGGGCTGCACCTCTGCAGGGACCCTTCTCTTGGCGTCTCTCTGCCGTCTCTGACCAGGCACCGTTTGAATTCTGACCCCCGGGAAGTCCCTGGCCTCCTTTGCTTGGTTAACCATAGCCTTTGGAAGACCAAACTATTCTTGACTCAGGACTCTTCAGCTGAGGGAGAAAATCCAGTGTGCCTTCAAAGGAGGGAGCTTTGCTTTGGAGAGGTGAAAGAAAGGTGTTCTGCACTAGATAAAAAACAGTTTTTTTTAATTTTGCCTTTTGCCGGAGCAGAGGAGGAGCCAAGTGGTCCAACTCGGGGAGAGGGAGGGGTGGTGTGATGTCCACCTGAGAGGCGGTCCACGGTGTGAGCATTGAGGTCGGCCTGCCGTGCGCTGGGATCCCTTGAGTGTATGTGCGCGCTAGTGGAGACAAGACAGACCTGAGTGCTGGCTCCCAATGTGACACGTCCATGACCCATCGTCTCTCTTAGACACTTCCAGGGGGCTGGGACAAAGAACCCCTCGAGATCATTAGGACCTTGTGTTAAAATGAGAAGACACGGGCTGTGGATGGATTCTGTGCCACTCAGAAGCCCATGGGGAAGAAGGCCCCGCCTGCCAGATTTCAAACTGTGGGCCTGCGGTCTCGGCACAGGTCTCCGCGCCACCAGTTTCCAAAGCAGTGACCACCACCACGTTGAAGTTTCTAAATGCAGGCTCTTCACAAGGGCAGGAATCTTGAAGAAGACTCTGGAAGAAACTCCTAGGCCATCTTGAGGCGGAGGCCTCAGGGAGCTGTGACTTGGTGCCACATTCCAATTCTTGTGAAAAAGGGCAGATCCCTGGATGGTTTCTGTCAGATGGACGCCTGTCTCTGCCCCTGGGCCTGGCCTGAGTGCTCCCAAAGCCAGGGCAAGTTGTATTGAGCTGCGAGACCTTCATTGCCAAGAACAGAGCAATATCAGAGATGTAGGCTCTTTCCTTGTTTCTTCCAGCTTCTGGTGACTTCAGGCATTCCTTGGCTCCTGAAAGCATCACTCCAGGCTCCACCTCCTTCACAGGACCTCCCCGTGATCCTCTGTGTCTCAGATCTTCTCTTTTCTTACGAGGTCACCGGTTTCTGGATTTCAGCTCCACCCTAGTCCAGGGTGAGCCCATCCTGAGATCCTTCACATTCACGGGTATCAGCAGTTAGGACTTGGATGTACGTTTTGGGGGGAACACTATTCAACCCACTAAAGGGTTGGGTGAAGGCTTTATCCCATGCTGCTGGCACAGCCCTGGGAGGTTGTTGACCACTGCCAGGATCACGTGGTCAGCATGGCGGGGATCTGTCCCAAGGCAACAGCTCACGAGCACACATCCCTTGGCACCCTAACTGCTCGGGGACATCGTTGGTGCCAGTGGCACTGTGATGCAGCTGGCCAGCAACAGTATCATACGCAGCCTGCAGGACCTGCCATCCCAGGAAGCTGGGTTCGGGAAGAGGTGGCCGACCCCGTGAGCATGGAGAAGACCTGGTGCTGGCGTGTCTCTCATTCAGAGCTCACCGCGGCCTTTCCAGGCATGTTGCTTTCCAAGCGCAGGAAGCCAGCCTGGAGGAGGTTCTCACTGAGATGCTTCTCCAGGTCTTCCTCAGCCAGGGACACAGTGGGCAATGGAGAGATGCCTCAGCCCATGTGCTGCCAGAGGAGTGTGTCCTGCGTCTTTCAGTCACCAGCAGAGATGACCAGGAGCATCAGCGGGAAGAGCCAGTGGCCCACATGCCTCCTCCGCAAGTTGATCAGGGCCGGGTACTTACGTGGGGTATAGACCGCGAGGGTCAGTGACCCAGGACTGGACACCACCCCAGAGGGCTCAGGATGCCTTTGGAGGGAGGAAGGGAGAAAGACCTCCTGACTGACGGAACAGCTGGACACGTGTGTGTGGTGGGCTGAGATGATGTCAGAGGGACAGAGCCTGCCGGGGAATGTCAGCTGATCCCATGGGGGAGAGGTGGGATGGTTGAGACCTAGGACCGAAGGGGGCCTCTAAGCAGTAATGGGACACAGATGCAGGATTTCCACCTTCCTACGTTGAGCAGAGTCACCAGGGTCCTGGTTATCCCTGTAGACTGGGGTCCGGTCTGACCTGGAAGTCGACACCCAGGTGCTTCCACTCTGGCAGGGAAATGTACACCGTCCCTCCGACCGCTGACCATTCTTGTGTGGTCAGCAAGGCCTGGCCCACGCGGAGGGACTGACCTGGTCCCCCAGGCCTGGCCTTCTGCAGCTGGGCTCCGCCTCAGGATTCAGTCTGCAGGGGTGAGCCCCACACTGTCTGTGCCCTTTGCACGCCTATCCTGAGACTTCTGGACGCAGTTACGGGCCACACACCAGCAGGCCTTCTTGGCCTGGATGCTCATCCTAACCCATCCAAGAATAAATGGAGACTTAATGTGTTCATTGTTTCATTCACTCCACATGTATTTATCGGGTGTTGCTTCCGTATCAGTCCTGAACAGGGTGCTGGGAGTACGAACCTGGGTCCTGCTCTCATGGAGCAGGAGGGCCCTGTTCCAGCTGGTGCAGGGAGTGTCTGGGAAGGCTTTCTGTGTTTCAAGACAGACAGGAAAGTTAAATTGGAACCAGAAAATGTGTCAGGGAGGGTGAGCACAGGTTACTCCATGCAGAGGAACAGCATGCACAGAAGTTCAGCCGTGTTGGGAATGGACTTCAGGGAGCTCAAGTCAGGTGGGTGAAGCTTTCTGGTTGCAAGATGGGAAGTGTGGCTGGATGTCAGTGGGCGCCAACCACTACAGGACCTTGACAGCCAAGCAGTGGAGTTCTAACCTTTATCCTGAGGGCGGTGGGGAGCCATGGGAGGATTCTGAGCTTTGGAGAACCCAGGCTCAGTTGTGCCTCAGAACAGTCTTTTTGGCCGTTGGGCAGAGAATGGGTGTGTGGGAGAGGATAGATGTATGCAGGCCAGGTGATCAGCAAAGAGACTCGAGTTCTGGAGTTTGAACTGAGGTTCAGGGTGATTTAGGCCATAGAGTCCATTGGGCTGGGTGAGGAAACCGCTCCCAGACCTAAGAGGGGTAACACCTACATGCCCCAGATAGGGCAGATAGGCCCAGAGAGGGGCACTGCATTGCCTCAGGCCACAAGAAGTAGAGGGCCCCTGCTTGCAGGCACTGTGCTCTGCGGTTGGTGTACAAGCAGAAAAGTCTAAAACGCCATGGAAGTCATTTTCCCTGAGATCGCAAGTCCTGGTCCCACGCCCTTCCCAACGTTTCCCAAGAAGCTGACAGCTAAGCTCAGCCTACTTGGCACTGGGCTTTGGGGGGTGAGAATATCATGGAATGATAACCTTCATCCCTGGCGGGATAAACTGGAGAAAACATACTCTCCAGCCTCCCGGGACACCCGCCATCACGGGGCTCCAAGTACTCTATTTCAACGTCAGAGGTATTCGAAACCCCCATCTCCTCTTCCAGAGGTTCTGGATTCCCAATCCGTGCCCAGAAATCCGACTCCTGCTCTTCTGGGTCCCGAGACCTCAGTACCAGCTTCTTCGGGCCAATCACCTAGTCCCCGGTTTTGGGGGCTTCCCTGGGCGACTGTGGCATTGCCAGTGAAGGGGAGGTTGGGAGATGTGGTTGGAACCCCCTCCAGCCGCGTCTCGAACCTGTGTGCGGGCCTCCACACGGGGGGCGCAGAAACCGGCCCAGGCCCCTCTGCCAAAACCTCCCTTAGCAATCCACGTCCTATTCGCCCTTAGGTCGGCCGGTGCACACAGCCCGCCCCTTTTAAGCCCAATCGACAGACCCCGAATGCTACAGGCGCCGCTCCCACCAGTCCCCGCCTCGAGACGCCACGCCCTTGTGCCGTCAGCACACCTCCAATTGGGCGCTCTTGCAGGCTCCGCCCACAGCCGGGCTCCCATAGGTGTCTCCCGCCTGGTGCTCACAGCCAATCGCTTGGGAAAGGACGCTTTCCCAAGGCTCCGCCCCCAGAGCCGCCGCTTCCCTGGTCTCCGGGCAACGTGCGCGGCGCTGTCCAGCGTTCTGAAGACGCGCTCCCAGCGTGTCTCGAATAGTGGCGGCCTTCTGGCGCCCCCAGCCCTCCCTGCTGAGCAGCGCCGAAACCCCTAAAGCAGACGTCAGTGAATATCAGCTGCACTCCACCTCCACACCCCAGTTTACCTCTTGGTAATAAAAAGAGCGTGCCCAGAAACCCCACCCTCCCATCTGGCTCAGGGGAAAGCTGAAGTCCTTGTTGCAAACCAGAGGCCCTGCAGAACCTCACGCTGTGACCCTCTCACCCTCATCTTCCGGTTCCTTCCCTCACTCCTTTCAGCCACACTGACCTCCCCGAAGCACTGCAAACAATCCAGACACATTCCACCTCAGGACCTTTGCTCTCACTGTTCCCACTGCCTGAAATGCTCTCTCTGAGAGGTTTTTTTTGTTTTGTTTTGTTTTTTCAGATTTTATTTTTAAGTAATTACACCCAGCGTGGGGCTCGAACTCACAACCCAGAGATCAAGAGTCACAATCTCCACCAACTGAGCCATCCAGGCGTCCCTCTCTCTAAGATCTTATATGATCTCCTTCAGGTCTTAACGCACATCTCACCTTCTGGGTGATTCTGGTCCTGACCAGCCTACTTAAAATAGTCACCTCCCAGGGGCGCCTGGCTGGTTCAGCTGGTAGAGCATACGATTTTTGATGTTGGGGTCGTGAGTTCGAGCCACACATTGGGTGTAGAAATGACTTAAAAAATAATAGTAATTTTCCAACTCTTTCTCCCCTCCCCTGCCCTCTGTATTCCCCAGCACTCATCACTACCTGAGATATGGTATGTTTTACTTATTTTTCTTGTTTGCTCATCCAGGGCATGGATTTTTGTTCCCTTGTTCACTGCTGCATTGGCAGCAGTGAGAACAGAGCCTGACACAGAGTGGACGCTTTTATCTTTATTACATGTATATTCATGTGCATATGTGAGCACTTAAAGTGCGCTAGACCCTGTATACCATCATGATGACCCTCTGCCCCAATTTAAAGATGAAGAAAGTGACACTCAGAGAGTGATATTACCTGACCAAAATCCCCTGGCTTCTGAGTGGTGTTCCCTGAGTGCCCCCCATTCCTCTGTTTGTAACCTTTTCACCCCTATTCTATGCCGCAATCCCTAATACTGCCTTCTACTTCAGGAAAAGAAACTGTATGAGAGGGTGGCTTCACAGAGCTCAGACAGGACTAGATTTCAATTCCTGTTCCTTGATTAGGAGCAGGTGAATGTCTCTGCCTTAGTTTCTTCATTCATAAAATGGGAATGATAGTAGTACCCATCTCAGTATCCTGTGAGAAGTGATGACACTGTAGGGCTTCCCAGACAACTAGCACATCTGGGCACCTGCTCCAATAGTGTTGGCTCTTAATCATCATATTATTGTTATTTGAATGAACTAAACAAACAAACAAAACCAAAACACATTTAAAAAAACATCAGGAGAAACAAACTGAGGGCCTCAGAGGGGAGGGGGGGTGGGGGAATGGGATAGACCGGTGATGGGTAGTAAGGAGGGCACGTATTGCGTGGTGCACTGGGTGTTATACACAACTAATGAATCATCGAGCCTTACATCGGAAACCGGGGATGTACTGTATGGTGACTAACATAATATAATAAAAAATCATTTAAAAAAATAAAATAAAATAAAATAAAAACTTCAGGAGGATGGCTCTCTCCCTCTGCGGTGGCGGCGGATTGTGCAGACATGGCCAAGATTAAGGCTCGCAACCTTCCTGGCAAGAAGGAAGAGCTGCTTAAACCGCTGGAAGACCTGATGGTGCAGCTGTCCCAGCTGCGTCACCGAAGTGACAGGTGGCACGGCTTCCCAGCTCTCCAAGATCTGAATTGTTCAAATCTCCATTGCCTGTGTTCTCACCCTTGTCAACCGCACTCAGAAAGAGAACCTCAGGAAATTCTACAGGGGTAAGAAGTACAAGCCCTTGGATCTGTGGCCTAAGAAGACGCGTGCCAGGTGCCACTGACTGAAGAAGCATGAGGAAAACCTGAAGACCAAGAATCAGCAGTGGAAGGCCCGGCTGCACCTGGTGCGGGAGTTCACGGTCAAGGCCCTAGGACTCGCATCTATAAAACACAAACTGACAATAACAACAACAACAATAATACTAAATCAGGAGGATGACTAGACTAGTATTCTGTGTTGCAAAACACATAGAGGGGCACCTGGCGGGCTCAGTTGGTAAAGCATGTAACTCTTCATGTTGGGGTAGTGAGTTCGAGCCCCACATTGGGGGTAAAGTTTACTTAAGAAAAAGCATATATCTATTATATAAATATAGACATATACATATACATTCAAAACACTAAATTTTATTTATTATTATTATTTTAAAAGATTTTATTTATTTATTTATTTGACAGAGAGAGAGACAGCCAGCGAGAGAGGGAACACAGGCACGGGGAGTGGGAGAGGAAGAAGCAGGCTCCTAGCGGAAGAGCCTGATGCGGGCCTCGATCCCAGGACGCCGGGATCACGCCTTGAGCGGAAGGCAGACACTTAACGACTGAGCCACCCAGGCGCCCCTCAAAACACTAAATTTTAAAAAGAAAATGCTCAGCAGCTCAACCATGTTGAATTCTGCTGCCAAATTACTGAAACTGAATAATGAATGATGTCGGCAAATGGCTCCAACATCTGAAAAAATGTCCAACCTCAGTAAGAATAACAGACATGCCAACTAAAACCCCAATGAGACGCTGTTTCACACATACCTGATTGTCAGAATTGAAGAGTTCTGAAAATGGAAGAGTAGACAAAGATTCCTTATTTATTTATTTATTTATTTATTTATTTATTTATTTAAAGTAATCTTGGGAGCCTTGGGTGGCTCAGTCGGTTAAGCGCCTGCCTTTGGCTCAGGTCATGATCCCAGGATCCTGGAATCGAGTTCCGCATCAGGCTCTTTGCTCAGTGGGGAGCCTGCTTCTCCCTCTTCCCCTCACTCCTGCTTGTGCCCTCTCTCTCTCTGACAAATAAATGGATAAAGTCTTTTTAAAAATTAAAAATAATCTCTACACTCACGTGGGGCTCAAACTCAGGACCCTGAGATAAAGAGTTGCACGCCAGGGCTCCTGGGTGGCACAGCTGGTTAAGCGTCTGACACAAGGACGCTTTCTTACACTGCTATTGTAGGGGTCAATTTCTGTAATCGCCTGGAAAAAAGTTGGTGCTGCCTAGTAAAGTTGAATATCCATCCGGTCTAGGGTCTTGCGAGTCCATTCCTAGGATACTTGCACAGGTGTACAAGGAGATGTGTACACAGATGGTCAAGCAGAGCTGTTTATAACAGCAAAAATGAACAAAAACACTGAAACGTTCACAGGTTCATTGGCTAGAGAATGAATAAGTATCCTGTGATATATTTATACCAATACCTGACGATACGCTGATTTACAGAAGAAAAGAATGGATCACAACTAAATACGACACAAATAAATCTTAGGCACATAATTGTATGAAACATAAAGTAAACCACAGGGACTAGGTGTGGTATAATGATTTTTAAAAAGATTTTGTGTATTTATTTGGCAGAGAGCCCAAGCAGGGGGAGCAGGAGGCAGAGAGAGAGGAAGAAGCAGACTTCCCGCTGAGCAGTGAGCCCCACTTGGGGCTCTACCCCAGGACCCCAGGATCGTGACCTGAGCTGAAGGCAGATGCTTAACGGACTGAGCCACCCAGGCGCCCCTATAATGATTTTATTAGAATAGATGGGATAGGCACTGAGGGCCAACAGGCAGTTTCTCTCATGCCTCCTTTTTGCTATTGAATTATTTTTTTTCAAAGATTTTATTTATTTATTTGACAGAGATAGAGACAGCCAGCGAGAGAGGGAACACAAGCAGGGGGAGTGGGAGCGGAAGAAGCAGGCTCCTAGCGGAGGAGCCTGATGTGGGGCTCGATCCCACAACGCCGGGATCACGCCCTGAGCCGAAGGCAGACGCTTAACTGCTGTGCCACCCAGGCGCCCCTGCTATTGAATTATAAAATAACTATTATGAAACTTACATTTGGAGTAAATCATAATGTTGGGAATGTTGCTGAGACAATTCCATGAGAGAATGATCTATGACTAGTGGAAAATGGCAGTTCAAAGACTCCATTTATAAAAAGTATTAAAGTATGAAATCTTGTAGAAAATGAAAAAACCCATAGTATATCTAAATGAATCAATCAAAAACAACAACAGCAACAGGAAGAAAATACATATTTGCTAATATATGCTGACAAATGTCTGTGAGTATAGACAAGAATGAATACTAACCATTATTTAATATTAAGGGCTGAGAACTGTTTTGACAGGGGACACGAGTGGGAAAGATAATTCACAGCATACATTCTATCCACATTTTAAAAAGCATATGGTTCTATATTATCAATTTTAGTTATTATTTTTTAAAGTAATTTCTACATCCAATGTGAGGCTCGAACCCATGACCCTGAGATGAAGAGTCGTATGCTCTTGTGACTGAGACAGCCAGGTTCCCCATATATTATCTATTTTAAAACCATAAATAAGATTATTTAATGAAAACTGAATCCTCAGTAAAGCTTATTACACTCCTCTGTTTTCAAAATTTTCATTGTATTTGATGTATTTTTTCATGTGTACATGTTTTCATTTCTTTATATAAATTTTTACTGTGATAAAAAATTTTACTGTGGAAAAATGTATAAAATATAAAGTTTACCATTTTAACCTTTTTTCATATGTGCTAAGAGATTCCCCCCAGTTTTATTGAGACATAATTGACATATAACATTGTATAAGTTTTATTTGCTTGGTTATTTGTTTGTTTATTTAAAGTAAAATCTATGTCAACGTGGGGCTCGAATTCTCAACCCTGAGATCAAGAGTTGCACACTGAGGCTCCTGGATGGCGCAGTTGGTTAAGTGTCTGACTCTTGGTTTCGCCTCTGGTCCTGATCTCAGGGTCATGGGACCCAGCCCCATTTGGGCTCTGCACTCAGCAAAGAATCTTCTTTTTTTTTTTTTTTTTTAAGATTTTATTTATTTCTGTGACAGAGAGAGAGGGAACACAGCAGGGGGAGTGGGAGAGGAAGAAACAGACTCCCAGCGGAGGAGCCCGATGTGGGACTCGATCCCGGAACACTGGGATCACGCCCTGAGCCAAAGGCAGCCGCTTAACGACTGCGCCACCCGGGCGCCCCCAGCAAAGAATCTTCTTGAAATTCTCTCCCCCCACCCCCCCCTCCTGCTCGTGCTCTGTGCCTCTCTTTCTCTGAAATAAATTTAAAAATCTTAAAAAAAAGAGTTGCACGCTCTACCAAGAGAGCCAGCCAAGCACCCCTGTATTAGTTTTACGTATACAACATAATGATTTGATATATGTATATATTTCAAATGTATTTAAGATTTGTCATCACTAGGGGTGCCTGAGTGGCTCAGTCGTTGAGCGTCTGCCTTTGGCTCAGGGCGTGATCCCGGGGTCCTGGGATCGAGCCCCACATCGGGCTCCATGCTGCTCATTGGGAGCCTGCTTCTTCCTCTCCCAGTCCCCCTGCTTGTGTTCCCTCTCTCGCTGGCTGTCTCTCTCTCTCAAATAAATAAATAAAATCTTAAAAAAAAAAAAAAAGATTTGTCATCACTACACCCAATGTGGGACTTGAACTCACGACTCAGAGATCAAGAGTTGCGTGTTCTACTGACTGCGCCGGCCAGGAGCCCCTCACATGTATTTGATGTTTGAATGGGAAACACAAACATCAAAAAATATTAAAGGGAATCATTTTCCTGCATGCTAGCATGAGGGTCCTCGCATATCCCCTCCCCAGAGAGACTGGTGAAAAGTGGTAAAATAACAGCCATTAACTGTCTCTGGAAGTGGTCCTAAGGGCACACAGTAAATGAGGAAACAACTATTCTAGAAAATCTGTGAGAAAATTCAGTTAGAATAGTGAGTGTTTCTGGTATTTGATATCTTTTACCTCCCTTCCTTCCACCCGTTGGGTGCGGTGGAAACTCCACTCCAGACCGGGGCAAGCAGAGGTGTAAGGTTTGCCCGCCCTTCGTCCGCAGTTGGGCGATCGTCCTCTCAGGAGGGCCAGCAGCTCAGCATTTCTTGCCCTGCTCTCAGCCACCTGTGCTGAGGCTGTTTGAGGCAAGGGCAACTCTTCAAAGAGAGAATAACAGAATTTCCAGAATTATGGAAAGGCTCCAATCACCAGATCCAAGAATTTGAGGGAATCTCAAATAGGATAAAAGAAATCCACACTGAGACACATCATATAAAATTGCAAAATGGCAAATAAAAAAGAATGATTTTTTAAGGGCGCCTGGGTGGCTCAGTTGTTAGGCATCTGCCTTCGGCTCGGGGCGTGATCCCGGTGTTCTGGGATCGAGCCCCGCATCAGGCTCCTCCACTGGGAGCCTGCTTCTTCCTCTCCCACTCCCCCTGCTTGTGTTCCCTCTCTCGCTGGCTGTCTCTCTCTCTCTCTCTGTCAAATAAATAAATAAAATCTCTAAAAAAAAAAAAGATTAAAAAAAAAGATTTTATTTATTTATTTATTTGAGAGAGAGAGAGATGGAGCACAGACATGGGGAGGGTCTGAGGGAGAAGCAAACTGCTCCTGAGCAGGGAGTCCGATGTGGGGCTCAATTTGGGGCTTGGTCCCAGGACACTGGGATCATGACTTGAGCCGAAGACATACTCAACCGATTGAGCCACCCGGGTGCCCCCAAAAGAATGATTTTTTTAAAGAAACCAGAAAGACCACATCACAAGAAATAGCGTTTTGATTGAGATCCTACTTCTGTTTTTGTTTTCCTTTTCCTTCCTTTTTTCCCCTCCTAGAATTTTAAACATACCTTTTAATTTGCTGCTGGGGCTAAGAGGCACGAAGGGTGCTAGAGCCGAGTCTGGGATTAGAAGAAGAAATGGAAGTGGGGTTAAGTCAAGCGGTTGGCGCGGGGAGGCAGCCACCTCCTAGGGAGGGTCAGCCTCAGAGTATCCATCCAGTGTGACCTCCACCTGTCCCTCTTCATAGTCTGACGCCTGGAACCTCGAGCCGTCCGCCGCTCCCGGGATCATGACTGGAAGCCCTCAGCCAGACCGCGGATGGAATAGACAGAGGATTCGCTTATGTGCTCCGTCCGGCCCAGCTCATAGCCTACACCCAACGATGGCTGGGTCACTTCTGCCACCACCACGTGTGTCTGCTGCAGCCGGGCCAGGTCCCCGCTCATGGATGAGCCTGCGTCACCCTCAGCCTCAGCAGCCTCTTCCTGACCCGCGCCCAGCTCTGGGGCCGCCACGTGCTCCGTGAGCACCGCCCTGCAGCCCCGCAGCCGGGACACAACCCCCCTGCTCGGCTCCTGGCGGATGTTCCCGCGGAAGAAGAGGGCAAGGTGGCCCGGTTTGCCCGGCTGGCCACATTCCCGCCGCCGCCCAAGACCCTACTTCTTAATAGTAATAATGGATAACAGAAGCCACAGCAGAATATGTTTGGTGGGCTAAGAGAAAATAATTGTCAACTTATTAAGTATATACCCAGTGAAACTTCTTCTTCTTCTTCTTTTTTTTTTAAGTGGGCTGGACGCTGGGCGTGGAGCCCAACACCGGGCTGGCACTCACTACCCCGAGATCAAAGAGGGGAGCTGAGTGAGATCAGGAGTCCGACGCTTAACCCAGTGAACCACCCAGGTGCCCTGAGACTATCAAGAATCAGGGTAGGGCACCTGGCTGGCTCAGTCGGTAGAGCACGCGCCTCTTGATCACTCTTAGGGTCCTGAGTTGGAGGCCCATGTTGCGCATAGAGTGTTTTTAAACCAACAAACAAATAAAAACCTTAGCTCAGTAGCTACAAATAATTCTTCAAGGAAAACAACATAACCAGACGGATATACAAGTGAGGCCAATAAAATATTCCAGAAAGAGATAATTCCAATCTCGCATAATTTCTTCCATCAAATAGATATTTGAACACCAAACTCAGGCAAAGACAGTACAAGAAAGGAAAACTATAGACCAATATAATTTATAACAGATGGGGTGCAAAAATTTTACACAAAAAATTAATTAAAATTAATGTAAAATGCCATAGTGTATAAAAGATACCATGACCAAGGTTATACAGAAACGGAAATAAATGTGTTAATAAATAAGAAAATAAATTCATGTCCTTGGGCATTTTAAATTAAATGAGCCAAATAATATGGCTACTTCAGATACTGGAAAAGCATACAATAAATATTTATTTATGACAAAAATCTGTTCGTGAACTATGAATTGAAAGGACCTTTCTTTACTTGATACGGTGCATCTTCCAAAAACTTACAGTAGGTATCATACATAATGGGGAAATGTTGAAAGCATTTCCTTTAAAATATCTTCAGGTATATTGTATGGTGAGTAGAGAACAGAAGCCACAAGACCAGTGAGGTATCTACTGTAATAATCCAGGCAGGAGATGCTGGTGGCTACAGAGGGGGTGTAAACTAGTCGATTCTGTATAGATTTTGAAAGCAGAGTGGCTAGAATTTGCTGATAAATCAGATGTAGGGAGTAAGACAGTGAGAGGCCAAGAACCACCCGTAAGTTTCTGGTCTGAGTTCCTGGAAGGATTGAGCTGCTGAGAAGGGGAAGATGGAAGGATGTAGGCCAGCTTGGGGAGACAATCAGGAGCTCTGCTTTAGACATCTAGAGTTTCAGTGCCTATAGACACCCGGTGGAGATGTGAAGGAGGCGTCTGCAAAGAGAAGATGGGAGTTCAATGAGAGAGGACTACACTGGAAATAAAAATTTGGGCATTGTCAATGTATAGAGGTCTTTTTTTTTTTTTTAAAGAAAGATTTTATTTATTTATTTGACAGAGAGAGAGACAGCCAGCGAGAGAGGGAACACAAGCAGGGGGAGTGGGAGAGGAAGAAGCAGGCTCATAGCGGAGGAGCCTGACGTGGGGCTTAATCCCAGAACGCCAGGATCATGCCCTGAGCCGAAGGCAGACGCTTAACGACTGAGCCACCCAGGCACCCCAATGTATAGAGGTTTTAAAAGCACAATATGAGTTATAAGGGACATGATACAGAGTGATAGGGGTGGAGCATTAAGATCAGGGGAGCCAGGAACAACTGATAAAATACGAGCCAGCCATGGGAAAATCAGAAGGGAAGAGTATTGCAGATAAAGGCAAGAGCAAGTGCAAAGGCCCTGAGGTGGACATCATGGTTGGGCGTTTTCCTGACTTGGCCTCAGTGAAGACTCTCCACCACCCCAAAAAGCTGGCATTATTAGTCCCCAAGGCTCCTTGAAGGTCAGAGTCTTGCTCAAATCAGCACAATTTAGGCCAGTGGGCCACTGAGAGGAAGGATTCTGGGGCAATGCTGCCCTCTGCTGACCGGGACAGATATCAGCTCCATTTTCAATAATAACAGTTATTATATATTATATAATATTTTGTTATTATTAGTGAACACAGTGCTCAATAAATCCATGACCCAGCCTCTCTCATTCCTGTGCGGCATGAAGGCTGGCACTCGTAGGTATGTATGTAGGTCTACACTGAATAAATGAACGAATAAATGTGGCTAGGTTCTGAGTCTCAGTCTTCTCTTCGTAAATCTGGGATTCTTTCTCTCATTGTATAAACCAATGTATATTGAGCACGTACTGTGTGCTTAGGTGCTGTTCTACGTTTTTGGGACAAATCAATGGGCAAGATAGACAAAAGCCTGTGCAAGGCAGCTTATTAAGATCTCTATATATCCATACCTCTCAGTCTTTACAAAGTTTATTTTAATTTATTTGTTAAAAGATTTTTAAGTACCCTCTACACCCAATGTGGGGCTTGAACCTAAAACCGCGAGATCAAGAGTGGCATGTTCTACCGACTGAGCCAGCCAGGCGCCCCTTTTACAACGTTTTTAATGCCGAAAGACACTTATTCGCCCCATTTTACAGAGGAGAAAATTAACGCTTACGGGCTTTGACTGTAAAGCAGGTAATTCACTGGGGTGGGATTCGAACCCATAACACTATTTGTTTTTCCCGACCACATGCCGGGAGTGGGAACAAACTGGGCGCTCCGCGGGAACGAGCTAGCCGGCGTCCGTTGCCATGGTTCCCGCACGCACTTCCAGAGCGACAGCCCGAGTCCCGCCTCACGTGACCTCGGTCAACATGGCGCCGCCCAAGGTTTTGCAGTGTCCACGTGGTTCCGTTAGCTAAGATGGCGGCAGCAGTCAGCCCGACGTCTCTTGAGTCGGCCCCGCGGATCATGCGGCTGGTGGCCGAGTGCAGCCGATCCAGGGCCCGGGCAGGGGAGCTGCGGCTGCCGCACGGGCCGGTAGCCACTCCCGTGTTCATGCCCGTGGGCACGCAGGCCACTATGAAGGGTATCACGGCCGAGCAGCTGGACGCCCTGGGCTGCCGCATCTGCCTGGGCAACACCTACCATCTGGGTCTGAGGCCGGTGGGTGGGTTCTGCCTTGGTGGGGCGGCGGCCGAGAGTGGGGAGTACGGGCACCTCCGAGGCAGGGGCATACTCTAAGTCAGTCGACAAACGTGTATTGAGCTCCCCCGGTGGCCCGGGCCTTGTGCTGGGCGTGAGGGATGAGCCCTCAGGGTAGCGCTCACCCCTAACCTGATCCTTTCTTCCTCTAACCCAGGGCCCCGAGCTGATCCAGAAAGCCCACGGTCTCCACGGCTTCATGAACTGGCCCCACAATCTGCTGACGGTGAGGTGGAGTCGGGGCCGGGATCTCAGGGCACTTCTCAGAAAAGGAGATTCTCCAATCCCACCCCCCTGACAGGCCTGCGGTGCGATTTCCCCCAGGACAGCGGCGGCTTCCAGATGGTGTCTCTCGTGTCCCTGTCCGAGGTGACGGAGGAGGGCGTCCGCTTCCGCTCCCCCTACGATGGCGACGAGACCCTTCTGAGCCCAGAGAAGTCCGTGGAGATCCAGAACGCTTTAGGTGAGCGAATCCCGGGCCCCCTGCTCTTGCCTCGCCTCTAGAGGGTGGAGGTGAGGCCGGCCCGTTCCTTAAGCGCTGCTCGGCGTTGGGTAAGTCACTCCCGCTGCCTGAGCTTCAGACGAGCCAACTCAAGTGAGGATAGTTCGCAGAAGTAATGACGTAATGTTTGTAAATCTCTTAACACAGTGCCTGACATGTAGGAGCTTTTATTATTATCTTTAATGCTATTCTTTCTCTTAAATAGCAAATTGGCGGGGCAAAGATAATATTGAAATAATGAGAGCAAAAGAGGGGGATGGGGGAAGCTTTCGATCCCTCCTATTTCCATCACTATCCCTCATTCCTTGATAAAAACAATGAACGTTTCTTTTTTAATATATATTATATATAGTGCACATTATGTAGTTTCTAGCTCTACCTCCTTCCTTTCTTCCTTTTTAAAATGATTTTATTTATTTATTTATTTATTTATTTATTTATTTATTTATTTATTTATCTGAGGGGGGAGGGGCAAAGGGAGAGGTAAACAATCCCTAGTTGACTCCCTACTGAGGGAGGAGCTGAAGGTGGGATTCAAGGTGGGGCTAGATCTCACCACCTAGGAGATGATGACCTGAGCCAAAGTCAGGAGTCAGAGGCTTTACTGACTGAGCCACACAGGCACCTCTTTTTTCTTTTTTCTTTCTTTCTTTCTTTCTTTCTTTCTTTCTTTCTTTCTTTCTTTCTTTCTTTCTTTCCTTCTTTCCTTCTTTCCTTCTTTCCCTCCTCTCTCCCCACACCCTCCCCTCTCCCTCCCTCCCTTCCTTCCTTCCTCTCTCTTTCTCTCCCTTCCTCCCTCTCTCTTTCTTTCTCTCTCTCCCTTTCCTCCCTCCCTTTCCTTCGTCCCTTTCCTCCCTTTCCTTCCTTCCCCCCCCCTCGTTGAAGAAGCGAGTTCCTTTCTCCCATGGTGTGTCACAGGATCTGAATTTTGCTGATCACACCCCCATAGCTCTGTGTAACAGTTTTCTCTTGCCTTCTGGATTTACCGTAGGTGGTAGTCAGATCTTGAGGTTTGCGCCAGAGTCAGGTTCAGGTTTCCTTTGGCAAGAGGGCTTCACAGTGTGTATCTTTCCATCAGGGAGCGCCTAGTGTCTGCTGGGGTCTCCCAGGGCACCATCAGTGCTCTTTGCCTGGGACTCTCAGGCCATTAGGAGTTCCAAAGTGGTAATATTCTTTCTTCATTTATCAGCCAGATTATTTCTGTAAAGAGAAACATCCCTCACCTACTCCTGGGAGACCAAGTAGTTCAATTCATACAGGAAAAGTGGGATTCATTCTTTCCCTTATTTACTAGTTTTCATGGATTGATTACTTAGCATCCTCGAGCAGTGATTAAGCTTTAGTGTTTTTAGGGTCACCATGAAATCATGGGCTTATTGATTTATTTATTAAATCCTGGGTTTAAATGTATTTGCTGTGTCTCAGTCTTTTCCAGTTGAATCGATCCCTGTTGATTCTCAGCTTGCCCCATCTTTGGTTTGTGTGCTATGCTGTGCTTTTTTCCTGTAATGATGTATCTTGGCAATATTCCGCTGAGCTTTTTTTTTTTTTTTTTAAGATTGTTTTTATTCATTTGAGAGAGAGAGAGACAGAGAGAGCACAAACAGGGGGAGAGGCAGAGGGAGAGTGATAAGCAGAGTCCCCCACTGAGTTGGGAGCCTGACGTGAGGCTCGATCCCAGGACCTGGAGATCATGACCTGAGCCGAAGGCAGATGCCGACTGAGCCACCCGGGTGCCCCTCCCCTGAGCTTTTCTAACATGTATAAATCCACAGCCCCTCATCTGAAATTCTTCGGGTCAATTCAGAAGTGTACTATTTTATAAAGATAATTCAGTATACATAGCATCCTGGTAGGTCTGGGGCAGCACCCTGTTGAACTTTCCTTTTTCCTTTTTCCACTTAAAAAAAACTGTGGCAAAATATGTATAACATAAAATTTACCATTAAAAAAATTTGCCACTCTAACCCTTTTTATTTATTTATTTTTAAAATTTACTTATTTTTTTAAGTAGGCTCCATGCCCAACGTGGGGCTTGAATGCATGACCGTGAGACCGAGAGCGGCGCGCTCTACTGACCGAGCCAGCCAGCCAGGCGCCCCCGCTATAACCGTGTTTAAGTGTCTGATTTAGTGGCTCTGAGCACTTTCGCTTTATTGTGCACCCGTCACCAGCATCCGTCTCCAGAACTCTTCGTCTTGCGAAACTGAAACTCCGTTCCCATTAAACACTAACTCTCCCTCCCCCTCCGCCAGTCTCTAGCTCCCGCCATCTACTTCCTGTCTCTATGAATTTAACTTCTCTAGGGACCTCATATACATGGAATCCTACAGTATTTGTCATTTTTGTGTCTGGCTTATTTCACTGAGCATAATGGCCACAAAGTTGTAGTATGTGTCAGAATTTTCTTCCTTTTTTTAAGACTGAATAAGTCACCTGCTAAATTGGATTTTATTAAAGATTATAACTGTCTTGGGTTTTGCTGCCAACTTAGTTATGCCATAAGTGTAATATAAAGTCTTTGGTTTTGAGAAGTTTCTAGATTTTGGAATTGTGGGAAAGGAACATTCTGTTAAGGGCTGGACCATGATTTATTTAGTCAGACACCTGTTGATGGTCACTTGGGCTCCCAGTATGCTCTTGCCGGCCGCATCATGGCGGGTCACTTTGTAGCGACAACATTTCGCTCTTGAAGGGTAACTTGGCAGGAGTGGGATTTTATCCTGTGTGCCTGGGCAGGGTTTTAGCTGGGGTGAGGCAAGGTCCAATGGGTATTTTAAAGAGCTCCCTCTGGTTGTTGTATAAACAGACTTGGGGGCTACGTGGGAGTTAGCAAGACCCGAGGGACTTCCAGGGCCCAGCTGGTCCCCAACAGGAAGCGAATTTCCCAATGATGGTGCTTCTGTCTCACCCCCAGGCTCAGACATCATCATGCAACTGGATGACGTGGTCAGCAGCACTGTGACGGGGCCACGCGTGGAGGAGGCCATGTACAGGTGTGTGTGTGTGTGTGTGTGTGTGTGTGTGTGTATCAGGGGGAGAGGATCCTAGTCCTGTAGCCTTGTCGCCTTACCCTAGGGCTCATGACTGGGGCCCTCTTACAGGTCAATCCGCTGGCTGGACCGGTGCATTGCAGCCCATCGGCGGCCAGACAAGCAGAACCTCTTTGCCATCATCCAGGGGGGGCTAGACGCGGATCTCCGGGCCACCTGCCTCGAAGGTAGAGCCATGTGCTGGTCCGTCCGGGGCTTGTCCATCACTGAGGGCCCCACAACGGGCCTGGCGTGTGATGGTGCTGATGGTGGTTGTTAATGGGTGGCAGGAGTAGCTGAAGCAAAGGCCCGGAGGCAGAACAGACTAGAATGTTGGCGGGATGATAGTAATTCCGATAGCTAGCAGTTTTGGGGTGTTCACCAGATGCTATGCCATATGCCGGTCACAGATTGACCCACTGAGTTTTCATACCCATCCTGTAAGGTGGAGACTACCAGGTTTCCGAGTTACAGAAGAGGAGCCTGACCCACAGAGCTGTACAGTCACTTACCCAAACCACCCAGCTTGGATGTTGCAGAGCTGGGATTTGGACCCATTTCTTCGGCTCTAGAACCTGTAGCATTGCAGTACAGGTGGTGCCTCCTCCCCCGGGTCAGGAGTGAGGGGTGGGGCCCGGGGCATTGTGCTGACATCCGAGGCCTTGGGATACAACGCTGAGGTACTGGGGAGCCATGGAGGGCTGTTGAGTGGGAGAGTGACAGGGACGAAGGGGCATCATGGAGAAATCCATGTGGGATAGGAAGCAGAAGGCCCATGAAAAGGTTGGGGTATTTGCCCAGGGGAAGAGCGACAGGCCTATATGAAGGCCGTGGCCAAGGAGACAAAGGGAGGCAGAGATGGGGGCTCAAAGGCAATGAAGTGTCATAGGCAAGACTCTGGGTCCTACAGTTTGTCTGGCTGGATCCAGACCTCTGATCTGCCGCCTCATGGCTGTGCACCCTTGGGCTAGTGGCTTGGCCTCTCTGAACCTCCCTTTTTTCCTTTGGGCACATATTCCCAATGTCATGGGGTCGAAGCGAGGATAAACGGGAAAGTCTGTTCCAGGTCTTGTGCCCGTACCTGGCATCAGTGTGTACTGTTGTGCACACTGCCCTTGTTGTAATTCCTTTTGTGATCAAGCTGTGCCAGCTCCCGGCCCAGTAAGCCTTTTTAACGGAGACCCCCAGGCAGAGACACATTTCACGTCACAGCTCAGTATGTGTGGACACAGTTGAAAGCAGAAACCAAGACTTCACAAAATGTTACCCTTACACGTGAAACGTTTTCTGGCATCCTCTGTTCTCTCATTTAAAAAAAAAACCTACCCCACCGGTCTTGCCCTAGCAAATTCAGTTCTCAGCCACGCTGGTCATGCTTCTCAAAGTGTTCCAAGCTTACCTGCACCAGCACCACCTGGGTTCTCCCCCACGACTGGATCAGAGTCCACGGTGAGCAGGGAGGGGGCGGGGGGGCTGGGAGGCCACATTTGAACAACTTGTCCCCAGTGGATTCTGCTGCTCGTTCCAGCTTCGAAACCTGACGCTTGGACCGGGTCCATCTTGTTGATGCTGTGGCCTCCCGTGGTTGAACTAGGCAATGGGGGCCCAAGACACAGCTGGGCTCGGACGCTAGACCTGGGTTCAAATCTAGCCTCTGGCATATGCGGCCTCGGGCTAGTGTCAAGCCCCAAACACCCCAAAAATGTGCAGAGCTGCCGCCCCTTCTCTGCGATTCCGGAGCCTGGTAGCCCACTTCTGAAATGCAGCACACTCAGGAATTTCCAACCAACTTCTTTGCTGGCCAGGCCAGACCTATGGGGTTATTTATCACCGTTGTTGGGCGTCTCTTCATGCGTTGCCACTGACACGTTTCAGTGTTTGAGGACAGGCTGCTGTCCAGCATGTGGGATGTTTGCTGTTCTAAAATCTGGGAAATGCTCAGTTTTGAAACATACCTGGCATCATCTTTGGTGGCCATTAAGGGAGCACAGGCTGTGGGCCTCGCCTGAGGATGGAGGGAGGGGAGGGAACTCACACGTGGCAGGCACTCAACATATGGTAGCTGAGATCACCAGCAGCCTTTAGACAGACGGATGGAAAGACAGACAGACACCCCCCCTTCCCCATGTCTCTCTCTCTCTTCCTGAGGGACTGTGGTGGTCTGGGCAGGGTCTTCCCCCCAGGGGCTGCAGAGGAACAGGTATATTTTCTTCTGCCTGGTGGCCCCTCACCTTGCCCTGTCCCCCCAGAGATGACCAAGAGGGATGTGCCGGGCTTCGCCATCGGGGGCCTGAGCGGGGGCGAGAGCAAGGGCCAGTTCTGGAGAATGGTGGCTCTGAGCACCTCAAGGCTGCCTAAGGACAAGCCACGATACCTGATGGGGGTCGGGTATGTGGAGGGGAGGGGAGACAGCCCTACCTGTGGGGAGCGGGTTCCTGGGGACTCCTGCCTGCGCTGGCGCGTTGGTGGAAGGACACAGCCCTGCCTGGGAGGGGACTAAAGGAGGACATGGCTTTCCTCTGGGGGTGGTTCAGAGGGAATGTGGCCCAGTCCCTGGGGAGTCGGAGTGTATGTGTGGGGGGAGACCTGGGTGTGTGACCAGGGCATGAGGTTCTCTGCTCCCTCCCCCCGTGGCCCTCCTCCCAGCTATGCCACTGATCTGGTGGTCTGCGTGGCTCTTGGATGTGACATGTTCGACTGTGTCTTCCCCACGCGGACAGCGGTGAGGCCCTGGGCAAGGGGCATACGGGGGTTGGGGAGGCTGAGGTGGGGGCGGGGCCGGTGAGGATGAAGACCTGGTTGACCTCCCTTCTCCTCCTCCACCCCTCCCCCAGCGCTTTGGCTCCGCTTTGGTGCCCACTGGGAACCTGCAGCTGAAGAAGAAGCAGTATGAGAAGGACTTCCTGCCCATAGACTCTGACTGTGCCTGTCCCACTTGCCAGAAGTAGGGGAGGATGGGCCTGGGGGCTGGGGGCGGGTGTGCGGGGGGGGGG
>NW_024423786.1:49741727-49755006 GCF_017311325.1 Ursus maritimus | reverse complement strand
TGGGGGGGGGGGGGGGGGGGGGGGGGGGGGGGGGGGGGGGGGCAGGACTCCGTGGGGCTGAGCCCCAACCTCCTGTCCACAGGCACAGCCGGGCCTTCCTGCACGCACTGCTCCACAGTGACAACACGGCCGCCCTGCACCACCTCACTGTCCACAATATCGCCTACCAGGTGGGCCTGCAACAGGGCGGGCCAGGCATGGGGTCAATGGGGGCGGGGGGGGAGGGCCCGAGGGCCCCTTGGCTCACACCTTGGCTGCCCCCTGCCCCCTGCAGCTGCAGCTGATGAGCGCCATGCGTGCCAGCATTGTGGAGAAGCGCTTCCCTGACTTCGTACGGGACTTCATGGGCACCATGTATGGGGACCCCACCCTGTGTCCCACCTGGGCCACTGAAGCCCTGGCCTCGGTGGGGATCACACTGAGTTGATCTGGCTTGGAGGAGGAGGGAATGGGAGGTATCGAAGGATTTTTTTAAATTATTATTCTAATTTAGAGTGTATCTGTGCCTTCTTGGGAAGGTGGCCTGTCTTGGTCTGCTTCTTCCTCTGAGTGTCACTGTGGCCAATGTGTCGTTGCCGTGTTGTGTCTCCCCCCCGCCCCCCACCCTCTGTTGATAATAATAAGTAACCGTAGCAGCAGCTGATCCCTGGAAACCACCTGGTGCGGTCCAGCATGGACGATGCACCCCAGCACGGGAGTTGCATCCTGTTTCCTGTGGCTCTGGCCCCCCAGCCACCCTGAGGATCGGCACTTGTTCCCCCACTTTTCACAGGTGAGGAAACAGGTTTAGAGGGAAAGTAGCTTGCCCAGGGTCACCACTGAGAAGTAGCTCCCGCCGGCTCCAGAGCTCATGCTCTGAGCCTTGACTCCTTAATTTTCCTGTCAGTAAACAGCGATGGTGACAGTAGGTGTGACCTAGCAGGTGCTTACACTGTGCCTGGTACTGTTCTAAGTGGTTGTCGTGTGTATTTAGTTCTTACAACTTTATGATGCATGTGTAGCTGCATTCCCTGTCTTACAGATGAGGACACAGGTTCAGAGGAATGAAGTGAGCAAATAAATAGGCGCATGATCTAACCTAGATGGGGCCAATTACGGGCTAGTGTTCTTAGAAGATAAGGGTTTTTATATTGAAAAAGTAATCCATGTGTACAATGTGTAGGATCCACTATTCTAATCGCATAAAAATGCAACTATTTGATCAGTTTGTGTATTCTTCCAGAGATTTTCCATGTGTATATATTTTTCATGAATGTGGGCGCCCTTTATGTGCGGTTTGGTACCTTTTTTTCCCCTCTTAGTATATTTCAAATTGTTTACACGTCAGAACATGAAGACTTCCTGTCTTACAGCTGTTGCACAGTATTTATTTAACCAGCTCAATGAAGGGGGTGTAGGGTGTTTTCCCCACTGTGGTCAGGGCTCCAGTGCCAAGCCTTGTCCGTTGACTTTGCCCACCTCTCTCGAGACTGGGGTTTTAGGTCTTAGAGCAGGGCATATACCATTGGCCACTCCTCCATTCCCCTGTTACTGCCTCATCAGCCCACTTCTCAACATCCATTGCATCTGACTCCTTATTGGGCTTCTCTCTGGCAATTTATGCCCAGGGGAATCAAATAACTTCTTTTCGTAAAATCCTTCCACCTGTCCCCTGCTTTTTTCCCACGAGGTCAAGATTCCTAGTTCCCAGAACCTCCAACACCGACTGCAGAATAATAATCTTTCCATGGGGAGAGGATCCGTTGACTTTCATTGGGTACGCAAAGAGGTCAAGATGCGCTCAAGTTGAACGACAGGGGAACAACATTGCAGGCGTTAGCCAAATCAAGTCGGGGCGTGAGCAAAGGTATTCCTAGGAAAGGGCACAGCATTTGCAAAAGTGTGGAGGTGAGGCTTTATACGGATGAAAATGAGAGCCAACAATGCAGCGCTAGTCCGCCTCTCCCTAGGAATTATCAACACCAGACTCCTCTTCAAAGCGCTTTGAAACCCCGCGCGAAAAGTTGGTTTGCAAGCCCCGGGCCGAGATGCATTCTGGGACATGTAGTTTTCTCTAGAGGCCGGAAATTCAGAAGCGGCGATCACTACCGGGTCCCACCACGAGGTGTCGCCCTTCGGCGAGTACGATGGGCCTTATCCTTTACTCCAGAAGACTCTATTAGACCTACAGCAATCACAAGAACGGGAGATTCTTTGATTGACAGAAAAGTTCTCAAAGTCAGGATTCGGAGGTCAAAGCCCGTTCTCTTCGGCTTGTTGGCTGGAGGAACGGAGTGATATTTATATAAACCAATGGGGAATTCTTAGGGAACTAAGTAGTGCCAAGTGACAAACCACCGTCTATGAATCGATCCCTAACGTCATTGGCCAGCACTGTTGACTGGCGGGTCTTCCAGCCAATAAGACTTTGCATTATCTTGCCGCCGGGACCTCCCGCAATAGGCGGAGCCAACATTGCCTTTTCCTGAGGCACCGCCTCCTGGCCTTGACAACTCGCTGCCCCCACGCTATTGGCTCTCGCACAAAAACGACAGTTCTGGAGTCCAATGAGCCCACCGGGAGGTCCTCTGGGGGAAGGTTCACTCAACCATAGGCCTATGCCTCTCTTTCACTGGCTTGTGTGTACGAGTGGCAGAGCGACCGGCCAATCGGGGGCGGCGTGAGGGCTTTGGGCGCAGCCCCGGGGCCCGGGCGGGAGGTCGCTCGGGTCGGGTGTCGTCTGAGAACCGGATGAGGCGGCGACTGTGAGGCCGAGCCGGGAGCGGGCGTCGCGCCGAGGCCCGGGCGGGCGGGGAGCAACGGCCGCGGACGCCGCGGGACCGCGTCGTTAAGGGCCGGGGGCAGGCGGGGAGCGCGGGGCGCTCGGGCCGGGGCCGCCGGCGCCATGGGCAACCGCGGGATGGAAGAGCTGATCCCGCTGGTCAACAAGCTGCAGGACGCTTTCAGCTCCATCGGCCAGAGCTGCCACCTGGACCTGCCGCAGATCGCCGTGGTGGGCGGCCAGAGCGCCGGCAAGAGCTCGGTGCTCGAGAACTTCGTCGGCCGGTGAGCGAGCGCGGCGGCGACGGCGAGCGGGCGGCGGCCTAGGGCGCGGAGGGCGGACCGGGAATGGCGCGCCCTGCGCAGCCGGCGTAACTGCGGCGCTTGCGTGCCCGCGACGGGGACGGGGACAGGGAGGCGGGCTCTGTGGGACGCCCTGGGCGGAGGGCTTCCTGCAGGGGCTGGGGAGCCTGCTCAGGCCCTTGGGGCGCCTCACCGACTGGGGGGCGTGGGCCAGGAAGTGCGGTGGACCGTCGCCGACTCTTCTGGTCCCCAGCTTTCGTGGCCGAATTCTACCATCTGGTTGCTTGTGGATCAGGGTTAGGGCCCTCTTCTCGGTCTGTCCGAAACCTGCCAGTTAGATACCTATTAGTTCGACCCCTGTGGTCTGGCTGGCTGTTCATTTATCTGGAGCAGCCCCTGCCGTCTAGTTGGCTCTCTCTCTGTCCTGGATAGAACTCCTTGCCACCACCATTTGGCTCTCCATCTGTCCAGTCCCTCAGGGCGGCCCCCTGCTGCCTGGCTAGCTGTCTGGGGTGACCTGTGCTGTCTGGCCGCCCGTCCGTGCCCCTCTCAGACTACACTTAGTCGTGCCTCTGACTAGCCTCCGCAGTCTGACGGGCTGGCCAGACCCTAGGGGACTCTGCTGTCTGGTTCTCCTAGGCTGACTCTAAAGCCTGGTCCCAGGCAAATGCTGGCTTCTCTCCCGAATGGATCCTTTTGTCTGTCTGTACAGGTGTCTGGCCTTATCTTAGTCTGCCCATCAGTGCCCTGGCAGGCTGTCTGGCCCCACGTCTGCAGTAGGGAGGGGGTGGAGGGAGCATGCAGAGGACAAGGGAGCTGAAGGATGAAACCTGAATTTCCCTATCAGTTGTAAGTAGGACCCTGGGGAGAGGGGGGATTTTCTGCAGGATTCTTTTCCGGCCCTTGTCAGGGTGCTCTGGGGCCCCAGAACACAGAGGCTGCTTCCAGGCGAAAGCCTGCAGATTGGGGGTCCTCTTTGGAGCCTGATCAGGCTTTTGGGCAGTCCTGAGAAGCCTCAGTTTGCCCATCTGTCCAGTGGACAAACTCCACTCGCTGGGCTGTTTCCAGGATTCAGGAAGCTGATGAATGAGAGCTGGACGTGTGGCCTCCAGGGGTGTTTGGTTCTTTCCTCTCCCTTCCCCCGCCTCTTGCCCTTCTCTGCCTCCCAGATGGGCTGTCACTTCTCCATTCTGGGAAGGACTCCATTTGTGCCTGTGGCTGCCAAGTGATAACATCACAGTTATCGGTATTATTCCTGTGGTTGTTAT
Organism: Ursus maritimus; assembly: GCF_017311325.1. NCBI lineage: Eukaryota > Metazoa > Chordata > Mammalia > Carnivora > Ursidae > Ursus > Ursus maritimus. Next base: position 49,750,675 of record NW_024423786.1, on the reverse strand, counting down.
CGGTGTTGAGGGGTAATGTTCATTGGGCAGGCCCCAGGCTGAGTTCTTTTGTCAGCATCTTGAACCCCACAGCGAGTGAGGTGGAGGTTCTCTTATCCCCACCTTAGACATGAGCAGGGAGGCTCAGAAAAGACTCATCCTTGGCCCAAGGGCACCAGGCTAGGGCTCACTGGAACCCAGCTGGGTGCCCAGCCCCGCCCTGCCTTCCCGGAGGCCTGGAGTTTTGCTCGCAGCGGCATGAATTTCCTCCTTTGCTGCTTTGTCTCTGGCGCCTTGCCTGTTGTCCACTGTGGCGGAAAGGTGTGGACTTGGGGTCAGCTGGGCCTGGGCTGAGCCTTGGGCTGGGCTGTGGGCTCCTTTGCATGGTTATCTTCCTCCCTGCCCAGGCTTTCAGTGGGCGCACAGCAAAGTCCTGTCCATTTCATTTGCCTTGTGACCTAGCACAGGTGGTTTGGCCTCTCTGAGCCTCAGTTTCCCTTCCTAAAAACGGGGTGATGGTCCATCGACAAGACTGTTGCCGTGATGCAGGGACATGATGTGTTGAAAGTACTTGCTTAACACAGTGCCTGGCACACAGTAGGTCGACATGGACAGGCTGTTACTCACCATGCTGCTTCCTTTCGAATCAGCAACAAAAACTAATCAGAGTGAAAGTGCTTTCAGGTTACACACTGGACTGTATTTAAGCCTGACGAGGCTGACACTATGATCCCATTTTACAGAGCAGAAAACTGAGGCTCAGCAGAGCACTCTTGTTCAAGGCCCTTCAGTGAGGAATTGGGGCCTGGGGTATCTCTCCCTGGCCCACCTCCCCTCAGTCTCTCTGCCCCTTGCCTTTCTCTCTTACTCACCCACCCAGGCATCTACAGCTGAGCTGGCTCCTGTGGCAGCCTCCTCCCAGAAGCCTGCAATGTGACCTTGATCGTTAAGAGCATTAGTTCGGGGCCTGAGAACCAGAGTTGTAAAAAAGCTTCTTGGGTATGGGTTGCTCAACAGAGCTAACTTCTTTTTATTTCTGGAGCGTGGGTAAGGTCTCTTAGCTACCAAGCCCTGCCGTAGGGGGACGGCAGGCAGGCCTCATTTTGAATGAGAACCTGTTTGCTTCTTTGCACCATGGACCTTTACCGTGGACATCTTGGCTGGTTTCAAGGCACAAACGAGAGAGTATGTCAAGGGCCTGTGCCTGGGGATCAGCACGGGCTGCTCCGTTTCACTGCCTTCTCCTTGTTGGTTTTCTAAGAATGTGGTCCAAGGGAGAATGGCCCAGGTAGCCTGTCGCAGTGGTGGCAGGTCGGCAGCTGGGGGCTGAGGCCTGCTTGCTGGTCTTCTGTTTCACCTGCATAGTGTTTAAAATCTCTTTGTTTTTAATTAGCTGCCAATATTTAAAATTTGCATCCAAATTTGGGTGGTTTCAGTGCTTAGCAAACACCCACAGATCTTAAGAGTTTACTGGTGCTATACAGGGGCTCGGGGCCTTTGGCCTGGCTCCAGTGTGTTTGGGTGTGTGACTTTGGCCATGTGGACTCTGGTTTCTTTTCTGTAAAATGGGGTGATAACTAGACCCTCCCCAGGGGGACTGTATGAGTTAATGGGTGTGGAATGCATTGACCCTATGCCCACGGCAGCTGTTGTTATAATCACCATATTCTGGCCTCCCTACACCCAAGTGTTGCTTGGCATCAGGTGCCTGGGTCAGACTAGGCGTGGTCACATGAGCTGCCACACTCCTTACTGCTCCCTAATACTCACCCAGGCTTATTTTACGTTTGCCTGGAGACTCTTGGCCGAGTTTAAGACCCTTGGCTTTTCTGCCCTGACAAGCCTTGGCTTGTCAGCATGTGGCCCTAAGGAGGGGGAAGGATGTGGCTTTCCAGTGACCCTGGTCTTTTAGCCTCAGCAGCCAAATGGAGGGAGGAGCTTGGGAAAGTTTTTCCTTGGGAGAAGAGGAAGAAGCTGAGGTTGAGGCCTCTAGCTCAGAATCTCCCAGTGCTGGCCTTGATCCCATGAGCCTTTCCCCTCTGAGCCTCGGTATCCCCAGCTAGAAAATTGGGCTGTTAACAAGTATCCACTCATGGGCCCCTTTCAGGTGACCAGATGGGTGTGTTTCACCGCTTGGGGAAGATAAAGTCACCTGGTGCCTGTCATTGAGGGTGGAGCGAGGACTAAATGCTCGCCAGAGTGTCTAGCACAGGAAAAGTGCTTAAAACGCTGTGCAGTTTTCATTTGTTCAGTGAAAAATGTTTTCTGAGCATGTGTATTCTGTGTCCGGCCCTGTTCTGGGGTTGCAGACACAGCCCTGAGCAAGATACCAAACCCCCTGCCCTGGGGGCAGATAAGGACGGGGGCAGATAAGGAAGAAACAGGGTGGAAATTGATAACTGTTAAGGAGAAGAAGAGCGGGCTCCTGGAGAGGGCAGGGGAAAGTTAGGGTTTTAAATAGGAGATGGGGGGGTGTCAGGGAAGGCCTCCTTGGGAAAGTGACATTTGAGCCAAGACTTAAGCAGGTGTGGGAGGAGCCACCAGTGGAGATTTGCTGGGGGAGCATCCCAGGCTGTGGGAACCGCCAGTGCAAAGGCCCTGAGGTGGGCCTGCCTGCAGGCCAGTATAGCAGGAAAGTGGGGGGAGATGAGGTTAGCAGGTGCTGGGGTCGGGTGGGGGCCCAGGAGGGCTCTGAGCAGAGGGAAGGCTGTGGTGGTGCCATTCCAGTCCTTCCGGACCTGGTTCTGGGCAAGCTGAGGGCTCTCACCTTCGATTTTCAGCTTTACCTTGATTTTCTCAGTGAGTGGTACTCGCCAAGTCACAGAGGAGCCCAGTGCCATTTTTCTTTTGACAAGAATCAGCTGCCCATGGGTCTCTATCATCTCCAGCTCCATTTCCATTTGGTCTTCGGTGCTGTGTCCCTCCAGGAGACATGGCCACACCAGGCTGCTGCCTGGCACACAGTGGGTGCTGGATGGATACCTGTCAGATGACTGGTGGCCGCTCCCGTCCCTGCCAGACTGAGGGGCAGGCACATGGCTTGCCACTTGGGCTGGTTTGTACCTTCGTGGAGCATAGGTGTTCAGAGCTGCTTGGAGATGACAGCTGTTTCCATTGTTTTTCCTTTTGGTGCAAAACTGAAGTTCCTTTGCCTGTGTGGTCGGTAGTACCCGGGCCAGCCTGAATGGGGAGCGTCCAGGGGCACCTGTGGGAATGTGGCTGTCCCTGTCACATGTCGGCTGAATGACCTCCCTTCTCTGGGCCTCACTTCATGGGTCTGGAAAATGGGGATCAGGATGTTCCTTCGCCCCTGCGGGTGGGCTGAGGATCAAATGAGCTAATCCTTGTGAAATAGGAGAGCCCTGCCTTTTGCAAAATCCCGGGGTGAGGACTCACCTTAAGTTAATTTCTTTTTCCGCAAAGAAAAGGAATTCCTAATTCCTTTGTTAATATAAAAACCACCTTATTTTAGCGCAAACATGACTTGCTTGAGTGCCTCTCGGCAAGCGGGCCTCATTCTGGCTTCAGCCTGGGGGATGTAACCCGACCAGCCAGTGAGCTGGCTCCTGAAATGCTAGTGGGAGCCCATTGCTGGTGCGTTTCTAAGTGGAAATGGTGGCTGGGATCAAATACTTGGTGCGAGAGTCATTTATGCTCACTTAGCGTCTGGTGGTGGGAAATGGGGAGCAAAAGTGCCCCACAGTAGCGAATTGGCGGGACAGTGTGTCCAACACCCAGCATGAAGCAGCTACTCAGGGATCGAGAAGAGGACTTAATGACCCAGAAGGCTGCCTAAGACCTGTTCATTTCCAGACCCAGTGGAGGTGTGCTCTCATCTTGTTCAAAGCAATTGTAATTTTGGAGTAAAAAGCTGGGAAGGTATATGCCTCCTGAACCCCCCATGTGGGTGGTCTCCCTATATGAGTCTTGGTTTGGTTTTGCTTGTTCGGGTTACGTTTATGGCCAGGTAGACAGATTTCTCCAGAGCTCAGCTCCAGGCGGCCGAGTGCTTTTTCAGAGTTATTTGTCCGGGGATAATGGCCCTCGCTAGGTGCACAGACGAAAATCCCCTGGTGGTAAGCTGGTCGTTTCTGGGCGAGGGCAGAGGATGAGCTTGTGGACAGTTCTAGATTTAGGGCTTTCAGAGGTAGCGCTGACGGAAGGCAACCATGTGGCTCTCCAGGTGTTTGCATTTGGGTCAGAGCCACATCTGTCAAGCTTTTGCCGGATTTGAGTGGAAATGCCGAAATTACAGGGCCCTCAATTGCAAGAAAAAATGGGAACATCAGCTAACCCTTAATTTACTGGAGTTGCTAACCACATGCTGTAATTAAGCCCTTATTGTGTGAAAGCTTTGGGAAAATGCAAGCCAATAATGAGATATTTATAGGGCATTAGCTCCTATCCGAATAAAAGACAAAGATTGCCTTGCCTCTGAAGCAAGATGGCCCAGGAGAGAAAAGACTCTGCTTTTGGGTGCCTTTTGGGTTCCTGTTAGTATTGGCAGTGAGGCTGCTGCTGGGTGCTGGGGATTTTCCCTCCTGGAGTCACCCTCAGCTGGAACAGGGAGCTGGGCGACTCTTCGTTTCACCTGCTGCTGGCTGTTTGTGACACAGTAGGAGGTGATGTTTGTGTTTGTGGAGGGTCCCTCTGTGCTGTCCCCTGGGGACTTCTGTCTAAAATTTGACCATGTGGTCCCAGCAGCCCTGGGCTGCTGCTCTTGCATCCTTGCTTTACAGGTGAAGAAACTGAGGCCAGAGAGGGGAACAGACTTGAAGTCTCCCAGGGAGGAGTGCAGCAGCTGGGCCTTGAACTGGGCCCGTGTCCTCCAGCCGGGTTCTCGGGGACATCAGGGATGGGAAGGCGTGGAGTGAACAGTGGACGCCATGGTGCTTGTGTCCGAGGAGAGGGCTCAGGTGACGGATGGAGCAGCCTCTGGCTTTCGGCATCCTTCGAGGCGGGTAGCTGCGGGTGCAGCTGGCGTGCTCTAAGGAGCACGTCCTCTGCTGGGCGCTGGGAACCCAGCGGGGACCAAGATGGGCAGAGATAGGTGAACAGTTCTATGAACAACTTTCTGGACACGAAGTACGGCGAGAATGGTGGAGGGAAGGAGAGAGTGGCTGGGCAGGGCTGCTTCAGACGGGTACTGGGTACGCGGTGCGTGCCCCACAATGCAACCAGCCGCTTGAAGGCCCCCGGGGCAGAGTGTCCCCTGCAGAGGGAAGGGCAGGCATGGAGGGCCCCACATCCCAGCCTGCCAGGTTGCTGCTGCACCCTTGGAGATGGAGGCCTGAGCCAGCAGGCACGTGAGGGTCAGGAAAGTGCCCGTGGGAGGCCTACTTGCCCTCAATTTTCATTACGCAAGTAGGATCCCGAAGGCCAAGTTCTCGTGAAAAGGGAAAACATGCTTCAGCCCCATCCCGTCCTCCCAGCTCCATGGGGACCACCATCATCGGGTTGGGGTGGATCCTGCCAGACCCCTCTTGCGTGTTTTTGTCCATAAATCCTTGCCGGTAGCTACAGAAAATCTGTCGCACTGCCAGCAGTCAGTTCTTTTTCAGCGTGTCTGTTTTCTAGAACTGGGACCACCCCAGTTATACAGCATGGCAACTTCCTTTCCAACCACTTAACACGTCCCAGAGGCCTTTCCGTGTTGGAGCGTCTGCTACTGCTGCTTGGAATTTCCTGACGGCCCCAGAGGGGTAAGGAATGGAGGAAGGGGGCCAGCGGGAGTTGCCGTGACTGTCCCCATGAGAAGTGGCAGCACCCTCTGTGTGCCATCATCCACACTGGGGCCTCGGCACCAGGCGTCTTACTTGCTTTGAGTCTGTTGCTCGGTCCCTGTTTACTGGTGAGGAGACTGAGTCAGAGAGGCTTGCCCAAGGATATTGGGGCTGCAGGCTGCCAAACTTGAACCCAGAGCCTTGACCTTCATGGGAGGCCTCCTGGGGCCTGCTGGCCTGGACCTGGTGTGGCTGCCTCAACCCTGGCCCAGCTTCCTAGGGTCAAGTTTTTACTCCTCCTGCTCTCTTTGTCCCGCAGAGTAGCCGCAGAGATTTCTGGAACAAGGCCAGGTGTCGAGGAACAATCTAAACCCTCCTTGGGTCCTTGCAGTGCCGATTGAAGTGCCTAGTACCACACCTCAGTTGCTTGATTGGCCTCCTTCAGTGGCTGTCGGGGGGTGGCACTGGTCTTCCTCCCACACCGAATAGACTTTCCACATCTTTGATGTGCTCACCATGTGCCAGGCACTGAGCACCGTCTGTGTGTCCTTTTGGGTCAGCCCCATCTTACAGACAAGACAGCCGAGGGGCAGGGGAGAGGCAGGCAGGTGGGGGCCTCCAAGTCCCCGCACTTGCCCACTGCTTCACTCAGCCGGTATTTGTTTCTGGTGGAGAATGGTTGCCACCGTAGCGAGCAGCAGAGGCTGGCCTTGAATGGGGATGTTGCCATGAGTGAGCCCCAAGAGCTCCTTGTCCTCCCAGAGGCACAGTGAGAAGGGGTGGAAGCATGTGGAAGACACAGGTTCTGATAGGGAGTCTTGGGGCGGGAATGGTGGTCAGGGAGTGCTTCCTGGAGGAGGTGTAGGTCTTTCCGTTCATAGGAGCTTTCTTTTCTGTCCTTTTCTTTCTTTTTTTTCTTCTTCTTCTTCTTCTTCTTCTTCTTCTCCTTCTTCTTCTCCTTCTCCTCCTCCTCCTCCTCCTCCTCCTCCTTCTCCTTCGACTTTTTAAGTTTTTATGGTAATTCCAGTTGGTTAGCATACAGTGTTATGTTGGTTTCAGGCAGAGCGAGTCAGCACTTCCGTACAACACCCAGTGCTCATCACGCCGCATCACGTCGTGTCTGCCTTCATCCCCTCTCTTCATTTTCGCGGCTGTGTAGTACGCATGGTGCAGAGGCACCGTGGTTTACTTACCAGCCTCCTGGGGGTGGATGTTGAGGCTCCTTCTAGGCATCTAGTCCCAGGATTTGCACGTGGGCGGGGCACTGCGCAGAGTGTGGTGAGGAGCCCGATGGCCAGCGCTGTGTGTGTGGGTCTCACCTTCCTGGGCGTGGTGGCTGAGAGGCCGGCAGGGAGCCGCTTCCCTGGGGTTGGTTTGGAGCTGGTCACAGTGTCCTCCCCGACGGCCCCACGTCAGCAGATCCTCACCACCCTTCACCCTGCTCTTCACCTCTGACTCGGCCTGACCGAGAGCTGCTGCCTCCACCCTGGTTCCTTGGCTCCTGCCTTTATCCCCCACCCCCACTGGGTGCCCGTGGACCCCTGAGGCGGGGCACGTCCCTCCTCTGTGCACAACCCTTCCCGGCTCCCACCTCACTTGGGGTCAAACCCCAACTTCTGTGCCCCCCCCTGCCCCCCTACCTCCTGCCCTCACCTCCTCCCATTCTCCCCTTCCTCATCCCTCCAGCCACACAGCCTGCTCCCAGAACCTCCCAGGCTCACTCTCACCTGAGGCCTCTCTCTTCCCTCCTTTGCATGTCCTCTTTGTCCAGAGTGCTGTGTGACCTGTCCCGCCCCTCTCTTCTTGGGTCCCTGCTGAAACTCACCTCCCTGTGAGGCTGTCCCTTACCTACCGTGGCTCACACTGGGCCTGGCACTCTCTCAGACCCCCTGCCCTGCCGTGTTTTCTTTTGAGCTCTTACCAGTACCTGAAATTATTTTCATTATTTGTTTGTCTCTCTGTCTGCCCTCCCCCGACCCCCAGCAGAATGGCAGGTTCTCACGGCAGGGATTTTTGTCTGTGTGTTCCTTGCCGTCCTGGTACATAGTAGGAGCAGGCGTATTTGTTGAATGAATGTACCTAGAAACTAGAATTGGATTGAGTTCACTGCTCAGACGTTCATTGAGAAGGGGGGCTGGAGGACAGTGCTGGGACTCCCTGTTGGGGGCTCACGGTGATGAGGTGGGGTGTGAGGCTCCAAGGGGGACAGAAGCATGTGCATCTTCTTCACGGGGAGGGCTGTGATTTGTCCTGTGGACACTGAGTCATAACAGTATTGTGTTGAGACCCCAGGGCCAGCCAAGCTTGGATGTCTGCGCTGACTTCCCCAGCTGTAAGAGGGGCCCCCACCCTGGGCGGGGCAACCGAGGCCCCACAGAGCTACCAGTGAGCTGCCCCCTTCACTCTTGCTTTGTACCTGGTGCCAGGCAGCCCTGGCAGGAGTGGGGACCACTTTGCTCAGGTGCTTGAGCATGATCGTCACGGGCCCCGAGGTTCGAAGGCAAGATGCCCAAGTGCCCACTCGGACCAGAGCAGAACCATGGAAAGGAAGCCACTGGGGGTCGTCCTCCCGTGGGGAGCTGGGGGGAGAGGTCATAAAATACCAGCGTGCCTCCCTAGACCAACTTAAAACTCCTGGGGGATTCTGGTCATGAGCCGTAGCATGGCAAACCAGTGCTCTGTAACGGGAGACTTCTTTTGGCTAAACTTGAACCCGCTCAGCCCACAGACCCACAGGGTATGGGCAAGCGGCCGGCAGAGCTGTCCAGGCCCCCCGGTGACACCCCCGTGCCCAGACGGAGGAGGCGTCCTGGAGACTCTGCTGTATGATACATTTTCCCAGCGATAAGCGTCTTCAGGGACTGGCAGATTGGCTGGCGAGCGGAGCAGGCAGGAACAGTCCCAGCTGGGGTGACAGCCGCCTGCCGGGTGATACACCCTGGCACGGCCAGGCCAGCCCTGGAGGAAGCCCCTGTAGTGGGTCTGGGACACAGCCCCGTCTGTCTCAGGCCATCGGGCCTCTGTGTTCTCTGCTGATGGATAGGGGCCTTCTGGAGGGTCACAGCCTCCTTGTCGAGGAGGCTCCCAGCTGGCCCTGTAGCCAAGGAGCCAGAGGTTCTGAGGATGACGCCTTCAGACGTTGTTCTTTTTCTACTTGGTGGGGTGTCGGAGTGTCAGGGATCTCTAAATCAGGAATGGGGGATTGCGACCAGAGACGAGGAGCCACCCGCCCCCCCCCCCCCCCTT
>NW_024423786.1:49694196-49741717 GCF_017311325.1 Ursus maritimus | reverse complement strand
CCCCCCCCCCCCCAGCTTGAGGGAGCCTTCCTGTGGTTTAAGTTGGCACGTCTTGTCTTGCAACACTGAGTTCCCCTCCTCTGGGTGGAAGCCGTTCTGACGGAAGTCCAGCCTCTGTGGTGTCCGTCCTGCCGGCTCAGGGCGCGCTGCTCTCCGGGGGCCGGAGGCTCCACGTGCAACACGCACCCAGCACCGGGCAGAAAATGACATGTTGCCTGGAGTTTTCAGTTCTTTTCTTTTTTAATTTTAAGATTTATTTGTTCGGGGGCGCCTGGGTGGCTCAGCCGTTGGGCGTCTGCCTTCGGCTCAGGGCGTGATCCTGGAGTTCTGGGATCGAGCCCCATGTCAGGCTTCTCCACTGGAGGCCTGCTTCTCCCTCTCCCACTCCCCCTGCTTGTGTTCCCTCTCTCGCTGGCTGTCTCTCTCTCTGTCAAATGAATAAATAAAATCTTAAAAAAAAAAAAAGATTTGTTCATTATAAGATAAAATTCATTCATTTAGGACGCACACAGAGTAAGGCAGAGGCTCCATCAGCCATGGCTCTTGCCAGATCCTTTTTCTGTATCTCCATGTGCGAATGTTCCCTGTTCCCCCCAGTGCCATTAGAAGCCCATGTTTGACAGTCCGGAGTCCTGCCATAATGTGGTCCACCTCTTGCCAAGTCCCTGCTCTTCAGTGTCTGGAGGACTTTTTGCCTTTGTTTTGTTTGTAATACATTTTTTATATTGGAACAATTTTAGATTGACAAAATTAAAAAAACAAGTTTTTTTTTTTTAAGGATTTTATTTACTTATTAGAGAGAGAGAGAGAGAGAGACCAAGAACGAGTGGGGGGAGGGGCAGAGGGAGGCTCAGACTGAGTGCTGAGCAGGGACTGATGAAGGGCTCCATCCCAGGATCCCTGAAATCATGACCTGAGCCGATGTCAGACGCTTAGCCAACTGAGCCACCTGAGCGCCTGAAAATAAACAAGTTTTAAGTTTACAGTAAGGTAGCAAAGACAGTACGGAGAGCTCCCATGAACCCTTCACCCGTCCTTTCCTGATGTTAACGTCTTACCGTACCATGGTACGTACGTTCCTCACAATGAAGAAACGAACCTTGGTAGGTTGTTACCATTAAGGAAAGCCAGACTTTCTGCAGATTTCCCCAGTTTTCCCCACTGTGTGCTTTTTCTGTCCCAGGACCCCATCCAGGATGCCACATTCCGGGCCAGTCGTCCCTCCTCAATCTCCGCTGGTCTGTGACAGCACCACCCACTTTGCTTGCTTTTCATGCCCTTGGTATTTAAGAGGATATCCTTCAGTTTGGGTTTATCTGGTTATTTCCATGATTAGACTGGGGCTCCAGGTTTGGGGAGAAGAACACAGAGGTGAGGAGCCCTTCCCTCCTCATCCTGTCAAGGGGTCCATGATAGCAACAAGTCTTCTCATGGGTGATGCTGACCTTGATCTCTTGGAGAAGGCGGTGTCTGTCAGCTTTCCTTATGGTAGTTCACTCTTTTTCTCCTTTTCATACACCATCCTTTGGAAGCCTCAAAGGTTCTTCTTAATTGCTTAAACCAGTAATATGTTCAGTATGGCACCAAGTTCCAAAATACCAGAAAGGATGGAGAGAGAGGCCTTGCTACACGGCTGCCCCTGCAGCCCCGCCGGCACAGTTAACCCCCCTCCCTGGTTGCTGTGTGCCCGCCCAGTCTCCGGACAAACAGAAGCAGACTCGGACGTGTTTATTCTCCCCTCCTCCCCCACACAGCTCTACACCCTGTTCGGAGCAGTGAGACTGTTACTGGACAGTGTTTCTTGGAGAGCTTCCTGTCTCAGCACAGAGAGAGCTTGCTTGCCCCTTGGGTTTGTTTTCCACCCTCCAGGTGTGATTTACATAGAGTAAACGCGGCGCGTTTGTAGCGTAGAGTTCTATTTGGACACACAAGCAGAGTTGTGTCACCACCGCCACGATCGACACACAGAACGCTTGCAGTCCCCCCAGAGGTCCCCCTGTGCCCCTTCATGGTCACCCCCTCTCCACCCTGTGCACCTGGCACCTGCGGATGGGTTCTCCACCCTATGGTTTTGCCTCTTCCAGAATCTTACGTAAATGAGCCCACGCGGCTTCTGAGTCGGCAGCGTTTCACTCTGCATAACACACTGGGCAACCGTTCAGGCCGAATGCAGCTGCCCTTCGGTCCTTTTTATTGCTGAGGAGTATTTCATGGTATGGCCGGGCCACCATCCGTTGAACTGTTCACCAGCTGAAGGGCAGTGAATTGTCTCCAGTTCTTGGTGATCATGAATGATGCTGATAGAAACATTTATGTGCCTGTCTCTGTGTGGCTTGTGAATAGGATACATTTTGAGTTAACTTATGTATGACTTAGGAGGTGTAGGTTGAGGTTATGATTTTTTTTGCATATGAATGTCCAATTGTGTCAGTACTGTTTATTTATTTAGTTGGTTAGTTAGTTAATTAGTAGGCTCCCCACCCAGCATGGAGGTTGAGCTCAACGACTCTGAACTCAACGATCCTGAGCTTGAGATCTGAGTCAAGATCGAGCCAGGTGTTAACTGACTGAGCCACCCAGGTGCCCATGTCAGTACTATTTATTGACAAGACCTTATTTTTGGGGCACCAGGGTGCGTCAGTCGGTTAAGTGTCTGCCTTTAGCTCAGGTCATGATCCCAGGGTCACGGGATTGAGTTCTGCATCGGGTTCCCTGCTCATGGGGAGTCTGCTTCTTTTTCCCCCTCTTTCCCCGCTGGTTCTCTCTCTCTCCCCCAAATAAATGAACAAAATCTAAAAAAAAAAAAGAAAGAAAGAAAAGACTTTCTTTTCTCCATTGAGGTGCCTGTGTCAGAAACCAATGGGCCGTGTTTGTGTGGGTTCATTCTGGACTCTGTTTTCTACAAACATTGATCTGTTATGTCCTGACCTTTGGCCAAAACCACATTTCTTTATTACTTTATAATAAGTCTTGAAATCAGGCCGGGTGAGTCTTCTTTGTTACTCATTTTCAAATTGTTTTGGCTACTGTAGTTCCTTTGCCTTTACATATAAATTTTAGAATCAGCTTGTTGATTTCTTTTTTTTTTTTTTTAAAGATTTTATTTATTTATTCGACAGGATAGAGACAGCCAGCGAGAGAGGGAACACAAGCAGAGGAGTGGGAGAGGAAGAAGCAGGCTCTCAGCAGAGGAGCCTGATGTGGGGCTCGATCCCATAACGCCGGGATCACGCCCTGAGCCGAAAGCAGACGCTTAACCGCTGTGCCACCCAGGCGCCCCAGCTTGTTGATTTCTTAAAGAAAAAGAAATTTCTCCATCTTGGTACATGGAGAGTTTTGCTGTTAGTTTTTCTGTCTCTGTGATTCCATGAAACATCAGTGCTTACCTGGCTCAGTGCAGTTATCCCTCCTGGGTTTTGTACCTTCTGCCCACACTCCTTGCCCACCCCAGGCTGTTCTCCCTATAGTGGCTAGAGGGGGCCTGTTAAGAACCTATTCCCTCTCTGCTCAGACCCCAGTATGGCTCCTAGCTCCCTCAGGGTGAAAACTGAAGTCTTTACTGCCACCAGAAGGTCCTGCATGATCTCCTTGTCCCCTCTCCCTCACTGTCCCATCACTTCTCTCCCCTCATCTCCCTCATCTGCCCCTATTTCTCCCTTGTTCTGTTCTGCCTGTACTGGGCTCCTCACTGTTCCTCGAAGATGTGAAACACGGTCCCCCCCCCCCACCGGGCCTTTGCATATGCTCTTCCTCTGCCTGGAAAGCTCTTTCCTTTAGATAACCTGGATCATTTGTCACCTCCATCCGGCCTGTGGTCACATGTCTCCTCAACAGGCCCTGCCTGGCCCCACTGCTAGAATGCCTCCACCCTGTTACTCCATCCTCTTGCCGTGCTTAATTTTTTTTGGAAGCACTCGTCACTCCCTGTCATTGTTTTACCTGTTTATTTGGTTTATTGTCCATCTCCACCCAGTAGAAGGTCAGTACCTTGCTCGTGGGGCCCTGCTCTTGGGTGTCCCCAGCCCTTTGTTTGGTGCTGATGCTCTAGGAACCCCTCCCCCCCATGTAAACGAACCCTGCGTCTGAGTCACTAACTGGTACTCACTCAGCAAAGGCAGCCGAGCTTGCTGTGTGCCCTGCTGCAACCTGGGCCGCCATGCCACCAGTTGCCACTTGGAGTCAGGCCGGGTGGGGGAGGCACGCACTAGTCAGCACACCACAGAGAGATGGAGGCTGTGACTAAGATCAGGGTCATGCAGGGGATGAGGCTGTAGGAGGACAGGATGAGGGCAGGCCATAGTCAGGGCCCCGGGCCCTTCTGGGAGGATTTGTGTGGGTTGGCGGTGGTTTTTATCTTTTTTTTTTTTATTAAAGATTTATTTATTTATTTGAGAGAGAGAGAGCAGGGAGGGGGCAGAGGGAGGGAAGAGGGCTCCCTGCTGAGTGGGGGGCCCGACATGGGTCTGGATCTCATCACGACCCTGAGACCGTGACCTGAGCCGAAATCAGGAGTCAGCCACTCAACCGACTGAGCCACCCAGGCGCCCCCTGGCAATGGTTTTTTATCTTAAAGGTAGATGATGGACTTTCTCCCTTCTTGGTACATGGGTTGTTCTTGTGCTTTTTGTTTTGTTTTGTTTTATTTTATTTTATTTATTTATTTATTTATTTATTTATTTATTTTTAAGATTTTATTTATTTATTCGACAGAGATAGAGACAGCCAGCAAGAGAGGGAACACAAGCAGGGGGAGTGGGAGAGGAAGAAGCAGGCTCATAGCAGAGGAGCCTGATGTGGGGCTCGATCCCATAACGCCGGGATCACGCCCTGAGCCGAAGGCAGACATTTAACCGCTGTGCCACCCAGGCGCCCCTTGTGCTTTTTGTTTTAAAACAGCATCTTCACTGAAATATAATTCACATACCATAAAATTCATCCTTTTAAAGTACTATGGGGGGTGCCTGGCTGGCTCAGTCCATAGAACATGCAATACTTGATCTTGGGGTTGCAAGTTCGAGCCCCACGTTGGGTGTAGAGACGACTGAAAAATAAAATCTTAAAAAAGAATTAAGTGTGCTGCGTCTTCACAGAGTTGTGCAGTGGTCACCACTGTCTGATTTCAGAGCCTTTTCATGCCCCCAAAGGAACTCTGTCCTCATCAGCAGTCACTCCCCACCCCCAGCAACTTCCAGCCACTAATCTACTTTCTGTCTATGAATTTGCCTGCTCTGGAATCCTACACAGCGTGGATTTTGTGTCTGGCTCCTCGCACTTTGTACAGCGTGTTCAAGGTTCGTCCTCGCTACTGTGCGAATCACAACTCCATTCTTTTCATGGCTGGATAATAATCCACGGTACAGATATGCCCCCTTGTGTTTATCCGCTCCTCAGTTGACCAACGTTTGGGTCATTTCTACTTTTTGGCCGTCGGGAATAGCGCTGCTGTGAACATTTGTGTACAGATTTTTGTGTGCACGTGTTTTCATTTCTTCTGAGTCTCTATGTAGGACTGGAATTGCTGAACCATGTGGTAATTCTTATGTTTAACCTTGAGAAATTCCCAGACAGTTTTCCACTGTGGCTGCTCCATTTTATGGCGGACCAGCACTGTAGGAAGGTTCCAGTTTCGCCACATCTTTGCCAACACTTGTTATTATCTGTCTTTTTGAATTTAGCTTCCTAGTGGCTATGAAGTGGTATTTTGCTCCTTTTAAATTTTCATTTCCCTAATGACTGATGAGCTTTTCATGTGCTTAGTGACCATTTTTCTATCTTTGAAGACATGTCTATTCAAATCCTTTGTTTTTAAATTGGGGTATTTATCTATTGTTTTTGTAAAAGTTCTTTATATCTGGTATCAAGACCAATCCCTTATGAGATATATGATTTGCAGATACCATCTCCCATTATGTGAGTTGTCTTTTTACTTCCTTCCTTCCTTTTTTTTTTTTTTTTTTTTTTTTTAAAGATCTTATTTATTTGACTGAGAAAGATAGGGAGAGAGAGAGAGAGCACAAGCAGAGGGAGCAGCAGGGAGAGGGAGAAGCAGACTCCCTGCTGAGCAAGGAGCCTGATGCAGGACTTGATCCCAGGGCCCCAAGATCATGACACTAGACAAAGGCAGCCACTCAGCCGACCGAGCCACCCAGGTGCCCCATCTTTTTACTTTCTTGATAGTGTCCTTAGAAGAAGACAATTCTTATTTTGATGAAATTCCATTTCTGTATTTTTCTTTTGTCACTTATGGTTTTGGTGTCATATCAAAGAAACTGTTGTCTCACCCATGAAGGTCATGAAGATTTACTCCTGTATTTTTTTTTAATAAATTTTTTTCCTATGTTTTTTGCCACCTCAATCTAATACTCCTGTATTTTTTTTTAATAAATTTTTTTCCTATGTTTTTTGCCACCTCAATCTAAGACTCCCATGCTCCCTAAATTGGTCGTGGAACAGGTTAGATTGACACTAGGGCACCTACCAACCTCAAGAAAAGTTCCATGCAATAAGATATACTGTAAAAACACCACAAAATCCCAATCTAGTGGCACATCCCTCTTAGGTATTAATTTGACTCTGAGAGACCCAAGGCTTATCTGAAGAAATGGTATCTTTAAGTTTCAGATAATTGAGCACTCCACCTTTTAGTATAACCACTTATTTTATGTCTAAGAACTGTGGTCCCTGAAGCTGTAGATCTTAAAAAAAAAAAAAAAAAAAAAGTCAAAATCTTACTAAGACAACCTAGAATTACATTGGTCATTATGGGGAATGTTAGAGAAAGTTAGACAAAGTCATTTTAAGAAGTACGTTTGAAGGCAAGGGTTCCCAAATCAAACGAACAGAATTGGGTGCCTATTTTTTTTCACCACCTGTTCCCCCCACCCTCACCTCTGGCAGCAACTGATCTGTTCTCTGTATCTGAGTTTGGCGTTTTTTTTTTTTTGTCTGTGTAAGATTTCACATACAAGACAGATCATATAGCAATTTTCTCTGTCGTATTTCACTTAGCATAATGCCCTCAGGATCCATCCATGTTGTCAAAAATAGCAAGATTTCATTCTTTTTTATGGCTTAATAGTATTCCAGGTGTGTGTGTGTGTGTGTGTGTGTGTGTGTGTGTGTACACCACAATTCACAATTTCTTTATCCATTCATCTATTGATGGACACATAGGTTACTTCTTTATCTTAGTTATTGTAAGTACTCTTATTATATTTTCTTTTAAATATGTTATAGTTTTAGGTCTTACATTTAGGTCTCTGATCCATTTTGAGTCAATTTTTATGCATCTTGTGAGGTAGGAGTCCGACTTAATTCTTTTGCATTTGTCTGTCCAGTTGTCCTAGTACTATTTGTTGAAAAGAATTACTCATTTGTTTGTTTACTTTTGGAGATTTTATTTATTTATTTGAGAGAGAGAGAGAGAGGGAGAAGTAGGCTCCCAGGGAGCCTGACACAGGGCTCGATCCCAGGGCCCTGAGAACATGACCTGAGCCACCCAGGCACCCCTGTTGAAAAGATTTAGATCAGTTTGGGGAGTATTGCCATCTTAACAATATTAAGTTTTCCAGTCTATAAACACAAGATGTCTTTTCATTTATTTAGGTCTTTGTGGTGGTGTTGTTGTTGTTGTTGTTTTTGGTGGATTCTGTAACAGTTTCTATAGACATGATCATGTCATCTTTGAATAGTTTGCTTCTTCTTTTGGATGCATTTATTTCTTTTTCTTGCCTTATTGCCTTGGCTAGAACCTCCAGACAAGAGAGAGAATGGGGGGAGAGGCAGAGGGAGAGAGAGAATCTCAAGCAGACTCCCCACGGAGGGAACCCAGTGTGGGACTCCATGTCACAACCCATGAGATCATGACCTGAGCCTAAACCAAGAGTCGGACATCCAATGATTGAGCTACCCAGGTGTTCCCCTCTCCTTTTTTTTTTTTTTTAAACATAGGTGCCTAAGGATGCCTATAGGTGCTCTTGGGTCCCAGGGTCTTGGGATTGAGTCCCCCATTGGCTCCTTGCTCAGCGGGGAGCCTGCTTCTCCCTCTGCCTACTCTGCCTGCTGCTCCCTCTGCTTGTGCTCGCTCTCTTTCTTTGTCTGACAAATAAATAAATAAGATCTTTTAAAAAATATATAGGTGCCTGGATCTATAAATTTGCCTCTGCATACTGCTTTTACTGAAGCCTGTAAGTTTTGGCCTATGTGTTGTGCTTTCATTTTCATTCATCTCAGAGTATTTTCTAATTTCCCTTACGTTTCCTTCTTTGACTCACTGGTTATTTAGGACTGTGTTGTTATTAATTTCCATGTACTTGTAAGTTTCCCCAAATTCCCTTTTGTTACTGATTTCTCACTCCATTCCATTGTGGCCAGAGAACATACTTTTTTTTTTTTTTTAAAGATTTTATTTATTTATTTGAAAGAGATAGAGACAGCCAGCGAGAGAGGGAACACAAGCAGGGGGAGTGGGAGAGGAAGAAGCAGGCTCACAGCAGAGGAGCCTGACGTGGGGCTCGATCCCATAACGCCAGGATCACGCCCTGAGCCGAAGGCAGACGCTCAACCGCTGTGCCACCCAGGCGCCCCCAGAGAACATACTTTGTGTGGTTTCAGTCCTTTGACATTTATGAGTCTTGTTTTATGGCCTGACCTTAATACAGCTTAACCTGGAGAATGTTCCGTGTGCCCTGGATAAGAGTGTGTATTCTGCTGTTGTTGGGTGGAGTATTCTGTGCAGGTTTGATAGATCTCATTGGTTTGTGGTGGTGGTCATGTGTTCTGTTTCTTGTTGATCATTTGTCTGGTGTTCTGTCCATTATTGAGGATGGGGTATTGACGTCTCCCCACGACTGCTGTTGACTTGCCTCTGTTCCCTTGTCTTGTGCTCTCTGTACGATTGCTTGCTAGTCCTCAGTCCAGCCCAGCCCAACTAAGTCCGCTCTCTCCTGCATGAGCTTTCCATTTCCCCCTCCAGACAGGGCCTTGGGGTAAGGCGACAGGCCTGAGCATCTGCTGTGCCCAGGGCTGATCCCTAGGCGGGGATTGCTGTTTGGAGTGGAGCAGATTTAGAAACATCTTGCCAGGTCTGCCAGGAGAGACTGTGCCAGGGTCCTTCTTGAGGTGCCAAGGAAGGTCTCCCTTCCTGCCATCACCCTATCAACCCATCTTGTGGGATAGGGCCCTCTGTGTGCCGGGCAGTGGGCTTCCTCTGTCTTGTCCTTCTAAGCCTGCTGATAGCCTGACGGGGTGAGCACGGTTACTATCCCCATCTTATAGATGGAGAAACTGAGATCCGGGCAAGTGAGGGCCCTTGTTCAGGTCTCACAGCGAGGCTGTGGCTGAGCTGTCCAGCTACAGCCTCTGTGCTCTCCACTGTCATGATCTGCCGGTCAATTTATCCCTACAGGGAGCTGTGTCTGGCCGTCCTGTTGTCAGAGCTCGTCTTTGTTTCCGGTGTGGTGACCAGGATGGTGCCGGCAGATGGGGACAGGAATGAGGCCAGTTGGGTTGGTGCCTCACTGGTTGTTGGTGGTGGGGAGGGGTTGCTGTTAGCCTAGGTGGCTTTGGTCTAGGTGACCAAACCTCTCTAGTTTCAGTTTCCCCAT
Organism: Ursus maritimus; assembly: GCF_017311325.1. Lineage (NCBI taxonomy): Eukaryota > Metazoa > Chordata > Mammalia > Carnivora > Ursidae > Ursus > Ursus maritimus. The sequence continues at coordinate 49,732,112 of NW_024423786.1, read as the reverse complement.
CTGAGAAGTGGGGTTGGTGAGAGGCCCTTGAAGGCAGAACGAAGACTCGTATGCAGGGAGCTCAGCTCAGTGCCGCATTGTGCGGACCCTGGAGATGCCGGCCCCTCCTGCAGTACACTCCTCAGCACCTGTCGTGTGCCAGGCTCGGTACACGGTGCTGGGAATGGGGCAGCAGGCCATGAACAAAGCAGACAGTTCAACATGGGGACCAGTATGCAGGAAGGGAGCATGGAGAGGTGCCGTCCAGCCAGTGTCCAAAGGAAGAGTGGAGGGCTCTGTGGGGACATCTGGAGGCAAAGGAGCCCAGAAGAAGGCTGATGTCAGATGTCAGCGGGACCCGGAGGCGGGAGCCGGGGCAGCCAGCGGAGAATGGCAGGGAGGTGATGGGGCACTGGCGCTGGGCCTTGTGGGCTGCGGCGAGGACACTGGTTTTGTCCCAAGTTTTCTGGAAGCCACAGGTGGGTTTTATGTGGGCAGCATGATCTGACTTGTGGTTTACAAAGCTCTCCCTGGCTGCCAGGCTGGGAACACATGGGGCAGGGCAAGAGTGGGGCATGGAGGGTTGGGGAGGATGGCTGTGACCCAGGGGACTCAGCCTAAGCGGCGTGGGACCAAGCAGAGGGCCGGGGGATGTGTTCGGCTATGTTGAAGGCAGGATTTGCTGAGAGATCGGCTGTCGGGGGTGTGGAAGGCATGGCTCGAGAAAGGTCAGTAAGGCCATCCTGTCTTGTGTGACACTGTCTGGACATTTCCTCACCCCGTCATCTGGGAGGGGCTCTGGGAAGGGGACTGGGGAGGACACACACCCATTCTCCTACTTGAAGAAGGAGCCTGCAAGGAGGATGGTTCTGGAATGCTGGGAGTGTGGGCAGGGCAGTGCCTGGCTTTCTTTCCTGCCTATTTACCAACATCCTGCCTCTGGGCTCAGTTGGGTCCCTCGCACGGTGACATGCACAGAACTAGGGATCCCTAAGTGGCCAAGCAGGCCATAGAGATGCAGCAGGGACTCACGCCCTGGCACCCGCACTGTCTTCCCCTGTCCCCACCACACCCCATTTTATAGGTGAGGAGACTGGGCCCAGGATGTGAGTGACCTTGCTGCCAAGGTCACACAGCTGGCATGCAGCTGGGGTGGCTGTGTGACACAGGCTGTGTGCTGCAGGGTAGAGCAGTGAGGATGCTCAGGTGACCCCCAGGAGGGCAGACTCAAGAGCTTGGGTCCCCGACTGCCAGCGTTTTTTCTGTCAACTATGAAAATGCTGCTTGGCTGACTGGTTGCTTTGGTGCTTCTCAGTACAACTGAAAAGTTAAAAATTACTGTATATATATATTTTTTTAAAGATTTTATTTATTTATTAGAGAGAGAGAGAGAGCACAAGCAGGGGGGAGCAGCAGAGGGAGAAGGAGAAGCAGGCTCCCCGCCGAGCAGGGAGCCTGACGCAGCGCTCAATCCCAGGACCCTGGGACCACGACCTGAGCCAAAGGCAGACGCTTAACCGACTGAGCCACCCAGGTGCCCCCCAAATTAATATTTACCTGTTATAAAAGTTATAAAAAAGTGGGGCGCCTGGGTGGCGCAGTCGTTAAGCATCTGCCTTTGGCTCAGGGCGTGATCCCGGCATTCTGGGATCGAGTCCCACATCAGGCTCCTCCGCTGGGAGCCTGCTTCTTCCTCTCCCACTCCCCTGCTGTGTTCCCTCTCTCGCTGGCCGTCTCTCTGTCACATAAATAAATAAAATTTAAAAAAATAATAATAAAAGTTATAAAAAAGTTACAGAAGACCAAAATTCAAGTCGTGTTGGAAACTGAGAACAGAAAGTTTTTCCATTTGCCTTCTTTTTTTTTTTTTTTTAAGATTTTATTTTATTTATTCAACAGAGATAGAGACAGCCAGTGAGAGGGAACACAGCAGGGGAGTGGGAGAGGAAGAAGCAGGCCCATAGCGGATGAGCCTGATGTGGGGCTCAATCCCATAACGCCGGGATCACGCCCTGAGCCGAAGGCAGACGCTTAACCGCTGTGCCACCCAGGCGCCCCTCCATTTGCCTTCTATACATGACTTCCGTCAAGGGCTCAGCTGTCCCCTCCAGGTTTGTTGTCCCCACACAGGCAGGAAATGTGCACAGGCATTAAAAACATTTTTTTTTGGAGGACGCAGTCTGTTCTATGCATCACACTTTGCTTTCAGCACTGTGGCCTGGATTGCCTCCTGGGCCAGTTCCAAGATTGATTTAGCCAGTTCCATGCTGATGGACATCTAGGTGGTTAAAGATTGCATTCTGGAAAGCACTGCTGCAGGGAGAGGCCATCCTTGCAGACCCACTGAGGAGAGTGAAAACAGGGTGACGTGGGGTGGGGTTGTCAATAGGGGACAGTTAAGCCTCTCAAAAGAGTTGACATCTGAATTGAGTCCTGAGTGACCAGAGGAAGCCAGGATTGTGGAAAGGCTCAGAGGTCCGGGCAGACGATCAGCAGGTGCAAAGGCCCTGCAGCAGAAGTAGGTTTGGCCTGTTTGCTGTACCTTGACCAGCCGTGTGGGTGAGGGAGTGAGTGAGGGTGGGGACGAGGGTAGGGAGGTGGCAGGGCAATTGGAGGCCATTGGGAGCCCTTTGGAGCAGAGGAGAGTCATGGTCTGATTCATATCGTGTCCAGTTTTCCCTTGATTGTATAGGGCAAATAGTCTCTTTTGGGCACCGTAGTAAGAACTTTGCAAATCCTTCCAACTACCATCTGAGGCAGGTGACATTATCCCCACTTTACAAATGAGGAAACCGAGGCCACCAGAAAGGTACCAGACCTGCACAGATAGTCCAGAAAAGAATTGGCAGTGCCTGGATTCCAGCTGGGGTCTGAGAGGCCCAAGAGCCATGGCTGCTTGACTCCACGGGCCACTTCCTGCTTCTGCTCCTGGCCTGGCCTCCATATGAGACCTTGGAGCAGGTGACCCTGTGGCGGAAAGCCAAGGGTGGGGCCAGTTCTGGAAGCTGCAGGACTGCTGAGCAGGGAGGAGCCTACTGGAGACTGTGAAGGGTGGCACCTGGAGCGGGTTGTGAAAGTCAACAAGACCGCCCACGCCCATCTGAGCCCCAGTCTCATTGGACGGTGGCAGGTTTGGTCCTTCATCCCACAAACATTGGTCACCTGCCTCGTACCTGGTTCGCTGTTGAGAGCTGAGGAGAGACCAGAGAACATGCCAGCGAGGGGACCCTGCTCCCATGAGGCTGCCACTGTAATGGGTGGGTGGGAGAGAAGGGACAGACCATAGCCATATGAACAAAGCAGTAAATTGGAAGATGCCAGTTATGAGAAGAATTGAGAATCAGGCCAGATGGCCTATAACAGAGTGGGACCTGCTTTATATTTGGGAGGTGCTGAGCAGCGGTACAGAAGAGGTAGTTTGGCTGGGAGTTGCTAGTTGGCCCTGTGGATGTTGCAGGGAGAGAGTTTTAGGCTGACAGAGTAGCCAGTGCAAAGGCCCTGAGGCAGGACCATTCTTGTTCTGGGGGAACATGGCAGAGAACAGTATAGCAGGAGCTAAGCCAGTGAGGGGGAGGGCCAGGAGGTGACTGGGCAGGTTGTGCAGGGCCTTGAGAGGACTTGGGGTTTTACCCCAAGGGAGGTGGGAGCCTTGGGAAGCCTCTGAACAGAGGGGGGACATGCTTTGACGTGGCATCCACAAGTGCCCTGCGGTCACTCTGGGGGTGAGGGTGGGTAGCCTGAGAGGCAGCAGCTGCACTGGTCCAGGCAAGCACGGATGGCCTGCGTGATGGCTTTGGATGTGCAAAGAAGTAGGCCAATTCATTCTCCATCTGGAGGTGGAGTCAGCAGGGCTTGCTGCAGGGTGGGGTGGGCAGTGAAGGGTGGGAGGAGCCCTGGGTCTGCAGTCTGAGTCAGCCTGCCTGGCCCTTGGGTTGACTACAAGGACACAGTGGCACCTGCCTGGGGCCACTGAATGTGGGCTGGGTTCTGGGTGACCAGTGGTTACTGTTGGATGGCATCCAGATGGTGGTAATGAGGCAGGGATTGGGTGGGGACCAGTGGGGCACGTGGACTGGGTGGTAAGGCTCCGGAGGCTCAGCGATGAACTCTGCCTCTGCCCTAGCAAGATCACAAAGGAGGCACTGGGAGGTGCGGGGATGATTGGGCGGGGGGGTCTGCCTCATTGACATCTCACGTGTGTTCCCATCACAGCTCTGCTCCTTTCTTGCTGAGTTGCCTGGGCACGCCCTGAAACTCTGAGCCTTAGTTTGCTTATCTGGAAAATGGGAGTATTGTCCCTGGTGTCATTCTTTTGGTGTTGCTAGAGGGTTTGCTGAGATGTTGCCAAAGATGGGGTTAGAGAAGAGCTAGGGGGCAGCCAGTGCTTCCTATCTGGGCTCTTATCAGCCTGAAAGAGTGAGGGTTCCTGGAGCGTGGGCCTCCTGCTGAGGGCTCTTCCCGTGGCTGGTGTTGTGCTGAGGTCTCCTGGTCACTCTGAAGCTTTGAGTGACCCCAGTGAGGATATGGTGATGAGGAAGGGATCCCAGCCTAGGGCACTTGCTGGGCCTCCTGCTATCATGCTGCCCAAGTGAGGGGTCACCTGGGCGCTTACCAGCTCTGACTCATCCTCTGCTGGCTTATCTGTTTGTTTTCCCTCCCCTGGGAAGGCCTCCACCTGCTCACTTGTCAGCCTGGGTTTTGAGGCTCCATCGTTCCCTCAGGCAGGCATCCCCACCCATGCGGGGGGCTGGAAGCCAAAGGGTCCTGGTGGGATCTTATGCTGTGTTCAAAGAACAGTAAATAAACAGCTGGGGCTTCTGATCTGCCCCTGGTGCCACCTCCTGTTGTGCCTTTCCCTCCCTGCTCCCTACCACCTGTGCCCTGGGAGCCCTCATTACTTTCTAGGGAGAGGTGGTTCATTTTAGGGCTTGGAAAGTGAGGCTCCAAGAGGGTGAAGTGACTTGTGCAGGTCAGGCGGCCAGCGAGATCTTTCCTGAAGGATGAGTGGCATCCTTTCATCCCACAGATGGCTGTGCCAGTGCCCAGAGAAGGTGGAGAGCTGCCTAGGACCACACAGCTCAGGGGGTCAGGGCTGGGCTTTGAACCCAGGCTCTCTGGCTCCAGAGTCTGTATTCTGCCTGGCCACTCACCAAACATTTAATGAGCACCTGCTGTATGCCAAGCACTGTTCTAGGTGCTGGAGCTTCAATAGTGACCAGGCCAGGTGAAGTCGTATGCTGTCACAGGACCTGATTTCTGTTGAAGTCCATGTTGTGGGAGTAAGAAGGGTTATGCGTTTGGGAGGGAGGGGTGCAGTCCACTACATCTGCCCACGGGTGGGTGGGCAGTGCCTATGCGGAGGAGTTTTCTGGCAGACAGAACAGTCCCTGCAAAGGCTGGAAGCCAGAAGTACAGAAATCCCAGAGGTGGAGGATGCAGGGGTGATATGGGGGTGGTGGGATGGGCAGGTAGAAGACCCTGTCAAATGTGGGATGGATCATGTGACTTTTCAGGAGGGAGGCTTGGATCCCTGGTTTTTGCTTTAGAGAGATAACCGTAGGTAACCCGGGAGGAGGATCCTGGGACCAGATCCGGGCCTGGTGCAGAAATGATCATGGTTAACACTTACTGAACCCCGACTCTGTGCCAGGGAACGGAATAGACCCGAGATCCTGTCCTGGGGAGCTGCGTGGCGGAGAGGGGTGGGTTAGCAGATGAGTGGCTTGGAGTGTTAGTGATGAGGGAAAAGATGAAGGTGGAAAGGACATGGGGTGGGGGTTGGAGCTGTGAGCGAGGGTGGGAAGTCTCCCTAGGGAGGTGGCATTGGAGCCAGAGCTGTTGGGGGGGGGGTGAGTCATGGGGTGCCTGTTTAGTACCCAGGTGACCTTGGGTGGGCAGAATTACTCCATCTTACTGACCAGGAAACCAAGACGAGAGAGACAGGGAAGCTGGCCCGAGTCACACTGTGTGCAGGGCAGGCTGGGTATACAGGGGCCCTTGTAGCAGGTGTGGTGGGGTGGGTGAGGGCAGAGGAAGCAGATAACTGAGGCTTGAGAGTTGATTCCAGATAAGGGGACAGTGTCCTGGGCAGAGCTACTTGGGGAGGTGGTTTCCTTCCCAGGGGAAGGAAGGCCCCACCCGAGAGGTGCTCCCGTTGCTTAGGAAGGCCCAAGAGTGCTCCTGCTGCCTTGTGTCAGAAAACCCTGGGGGACCTGGGGGCACAGCTGGGCAGGCCCTTCCTCACCGAACCTCCTGGGGATTTCTGGGGAGTTGCTTTTGGGGGGCGCTGTCCAGGCTGCGGGTGGGTATTGCTGCTCTTTCCACTGAGAACTTCTGGAAGCACAATTGAAGGAATCCCAGGGCTCCTGGTGCGTGAGGCCGTGTGCGCCTGCCCAGCCTCGTCCTTCAGCCTTCTCCCACTCTGGCCGTGCCTCCTTTGCCCAGGCCGCACCTTCCAGTCATCCTTCCCACCTCCCACCAAGTCCTGGCCCCAGAAAGCCGTCTTCCCTGCATGTGCCCAGAGCTCTTGGGGTTCTCTTGGACAGCGTGCTGGTCCTTCTCGTGTTCTGCTGAGGCTCTCATTGTCTGTTGTCTGTGGTGTTACCATTGTGCTCCTGGTGCCTGGCCCCCCAGCCATGCCCTGAACAGTCACAGGACAGCATCTGCCAATACCAGTGGCCGAAGGCTTGGCCCTGGCTGGGGAGATGCCAGCAGCCTTTGAGTCAGATGTGCGGGCCCAGAGGCTGGGTAACCTGGGGTCAGAGGCCAGACCCCATGAATTTCAGTCCACATTCCCACCACTCCCTGACGCCTAGTGACCTTGGGTTTTTTTTTGTTTTTTGTTTTTTTAAATAAATGCATACACTCAGGAAACCACCAGACAGATCAAGATAGAGGATGTTGTCATCCCAGAAAGTTCCTCGTGCCCCTTCTAATCAGTTCTCCAAAGGGAACCAACTGCTCTGATTTCTATCTCCAGAGACTAGTTTTGCCTGTTCAGGTCTACCCTCTGACTCAGCAGGAGAAGCAGGGGCGTGTGTCTACAAGATGCATGTGTGCAAATGTTCATAGCAGCTGTATTTGCTAATGACCCCGAACTGGAAAGACCCCAAATGTCCCATCAACGAGAGAACAGATGAGCAAACTGTGGCCTGTCCATGCCACCAAACGGGTCAGCGGTGAAAAGGAACCTGTGTCAGTCTCACACGCAGCATAGCAGGGGGCACATAGACGGTGTGAGGGATGCATTCCCATGCTTCTGTATTGTTCCGTCACGGACCCATTCCGTTGCGTTTAAGAGGTGGAGTGGGAGATTCTGGCGAAAGACACACACACTGTCACTGCTGCTGTCATTGATTCTGTGTTGGAGGGCTGGCGCTGATGGTTTCCAGGGTGCCATGTCTCTGATGTGCGAGGGTCCTTCTGTCCCTGCCTCTCAGGTCTTTGTCTCTGAGCTAGGGGGCCTGGGGCTCTGGGAGGGCCAGGGCCAAGGCCATATGTGGTGCTTGAGAGGTTAACAGCTATCAGCAGGCCTGCCCTGTCCCTGGGAGAGCCTGGCATCTGGCTTGAAGTGGTTTTGCTCTCCTGGAGACACTGGGATGCCCCCTCTGGTGAGGGCCATGGTGAGAACTGACTTTAGAGCCTGGGGAGCTGGGGGCCTCCTCGCTGTTTCCCCGCCCTGCCCGCCCTGCATGTAGCTCACTTCTTGTTTCCCCTTCTCAAGAGGGGCCTTCTCTGACCATCCCAGCTGGGATGCCCCGTACCACTTGTCCTGTGTCCTGCACAAATTGCAGGTGATCTAAACATTTATCTAGGTGCAAACCTTGTTTGAAATTCTCTGAACCTAGAACCTTTCTCCATTTTATATGAGACAACACAAGAATCCTTTGCACGGCTTTGATGATCTCTGAAAATGCCCCTTCTACTTCAGTGCCCACCTGGACCCCTGCTCTTTGGCTTTCCTTTCCCGCTGGTCCAGAGTGCCTTCTGGTGGTCCCACTCTGCATGGATCCACAGGTGTTAGTGTAAGCCGGTCGGGTGGTGCCTGAGTATTTCCGTAGTGAAAGACACAGGCTATATTTTTTATTTAACAGCTTTATCAAGGGATTGTTTATGTATTAGGAAATCTACCCATTTCAAATGCAGTGATATTTTTAGTAAATTTACAGTAAATATTAAGTAAGCACCATCACGGTCAAGTTTTAGAATGTGTCCAGCACTCCAGAAATCTCCCTCCTTGTTTCCCACCCCTGAGCGAGCACTGATCCACTTCCTACCTGTATAGCTTTGTCCTTTTGGGGCATGAAACACATCATATTTTGTCATCAACTACTTTATAATTTCATCTTTATATCATACATATGGCATTATATTAATTTGTAACATGTAGGTAGGACACATACTGATCTCTTTGAGGTGTGGGGGAGATTGTTCAAATATCTGTCCATGAAAGGGCTCTTTGGGCAGGCTGGGGCTGGAGCACAGCCAGCCAGAGGGAAACGGTACCGTTCATCGGCAACCTTCATTCCAGTCCCTCCTCTGCCCCTTGTGGCCTCAGGACCCTCCAAGGTCAGAGCATTCCCCAGTGCCTGGCTGGGACTGGTGTCTCTGCTGACATTGCCCCATTTGCAAGACGGGATTGCTCCACATGTGTGGTCACACTTCCTGCCCTGCAAGCCAGCCGCGTGAGTAACTTCTGTCCTTTTCCCCTCCCACAGGGACTTCCTTCCCCGAGGTTCAGGAATCGTCACCCGGCGGCCTCTCATTCTGCAGCTCATCTTCTCAAAAACAGGTACAGTGGGACAGCTCGCTGCTGCAGCAGGAAATGAGCATGGACGCAGCGCCCAGCAGGAGTGAGGGGGCCGATGGCGGTGTCTGGGGTCTTGGGCTGCCATTTGGGCTTGAATTCATGGTCTCCACCTGTGTAGCATAGTTGAAGCTCAGTTCGGTGAACACCCACCCCTCGTGTCCTCCATTGTGACCAGGCTGCTAGGCGCCATGTTTGCTTGCTGTTACGGATAACACATTTTTGCTGAACGCTTTCAAAATCAGTAGCAGACACTGTGGCACGTCAACCCAGAATGCTTCAATGAGCCTCCCCTTGCACTAAGGACACCTTCCTACAGTCACAGAGCCACACCCAAGAAAAGTAATTGTTCCTGTATGGTATCTGATGCCCAGTTGTTCCCCCCCGGATATCTTCCCTGGCTAGTTTTCCAGCTGCTCTGATCAATCCCCTCCTACGCTCGGTTGTCCTGTCTCGTATTTTTGATAGAGCAGCATCACCACCATGTCTGTTTCGATGACGACATTGGCTTTGGGAAGAGGCCCACCCATTGAATATAGAATGGCCCACGTTTAAATTTTTTTTTTGTCGTACCTTCAGTGGCCTCGGTTTATTTCTGTTCCTTCTATACAAGTCTGGCATGAGGTGGGCATGTCTCCCAGCATAAAACCCACCTGGTCCTCCTTGGAAAGCATCTTGGGTCAGAAGCTGGAAGAGGACAGGGGAGCTCTGGGAGCATGGCCTCTCCTCCTTCCAGAGCCCGGAGCCCCACCTCTGCCCTGGTGGGTCGGCCCTGTGCACTAAGACTGCCTGGGTTCAGATTGTGACTGTGCAGCTTACTGGCCTCTGCGTCTTCCCCACTGACCGGGAATATCAGCCTTGGTCGGTTTGTTATTCAGAGGGCGCCAGGCTCACTGCACCGCCCGGTTAGACACACCGCCCGGTTAGACACACTCGTGCTAGGTAGGCAGCTGACACACCCCCATTTTACGGGCAAATTGAAGCTTAGCCAGGCCATCTTCTTTTGTGCCGGGCACTCAGGCCATCTGCCTTTACTCTGGCTACCCGATCCGGGATGGGCACCAGGATGGTCAGACGTCAGCCCCTGCCCTATGCTGTGTCCCAGTCAAGCGCTCCCGTTTTCATCTTCTGACTCCGCCCAGCCCACCTGCGAGAGGGCGTGGCTCGTGGCCCGCGCCTCCTCTTTGTGAGCTCTGCCATGTCATAGGCCACAGGCGAGCCAATGGGCTGCTTCCTGTGGATTTAGGTGTCCAATCAGCTGGGCCAAGACTGGCAGCAGCAGAGCCGCGGGTTTCATATGACAGCTCAGAGAGTCAAGTAAGGCTTGGCCCAGTGGATTTCCGCTTTCCACTCAGCAGGTTGGTGGAGGGTGGGGACTGAGGATCTGCATTTTTAATGAGTTCCCAGCTGATGCTGATGTGCCTGCTTCTGGCCCCTGGCCACACAGGGAAAGCCTCTGCCGTGGTGGGTGGGCCCTGCGAACTAAGACTGCCTGCGTTCAGATCGTGACTCTGCAGCTTACTGGCCTTATGGCCTCTGGGGAGGGACTGCTGCTCCCGATGTGTTTCCTGTCTGGACACTGAAGATAATAATAGCGCTGACTTTGTTAGTTGCCATGAAGACTACGTTATTCAATACGTCCAACCCGCAGCCTGGTGCCTGGCACACTCCTGGTCCTCCCTGTGTGGTGCTGACTGAAGGGCTGCAGTTTTGTGCTTTCTGCTGGCCTGTTCCGGATGGCCCGCTGGGAGAACAGGTCTGCTGGCTTTCTGCACTGGAAAGTGGCAGGCTGTGTCATGGTGGGAGAGTTCCCCCATCATCTCCATGGTGACCGTCACCAGCTGTGGTCCACTGAGCACTTAGTGTATGCCACAGGCTGGTCCAGGCCCAGGGCACAGCAGTCATGGGACCGGGGTTGCTGCCACCGCCCTCCACATGCCCACCTGGCATTTCCATTGGTGTCAGGGGACAGAAGCAGGAGACCGGGGCGGGGGGCGGGGGGAAGACAGGAAGGCCTGGCCCCCAGCAGATTGGAGTGTGTGTGGAGAGGGGAGAGGGACTAACTTCATCCTAGAGAGTGGGGCATCCTAGGGCTTCTCTGAAGAAGTGATGTTTTAACCAAGGCTGACAGGTGTGTTGGGGTATCAGGGAAGGGGGAGCTCTCCTTCCGGAGAGTGGCAGATGCGAAGAGCACTGAAGGCAGAAACTCTGAGGGTGCACATCAGCCTAGTGCCTGACCTGAACCAATGCTGGGGTCTCCGTTCCCATCATCCCCGCTTTACAGAGGAGGGAACTGGGGCTTCCAGAGATGAAGCCACTTGCCCAAGAGCACACAGGAGCGTCATTGTGAGAGCCCAGCCCTAAACCTACTTGGTGGGGTGCATCCTTAGGCCCAGGTGTTACCTGACCAGGTCCTGTGGCTGCTGGTGAGAGAGACCACAGGAGCCCGCCCAGGGCAGGGGACCGGAAGAGGTGGGAGTGGTGCCTGGGGGCAGGTGGGGACAGGGTGGCAGCCATGGAGATAGAATTGTGGTGGTGGGGGGGGGCGCCTGGGGGGCGCAGTCGTTAAGCGTCTGCCTTCGGCTCAGGGCGTGATCCCAGCATTCTGGGATCGAGCCCCACATCGGGGTCCTCCGCTGGGAGCCTGCTTCTTCCTCTCCCACTCCCCCTGCTTGTGTTCCCTCTCTCGCCGGCTGTCTCTGTTAAATAAATAAAATCTTTAAAAAAAAAAAAAAAAAGAATTGCGGTCGGATCCTGTTGGGCTGGTGGTGGAGGTGGGAAGTGAGGCCCAGGTGTCCCATATGGGTAGTGGCCCTTGCCGTGTCCCAGCACATACTCCTCCTTCTCCACCTGACTGTGGCATCTCCAGTCTCTTACTGCTGCCAGCAGATGTGTGCCCATTTCCTACTGGACCTCAGCCAGCTGCCAGGGAGGCAGCGTGGGGGCGGCAGACGGGGGATGCCGTGGTCAGGCTGAGAGGGGGAAGGACTGGGGGTGTGGGCGAGTATACTGGCCGTTGGATTTACTTTGGGCCAGGGGCCCAGGGAGAACATTCTGGGGCAGGGACAACAGCATGTGTGGAGCTATGAAGTGGGGCTGGGGGTGGGGGGTGGTCAGGAGGCAGGTGACATGGCCTGACAGTCTGGTGAGGGATTAGGCAGTGAGAGCCCAAAGAGCATATGGGTGGGGGGAGACCTGCTCAGTCCACTGGCTGCCTTGTGGAAGAAAGATAGGCAGGGAGGCCAGGGAGAGGTTAGCCTCGAACCAGGCAAGAGGTGATGAGGCCTGGCCCGGGGCAGTGCTGTGGGGGAGAAGGGCAGTCTAGAGTGACCTAGAGGTGGGGGGTCCAGGGCGATGAACAGTGGAGGTGCTCGAGCTGGGTGGGAGGTGGGACATCCCATTAGTAAGAGGGAGGAGGCTAAGTGTAGTGAGGGACATGGTGATTGGTGGAGGGCCCTCTAGGGGCTGCATGGGGCTGCACTGCTTCTAGAGTGCAGTCTTCTGTCCAGCTGACTCTGAAGAACAGGACTCTGGAGCCAGACAGCTACCCCTATTGTCTGGGGCCTGGGGCAAGCAGCCTCCCTCTCTGTGTCTCAGCTTCCTCATCTGTAAAATGGGGGTGATGGTGGTACTTCCCTTGTGGCCCTGGCACCCCGTGTGGCTTTGGTGTGGCTGCCGCCTCCTGTGGGGTCTGGAGTCCCACGATGTCGCTCTGTGGCTGGGCCTCAGTCCTCCTCTCTGACGCCTCTGACACCCAGTGATGCCTGGCTTCTGGTCCAGACTGCTCTTGGTGAACCATTACTTTTAATCTGCTTAGTTTAAAAATTACCTAAGACCACATGGAGTGCCTGGCTGGCTTAGTCAGTAGAGCTTGCTGTTCTTGATCTTGGGGTTGTAAGTTCGAGCCCCACATTGGGTGTAGAGATTACTTAAAAATAAAATCTTAAAAAAAAACAATTACCTAAAACCGCAACCACCAGGAAGTTTGATGGCTCATGGATCAGCCCTGCTCCTCCTTGGGAACCACCCCTTGGCCTCGTAAACCCTGGGTGCTGGGGACTGTTCTTGTGTGGAATGTGGCCTGAGAGCCTCCCTTCCCTTGACCTCGGGTGGTGTTCTCGGGGGCCAGAGAGGGGATGGCCGGGCTTGGCTCTCAGCTTCCTTTTCAAAGCCTTGTGACCCCAACAGGGCCTTGCTGGCCTCTGGGACCTCAACTCCTCCTGGTCCCTAGCTGCAGCCACAGTCTTCCTCCTCGCTCATCCTCAAGGTCATCTCGTTCATTCACGCCTCCGGGCTCTTGCCCTCACTGTGCTCCTTCCCTGGAACACCTTGCCCACCTTCCTCGTCCTCGTCCTCGTCCTCCTCCTCTCCCGAGTGTGAGTCCCCCCCCAATCATTGCTGCCTTAGTTCCTCCACAGCACGTATTTCGTAACCTCCTCTTGTTCTTATATTTTCTTAATGGTTTCTCTCCCCCCGGATGTCAGTGCCAGAAGGCAGGGATGTGCTTTGTCCACAGCTCTCTCCGGCGCCCAGCACAGCGCCTGGCCCCCAGTGCGTGCTCCGTCAGCATTAGCCAGGTACCTGAACGTGCTGTGGGGGCTGCTGCTGCTTCTCTTCTCTCCCGGTGGGAGGCAGCGGGATTATCAACAGCTCCTTCTGCGGCCCCTTTCCCCGTGAGCCTGGCACTGGCAGGGCCTTTTCTATAAAGGTGGTAGACTCTGCAGCACTTGGGGCATGGGCCTTGTGTCTTGATGAGGAAACAGAGCCAGGAGCTGGTGCGAGTCAGGTCGGGGGCTGTCACTTTCTCCGGTTTCGTGGGTTTTTTTTCCCACACTACCAAGCAGTTCTCCAATTCTTAGTGGACGTTGACTGGGTGGCCTACAGTCACCTCCATTCCGACACTGCCTGCCCGTCTGAAGATAGTGTCAGACCCCCTAGAATAAGCGCTCGGCCCCACCAGACTGTCGCCCTCCACCCCCACAGCCAGCATGAGTCTAGGATGTCCCCTGTGCTCCTTGCCCCCGGCTATAGATCTGAGGTTCCCAGGCCCTCCTCAGGCTCAATGAACTTGCTGGAGGGCTCACAGAGCTCAGGGAAACCGTTTACGTCCTAGATCAGTGGTTAATATAAAAAGGATAAAACTCAGGAGCAGCCAGAGGGAAGAGAGGTGTACGCAGGGTGTGAGGAAGGGGTGCCCCTCTCTCAGCACCTCGTCCTGCTCAGCAGCCAGGAAGCTCTCTGAGCCCCGTCCTTTAGGGATTTTTATGGGGCCTCATCACATGGGCATGATTGATTAAAGCACTAGCCATTGGCGATTGAGTCAACCTCTGGCCCTCTCCGAGGTGGGGGTGGGTAGGGATGGGCTAAAAGTTCCAGCCCTCTAATCACATAAATTGGTCCCCCTGGCAAGCAGCTCCTGTCCTTAAGTGCTTTCCAGAAGTCTCCTCATTAGCATAAACTGATGTGTGGTTGGAAGGGGCTTATTAGGAATGTTAAGACACCTTTATTGCTCTTATCACTTAGGGCTTTCCAAGGATTTTAGGAACTCTGTGTCAGAAATGGAGGGAAGAAATACAAATAGGTATTTCTTACTATAAATCACAATAGCACACCTTCCCAGTGGCGGTGTGTCCTAGAATGGGAGGTCTGCATGATTTGTCTCAAATCAGAGGGAGCCTGACGAAGCAAGCTCGGGGGTGCCACGGCTTTGCCTCTTCTTGGTTGGCTAAAGCCTCTGCAAAGCCCCTCTTTTTTTTTTTTTTTTTTTTTTAAGATTTTATTTATTTGTCAGAGACAGCCAGCGAGAGAGGGAACACAAGCAGGGGGAGTGGGAGAGGAAGAAGCAGGCTCATAGCAGAGGAGCCTGATGTGGGGCTCGATCCCAGAACGCCGGGATCACGCCCTGAGCCGAAGGCAGACGCTTAACTGCTGTGCCACCCAGGCGCCCCTTGCAAAGCCCCTCTTGATCAGACCCATTTGATCATGTACTCAGGGTCTCCTGGGTGTATTTGAACCCCCAAGTCTGTTCTCCCGTCCCAGGCCAGCATACCTGTCATGCCAGGTTTAGAGAAGGTAGACCCCATCTTCCGCTGCCAGGAGTCAGGCTGGTTTCCACTCCTTGCTGGGTTGAGAATGGGGAAAGGATGGGAAATGTCCATGAAGACCAGGGCAGGGCTCCTCCATGCGAAGCCCTGAGACTCCAGAGCGCCTGGGTGGCTTAGTTGGTGAAGTGTTCGACTCTTGATTTAGGCTCAAGTTGTGATCTCGGGGTCATGGGATCAAGCCCCGAGTCAGGCTCCGCACTGAGCATGGAGTCTGCTTGGGGTTCTCTCTCTCCCTCGCCCTCTGCCCTTACCCCCACCCTGCTCACTCGTGCATGCACGTGCTCGCTCGCTCTCTCTCTCAAAAAAAAAAAAAAAAAAAAAAAAAGCCCTGATACCCTAAGGCCAGCCTTGTGCATTTCCCTGGCTGGCAGCGAAGCTATCTGTGTGCTTCCTGTGGGCCCAGCACATTGGAATTTGATTTCCTAGCAGCCCCGCAGCTGTGTTCTGTGTTGTCCCATTTCCTTGTAGGGGAACTGAGGCACCGAGAGGGGTTGGAACTCCGAGCTGGGTGTGGCTAGGCATGCCCACCTCTCTCTCTTCTTCCTGTCACCTCCCCACGTGATGATGTGGCACCTGACTCACCCTTTCCAGGCCGGAGAGGCTAGGCCGGGTTGGTCACCTGCTCTGCCTGCGGGTTAGGGAGGGTGCCTTCCGGCCTGTGGGCCTCCTCCAGCTCCTTTGAAACAGGAGGAAGCCGGGTCTGAGGGAACCCGGCCACTGTCTTGGGGCTGTTTCCTTGTGCCCTGGGTGGCCCAGTACCCGGAAGGTGGTGTGGCGGCACGCACTTGTCATCTCCCTTCTGAGGACACCTTCCCGAAGGGCCTGGGAGATGTCCAAAGTGGGGATTGGCTGCTTAGCACAGCAGGGACCCACTTGGGACTTGGCATGGTGTTGTCCTAGGCTGCGGCACCTAATGACTTTGAATAGGTCACTCAGTAATTTTTATCAAGCACCTACTAGCTACCAGGCACTGGAGAGACCAAAACTAAGTCTGCTCTCTAGCAGCTCCGCCTTAGCAGGGGGGACACCTGGGCACATGGCCTGTCAGGGTGGGTAGTGCCGTGGAGGGAGGGGCCGGGCGGCAGGGCATCTGCTGTTTAGAGCTGAGACCTGAAGATGAGGGAAGCGGGAACAAATCCTGGAAGGAGGGCAGAACGGCTTTCTAGAAAAAAACTCTGAGTGCGTTCACTGCCCCACGGTTAGGATGCAGGTGGGAAGCCCAGTGGTGGGAGAGGGTGGCTGGCGCCTCTGGGTTAGCAGCACGAGTGCTGGACAAGGGCCCAGTCTATTGCTTCATTCCTGGTGTGCTCCAGGCCCTGGGCCGGGTCCCGTGGAAACCCTGGGGCTGCCCTTCCTCCCAGGGATGGGCCTGGCTCGGAGGGCAGTGTGGCAGTGGGGTGGGGGTGGGGCTGTCCGTGCTGCATCAGGGGTCAGGGACTGGTGAGACTGGCCTTGTTCTCTGCACACCAACAAGGGAGAGTTAGGAAACACGGCAGCTAGGCAGGGGACAGCGGTGCGGTTCTGCTGCGGGGACCTCAACTTTGGCTGCTGGGAGCGAGTTGAGAGGGAGGCATCACAGACTCTGAGCTTAGCCTTCAGGCCTCTGACTTACTTTTTGAGACAGGGGATCATTACAAAATCACCGACATTCCAGCACGTACAAGGCTGTGGAGCCCCGTGCAAAGCTCCTCCCGTCTGTTTCTCAGGATTCTGTTCTCTTCAGAGGGAGACCATAGCACAGAGGCAGACCTGACCCATAGGAGACATCCCTCCTTCCCCAGACCCCCTTGGCCCAGAGCGACCTCAGGCAATGGGGGGAAAGTCACCACCTCGGAGAGATGGTGCAGGCACGGGCTCTCTGCCCACCCCTGCTCTGGCCTGCCTCACTTGTCCTGGGGTGGGCTGGGGCTGAACTCGGGCAGGTTAGGCCCTCCAGGAGGTCCCTGTCCCCTGGCTTCTGCTGTGTTGGGTCTCTTTGGTGTGTCTGTGGCACCTGCTGTGACAGTGTCCACTTGGACAGTGTCCATCTTCCCACCAGACCAGGAGCCCAGCTCAGGCCTTTGTTGTCAAGATCTTGGGAAGGAAGGGGGGGGGGAGAGAGAGAGAGAGGAAAAAACAGCAGGTGGCCTTGCCAGACTCCGTCCTGTCCAGTCTCCCATATATTCAGCTTGGTGGCCTTGGAGTTGGGCGTCCTTACAGAAGCTGAAGCAGGGACCATATTATCTTTCTGATAGTCATTCAGTCACACAGACGATTATTGAGCCGGTCAGTAGGTATACCCAGAGGGAGCCCCAGGGACAGAGTGACAGTGCAGCTTCCAATACCTGCCCTATAGGGTGAACCCGGAAAATAACACAGGGTGAGAAGGTCAGCATTGTTAGAAGGCGGCCAGTGCTTGGAGGGTCATAAGGCAGGGAAGGAAGAAAAACTCAAGAGGTTCATCATCTTGGATGGGGGCCAGAGTAGGCCTCGTGGAGAAGGTGACGAACAAACCTGAAGGAGGTTAGGGAGAGAGCCTGTAGACAGAGAGAAGAACCAGTGCAAAGGCCCTGAGGCAGAAGACCTGAATGGCTGGAGGAGAGTGAGTTGAAGTCAGAAGCTGGGGAGAAGGAGATTTTGTAGGGCTCTGGGGAGGGTGGTGAGTTGGGAGCCGTGGACGGTTCTGAGGAAAGGAGGGCCAAGGTCTGGCTTTAAGAGGGTCGGTGCTGTGGGGGGAAAGCAGGCTTGGTCAGGAAGCTTTTGAATGTTAGAATCAACCCTGGAATCCGGCACATGGTTCCAAAGTGACAAGGAGCCCAGTAAGTGGGCAGCGAGGGATGGGCCTGGCAGGCTTCTGAACCTTCCTCTTGGGCACAGAGGGTGTGGTTTCTGCTGCCCACCGCTCCCGGGGGAAGAAGCTGTGGCTTTCCGGCACCATCTGCACAGCCTGCAGATGAAGGAGTTGGCAGAAGGGGACTGCCAGTGCACACTGGACTCTAGGGGTCACAGCCAGCAGGTCCTGGTCCCATTAACACCATCCCAGGGTGACCTGGCTCTGATGGGGGAGGAGGCCCAAGATGCAGGATGAGGTGTCAGGTGGCATGGAGTTTAGGAAGGCTCCCTGGGAGAGGCAACAGGCAAGCAGGCCCTGGAGGAGGAGCAGGGGGGTGGGCCTTCCAGGTACCAGACCTGGCAGGGCCCGGTCTACAAGGGAGAGGGCTTGTGTCCTGTGGCTGTGCTCCTGGAAGGGGGATGGTGTCTTGTGGGTGCTGAGCCCAGGGCCTTGAGCCGGATGAGAACTGAGGTATGCCGTGGGGGGTTGGGGAACTGTTCCATTTTTGGAGGCTGCTGCCGGAAGAGCAGCCAAGCGTTTCCTCTTGTCCCTGTGGAGGGCTCAAGCGTGACTGTCCTTGGGAACTGGGTCAGCTGATGGGGGTGGGGTGGGGGTGCCCATGCTAGTGGTGTCCTTGTTGCCCCTGTCCCCCGGCAACCAGTGCCCACGGTAGAGGTGGTTCTCAGTGATCTGAGCCCACAGAGTCCCCTGGGTCCCCGAAGCAGAGGTTCAGAGAGGTTAAGAGGCTGCTGGTGGCCTCACAAAGGCCACGTGACCTGAGAGCCACTACCTGGAGACAGATGATCTGAACTCGGAGTCCCAGCTCCACCACTGAGCTGGGGCCAAGTCACTTCCCCTGTCTGGGCCTCCTCAGGTTCCTCATCTGTGGCACAGATGCCTACTGCTGAGGCGCTCGCCCCGGAGGGGCATGTGGGGCCACCCACAGGCCTTGGCTGGAGCCAGCAGGGGCTGAATGTTGGCCACGGGTGGTTAGGTCACGGTGATGGGATGGCGAACCTCTTCGCACTCACTTCCTTCTGCCTCGCTCTGCGTCGGGGTGGCGATTCTAGAGCGGCCTGCCGCCTCTGTCGGGCTCCATCTCCATCCTCTTTTTTGAGGCAGCGCATGATGTGTCTGTGCTGGGATTTGTGTAGCCAGGTCTCCTCCTGGTGGACATTGAGGAGGTTTCTAGTTTTGTCCTCTTAGAGATGACGCAGCTGGACGCATCTCGGCCTCTCTGTAGTGGTCCAGTCCTTTGGGCTGTTTGCCAGCATGTCTGACTTCTGTCTTCTTTTTAGCATCACTGCAGAGCCGTGGTCTCTGAGCTTATGGGGTTCCCCCCCCCAACATTTTACCACAAAAATTGGAACATATGGAAAAGTTGAAGAATTATACAGAAAACACCTATAAACTCAGTCCCCACATCTGAGGACGAACATATTTGATTTTTGCTTTATCCCATATCTGATGGGCCTGGCACTGATTGTTGGTCACGTGGCTCAGGAGGCGTCAAGACACCCCCTCTGTTATCGTCCACTTGAGGCCCTGCCCAGAAAGCAGTTCTCCTGAGGGGTTTGTGTCTAGGTGGGGGGCCCTGCGAACAGCCAGGAGGTGAGGAGAGACAAAAAGAAGGGCTTTGGTGAGGCCAGTAGTGGCGCCCTGTTCCCCGTACCGTGCAGGCGCCTTGGGGAGGGACAGACAGGTCGCAGGGACATGCGTCTGGGATCTTGGCAAGCCGGCAGCTCAGGATCCTACTAGGACAGCGGCTTGCACCTCCTGTGACTGACCCAGCAAGGGAGCTTCTTCATCACGACTCCGGACTCGGTCTCACCAACAACACCAAGGGAGCAGCTTCCTCACACTCGCACCACCTGCTGTCTGGTGACGCATGCCAGTATTTCCCCTTCTGTCCTGTTCATCCAAAAGTGACAACTGCTGGTTACACCCACCTGTTGGTTTTTCTGTTTTTTTTTCTCATAGCTCGTCATGACGTGTCATTTCACAAAATACTTCACGAGAGTTTCCGTTCCCCTGGGGACAGGATCTTGGCTGGTTTTGTTCTCTGAGGAATTCCCTGAGGTCTGGAAGGGGGCTCGGCTGTAGGAACGCCCCCTGCAGATATTTTCTCTGAGAATGAATCTGTTGCACCCCAAATTCCTGGAGCCACTGTGACTGATTCTTTGCTTTCTCTGCTTGACAAGGCACCTGTCCCAGAAGGCCATCGGCTCCCTACCCACAAACGAGACTGCTTCTCTTTCTCATTTTGAACATCTTTCTTCGTTTTTCAGAATATGCTGAGTTTTTGCACTGTAAGTCCAAAAAGTTTACAGACTTTGATGAAGTCCGGCAGGAGATCGAAGCGGAGACTGACAGGGTCACGGGGACCAACAAAGGCATCTCCCCAGTGCCCATCAACCTGCGGGTCTACTCGCCCCACGGTAGGCAGCACAGGCACAGACCCTTTGGGTGTCGGGGCAGAGGGGAGCTGACTCTGTGCCACTCGTGGGTGGGGTCAGCCACTCTCTCACAAAAAATATGACCCCATTTTTCTTCACGTGCACATAGCCCTCTTGATCTCTGTCTTCCCATTTTTTGATAGGACCCTGGCACTGAGAAATCAGTCTCAGCTCTCAGGAAACACAGCATGCTGGGAAGACTGTTGGGAGTGGCGGGGACTGGGGCAAATCACAGCTGTATGCCCCTGTGTAAAGGGGTGGCCACAGTGTGGCTCCCGGGTCATGGCGGCCACCTAATGACACCAGCCCAGGGTAACCAGGTCTTCCAGGTCTCGCAGAGGAGCCAGAAAGCCAGTCTTGTCTGCAAAATGCTCTGATTTTAAAACTCCATCATTTACCTTGAGCAGCCTGCCACCATGTACAACTTGTGGCCCCAGGGTGCTAACTCAGATGGCATTTGGGGAATATTCCAGCAGACTCTGAACTCCTCAGCATGAGTTCTTGGAGGTGAAGTTTTAAATTGGCTTATTTTTTAATAAATGATGCCTGTACACGGCGTAAAAATTATGAAAGGGTGTAGAGCAAAAGCCTCCCCTGCCCTCAGTATCACGAACATACTTTGTATTTTGACGCCTGAGTCAGTAGTTACTCACGTGTGTGTATATCACGCATGTGTGTTTCATCACTTTTACTCAGATCGTAGCATAATATAAAATACCTCTTCTTTGTATGAATACATCTCAGAGTGTATCTGTTATCGGAGTATCATCTTTTTGTTTTTATGGTAAACATTGGTAAACAGCAGCCTTTGGTCTTGGCTGAATTGATGGGCCGAAATTTATTTAGCCACTGAGAGCAATTCCAGCGTGCCGATGCAAATGTCCCGATTTAAAACTGTATCACCGCAATAGAGAGAGGCTGTCTGTAGGAGGGGGCCCTCGAAGAGGAGCTACTGGATCGAAAGGTGTGATCCGGTTGGAGGGCAGGAGTCCTCCAGTCCTCAGTCCTGCGGCCTGACCCCCCCAGCACTTGGGGAAGTGGGCTGGGTAGCTGTGGGGCCGTGCCTGCCTCCCCTCCTCTGTCTCTGATGACCTTTCCCTCTGGTTTCCCCTCAGTGTTGAACCTGACCCTCATCGACCTCCCGGGTATCACCAAGGTGCCTGTGGGGGACCAGCCCCCAGATATCGAGTACCAGATCAAGGACATGATCGTGCAGTTCATCAGCCGGGAGAGCAGCCTCATCCTCGCCGTCACCCCCGCCAACATGGACCTGGCCAACTCAGACGCCCTCAAGCTGGCCAAGGAGGTCGACCCACAAGGTAACTGCTGAGCCCTGCAGTAGGCGTTCCCCTTCTGAGGGCCTGGGAGCATGGCAGCTTGCCCAGCATCCTTGATTCCAGGTCACTGGGGTTCTCTTTGGCATATGACCCCTAGGAAAAGGCCCTCCTGGGATACAGCATCTCCCGTGAGGACCCGCAGTGCCGGAGGGCTGCCCCGGGAGGCTGTCCTGTGGCAGTTGGGCATTTCTCCTCAGCTGGGTCCCCCTCTGTCAGAATGGCAACAGCAGTCCTAGCCTGTAGAGCTGCTGAGAGGACTGGAGATGTTCCCGTAACTGCTCAGGGGTCAGGCAGAACAGGTAAAAGGATGATGAGTTAATGAAGCCAGATGGGGTGAATAGGGATCAGTGGGGACTGTGGCATGTCTGGCTCGGGGCGTTCCGGGTCAAACTTTTCCTTGGGCCATTAAGTAAGTGCATGTCAGTTACATACCTGCTATATGCCAGGCTCTGTTTTGGCCTTAGGGACCCTGCAGGGGACAAAATTGACAGGACCCCTGCCACTGGTGAGTTGATGTTCCAGGGAGGGAGACAGAAAAAGAAAAGAAAATAAGCAGATGGGCCAGTTTCAGCCAGAAGTCAGCACTGGAGGAAAATCCGACCCTTTGAGAGTGGCTGGGGTGGGAGGGGGGTCAGAGGCCTCTGAAGATGTGAGGTTTCAGGCAAGACCAGAATGATGAATGATGAAAAGAGGCAAAATCCTGGAAAATGGCTGGTGATGCTAGATAGGCTGGGCTTGATTTGAGCCCCGGGTGCCCAGGGCATGGTGAGGAGGCCGTTGTGGCTGGGGCAGAGCGAGCCGAAGGGAGAGCAGAGGAGGTGAGGGAGGGGTAGGGCCGTCCAAGGGGCTTTGGTGGCTGCCGTGGGGAGCTGGGTGGGTCCTGCATATGTAGTCTGTTGTGGAGTGGGACACATACTGAAACACGGTTTGCAAAATGCCCTCCAACTGCCTGAGTCCAAGGTGATTTGGAGGGAGTCGGGAACCAGGGAGAAGCTGGGGAAAGATGGGCTCTGGTGCTCCACTCCCTGGCTTCCGGTCCCGAGTCCAGCCCGAAGGGTGGAGGGGTGGAAGGGTAGGAGCTGACGATCCTTTCTCATACAGACTGCAAGCTTTTCAGAGTCGAGGGCTGTGCTCTGAATATCTTTGTCCTGCGAAGGACACACTGTGTCCCCATGGTCATCCCAGGCATGGTCTCCCAGGAGAGGCCGCCCCTACCCGCGGGCCCCCCACAGCCTCCCTGTGCCCCCCGGTCGAGTCTCAGGGATGGAGCGTGATTGTGACAGAGATGCCACGGAGGCTCGATCAGGTGGTGAGGAAATGGGCACGGGTTCAGTTACACTTGTGAACTTGATGCTCGCTTTTGTTCTGGCTTTGAAAGTTTGTAATTATTACCCCCAAAATGTCACTGTTGTAAAACACAGAACCTAAATAGTCACCGCTCCCCTTCCCCCGCGGAGGTACCAGTGGCCACACCTGGTAAATAGCCTCTCATAGTTTGTTCTCCCGTGTAAACTCATATTTTAAAGAATGCGGTGATCTGTGTGCGTGTTTCCCTGTTAACATCGGGACACGTATACGCAGCATCCACGGAGCTGGCCGCTATCGGCCTCTTCTTTGTTCTTGAACATTTGGGTTGTTTCTGGTCTTTCATAAATAACGCTGTGAAATCCAGTGTTTCCAGTAGAGTCCGGGCGTCCAGGCCCCCACCCAGTCCCATCCCCTCCCTCCCTCTGCCTCTTCCCCTTCCTGCCTGGTGCGAGCTTTGTGGGTATTCACAGCTGTGCCCCTTTGCCCTTCAAAAAGGTGATGGCAGCTCACAGGCTCACAGCAGAATGTGAACAGGCAGGGGTGCCAGGGAGAGCACAACTGTCAGCCCCTGGAAGCCACCCCTTAGCACCCTCTGGAGATCTCCTTGGGCTTCCTGTATCACACATACGCACACGTCCACCAACATACATGGGTGCTGTCACAGAGGGGATCTGTAGGCAAGGAGCTTTGCTAGTAGGGTTCCCTTGATTCGAGATGTGCTGGGGACAGGAGGAATCCGATGAGGTGGCTTCCAGAGTGGAATTTTGGCCATTCAGGTGCAAGGTAACCCTAGAAACAGTCACCGTGGATTTGCGTGTGATGATGGGACCTTGCAGGTAACTCAGTGCAGCATGGAGACTGAGCCGGGATTTGAGTTTCCATGAGGTCTCCCCCTGACACCACGGCAGCAAGACACTGTCGCAGGTCACAGGAATGACAATGATGGTGGCCAGTGTTTCCTGATCGCACGTTTGTCACAAGCCAGTTTATCTTCATGGACAACCCTCTGAGATTGGTGTGGCTGTTGTCTTCACTTGACATGACGAAAACTGGGGTCCAGGCTGGTGATGTTATGGCTTGTCCCAGGTCTCACAGCCTGGAAGTGGGGACCCCTGCAGGCTGCCGGCCCAGGCCCCTCCCTCACGGCAATCTTCTGACCTCTGGGCTCTTTCAGGCCTGCGGACCATTGGCGTCATCACCAAGCTCGACCTGATGGACGAAGGCACTGACGCCAGGGACATCCTGGAGAACAAGCTGCTCCCCTTGAGAAGAGGTGCGGTTGGGCGGGGAGCTGGGAGCCACGGGGCGCAGTGGCTGGGAGGATGTTCCAACGATAACGTTGTTGTCCTTATCATTACCGAAACCTGGACCGATGCCAGGAAGTGTGCACAGATAAGCACCCACCACTGCCTGTTTCCCCACTGCCCCGAGTAACTGCTTTATCATATATGTCTTTTTCTTCTGATTTGTACACATTGACTTTCCAGTTACACAGTTAACACCTGCTTACTTGGGGAACATAAACAAGCCTACAGAAAAAGGAAGCCAGAGTCATCCACAGCATAGCCTCTCCATTAGTTCATACTTTGTGGCTCTCCTCCGAAAACGTTCCGTGGGATGCATAATTAATTAATGAATTTTTTTTTTCCTTTCCTTTCCCTTTCTCTTCCCTTTCCTTCCTTCCTTCCTCTTTTTCTTTTCTTTCTTTCTTTCTTTCTTTCTCTCTCTCTCTCTCTCTCTTTCTTTCTTTCTCTCTCTCTCTCTCTCTCTCTCTCTCTCTCCCCCCCTCCCTCTT
Source organism: Ursus maritimus (assembly GCF_017311325.1). Classification (NCBI taxonomy): domain Eukaryota; kingdom Metazoa; phylum Chordata; class Mammalia; order Carnivora; family Ursidae; genus Ursus; species Ursus maritimus. The sequence continues at coordinate 49,707,515 of NW_024423786.1, read as the reverse complement.
TCTCTCTTTCGCTATTTCTTTCTTAAGATTTATTTATTTGAGAGAGGGGGGGTGGTGGGTGGAGGGAGTGAGAGTCTTAAGTAGACTCTGCATTGAGGTTGGAGCCCAGTGCACGGCTGGATCTCACAACCCTGAAATCATGACCTAAGCTGAAACCAAGAGTCGGGTGCTTAACTGACTGCACCACCCAGGTGCCCCAGGATTCATAATTTCTTTCTTTTTTTTTTTAAGATTTTACTTATTTATTTGAGAGAGAGAGTGAATGAGTGGGAGGAGCAGAGGAAGAGAGAATCCCAAGTAGACTCCCCTCTGAGCGTGGAGCCCGATATGAGGCTCGAGCCCATGACCCTGAGATCATGACCTGAGCTGAAATCAAGAGTGGCACACTTAACCGACTGAGCCACCCAGGCCGCCCAGGATTCATAATTTTTATTAATGTTCATGCTTACTTTCTACTGTGAACTTTTAAAAAAACATTCTTGAAGGTAGAGAGAGAACTCTGTATGAGGAGCCCCCACAGACCCAGCCTTAGTGGTTATCAACACACAGCTAATCTCGAATCCCCCAATGTCCTCCCCTTATTGCTTCCTGGGAGATTACAAAGCCATATCGTTTTACACATAAATACCTAAGTTTCTGGTTGAACAGCTTCCCCACCAGCCCCTTTTTTTCTCCTATACCATTTTTTTGTGGAAGAAACCAGATCATGTCCCACACTTGGGATTGGGCCAGTTGTTCCCTATAAATTGGTAATTAAATCTAGATGGAGAACTTGATATGGTTCAGGTTTAGGCTCAAGTTTAGGTCTTCTGACAGGAGTAGCCTAAATATTTGTCTTTTCAAAAAATTAGAATAGCAAATACTTACTAAGTCTGTAATATACTAGGGGCACTGCTCTGCACTCTGTGTGCGAGCTTATTGAATCCTGCTAACGATCCAGATTACGTGGTGACTCTATTCCTATCCCCATTTTATGGATGAAGAAACTGAGGCACAGAGAAGCTGAGTACCTTGCCCCAGCTCACAAAACTAGGATGTGACAGAGCTGGTTTGGAATGCCAGCTCTCCTGTGTCCTGCCACCTTGCGACCTACTTTTCCATTTCATTTAGCAGAACAGCAGAGTTTTTCCCCATGACAGGCAAATGTTCTTCAAGGTGACTTCCAGAGGTCCTGTGGAATCCCTTGTATGAGATTTGTGGGCCACTACTCAGGCCCAATCTGTTGGACACTTCGGTCATTGCTGTTTGTCGCTGTGGCATGGTGTTGAGTGTCCATCTAGGCTTTAATTTTGTAATTTTTTAAAGCCATTTTCTTACTTCCCTTTCCTGCCCCATTCCTTCCCTCGGGGGATCTGCTGTCCGCTGTAGGAACCCTCTGGCACGCTGGTGTTGCCAGCACCATTTAGATCTTCTCTTTTGCCCCCAGGGATTCCCTCCTCCGTGTGTGGGATGGGCATGGGACAACATTCGGACCTTGGTTTCCACCTTGCCCCAGCCGTGCTGAGACATTGAGTAAGGAGAGCCGGCTGCCAGGATCAGGGGCTAAAGAGTGTGTCTGTGTCACAGGTTTAGGAAGGAAGGGTTGGTGCCGAAGAGGGAAGCAGAGCCCACATGTCCCCATCCCCTCCGCCAGCTACCCCGACCCCACGTGTATTGGGCCTAAATGTTAATCCCCAAAGAATTCTTCCTGGGCTCAGCATCGGTGCTGGGTGGCTGGATGACACAGACCTCCTCAGCTTCCTTCCTCTCCCCTCACTGTTGTCTGCGTCTGCCCTCCTCTGCCTTCCTGTCTGTTTCCAAGAAAGTCAGCCCTTCCTCTCCCCGCTATCTGCCGGCTCCTGACTTGTGCCCTCACACCTCCTACCCTCATTGTTTTCCTCTTGTCCTGTGGCTTTTAGAATCTCTCCAGCTGCATCCTTTTTCTTGGCTTACAGAAGACTCAGAACTCCTGTACTTTCCGGAACCAGAATCCCAGCCAGACCACCGTCTCTGCTCCCCGCTATTTCCTCCTGCTAACTGTTGTGTGGGTGATAGTGAGTTTGGGCTTCTCACCGGTCCGGGTTCACATCTGGGTTCTCCTGTGGCCCCTCTCTGTGACCTCACCTTGGTCTCTTCCCCTCATCTGTAAAATGGACATAAAGGCAAAGATGGGGGGGATGAAAGGGAATCAGTCCTGCGCAAGACTTAGCAGGATAAAGGGCGGGCAGGCACCACTCCCCTCCTCCCCACGGGAAACCTTGAGCGCCCCCCACTGAGAGCAGCCTATATCTGTGCGTATGCATCCCTTTGGGCCTTTGGCCACCTCTCCCCAGTCCACCTCTCCAACTTTCATTATGTCAGCCGGGATGAATAACAGTCACCATGTCTGTTTACTGAGCACCTACCATGGTCAGCCACTTGGCTGAGTTCTTGGTGTCCCATGACACCCACCCACGCACCCGTACTCCTGGGCGCCTTGCATCCACACTCAGGGGCCCATGACTATTCCGGCTTTTTTTTTTTTTAAGTAGACTCCATGCTCAGTACGGAGCCCTAACACGGGCTTGAACCCACGACCCTGAGATCAAGACCTGAACTGAGATCAAGAGTCGGATGCTCAACCGATTGAGCCACCCAGGTGCCCCTGTTCTGGCTTTTTGAACACCATCCCCCTTCGCTTTTCTTCCAATTGCTTCATGTTCAAAGAGGGCATTTTTTTCCTTCCCATTAGCATTTTTATCTTAAATCCTGTTTTCTATGATTAAAGAATTCCAAGATGATTGCAAAGGGTCTGCGAAGAAGGTCGTCCAGCCCCGCCCACAAGTCCTATTTCTCACATAGTCACAGCTACCATTTTCTTGTGTCTGATTCAGAAAATTTTAACCCACATACAATCATCTTTAAAAAGCTTCCCTCCTGTTGGCCCCGAAGCCTTAGCCATCAGTTCCCGCCTGCCCATTGTGTGTGGTTTTAGACTTTGTTCTGTTCTGTTCCATTCATTTCTCTGGACATACCTGCCCCGATATATCCAACCTTCACAAATGGAACAGCTGTAGAACAGGTTTTAATACTTGGCAGGATGAGCTGGTCCCTCTTGCCCTTCTTTTTTGAGGTGGTTTTCTTTCTTGTCTCTAAAGCTCAGTTTGGAGGTTTCATCTTTTCCAGAGCTTTCCTCTGTTCCCTGCCTCGCACTGGGCTGGGCGTGACCCCTTCTTCCTCCAGACACTTCTGTTGCTTTTCAGGATCGCTCTGTGTGTTCATGTTCTCCGCGTTTCTGAGGAACGGGCCTGGCTTGTGGCGCAATCTATGAGTGACCTGGGAGAGGGTCCGTGTCTGTGCCTGCACCTCTCCCAGCCCTGTGCCTGGTCCACAGTGGGCATTTAGGCACCTTGGCCCACCTGGCACTGCCCCTGCCCTGACCGTCTCTCCCCGCAGGCTACATCGGTGTGGTGAACCGCAGCCAGAAGGACATCGAGGGCAAGAAGGACATCCGTGCGGCGCTGGCGGCCGAGAGGAAGTTCTTCCTCTCCCACCCGGCGTACCGGCACATGGCTGACCGCATGGGCACGCCGCACCTGCAGAAGACCCTGAATCAGGTACGGTCCGCCTCGCTGCTGGTCTTGGTATAATGCAATATGCTTCCACCCACATTGGATCTGGGGCCTGAGGAAAGGTGGGTGTTCCGTGAGTCACTAGCGGCACTATTAATCACCATTGCTGTTATTGTTGCTATTATTTTAATTATAATTAAATATTTGGAATAATCAGCGTACCTAGAAGTTTGCATATGGTTGGTGGCATTGGTGACCTGGGGGACAACGGCCTGGCCCACACCAAGGCAGAGTGGCTGGGAGCGCTGGACAGGACCTCAGTGGGAGGACTGTGGGGCCTGAGCTCTGCGGGTCCAAAGTCCAGCCCAGCCTCTGACCGAGTGGCCCAGCCTGTCCGAGACCCTGTACCCTGGGTGCCAGCTGGGAACCGTCACCGTCCTGGCCCCCTGGGGCTGTGGCATCCATGCCGCACACATTTGCCGTGTGAAGTACAGGGGCATCTAGCAGCAGCCACTCGCTGTAGCATTGTTTTCCGCCCCTCTGTCTGTACAGGGAATGTAAACAACAAGTGTGTCGTGAGGCCCCCCCATCTGCCCCCCCCCCACCCGCAGGGTGCCACTGTTAACCCTGCCTGCGTTTCTTTCTCTCCATAGAAGCAAAAAGGACTTTCGAGAATCACAGTTCTCCCTTTCTTACCATAAAGGATGACGTAGTGGTGGATGCCTCTTCCCTGTGCCCCCCTCCCCACCACCGGCCCTTGCTTTTGGGTTTTTCTGCTCAGCGCTATCTCTGGAGTGCTGGCCGTGCCAAAAAGCACCCTTCCTCGTTCTTTCTCATGGTTGCGTCATAGCCTCTAAATGCACCGGTCGCAGGCTGTCTAGCCAGTGTCTCTTTGGAGAGCGACTGAGATGGTTTCTCATCTTCCTGGTCCAGAAAGGTGGCCGTTAATGTGAATACCATCGTATTGCTCATGTGCAGATTTCTCTGGAGAGTAAACTCCCTGATGTGGGATTCCGTAGGCATGCTGTAACAGGCGTGTCTGGCCTCAGGGTCGGTCCTGGTTTGCCCACCCAGGGTTGCAGGATGTGCCCTCTGGATACTCGACGGCAGCTTCCCGGAAGGGAGGAAGAGCTTAGAGCCACAGTGAGAGTTGTTCCTTCAGGCAGGCCGTGGGGGCCCAGTGGCAACGCCAGAGCGGGTTCTGTCCTTGGGGAAGGGCTATTTCTAATGTGGGGGCACAGACTCAGAGCAAGTCCCCACGTAGAGGCGCGATCAAGGGTGAGGGAGTGATGGGGGCCGGGCAGAGCTGGTGCAGAGCAGCAAGGCAGAGAGGGCAGCTGAGGGGAGCAAAGGGGACGGGATGTGTCCAGTGGGAGGAAGCGGTTGGCCTGGGCAGAGGGGCGGAGGGGGAGGAAGGGAAGTAAAACTGCCCCGCAGGTGGCAGGGGCCTCCTCTGAGGGCTGGCACGCGCACGCAAGAGGCCGAGCTGGCCCCCCCGGGGCCTGGCTCTGCATCGTGGCACTTCCTGGAGCTGTACCCCCACCCCCCGCCCCACATTTCCCCGTGCGCAAAATGGGCTGCTCTCGTGCTCTAGGATGCTGTCGGGGTGAAGGTGTGCAGAGCGTGTAGCCTCGATGCCCCCCCACCCAGGCCTGCAGCTCCCACAGAGGGCTCTGGGGGCCAGCCGCTGGGGCAGGGCCCCCGCCACGGAGGACTTAAGCGGGGCCATCAGAGTCACAAGCAGAGTGTGGTGAGCTGGGGCGTGAGGCTCCCTCACACTTTTTTACTAGCTTGAGGATGGATGCTTCGTAAATTCTTGTCTGTTGTAGGAGAGATGGCGGCAAGTGCTGCTTTTCACTTGTAGGGTATTAGCTGCTTTTATGGCTTTTGTTTTGTTCCCTCCCTCCCTCTCTCTCTCTCCCTCTCTGCCTTTCTTTCTCTCTATTATAGTAAAAAATAAAGTCATACAGCCCAAATATAGTGAATATCCCATTTCCTCCCATCTGGTGGTGGGTCCTTTCCCCAGCGGTGGCCCGTGTCACCACTAACTGGGCTGCCTTCTAGTGACACTCAGGGCCTGGAGAGGCCACTGTGTCTGTATCACCCCCCACTCACTACCTCCCTCTCCCTCCTCCCCTGCCCCTTCTTTCTCTTGCCTTCCCTTAGTTCTTTCTCTACCCTGACAGGACTATATCTACCGTTCTCTCTCAGTTTTCTGTCACCACCATCCCGAGGTTTACTCTCTAACCTTTTCTACAGTGCTGCTTCCGCTTACAACTTGTGAACAATGAACAAATCCATGTGATTCCGAAGCAGAAGAGGAGGGGAGAAGGGGCCACAGTGAGAGGTCCCCTTCCCACCCGCCTGTCCCGCTCTGGCCTTTCTTCCGCATTTGTTTCCTGTGGAGCTTCCTCTCTCTGTTCAGGCAACTAAAAATACGTTCCTCCTTTCTCCCTGTCTTTCACAGAAGGGAGCACATGCTATGTACATTCCTTTCGTTGGGGAGCTGTTTCCATCTTCATTTATAGGGCCCGTCCCCGTGTCTCTCCATTTGCCTGTTGTTCCGTGGCCCACGTACACCGTCATCCACCAGCCAGTCCTTCAGTGCGTGGGTCCTTTGGTGGCCTCCTGGGCCTCTCACTGGAGCACTTGTGGGGGGCTGTTGTGGGTCGGCACATGTGTCCTGTGTACCCCGCGGCATGGACAGCCTAGTTAGCTGCCCTGCGGAGGAGAAGTGGGCCGTTCACAGCATCTTGCTGCTGTGGTCGGCACATGCCACCCCTCCTTGTCCCATCCGCTAGTGTGACTCCAGGCGGATAGTTGCCTTGCTTTCTCCTGAGGCTGGGGGCTGTGCTGGGCTTGGGGGCATCTTGGCAGGCCCCTTCCCGGCATCCCTACCTGTGCTAACCTGTGACCTCTGGCCTCTGGCCTCTCTCCCTCCCCCAGCAACTGACCAACCACATCAGGGAGTCACTGCCAGCCCTGCGGAGCAAGCTGCAGAGCCAGCTGCTGTCCCTGGAGAAGGAGGTGGAGGAGTACAAGAACTTCCGGCCCGATGACCCCACACGCAAAACCAAAGCCTTGCTGCAGTACGTGTTTCCCCCTAGCCCCCCAGCCTGGCTCGCCAGGGCCTCTGCCCAGCTGCAGGGTCCCGGGACCAGGCTGGGTGCCGATCCTCATTCATCCATCTGTTCACTTAGCATAACATTTGTGGAGAGCCTCCTGTGTGCCAGGCCCTGTCCTGAGCACTGCAGTCGCCACGGTAAATGGGGCAGACAGCCATCCCTGCCCCATGTGCTTAGAAAGGGGAGTGGGGAGGGATGGAACAGAAAATAAGTAAATAAGAAAACATGTAGTACGTTAAATGGTGAAATATTAATGTGGGGAAGGGGCTAGGGTGCCGGGATGGGCCTAGGGGTGCCATCTAAAACAGAGTGATCAAGAAGGCTGCCCTGAGACAGAGTCAGGCAAAGACCGGAAGAGGTCAGGGATGGGGGCCCAGCCAGTGCAAAGGCCCTGAGGCAGGACTGTGCCCTGCAGTGTTGGAGGAGGCTGTACGACAGAACAGAATGATTGAGGGGCAGAGTGGAGGATGGGAGAGCAGAGCTGAAGGGGACAGGGCAGAGCATTCAGGTCTTTGCCAGCCACAGGGAGGAATTAGGCTTTTGCCCTGAGTAAGGTGGGAGCCATGGAGGGTTCTGAGCAAAGGAGGAATGGCAATTCGGGTAGCACAGGCGCCCTCTGGTGGCCGTGGGAAGGACAGACATGGGGGATGAGTGGGAGTTTGGTCCTGTGTCAGCTCTTTCTGCTCTGTCTCTTGGGATTCTCACCCTGACCCTGCGTCGGTGCTTGCTGTCCCATCTCAGAGTGTGGGGGACTCTTCACAGCCACCCTGAGGTCAGGCAGGGGAGTAGGTGTGCCCCACAATCCCAGGCTTGCTCTCTCAAGGCTTCTCCTGCCTCTGTACTCCTGGTTTCTGGACTGCCAGGAACCCTGGGCGCTTGGTGAGAGTGGGATCCAGAAACTCCCTGGCAGCTCATAAGGCATATGGTGCCACACATGTGGCTTCTCTCCTGGACACACCAGAGGGACACCATCCGCAATGGCCATCATAGCCATGCTGTCCCCCCACCCTCTCCACTCTCAGCACTGTATGGTGGAGTGTTCTGGGGTGAGAATGCTTTTACGCTCAAACTAAACACTGTTTACTTCTAGTGGGCCAAGAGTTTCTTGGGATCTGAGACACCCTGCGTCTGTCCTCCCGCCAGGTGTTCAGGGAGAACCCCATTCAGTGGCAGCCAGGCCTGGCTGCCACGGCACCTTGCAGGCATCGGCCATGTTTGCCCGCGAGAGCTGGACATCTCTTCACTTGCAAACTGTGCTTCGTGCTGCTGGCCCAACAGGGGCTGGTCCCTCGATTGCAGCAGCTCCCCTTCGGGGCAGACTGCACACAGAACCTGAGGAGATCAAGAATTGGGGGGGGGCGGAGATACAGAAATGATTAAGGCAGACTTTGCAAGAGGCTGGGGAAGCAACTAGAAATGCTAAGGAAGACTGAACGCTAGTAAATACTTTAGTTCTCGGCTGCTCGCGTGGTCGCAGTACTAATCAGCAACACTTGGAGACCTTTTTAAGGGCTGGGCTGGGTTCCCAGGGCCCATGTGTGGTATGAACATATTTCATCAATTACATGAGCACTTTTTAAAAAGAAAAACATTTAAATTTCTCTGAATTCAGCAGTTGTAGGTGAATTACCATGAGTTCGCTGCATTTTTTCCCTTTTACGGGGGTACAGACTAATAGTGCTTCTTAGGATTGGTGGTGATTTCTTGGAGTTGATAAAATCTAGAAATTCCTTCAGTCCTCACAATGACCCCATGTGGGGACACTGTTAAGATCAACTCACAATGCCGATGAGGAAACTGAGGCTCAGAGGGGCAAAGCCACTTGTCCAAGGAATCACGGCAGTCATTGGTGGAATGCTGGGAGGTGGCGGGAAGCCACCTGAATTGTGTGGAAGGGCTACCTTTTCACGCACAGTTCACCTGGTCAGGGCAGAGGTTGCTCAGCTGTGACCCCACCCCCCACTCTTGCCATCTGCAAAATGGGAGTAAGAACTGATACCACCGCCCCCCCCCCCCAACCAATGAATGAATCACTGTAACGGGCCTGTAGAGTGGGCCGGGCGTGTAGTGACTGTGAGCCTTAGGCAGCCCTGTGATTTATTTGTTTTGGTCTACGGATACATTTTGGGGCTAAAAAAATGAAAAGGAGCATGTAAGCCACGGCTTGACTCAGAATGTGATTCTGGAGCTATGTCAGAACCTTCCTTTCTGATGCTCAGGTTCTCTTTTTCCTGGTAGGATGGTCCAGCAGTTTGGGGTGGACTTTGAAAAGAGGATTGAAGGCTCTGGAGACCAAGTGGACACGCTGGAGCTCTCCGGGGGCGCCCGAATCAACCGCATCTTCCACGAGCGTTTTCCCTTTGAGCTGGTGAAGGTAGCGCCGCTGTGCTGGGCCCTCTGGACTCTGGTCAGGCACCCGTCTACACGGCCTTGAGCCAGGCTGCCTCCCAGGCCACGGGGTCTTGAGCTCCTGCCTGTGGGCTTCTGCCTACTTTGGGCAGAGGTGGTGGAGGTGGGGGTGCTGACGGAGGTGTCACCTTCGGGCTTCCTTCCCTGAGCAGGCAGCTTAGAGGTGTCCAGCAGACCCATAGGAACGTTCCATTTTTGCCCTCTGACATTACACATTCTTTGCAAAATACATAGAAGTCATGGGTCAGTTCTCATGGGAAAATGTCCTCATTGTGGTGGAGGGGGAAAAAGGCAGGTTAAGGAGCCAGCATGTACAGCATAGCATATAGATAATATTTACAACACCCTTCCACGTGAAGGCTCTGTCTCCACGTGTGTCTGCAAAGACAGATCTATAAGAATAGTCATAAAAATGTCAGTTCTGGGATTTGAGATTTTGTTGTTAATTTGCTTGAAGTTTCACACTTTTCACCGTGAACACACATCATTTTTATAAAAAGCAGTAAAATTACTTTCAATTAAAAAACAAAAGCTTAAAGGGATGAAAAACACTCAGAATCCTAGCACCCACAGATAACTACTATTAGCATCTCAGAGTTTGCCCTCTCAGGATTATTTCTGTGCAGATGGGTAAGTCCCCAGCATACACATAACACAGCACATCTGCTCATCCATACTTGAAAAACAATTTATGTGTCTCTGTACCCTGCTTTTTTCATATGGTGGCCATCTTTCTAAACCAGTCATTAACATTTCATGCATTATTAATGCAAGATAATGTCTTATCTTATGGATGTCCCATCATACATTGAACCAGTCTCCCATTATTAGACATTTAAGTTGTTTTCACAGTTTTTAGCAGTTACGAATAATTCTGTGAGCATAAGTAATTCTCATGAATTCCACGAGGTAGGTTTCTAGAACATTTAAAACTCCCTGAAAGTATAGTTATGTGTTTGGAGACCCTTGATTGGTACGGCCACATGGCCCATAAAAAAGTTCATGTGAATTCATGTTCCCTCTGAGAGAGAGTGTTTGTTTCAAACCATCTTCGCTGAAATTGGGTTCTAATATTTTTAAAAATTTAGACCAGTGAAATAGTGTTACATGTGAAAACAGCCACACAAAGGACATAATGTTCCCCAAATACGCACCCGTTACGGGGGTGCGGCAGGTACCTCTTTGCATGTGGGTGATTTGTCTGCTCTCAGATGGAGTTTGACGAGAAGGATTTACGGCGCGAGATCAGCTACGCCATTAAGAACATCCATGGAGTCAGGCAAGTTCCAAGGGGAGAGCTGCCATGTTCCCTTCACCTCCGTGGCGCCACTGTCCAGCCAGTTGGTCCCCCATCCCTCTGGGTCCCCTGAGTGTGAGGCCTGGCGAGGGCTCCTGGGTGGTTTTCAGTAGCTTTAAGTCTCTCCCTTTGGGTGTCCAAGGGCACTCGAGGGCGGGTGTGCTGTCTTGTGTGGATCTGTTACAGGCCACGGGGCTGCTTGCTGCCCTTGGATTAAATGTAGGTTAAACCGCCCAGTTGGCATGAGCCCAGCTGAGAAAGCTCACTGTAGATTTGCCCCGGGGGGTTGCGGGGAGGCAGAGCTGAGTCATGATTACAGGAACCCAGCATGCGTCCCCATCACGGGTTCCCCGTGAGACTCCGAGGTCCTCTCCCGTTATCCGACAAAAGTAGTCACTCTGGTTGTCCAGTCTTACATCAACCATGGTGTCCTCGGGTTATCCTGTGGGTTTCCAGGCAGTGGATGCAGGCATCCGACCCCCAGACTTGCCGTGACCTTGGCTCATTCTCGGGGACCTGGCCCGTGCCTATGAAATTGCTGACCGTGCTTTGTTTCTCTCTGACTTATCTCCCCTACCCCCGGGTACGGATGGTTTTAGGACCGGGCTCTTCACCCCGGACTTGGCATTCGAGGCCATTGTGAAAAAGCAGGTCGTCAAGCTGAAAGAGCCCTGTCTGAAATGTGTCGACCTGGTTATCCAGGAGCTAATCAATACAGTTAGGCAGTGTACCAGTAAGGTATTGGGCCCTCGGCAGGGTGACTCCTGGCCTTGTGGAAGCGGGGGTATGGGGGTTTGGTATCAGGCTCCCAGTGCTGCTACAGCCTTTGCCCTGCTGGTGCCCTTTCCCCCCCAGATTGCCTCAGTTTCCAAGAATGTGGCCTTCTCCCTGGGGCTGGGGCGGGGGTGTGTTGGCCTGGGCATGATGTCTGTGTGGGGGTGTGTGCCAAGCCTCCAGAACTGGCCCGATTGGTGGGCAGGGCTCCCTGGGACCCTGATACCAAGCCTTAGCATGTGTCTGATGGAATTGGGGGTTTCGTTGGGCTGTCGCTTTGCTGCCTTCTGGGAAGCAGAGAGGGACCCCGTGTCAGCTGTTGGAGGCCAAGCTCCCTGAACCCCCCTGGCCGTCACCCCTTCTTGACAAATACCTGGCACCCTTGGACTTTCCTGGAGCCAGCCACTTCTCTGTCCCCAAGGCACTAAGAAAGGCCCGGATGCCAACAGCAGAATGAGTGCTCGGGTGCCCGGCCTAGCAAAGCTGGCTCGGCTCCTTGCTGTCTCCACCAGTACCCCTGACTCCCTCCAGGAGAGGAGCTGTCCCCCAGGCAGCACGTCCCCCCCAGCCACTAGGTCCCAGGGACCTGTGTGCTGGTGTTCATGGGCCACCGTCTCCAGCTGGCGGGACACGCTGGGCTCCTCACAGGCCTGGTTCCCGGGACAGCGCGCTCTGGCCAGACAGCTGAAGTGCTTCCCAGCGGGCGGTTTGTGCTCGCACGTCCGCAGAAGCCCTAGAGCCCTGGGTCGGTCTCCTAAGGCAGGGAAACTCTGCTTGAGCCTTCTGTCTCAGTCTGGAAAAGCCCACATTTGCTTCTTAAGCTTCTTCGATTAGAAAAGGGAGAGGGAGAAAAGATGTGAAAATTCAAGGCCTCCACGTTCCCTTCGCCGTCCCAACGGTGATGCTGACCCCCTAGCCCCGCCCCGGCCCCGCCTCCCCTCCGACCCAGGACTTCTCCTTGATCCGAAGCAGCTTCGGGGCAAATGCGGGCACAGGCTCCTACTTGCATGTCACTAACCAGCTGACTCTCCTTTCTTCTCTTTCTGTCTCCCATCCCGCGTGTGTGGCCTGCACTGTCCCTGGGTGTCTTTCTACCTCGTCCCGCCCTCCGCATGACCCAGGACGGGGCTCTTCACCCCCGACATGGCCTTTGAAGCCATTGTGAAAAAACAGATTGTAAAGCTCAAAGAGCCGAGTTTGAAGTGTGTTGATCTCGTGGTCTCAGAACTGGCCACAGTCATTAAAAAGTGTGCCGAGAAGGTAACCGAAGGTTTTGTTGTCACCTGCGCATTTGTCCCGCATCTGTCCTCCCCCATGTTCATCTCCACCTGTGCATCTGGAAACTCTGCCTCAGCAGGCACCCCCTTCCGTGGGCCACCTGTCGCCGAGCGACATCTCAGCTTTGCTGGGCAGACAGCGGGGGGAGGGGGGGCGGCACACAGTGCACGGGTGTTCCGCATTCCCAGTTTGGGCTCTGACAGGGATGGGAGGCCTGGGGTGTTGCCAGGGACTCACCAAGCGGCAGTGCCTGTTCCCGGAACCATTGGAGAAGGAGGGTCTCCACCCCATCACCCAGCGTGAACCGTGACCAGCACGCAGACCTGCGTGTTTGCATGTCACGGGCCATCTCAGAGGCTTTCCACTAGTGATTTTGACTGTCTGCTCAGTTGTCCCCAACACGTGGACTTAACCCAAACCCTGGAAGGTGGGCTTCTCTGTGCGTTTGGTTTGGTTACGATTGGGCAAGAGTTTTCTGTAAGGGGGTCCCTCTGAGGTAGATGGCCCAGATGCCGCCCCCATCATCCTGGAACAGGTGCTACTCACTCACGAGCTGGGCAAGAGTACCCACCCCACTGGGGTGGCCTTGATTAGAGTCGGTGTCCTTGCTCTCACCAGTGCTGGGCGGAGGGGGTGGCTGTCACTGTTGGGCAGCAGACACACACCACCCACTTTCTCTTGCCACTTTCCACTTTCAAATCCATTCTCGAAAAGCATCTCTGCTCGTGCGTGGGCGCCCTGTCACTATCTTTGGCACACCGTCACCCCACCATCCCCTTCTCATCTCTCAGCTGGAGCAGCTGTGAGACAGAAGTGGGGTGGGGACTCGGTAGGCCCACCCCTGGTCACTCCTCTTCCCCCATGTTCTCTGTGTGGTTCATGTTGTTTCCTGTGCCATGACGAACT